>NC_051318.1:77536450-78161450 GCF_015220235.1 Choloepus didactylus | reverse complement strand
ACAATTTGGGGGACATCATTGCTGGATACACATTATACACGTTTCTAAGGGGTGGAAATGCTGAGGTCTCAGCATAGAAGTGTAAGTAAAGTCCCTGCAGAAGCTGGTGCCCCTCCCCCACTGGCACGGCAGGATGAGGTGGAACACATCCCTGTGGGAAAAAGAAGCAGTCTCTATTAGGAACAAGGGAGGGTAGCTCAACCAAGGTCCAAATGCAGTTTTAATTAACAAATTTGTACTTCTGAATAGAAGCTATGAGCACAGATAAACCCAGAGCAAGCAGGACAGGAATTCTGAGATACTCCCAGGAGAGAGGAGGTGAGGCTGATGAAAAAATGATTAAATAAATAAAAACAGAGGCTATTGGAGTCAGCTGAGCTCAGAATACTGGAAAATGGCTGTACCCCCCCCCAAAAAAAAAAAAAAAAACAGCACGGAAACTCAGGTACCAACTCCAGCTCTTAACTAGCGAAAAAAAAAAAAAAAAAAAAAAAAAAAAGTGGGGCCCTGGAGACTGGCACTGAAAAGGGAATTTCTTTTTTCTTCTTCTTTTTTCTTTTTTTTAAACTACTCTAGCTCATTAGAGAAAGCCGTAGGAATTTTCAGTTTTCAGCGCTGACCCAGGCAAGGGTGGAATTAAGATATGTCTGAGAGACAAAGTAAGGAGTCAAGGGAAGGAGATAATTCCCTAAAGGGCCTATCTTCCCCAAGAAAAGTAGGGGCAGAGCCCACCTCAAATGGAAGCCCTTCTTCAGGGAACTCAGACCTCAGAGGCTGGAGGACAGAGACAGAGTAATCCCTCCATCTGCCTCAATTTCTGTCTCAACCACACCCCTGGCAGGGACAGGGTCTGCTGAGAATTAAAGGCACTGCTCCTCTTTAGGCCTGTGGGGAGCTGTGGGCTGACAAGTGCCACCTGCAGGGCAGGATAGGAAAAGCACCATGTCTAGAAGCCTCACAGGAAAGTCTGACAGCCTGCTAGGTTCATCCTCAGGGAAACTGGATGCTGATTACACCCTCTTCCTTTGACCTGGGCCTGTCTGGCCTGAGAAAATTTGACTGGGATCAATCATATCTGGATAGACCCTCCTCAAAAAAACATAGGGTCCATATAGGCAGGGCAAGAATGTGTAATATCTCACTAATATGAATTAATATTAGCAAGCAAACTTTGAGAATTAAAGTGGATAACACAGGTTATCAGGAGATGGAAAGAGGATAGTGTTTCAGCACTTGAAGATGAAGGAGTACAGAATGTTCAACAAGATTGATTGTAAAGATCCAGAAATGGATAGCACAATACTATCTGATGTTAGCACAATATTGTAAGTACACTGAACAAAGCTGAGTGTGAGTATGGTTGGAAGAGGAAGTCTAGTGCCATGTATGACACCAGAAGGAAAGATAGAAGATAAGGACTGGGACTGTATAACTTAGAGTGGTCAATGACAGTGATTAAATATACAAATATAAGACTTCTTACATGTAGGAGATCAAATGAATGCCAACATTGCAAAATGTTGAAAATGGGGTGGTATGTGAAAAAATGCAGTCAATGCAAATTAGAGTATATTAACAGTAACATGGTAATATACTACCATGAAATATAACAAAGGCAAAATACAAAAGATAAATGTCAATAAGAGGGGGATATAAGGGAGGTGGATGGGATTCTTGGTGTTGTCGTTTCTCCTTTTTATTTTATTTTATTTCTTACTTTTTAAAATTTTTATTCTTCATTTTTCCCCCCTGTTCTTTCTTTATGGAAGAAATGGAAATGTTCTCTTATAGATTGTGGTGATGAAAGCATAGCTACATGATTGTACAGAAACCATTGATAGTTTACTTAGGATGGATTGTATGCTGTGTGAAACTGTTAAAAAAATTAACAGAAAGATACAAGTGCTGGAGAAAATGTGGAGAGAGTGATATACCTGTTCACTGTTGGTAGGGAAGTAGAATGGTGCAGCCCATGTGGAATGCAGTGTGTTGGTTCCATAGGAGGCCAAGAATAGGTTGCCACATGATCCTGCAACCCAGTTATTAGGTATATACTTGTAAGAACTGAAAGCAGGGACATGAATGGACATTTGTACACTGGTGTTCATGGCAGAAGTGGGCAAGATTTGCAATGGATGGGGGGCGGCCTAAGGGTACATTGACTGATGAATGGAAGGGCGAACTTTGATGATGGCACTCAATAGAATATTTAGAAGCTGCAAGAAGGAATGAAGTTGTGAGGCATGCAACTAGGTGAATGAAACTTGAAGTTAGTATGTAGAGTGAAATAAGTCAGAAATGAAAAGACATATTATAACGCCTCACTAATATGGACTAAATATAATATGCAAACCAAGAGAATTGAATTTGAGAGCATAAGTTATTGAGGCAAGTCTTACTGTGTTTCCTAGATTGTAAGCTCTTACAACAGTCATATCTACTGCTGAGTTATCATTATTTCTAAATTCTGAGATGCTGAGCTCTTTGTGCAAAAACTGGTCATTCCGTAGAACTTCAGGTATCTTTGTGACACCTGAGATTCATTGCTAAAGTTCTGCAGCTATGAAAGTCAGCATTACCCCATACAGCAATTGTTAAAAAGCTGATACAGAGATGAGATTTCAATTAGAGATATGAATAAAGATGATTAATTTGGACCAAGGCAAATCAGACTAAAGTGTAAAGACTGATATTAACTATGTTTTAAAACTTCAACTTCTGGGTGAGACCAAAGGAAGAGATGTTTATTTGGTGCAAAATTTACATTTTCTGTACCACACTATCTAATTTAACTTGCACGGTCAGTGTATTCAAACACCATAACTACATGGAACCTTGAATAGCGAGTGAGATCTTGTTGGTTTGTACAGATTAGTGCCCTGATTCATCCCAGAGTAATTTGGGCAGAGGATAAAAATGTATTTGTGAAGTCCCCTGCAGGGTCTGGAGAAAATGTGGAAATATTAAACTTCCCCACCTGGGGAATTCCTGATATTCTCACAAGCATTGGGGATGACCAATTTAATAGGCCAAGCCCTTGATCTTGGGGCTTACCCTTACGAAACTTATTTCCACAAAGGAGAAGTTAAGCCTGCTTATAATTACACCTAAGAGTCACCCCCAGAGAACCTCTTTTGTTGCTCAGATGTGGCCTCTCTCTATGCCAACTCTGCAGGTAGATTCACTGTCCTCTCCCCTGTGTGGGACATGACTCCCAGGGGTGTAAATCTCCCTAGCAATGTGGGACATGACTCCTGGGGATGAGCTAGGCCCTTGCATCGTGGGATTGAGAAAGCCTTCTTGGACCAAAAGGGGGAAGAGAAATGAAACAAAATAGAGTTTTAGTGGCAAAGAGATTTCAAATGGAATTGAAAGGTCATTCTGGAGGTTATACTTATGCATTCTATATATATTCCTTCTTAGTTTCTAGTGTATTAGAATAGCTAGAAGGTAATATATGAATCTGTTGACTGTAATCCAGTAGCCTTGATTCTTGGTGATGATTGCATAACTATATAGCTTTCATCGTGTGACCATGATTGTGAAAACCTTGTTACTGAAACTCCCTTTAACCAGTATGTAGGTGGATGAGTAATAAAATATTGACAAAATATATATATAAATAATTGGGGGAATAATGGGTATGGAATGTTTTGGGCGTTCTTTTTTATTTCTATTTTTATTCCTATTTTTTTTTGGAGTAATGAAAAAATTCAATTCTTTATTAGGCACTTTAAATATATTAACTCAAGGAAGTTAATTTTTGCCTTTGTTCACATGACTAATAGAATATAAGGGAGCTGAAAATCAAAGCCAATATTGGATGATTTCTGATTATACCTTTGTGCACGTTCTCAAAATACTTAGACATCCTATACCTGTGCTGTCCAAAATAGCAGTCACTGGCCACATGTGACTGCTGAACGCTTGGAGTACAGCTAAAGTCAAAATTGAGAGATGATGCAGGTGTAGAATGCACACCAGATTTTGCAGATTTATCATCCCAACGTATAGCATGATGCTTTTTACATAGAAGGGGCTCAAATACTTGTCAGTTAAATGAAGAAATGAACCTGTCTAAAATAATACAGATATTAAGTGGCAGAGAAATGTTTCAAACACTAGTTTTATGATACTTAGTTCAAGGCTTTTGTTGCTACAGTGCCCTTTATATTTTGAATTTGTAGTGCATGAAAAGTTAAGGAGGGACAGATAGAAATGTGTAATTCTGGGTGGTAGAATTTGTTATGTGTGTTAATTTTCTCTTGCTGCTGTAAGAAATCACCACAAACCTAGTGGCTTCAAACAACTCAAACATATTATAATACAGTTCTTTAGATTACGAGTCCCCAATAACTTTCATTGGACTAAACTCAAGTTTTCAGGAAGGTTGTTTTCCTTTTGGGAGGAACTAGGTGAGGATTACTTGCCTTTTCAAGATTTTAGCAGCTGCTCACTTTCCTTGGCTTGCGGCCCCCTTCCTCCATCCTCAACGCCAATGACATTGCATCTCTCCACAATTCTTCTGTAGTCACATCTCCCTCTTTCTGATTTCATCTGAGAAATGGAGAAGGTTCTCCACTTTTAAAGACCCTTGTGATTATATTTTGTTCACCCTCAAAACCCAAAGGTATCACCCCACCTCAAGATCCTTATCTTAATTACATCTGCTACATCTCTTTTCTAATGTAAAGTAACATATTCACAGGTTCAGAGAATTAGAGCATGGACATCCCTGGGTGGGGGCCATTATTCTGCCAACCACAATACCTAAATTAGCAGTTCTCAAAATACATTTATTAATGCTTAAATCAACAGTTCTCCAAATGTGGTACTCAGACGAGCAGTGTTAACATCAACAGGGAACCTACTGAATCAGAAACTCTGGAGTGAGAGACTAGGAAACTATATGCTCACAAGCCTTCCAGGTGATTTCAACATACAATAAATTTTGGAAACTTTGCTAAATCTTCCCCATATGTAGTAAGTTTTCAGATAGCTGTATCTGAGTTTAAGGAAAGTCAGTGGATGCACTACAGCTGGGTAGCAATCCTAGGAATCAGAGAAGGGTCACTGTGCAAGTGTTTATTAAGGCTGAATGTTGGAGTGCCCATGTTATCACTAAATTTTTAGAGGAAATTGAAAACAAATGAAAAAGTTATCTTCTCCAATTGCAGCTTGGAGAGTTTCGAGGGTAGATTTTCAAAGAGGAGGGGGATAAAGCAAATAAATTCTACAAATTGCATTTTGAATCTGTTTCCAAAGAAAATGATATCCTACAGTTGGTGGCCCCTAATATTATGAATTATAGTAGTTACGGAAGCAACTTCTCCTTTTAATCCCTCTCTGTTACCCACTCTGTAACCAACCTCATAACATATTTATTAACACCCACACTAAGACCGTTACCGAATAGGTGGTATGTGGTACATAGAAAGAAGTATATTGCACACTCACTTGCCTTGAACAACTGAAAATATTCAACAGGTGAGATGACTAACACATAATAAAACCATTAAAAAAACAATGTTCTGTAGCATATAATTATGTATGTAAGGTAAATGGTTCAAGAAAATCCAGCTGCTGTGTTAGATCCACAGTCCAAACAGCTGCCATTTTTATTTTTTTATTCTACTTCTATGATACTATAGGTTTCACATATCTATATTTCCATAAGAAAGCAACCCCTAACTGGGAGTTTGCCTGGCCCTGACAGCTCAGTCGTGGTGTAGCTAGCAGTGCCTGTTAGGCTGTCATGTTCTCCTGTTGAACATTAACAATTTCACAGAACACTAATGTCAGACAAGGCCACTCTGTGATCGTGATGGATCAAGACAAAAACAGAACAGCTTCATAATCATGTCTGAACAGAGATAAAAACAAGAACAGTGAGCAAAACACAAAAATGGCCTACCATGCTTCTATACTGTAAGGCAAAAATGAGTGGGATGATTTGGTCATAAAGTCTAGATTATTTTCACTTAGGAAAAGACAAGTAGTTTAACTTTGAATGAACTTCAGTTTTCTCTAATTACATATTCCCTAAACTTCTTTTATCTTTGGCTGACAAAATATAAAATATGCCAAATGATACCTGGTTATTTGGAGCTGAAACAGACCTAGTCATAAAATGCCAGAGACCTCAACCAGTTTTTGTCATACTGGTTAGTCCACGTTTCAGAGCACTGCCAGTGCTCTTTAATCAGTAAGAGGAATGTTCAGGTCAAATTCCCAAGACAACTTTTCAACTCAGTTAAAGCACAGCAGCTTGTACTGATTGCAAGATCCAATACCGATTCCAAAACACACGACAAGTGTTACTTTAAGAAACAATTGTTACTTAAACCTGTAGCTTTAAGCTAAAAATATATTTTGCCATTTCTTTAGCAATTATAAATTTAATTACTGCAAATTAAATTACTTTAAAAAATGAATAAATAAATTACTTTAAATAATATATATCAGTTTACAATTCTGTCTTTTCATATTGTGGGGAAATGACTCAATTTAGTAATTTAATAATTTAATGTAACCAAAGCACAGATGATATTTAAAGTTTTTTTTATAGGATTTAAAATTTGAATCATTTGTTTTACTTGGTGATTGAAATGCTTTTTCTTAGTTTATTGTATAAAGCAGAGGTAACAAATTTTTACATACATTTTTAAATATATTGCATTTACTTTTCATAAGATAGTTTCTATTATTAAAGTGAAATAAATACAACTATTAGTCTATCCACATGCATGTATATATATGCATATGTTTCTATATATATGTATATGCACACCTATGTATAACAATTGATTTAGAGTTCTTATTTATGTTTCCATGAGCATGATTCATGTCTTGTCCTTATTTGTTCAATCTTGGAATGCTTTTTGATGATACATATCACATTTTTAGGCAACTGATCATTAGGTTCTCTTCATCAGGATTGATTATCTACTGTTTTGCATCTCTAGTACTTGTCTCTTACAAAACAGCATGCTTATTTTGGGGAGAATATTCCTCCTTATCTTACGCCAATAATATAGTCGAGGAAGGGGATACCAATTTTATTACTCTGCTCACTTGGCTCTGATTTTACTCTCCAGTGATAAACATGGAAATATGTGAACCCAACATATTCTAATGGACATAATAATGACCCAAGTTGAGAGAGCTAATCAGGGAAAATTAAACCAACATACAGAGAGAATAAAAGCAAGCATTGGAGACAACATCCTGGAAGATGTTGTAAATTCTAGTTCTAAATATACTTATGATTCAATTGTACTCCTGTCCTTCCTGCAGTTCAGTTACAGAAGGCAATAGATTCTCCTTGACTCTTAAGCTGGATTGAGTTGGTTTTCCATTAAAATTCATTTTGTGGGGAATAGATATAAATTTCAAAAGGCATCTATTAAATTTGGGGGAATTTAAATTGAAAAAATATTAAAGATAATAAACCTTGTGAAATGTTCTTTTTTAGACACAACAGAAAATTCTTTTTTAATGCAAGTCCATCAACCATATCTGTGTGTATGCACACATTTCTTGTTTAATAATGCATAATAGGTAAGTATACAAAAAAATAAATGAAATGGCAGAATAAATTTAGAGCTAAAAGATATAGTTTACCAAGGAGTAGAAGGGCCAAGTGGAAGCACACAATCAACAAAGACACAGTCAGCCTGTCTACTGTCCTGGGCAATAGAGGTGAAGCAGTAATCAGAATATTCTGGCACTCAGAAGTCTCTATCATTGCCCAGTTGGTCATCATGTCTCAAAACTTGAAATAGATGGGTGGTCTAATAACATCATACTTAATTTTTATAACCAGAAAATCTCTACATCTGGTGAACAGAAGTCTGACTTGAATCACCAAAATAAAGTTACAGCTTCAAAAATAATTCCAGGCTTGAGTCAGTTCTTAGGCCAGGAGCACAGAGATTTGAGTGGAGGCACATTCCCCTTGAAGTATGATCCTACTACACAGCCAAAATCTTTCTACTGTGTATTTTCTTCCAAGCCTTTTACAAAAGCATAGGTGACCAGTTACCTGGGGAATACATGTTAGAAATGAGAAATAATCAGATTTTTTGGTTATCACTGGATATATTGCTGAACTGAAAATAATTTCTGTGAATCCAAAACACCACTCTGATCCACAAGTAAGGAATATGGAGGTTATTTTACCAGCAGAGTTTTGGTCTGAGTCCTTCTCATGGTGGGCCCATGAGTCCACATTCTGACTATATCCCTAGACCAGAATGCCTAATGTGGTTAGACATACTCAGCAACTGGCAGAATTCCCACAGGGATTCCCTCATCTGTGTATTAAGAAACTAGGTATTAGGGCCTGCCAACTGGACCAGCCAGAACTGCCTCTCTCTACAAAAATAACAAAACAGAAGACATATCTCCTTACTGGGGGGATTAAAGAGATTGAAAGGATTGAAGAGTGCCATCATTATTTAAATTGAAAGATGGGGAAAAAATGATTCCTACCACATACCCATTCAACCTAGCTAATTGCTATGTGCAGAAGACAAATGGATTTTACAAATTAACAGTGGAGTATTGTAAATTTAATTAGGTCATTATTCTAGTAGTAGTGGTAGTTTAATTGTTAGAACAAATCAGCACATGCCCCGTGAACTGGTTTGCAGCTATTAATCTGTTGAATGGTGAATCTCTATCCTTGTTAGTTAAAGATCATCAGAAACCATATTCTTCTATCTGCAAAGACCAGCAATATACCTTTACTGTCCTCCCTCCAGGTTATATCGACTCTCCATCCTTGATGGCTATCCCTGATGGACTCTCTATTCTACAGGACATCATGGTGATCCAGTACAGTGATAACATGTTCTTTGATCTGGGTAGCAGAAATTAGGAAATATTTGAAATATTTTGGATTCCTTTATAAGACCTATGTATACCAGAAGATGGTAAATAAATACCACAGATATTTAGAGGTTTCCCATATTTTTGGTTCCTAGTGTCCAGGACCTGGGGACATAAGACTTTGACCTTTTTTTCAAATTCAAAGAACCAGTTTTTGTGTCTGGCTGCTTTTACCACTAGAATGCTAAGTGGAATTTTTTGTATATTGTAAACAACAGATACCACATTGGGTGAGCATCTCTGACCCATTTACCAAGTAACCCCCAAAGTTGCTAGTTGTAGCATGACTCAGAACAATTTTTTTAAAAGCCTGTAATAGGATGGGAGGTGGGGCAAGAGAGGAGTGGAAGCTAAGTAGTCCCCCTGGAACAACTACAAAAAAACCAGAAACTACTAGTAAATAATCCAGAATAACTGTGGGGGGACAAACGAGACTATCCACTCATCATACACCAACCTGAATTGGGAGGAATGCCCGAGAACACAGCATAAAATCTGTAAGTAAAACCTGCGGATCCAAGTTGTGAGACTCCCCTCCCCCATAGCCCAAGCTGCAAAGCCTCGTGGTGCCAGGGAGAAGCTCTCTCCCAGCAAGTGAATATAGCTCAGCTGAGCTCCAACTGGGGTTTTAAGTAGCGAGTGTGAACTGCTCACTACAGGTATGCATCCCCGAAAAACAGACAGAGACTTTGGGTGACAACTGACCTTGGAGAGCCGGAGGGTCGCCTTGGACTGGGTCTGAAGGGGACTATCTGTTTCTTTTTCGGCTCAGTGGAGAAAGCCCCAGTCATTTTCAGTTTCCAGGGCTGTGACTCTGGGAAGGGTAGAGACAGCACAAGCAGAGAGAGAGACCATTGAAATGCTAATGACCTCCACCTGGGGGGTCTGTCTTCTCTAGGAGGAAAGGGTTGGGGCCCTTTCCATTCAGAACCAGACCCCAGAGCCTGGGGGAACATAGCCATACCTCCTCACACCAGTCAAGAATTATAGGCTAACAGGCATCACCTGCTGGGCAGAAAAGCACAGTGACCTGAGGCATCAAAGGGTGGAGCAATTTTCTAAGACACACCCGCAGGGAAACCAGATACTGAATATTTCTTCCCTCTGGGACCTGAGCCTGTTCTGGTCTGGGAAAACCTGATTTGGATAACCAAGGAAACCATGCCTAGAAAACAGAAAATTACAACCTACACTAAGAAAAACAAAGTTATGGCCCAGTCAAAGGAACAAATGTACACTTCAACTGAGATACAGGAATTTAAACAACTAATGCTAAATCAAATCAAAAAGTTTAGAGAAGATATTGCAAAAGAGATAGAGGCTGTAAAGGAATCACTGGGCATATATACGGCAGAAATCAAAAGTTCAAAAAAACAACTAGTAGAATCTATGGAAACGAAGGGCACAACACAGGAGATGAAAGACACAATGGAAACATACAACAGCAGATCTCAAGAGGCAGAAGAAAACACTCAAGAACTGGAGAACAAAACACCTGAAAGCCTACATGCAAAGGAGCAGATGGAGAAAAGAATGAAAAAATATGAGCAATGTCTCCGGAAACTCAAGGATGAAACAAAGTACAATAATGTATGTATCATTGGTGTCCCAGAAGGAGAAGAGAAGGGAAAAGGGGGCAGAAGCAATAATAGAGGAAATAATTAATGAAAATTTCCCATCTCTTATGAAAGACATAAAATTACAGATCCAAGAAGCGCAGCATACTCCAAACAGAAGAGATATGAATAGGCCTACGCCAAGACACTTAATAATCAGATTATCAAATGTCAAAGACAAAGGGAGAATCCTGAAAGCAGCAAGAGAAAAGTGATCCATTACATACAAAGGAAGCTTAATAAGACTATGTGCAGATCTCTCAGCAGAAACCATGGAGGCAAGAAGGAAGTGGTGTGATATATTGAAGATACTGAAAGAGAAAAACTGCCAACCAAGAATCCTATATCCAGCAAAGCTGTCCCTCAAATATGAGGGAGAGCTCAAAATATTTTTCTGACAAACAGACAATGAGAGACTTTGTGAACAAGACACCTGCCCTACAGGAAATACTAAAGGGAGCACTACAGGATGATAGAAGACAGGAGTGCGTGGTTTGGAACACAATTTTGGGAGATGGTAGCACAACAATGTAAGTACACTGAACAAAGATGATATGAATACGGTTGAGAGAGGAAGGTGGGGAGCATGTGAGACACCACAAGAAAGGAGGAAAGATAAAGACTGGGACTGTGTAACTTGGTGAAATCTAGAGTATTCAACAATTGTGATAAAATGTACAAATATGTTCTTTTACGAGGGAGAACAAGTAAATGTCAACCTTGCAAGGTGTTAAAAATGGGGAGGCACTGGGGGAGGGATGCAATCAGCATAAACTAGAGACTGTAACTAACAGAATCATTGTATTATGCTTCCTTTAATGTAACAAAGGTGATATACCAAGGTAAATGCAGATAAGAGGGGGGGATAGGGCAGGCATGTTAGACACTTGACATTGGTGGTATTGTCTGATTCTTTATTCTACTTTGATTTCAGGTTATTTTTCCTTTTGCTGCTTCCTAGCTGTCATTTTTTTTTTCCTCTTTCTTTTGCCTCTCTACCTTCTTTGACTCTCCCTCCTGCCTTGTGGAAAAAATGTAGATGCCCTTATATAGATAGTGGTGAAGGTGGTGAACACATAAATGTATGACCATGCAGAGAACCATTGATTGTTTACTTAGGATGGAATGTATGGTGAGTTAACAAAACCATATTAAAAAAAAAATTGGTTGATGACAAAACCTCGAGGGCAATATACTGAGTGAAATAAGCCAGACACATAAGGACAATTATTGCAGGGTCTCACTGATAGGAACTAATTATAATATGTAAAATCATAGACATGAAATATAAGGTACCAAGATATAGGACGAGGCTTAAGAATGGGGAGTGGTTGCTTAGTATGAGCAGAATGTTCAATTAGGATGAACTTAAGTGTTTGGAAATGAACAGGGGTGTTGGTAGCAAGATGTGAGAATAACTAACAGTGCCGAAAGGGGTGTGAATGAGGTGGAAAGGGGGAGCTCAGAGTCATATATGTTACCAGAAGGAAAGTTGGAGGTCAAAAGATGGGAATGTATAAAACTGAATCCTATGGTGGGCAATGTCCATGATCAACTGTACAAATACTAGAAATTGCTTCCATGAACCAGAACAAATGTATGACAATACAATTAGAAGTTAATAATAGAGGGGCATGTAAGGAAGAACTGTATACCTATTACAAACTATATGCTACAGTTAGTAGCATTTCAACATTTTTTCATAAACAGTAACAAATGTACTACGTCAATACTATGAGTCAACAATTGAGGGGGGTTGGTTAGGGATAGGGGAGGATTAGAGTTTCCTTTTCCTTTTTTCTTTTTTCATCTTTCACTTTATTTCTTGTCTGGAGTAATGAAAAGTTTCTAAAAATTGAACAAACATTAAGTGTGATGGATGCACAGCTGTATGAGGGTACCCAGGGGCAAGTGATTATACACTTTGGATCTTTGGAAAATTGTATGGTATCTGAACAATCTCAATAAAAATGAAAAAAATAAAATAAAATTAAAAAAAAAAAAAAAAGCCTGTAATAGGCTCAATGTTTCATAAAAAAACTGTTCCACCACTTCGGCCATATGACCCTGAAGAGCCAATGTTGCTTGAAATATCCTCAGCAGATAGGGATATTGTTTAGAACCTTGGAATTGTCCTTGGAAATTTGGAGTAAAGAATGCTTTATCTTTTAGAGAATTATTCTCTTTTTTTGAGAAACAACTTCTGGCCTTTCACAGGGCCCAAGAAGAAACAGACCACAAAATACCATGTAAACTGAGCTGCCTATCATGCATTGGGTGTCCTCTGATCGAAACAAACCGTATAAGGCCAGCATCATTCCATATTAAAACCAGATAAAGATACCAGCAGAAAGAAAATTACATACCAATATCACTTATGAACAGAGATGCAAAAATCCTCAACAAAATGCTAGCAAACCAAATCCAACAGCACATTTAAAGAATTATATTCCATGATGAGGTGGGATTTATCCAAGGTTTGCAAGAGTAATTCAACATAAGAAAATCAATTTATGTAACAAGCCACAGTAATAGAATGAAGGAAAAAAAAACAAAACACAATGTGATCTTAATTGATGCAGAAAAGGCATGTGACAAAATCCAGTACCCCGGCTTGATAAAAGCACATTGAAATTAGGAACAGAAGGAAACTTCCTCAAAGGGCATATGAAACCCCCCAGCTAACATCATACTCAATTGTGAAAAATGGAAAGGTTTTCCTCTAATATCCAGAAATAGACAAGGATGCTCATTGTCACCACTGTTATTCAACATTGTCCTAGAAGTTCTAGCCAGAGCAATTAGGCAAAAAAAGAAATAAAAGACACCCAAATTGAAAATGAAGAAGTAAAACTTCCCTATTTAGAGATAACATGACCCTATATATAGAAAACACTGAAAATTCCACTTGAGTTAATAAACAAATTCAGCAAAGTTGTGAGGTACAAAATCAACACCCCCAAATCAGTAGTGTTTGTATACATTAGTAGTGAACAATTTGAAGAGTAAATCAAGGAAAAAAAAAGCCATTTACAAAAGCAACTAAAATAAACAGCAACTAAAATCAAATATCTAGGAATAAATTTAACCATGGTTGTAAAGGACTTAGACACAGAAAACTCTAAAACATCATTAAAATAAATCTAAGAAGACCCAAATAAATGGAAGGACATTCCATGTTCATGGATTGGAAGGCTAAATACTGTTAAGATGGCAGCTCCTACAAAAGCTATTTATAGATTTAAAGCAATCCCAATCAAAATTCCAGCAGCCATTTTTTTTTGCAAAAATGGAAAAAAGGTGGAGGACACACACTTCCTGATTTTAAAACTTATTACAAAGCTACAGTAATCAAAACAGCTTGGTACTGGCAAAATGACAGAAATATAGACAAATGGAATTGAATTGTAACTTCAGAAATAAACCTTCACATCTGTAGCCAATTGCATTTTGACAAGGGTGCCAAGTCTACTCCCTGGGGAAAGAATATGGTGCTGGGAAAATGGTGCTTGGAAAAGTGGTTGTCCATATGCAAAAGAAGGAACTGGCCACCTACTTCACACCATATAGAAAAATTAACTCAAAACGGATGAAAGAGCTAACTATAGAAGCAAAAACTTCAGAACGCCTTGTGTTAGGCAATGGTTAGGCAATGGTTTCTTAGACTTTAGGCTAAAAGCATGAGCAACAAAAGAAAATATAGATAAATAGGACTTCATCAGAATTTAAAAACTTTATGCATCAGAGGACTTCGTCATGAAAGTACAAACAACCTGCAGAGTGGGAGATAATATTGGAAACCACATATCTGGTAAGGGTTTAATATCCATGATATAAAAAGTAGTTCTACAACTCAAGTAGACAAACAAACCAATTAAAAACGGAAAAAAGACTTGAATAGACTTTTCTCCAAAGAAGATATATAAATGGCCAATAAGAACATGGAAGCATGCTCAACTCATTAGCTATTAGGGAATTGTAATACAGAAGCATAATGAGATACCATTTTATACTAGATTGGTTACTATTTAAAAAAAAAGATTAACGTGTTTGACAGGATGTGGAAAAATAGGTACACTCATCTATTGTTGGTGGAAGTATACAATGGTTCAGCCACCATGGAATACACTTTGGCAGTTTCTCAGAAATTTAAGTATAGAATAATCATATGACCTTGCATTCCAGTTTCTAGCTTTATACAACAAAGAATTAAAAGCAAGGACATGAACAGATATTTGCACACCATTGTTCATAGCGGCATTATTCACAATTGCCAAAGATAGAAGCAATCCAAGTGTCTACCAACAGATGAATGGATAAACAAATTGTGGTATATAAAGACAATGGAGTATTATTCAGTCATAAAAAGGAATGAAGTTCAGATACATGTGACAACATGGTTGAACCTTGAAGTCATATTGAATAAAATAAACCAGATGCACAAGGACAAATATTGTATGATATCATTGACATGAAACAATTAGAATAAGAAAATTTGTAGTTCAGAAACAAGAATACAGATTACCAGGAGCTGGGCTAGGATGGAGAATGGTGGTTAATGCTTAACTGGAACAGAGTTTCTGTTTAGACTAATGGAAATGTTTTGGTAGTGGATGGTGGTGATGGTAGCACAACATTGTAAATGTAGTTAACATCACTAAATTATATATTGGAATGTGGTTTAAGGGGGAAATTTTAGGTTGTATGTATGTTACTGGAATAAAAAAAAAAATACAATTGCAGCAAAGGTACCACACTAATGCAAAGTAGTGACAATGGGAAAACTAGGCTGTGACAGGGAAAACTAGGTTGTGACAGAGAAAACTAGGTTGTGACAGGGAATACATTGCAATTCTGCATTTTCCACGTGATATTTTTATAAATCCACTACTTCTTTATTTAAGAAAAAATATCCTCGAAGAATGTGGCAGAAAGAAGATAAATATTAATTGTAAGTTTCTGTGTATTGATAGTTTTTGAATATGAACAGTGACTTATGAATGTAAAGAAATGAGCTTGTTCAAATAGCATACTGAAGAGAACATTTAGATATTGTTTCCTTATTGAGGAATGATATATAAGATGTGTCCTCACTTCTAATGATATGAAAATCAAATACATTTTTTAAAGTTATTTAAGAAATTGACTGAAGAAGGGTCTAATGTACTTAAAAATACTTTCCCAGAAGAAAAAATTTGAAAATGGTTTGTGCTTTTTGCTCTAGGGGTCCTAGTTGTTATGTGTGCTAGGTAATCTAAAAACTAGCATATTGTCATAGACTTTCTAAATGAGGCTCATTTACAATCTCATTGCTCCCCCAAATATTTCTAGGGGTATTCTCTTACTAAGATTTGTAAACTATTTTCAATGTAGTTTGGAGTAAAATTTTACAAAGTCTTCTAATTTGTAATTTTTCATACATTATACAAAAATGTGAAAAGGTTTTGTAGTTAATATCATATCAAGCTGCCTAATGAACTCAGTTTTTATCTCTGTTGTCCATCATTGTAAATTTGATGCTTAGATGTATATTTTTATGGGACAAATCTTTATAAATGACTGGACAGTTTTCTGTCAATACATCAGTTTACCTATGCTCATTCTCTGTATCTTATCTAATAATGCTGGCTACTTCTCTGCATAGGTAGGCATGTGTTTATGAATACACAAAAAAATCAACAGTTTAACTAACATTGTGCAGTCTTACAAACTTGATATGTTCTTTAATGTGAGAGAAAATTTCTGACAGAAATGGTAGAGTAAGTGCATATTTGCATATCAGGGAAACATCCATCTAAACTCAAAATGGGTCCTGACCATCATTTAACAAATGTTTACAAAATAAAATACAGTTTGAACCAAGCAGATAAATGAAGGCAGGGTATAATCCACAGATTTAACTCATGGACACAGTGTAACTTTTGAAAATAAATGGAAGATATTTTAGAAGACCTTTAGGGAATGCAACTTGAAGGAGTTGCAAACAGGGATCATTAAAAATGAAGAAGCTGGAGGAGAAATTGTGGGGAAAAATCAAATAAACAAAAGACTTTGTTCTCCTCAGACATAATTTCTTTATTAGGAAAGGTGAGCCCTGGGGGCAAGCCTCTATGGCAGCTGCAGAGCCAGGATCAGAATCTTTAGAAAAATAAGGATGGACCCAGAAACAAAATGGAAATTAAAAAAGAAAAAAAAAAGAAAAGACACATGAGCTGTGGGATTTATCTTTAACCTGATTTCTCATCAAATTTACAGATTCGCGTAGAAGCAGGGAACAAACTGACATTGACATTGACACAGTAAGCTTGGCACCAGGTGCAGTTGTTTCAACTCAGAAATAAATGTGTAAAACAACATCAACAAAAAATCCCAATTTATAACTGTTCATTGTCCCAGTTCCTCCCTCTATACCACCCTCAGGGAGCTGAATTATAAAGCTACAATATATACCACCAAAGCCCTACCCTTCAAAACAAATACCAAGTGAAATATCCAATTAGAGCCAAGAAAAAATTAGGGGAACATGTACATTCTACCCACATTGATAAAAACACATTGTGGGCACAGATAAAATTATCCTCCAAAATGTGGAAATGCCTTGCCTGGAACAAATGCCAAAATATACAAGCTAAAAGCAGAAAGGAGCTATAGATTGAAAAATAGAGATTAATAGAACAATTTTAAAGAATTTATTCAATTAGCAGAAACTTATACACTATATATACATAAACATATATATGTATGTATATATGCATTGTGCATGCATTATAAAATGTTAAAATCATATTTTTTAATTATAATTTTAATACATGGTGATACTATATAATTGTGCATTTGTAATTATACTCATAAAATATTGATTATCCTAATCAATTAAAAATTAGTGTACAGCAAGAGAAATAGTAAATAGAAAAGAGAATACACAGCAATAAGGAACATAAAATAATCCTGAGAACACCTGGCACAACTCTATGGTAATAAATAAGAATTTTTTCATAAATGTTTTTCTAGGATTACAAAACTTTAGGAGCTGTCAAAAAAAGAAGAGAACTCTCTCTGCCTTTTCCCACCTTAAAACACCAGACTTAGGAAGGCGGGGCAAGATGGCAGACTGGTGAGCTGTATGTTTTAGTTACTCCTCCAGGAAAGTAGGTAGAAAGCCAGGAACTGCGTGGACTGGACACCACAGAGCAGTCTGACTTTGGGCATACTTCATACAACACTCATGAAAACGTGGAACTGCTGAGATCAGCGAAATCTGTAAGTTTTTGCGGCCAGGGGACCTGCGCCCCTCCCTGCCAGGCTCAGTCCCGTGGGAGGAGGGGCTGTCAGCTCCGGGAAGGAGAAGGGAGAACTGCAGTGGCAGCCCTTATCGGAAACTCATTCTGCTGATCCAAACTCCAACCATAGATAGACGGAGACCAGACACCAGAGAATCTGAGAGCAGCCAGCCCAGCAGAGAGGAGACAGGCATAGAAAAAAAAACAACACGAAAAACTCCAAAATAAAAGCAGAGGATTTTTGGAGTTCTGGTGAACATAGAAAGGGGAAGGGCAGAGCTCAGGCCCGAGCTCGGGCCCTGAGGCGCATATGCAAATCCCGAAGAAAAGCTGATCTCTCTGCCCTGTGGACCTTTCCTTAATGGCCCTGGTTGCTTTGTCTCTTAGCATTTCAACAACCCATTGGATCTCTGAGGAGGGCCCTTTTTTTTTTTTTTTTTAATCCTTTTTTCTTTTTCTAAAACAATTACTCTAAGAAGCCCAATACAGAAACCTTCAAAGACCTGCAATTTGGGCAGGTCAAGTCAAGAGCAGAACTAGGAGAGCTCTGAGACAAAACGCAATAATCCAGTGGCTGAGAAAATTCACTAAACACCACAACTTCCCAAGAAAAGGGGGGTGTCCGCTCACAGCCATCATCCTGGTGGACAGGAAACACTCCTGCCCATCGCCAGCCCCATAGCCCAGAGCTGCCCCAGACAACCCAGTGTGACAGAAGTGCTTCAAATAACAGGCACACACCACAAAACTGGGCGTGGACATTAGCCTTCCCTGCAACCTCAGCTGATTGTCCCAGAGTTGGGAAGGTAGAGCAGTGTGAATTAACAAAGCCCCATTCAGCCATCATTTCAGCAGACTGGGAGCCTCCCTACACAGCCCAGCAGCCCAGAACTGCCCTGGGGGGGCGGCACTCACCTGTGACATAGCACAGTCATCCCTCAACAGAGGACCAGGGGGTGCACGGCCTGGAAGAGGGGCCCACTTGCAAGTCTCAGGAGCCATACGCCAATATCAAGGACTTGTGGGTCAGTGGCAGAGACAAACTGTGGCAGAACTGAACTGAAGGATTAGACTATTGCAGCAGCTTTAAAACTCTAGGATCACCAGGGAGATTTGATTGTTAGAGCCACCCCCCCTCCCTGACTGCCCAGAAACACGCCCCATATACAGGGCAGGCAACACCAACTACACACGCAAGCTTGATACACCAATTGGACCCCACAAGACTCACTCCCCCACTCACCAAAAAGGCTAAGCAGGGGAGAACTGGCTTGTGGAGAACAGGTGGCTCGTGGACGCCACCTGCTGGTTAGTTAGAGAAAGTGTACTCCACGAAGCTGTAGATCTGATAAATTAGAGATAAGGACTTCAATTGGTCTACAAATCCTAAAAGAACCCTATCAAGTTCAGCAAATGCCACGAGGCCAAAAACAACAGAAAATTATAAAGCATATGAAAAAACCAGACGATATGGATAACCCAAGCCCAAGCACCCAAATCAAAAGCTCAGAAGAGACACAGCACCTAGAGCAGCTACTCAAAGAACTAAAGATGAACAATGAGACCATAGTACGGGAGACAAAGGAAATCAAGAAGACCCTAGAAGAGCATAAAGAAGACATTGCAAGACTAAATAAAAAAATGAGATGACCTTATGGAAATTAAAGAAACTGTTGACCAAATTAAAAAGATTCTGGACACTCATAGTACAAGACTAGAGGAAGTTGAACAACGAATCAGTGACCTCGAAGATGACAGAATGGAAAATGAAAGCATAAAAGAAAGAATGGGGAAAAAAATTGAAAAAATCGAAATGGACCTCAGGGATATGATAGATAATATGAAACGTCCAAATATAAGACTCATTGGTGTCCCAGAAGGGGAAGAAAAGGGAAAAGGTCTAGGAAGAGTATTCAAAGAAATTGTTGGGGAAAACTTCCCAAATCTTCTAAACAACATAAATACACAAATCATAAATGCTCAGCGAACCCCAAATAGAATAAATCCAAATAAACCCACTCCGAGACATATACTGATCACACTGTCAAACACAGAAGAGAAGGAGCAAGTTCTGAAAGCAGCAAGAGAAAAGCAATTCACCACATACAAAGGAAACAGCATAAGACTAAGTAGTGACTACTCAGCAGCCACCATGGAGGCGAGAAGGCAGTGGCACGATATATTTAAAATTCTGAGTGCGAAAAATTTCCAGCCAAGAATACTTTATCCAGCAAAGCTCTCCTTCAAATTTGAGGGAGAGCTTAAACTTTTCACAGACAGACAAATGCTGAGAGAATTTGCTAACAAGAGACCTGCCCTACTGGAGATACTAAAGGAAGCCCTACAGACAGAGAAACAAAGAAAGGACAGAGAGACTTGGAGAAAGGTTCAGTACTAAAGAGATTCGGTATGGGTACAATAAAGGATATTAATAGACAGAGGGGAAAAATATGACAAACATAAACCAAAGGATAAGATGGCTGATTCAAGAAATGCCTTCACGGTTATAACGTTGAATGTAAATGGATTAAACTCCCCAATTAAAAGATATAGATTCGCAGAATGGATCAAAAAAAATGAACCATCAGTATGTTGCATACAAGAGACTCATCTTAGACACAGGGACACCAAGAAACTGAAAGTGAAAGGATGGAAAAAAATATTTCATGCAAGCTACAGCCAAAAGAAAGCAGGTGTAGCAATATTAATCTCAGATAAAATAGACTTCAAATGCAGGGATGTTTTGAGAGACAAAGAAGGCCACTACATACTAATAAAAGGGGCAATTCAGCAAGAAGAAATAACAATCGTAAATGTCTATGCACCCAATCAAGGTGCCACAAAATACATGAAAGAAACACTGGCAAAACTAAAGGAAGCAATTGATGTTTCCACAATAATTGTGGGAGACTTCAACACATCACTCTCTCCTATAGATAGATCAACCAGACAGAAGACCAATAAGGAAATTGAAAACCTAAACAATCTGATAAATGAATTAGATTTAACTGACATATACAGGACATTACATCCCAAATCACCAGGATACACATACTTTTCTAGTGCTCATGGAACTTTCTCCAGAATAGATCATATGCTGGGACATAAAACAAGCCTCAATAAATTTAAAAAGATTGAAATTATTCAAAGCACATTCTCTGACCACAATGGAATACAATTAGAAGTCAATAACCATCAGAGACTTAGAAAATTCACAAATACCTGGAGGTTAAACAACACATTCCTAAACAATCAGTGGGTTAAAGAAGAAATAGCAAGAGAAATTGCTAAATATATAGAGACGAATGAAAATGAGAACACAAAATACCAAAACCTATGGGATGCAGCAAAAGCAGTGCTAAGGGGGAAATTTATAGCACTAAACGCATATATTAAAAAGGAAGAAAGAGCCAAAATCAAAGAACTAATGGATCAACTGAAGAAGCTAGAAAATGAACCGCAAACCAATCCTAAACCAAGTAGAAGAAAAGAAATAACAAGGATTAAAGCAGAAATAAATGACATAGAGAACAAAAAAACAATAGAGAGGATAAATATCACCAAAAGTTGGTTCTTTGAGAGGATCAACAAGATTGACAAGCCCCTAGCTAGACTGACAAAATCAAAAAGAGAGAAGACCCATATAAACAAAATAATGAATGAAAAAGGTGACATAACTGCAGATCCTGAAGAAATTAAAAAAATTATAGGAGGATACTATGAACAACTGTATGGCAACAAACTGGATAATGTAGAGGAAATGGACAATTTCCTGGAAACATATGAACAACCTAGACTGACCAGAGAAGAAATAGAAGACCTCAACCAACCCATCACAAGCAAAGAGATCCAATCAGTCATCAAAAATCTTCCCACAAATAAATGCCCAGGGCCAGATGGCTTCACAGGGGAATTCTACCAAAATTTCCAGAAAGAACTGACACCAATCTTACTCAAACTCTTTCAAAACATTGAAGAAAATGGAACACTACCTAACTCATTTTATGAAGCTAACATCAATCTAATACCAAAACCAGGCAAAGATGCTACAAAAAAGGAAAACTACCGGCCAATCTCCCTAATGAATATAGATGCAAAAATCCTCAACAAAATACTTGCAAATCGAATCCAAAGACACATTAAAAAAAATCATACACCATGACCAAGTGGGGTTTATTCCAGGCATGCAAGGATAGTTCAACATAAGAAAATCAATCAATGTATTACAACACATTAACAAGTCAAAAGGGAAAAATCAATTGATCATCTCAATAGATGCTGAAAAAGCATTTGACAAAATCCAACATCCCTTTTTGATAAAAACACTTCAAAAGGTAGGAATTGAAGGAAACTTCCTCAACATGATAAAGAGCATATATGAAAAACCCACAGCCAGCATAGTACTCAATGGTGAGAGACTGAAAGCCTTCCCTCTAAGATCAGGAACAAGACAAGGATGCCCGCTGTCACCACTGTTATTCAACATTGTGCTGGAAGTGCTAGCCAGGGCAATCCGGCAAGACAAAGAAATAAAAGGCATCCAAATTGGAAAAGAAGAAGTAAAACTGTCATTGTTTGCAGATGATATGATCTTATATCTACAAAACCCTGAGAAATCGACGATACAGCTACTAGAGCTAATAAGCAAATTTAGCAAAGTCGCAGGATACAAGGTTAATGCACATAAGTCAGTAATGTTTCTATATGCTAGAAATGAACAAACTGAAGAGACACTCAAGAAAAAGATACCATTTTCAATAGCAACTAAAAAAATCAAGTACCTAGGAATCAACTTAACCAAAGATGTAAAAGACCTATACAAAGAAAAGTACATAACTCTACTAAAGGAAATAGAAGGGGACCTTAAAAGATGGAAAAATATTCCATGTTCATGGATAGGAAGACTAAATGTCATGAAGATGTCAATTCTACCCAAACTCGTCTACAGATTCAATGCAATCCCAATGAAAATTCCAGCAACCTACTTTGCAGACTTGGAAAAGCTAGTTATCAAATTTATTTGGAAAGGGAAGATGCCTCGAATTGCTAAAGACACTCTAAAAAAGAAAAACGAAGTGGGAGGACTTACACTCCCTGACTTTGAAGCTTATTATAAAGCCACAGTTGCCAAAACAGCATGGTACTGGCACAAAGATAGACATATAGATCAATGGAATCAAATTGAGAATTCGGAGATAGACCCTCAGATCTATGGCCGACTGATCTTTGATAAGGCCCCCAAAGTCACTGAACTGAGTCATAATGGTCTTTTCAACAAATGGGGCTGGGAGAGTTGGATATCCATATCCAAAAGAATGAAAGAGGACCCCTACCTCACCCCCTACACAAAAATTAACTCAAAATGGACCAAAGATCTCAATATAAAAGAAAGTACCATAAAACTCCTAGAAGATAATGTAGGAAAACATCTTCAAGACCTTGTATTAGGTGGCCACTTCCTAGACTTTACACCCAAAGCACAAGCAACAAAAGAGAAAATAGATAAATGGGAACTCCTCAAGCTTAGAAGTTTCTACACCTCAAAGGAATTTCTCAAAAAGGTAAAGAGGCAGCCAACTCAATGGAAAAAAATTTTTGGAAACCATGTATCTGACAAAAGACTGATATCTTGCATATATAAAGAAATCCTACAACTCAATGACAATAGTACAGTCGGCCCAATTATAAAATGGGCAAAAGATATGAAAAGACAGTTCTCTGAAGAGGAAATACAAATGGCCAAGAAACACATGAAAAAATGTTCAGCTTCACTAGCTATTAGAGAGATGCAAATTAAGACCACAATGAGATACCATCTAACACTGGTTAGAATGGCTGCCATTAAACAAACAGGAAACTACAAATGCTGGAGAGGATGTGGAGAAATTGGAACTCTTATTCATTGTTGGTGGGACTGTATAATGGTTCAGCCACTCTGGAAGTCAGTCTGGCAGTTCCTTAGAAAACTAGATATAGAGTTAACATTCGATCCAGAGATTGCACTTCTCGGTATGTACCCGGAAGATCGGAAAGCAGTGACACGAACAGATATCTGCACGCCAATGTTCATAGCAGCATTATTCACAATTGCCAAGAGATGGAAACAACCCAAATGTCCTTCAACAGATGAGTGGATAAATTAAATGTGGTATATACACACGATGGAATACTACGCGGCAGTAAGAAGGAACGATCTCGTGAAACATATGACAACATGGATGAACCTTGAAGACATAATGCTGAGCGAAATAAGCCAGGCACAAAAAGAGAAATATTATATGCTACCACTAATGTGAACTTTGAAAAATGTAAAACAAATGGTTTATAATGTAGAATGTAGGGGAACTAGCAATAGAGAGCAATTAAGGAACGGGGAACAATAATCCAAGAAGAACAGATAAGCTATTTAACATTCTGGGGATGCCCAGGAATGACTATGGTCTGTTAATTTCTGATGAATATAGTAGGAGCAAGTTCACAGAAATGTTGCTATATTAGGTAACTTTCTTGGGGTAAAGTAGGAACATGTTGGAAGTTAAGCAGTTATCTTAGGTTAGTTGTCTTTTTCTCACTCCCTTGTTATGGTCTCTTTGAAATGTTCTTTTATTGTATGTTTGTTTTCTTTTTAACTTTTTTTTTCATACAGTTGATTTAAAAAAGAAGGGAAAGTTAAAAAAAAAAAAAAAAGAAAAACAAGGAAAAAAAAAGATGTAGTGCCCCCTTGAGGAGCCTGTGGAGAATGCAGGGGTATTCACCTACCCCACCTCCATGGTTGCTAAGATGACCACAGACATAGAGGACTGGTGGTTTGATGGGTTGAGCCCTCTACCATAGGTTTTACCCTTGGGAAGACGGTTGCTGCAAAGGAGAGGCTAGGCCTCCCTATGGTTGTGCCTAAGAGCCTCCTCGCGAATGCCTCTTTGTTGCTCAGATGTGGCCCTGTCTCTCTAGCTAAGCCAACTTGAAAGGTGAAATCACTGCCCTCCCCCCTACGTGGGATCAGACACCCAGGGGAGTGAATCTCCCTGGCAACGTGGAATACGACTCCCGGGGAGGAATGTAGACCTGGCATCGTGGGACGGAGAACATCTTCTTGACGAAAAGGGGGATGTGAAAGGAAATGGAATAAGCTTCAGTGGCAGAGAGATTCCAAAAGGAGCCGAGAGGTCACTCTGGTGGGCACTCTTACGCACACTTTAGACCACCCTTTTTAGGTTCTAAAGAATTGGGGTAGCTGATGGTGGATACCTGAAACTATGAAACTACAACCCAGAACCCATGAATCTCGAAGACAGTTGTATAAAAATGTAGCTTATGAGGGGTGACAATGGGATTGGGAAAGCCATAAGGACCACACTCCACTTTGTCTAGTTTATGGATGGATGAGTAGAAAAATAGGGGAAGGAAACAAACAGACAAAGGTACCCAGTGTTCTTTTTTACTTCAATTGCTCTTTTTCACTCTAATTATTATTCTTGTTATTTTTTTGTGTGTGCTAATGAAGGTGCCAGGGATTGATTTGGGTGATGAATGTACCACTATGCAATGGTACTGTAAACAATCGAAAGTACGATTTGTTTTGTATGACTGCGTGGTATGTGAATAAAAAACAAAACAAAACAAAAAAAACACCAGACTTAGACATTTTCACAGACAAATATTGTCAAACATTGAAGGAAGTGATATTCATTTGCTTTTCTAGAGCATAAAGGAAAACCAACAAGTCTTAATACGGGTTTTTGCAAAGGCAGAGTCAAATTCTAAGATGCGCCCAAGAAGCTGATTTTGACAGTGTGGTAAACACCAGTAGCAGAGGGAAGAATTGATACTGAAAAGGGAAGGCAACAGAAGCGGTTATTGTCAAACCAGCTTCAACTGTGAGTGAGTAGAGATTAATACTGCAGAGAAACTAAAAAAAAAAAAAAAGTAGTAAAATACATGCCTCAGGAACATTCCACTTGAGGGTGAAGAAGCAGGGGTATTTACCCACAAACTCCCACAGCCATTGGATATTATGTATCCATATGGGTAGCTAAAGTCAGAACCAACCTCCAGACTTGGGGTAAAAACCAACAGACAAGAAGATGACGATATTGACAATTGGAATTGACATGAAGCACAGGAAGTGGTAAGAGTCCATGGGTATAAGCAAAACAGCAGATTCTCTGCTAAACAAGGCTTCCTAATTCTATTTATAAAATACCATTAAATAGCATTCCAGCTTCTGGTCTGACATGTAAAAAGCTTGGAATTCGTTGCTCCCAGACAAAAAAAAAGCCAAGAAAAAGTCTGAATAAATTGAATAATGCCAACCCTTCTTAGATCCATCAGAGAACGCAGGTTACAGGCCTAGCTGCTGCCTTAAAACCTGGAGAGAAGGTGGGATTCAGCTTGTTTGGAGGAGAAGCCCAGGAATAGAAGCCTGCCTGCTGGAGCTCGTACTAGTCGGAATCCTTGAACTGTAGTTGAAGAACTGCTAGAGGCTCAGTGTGGACTAGTTGAGAATTGAAAAATCTGGGGATGAGACTTAGGGAGCTCCTCCACTTCCATGAGTTTTACCTCAGTCTTGCCAAGTTCTCACTGTGAAGACCAGTGAAAATTCTACTCTTGCTTCCAGCAGAGAGACGGGAAAAGTAATTATTTTGAAATATGCCCAGAACATTCTGTTCTCCTAACAAAGGTCTGTCTTCACAAAACTATTTTACCAGTTTGCTGACTAATAAGTGATGATAGCAGGCTTTCACGATTCAAGGTTAATATACAGAAGCCAATTGTTTTCCTATATACCATCAATGAACAATTAGAATTTGGCATTAAAAACACAACAGCATTACAATGGTAGCAAAACATGAAATACTTAGATATAAATTTAATAAAATATGTCCAAGGTGTATATGAGACCAACTGCAAAACCCTGATGAGAGAAATCAAAGAAGATCTAAATAAATGGAGAGATGTTTTGTAATCATTGATAACAATAGTCAATTTTATTAAGATGTCAATTCTTCCCAACTTGATCTCTAGATTCAACAGAATCCTGGTCAGACACCAGCAAGTTACTTTGTGGATACTGAAAAATTGATTCTAAAGTTTACATGGGGAGGCGGAAGATCCAGAATAGCCAACAGAATACTGAAGAGGAAAGTTGCAGGACTAACACTACCCTGTTTCAAGACGTACTGTAAAGCTACAGTGTTCATGACGTGTGATATTGGCAAAATAACAGACAAATAGATCAATGGAATAGAATAGGCAGCACAAAAATAGACCCACACAAATATAGTCAACTGAACTTTGACAAAGGAGCAAAGGAACAAAGGAAATTCAATGGAGTAAGAATAGTCTTTTCAACAAATGGTTCTGGAACAACTAGACATCTACATGCAAAAATAATGAATCTAGACACTGACTTTTTTCACAAAACAATTATTCAAAATGGGTCATAAATATCAAACTTTTTCAAAAAATTGAAGAAAAAGGAACACTACTTGAACTCATTTTATAAAGCTAGAATCACTCTAATACCAAAACCAGATAAAGATACTACAAGAAAGGAAAACTGCAGGCCAATCTCCCTAATGAATATAGATGCAAATTTCTCAACAAAATGTTTGCAAATCAAATCCAAAGGCACATTAAAAGAATTATACACCACGATCAAGTGGGGTTCTCCAGGCATGCAAGGTTGTTTCAACTTAAGAAAATCAATCAGTGTAATACAACACATTAACAAATCAAAAGGGAAAAATCAAATGATCATCTTGATAGATGCTGAAAAAGCATTTGACAAAATTCAGCATCCTTTTTTGATAAAATGGGTCATAGAACTAAATGTAAAACACAAAATTATAAAACTTGTTGAGTCAACATAGGAGAAAATCTACATGACTTTAGATTTGGCAATGGCTTTTAGAATACAACACCAAAATCTCAATCCCTGAAAAATATTGATAAGTTGTGTAGCATTAAAATTTTTAAAACAATGCTTGCTTTGAAAGACACATTAAGAGAATGAAAAGATAAGCCTCAGACTTGGAGAAAATATTTGTAAGACATATATCTGATAAAGGACTTGTATCCAAAATGCACAGAGAACTCTTTAAATTCAACGAAAAGAGAACAAGCAGCCCATATACAAAATGGGCAAAAGATCTAAACATACACTTTATCAAAGAAGATGCTCAGATGGCAAATAATCATATGAAAAAATGCTTAACTTCATTATCATCAGGAACAGCAAATAAAAACAAAAATGAAATGCCACTATACACCTGTTATAATGGCTACAAAACACTGGTAATGCTTAATGCTAGTGAGGATGTGGTGCAACAGGAATTCTCATTCATTGCTAATGGAAATGGAAAATGATACAGCAACTTTGGAACAGTTTGGCAGTTTCTTACAAAGCTTAATATAAGCTGACCATATGACCAAGAAATCATGCTTCTAGTTATTTACCCAGATGAGATGAAATCTGATTTTCATGCAGAAAACTGCACATGAATGTTTATAGCAACTTTGAGCATAATTGCCCCAAACTGGAACAAACCAATAGGTCCTGCAATGAGTAAATAGATAAACCTGTCATACATTCATACAATGGAATATTATTCAGTGATAAAAAGAAGTTGGCTGTCAAATCATGGCAAGACATGGGAAGACATGGAGGAGCCTTAAATACATATTGTTAAGAGAAAGAAGCCAGTCTGAAAGGTTATTTGGTGTATAATTCCAACTATATGATATTCTGGAAGACAAAACTATAGAGAGAATAAAATGTTCAGTGGAAGCCAAGGGTTGTTGTGGGGGAATGATGAACAGGTGGAGCAGAGGGCATTTTTAGGCTATTGAAACTATTCTCTATGACACTGTAATGGTGGATACCTGACATTATACATTTGTCAAAACCCATAGAACTATACAATGCAAAGAGTGAAACAATGTAAACTATGGACTTTAGTTAATACTGTATCAATATTGGCTCATCAGTTTTAATAATTGTACCACACCAATGCAAGATGTTAATATAGGGGAAACTGTGCATCATAGAGGTACTAAAATAAATTAGATTGCAGACTGAGTTGGTGAGAATCAAGTAATTACTTGTGTTATCCCATATCATATGGCATTTAATCACTACTTTTCTGCTCTTGTCTTATTCATATTTCTTTTCAGAGTCCTGATTTCCCTCCCGTCCCCTCCCCTCCCCTTCCTCCCCTCTCCTCTCCTCTTTGTATCTCTCTCCCCCTCCCCACCTTTCTACCTATCTTCTTTTTAATTCCTTTCTGTTTTTGGTGAGTGGAGATTTTTTCCAGTTTTCTCCACAATTTCCCATCAAAACTTCATTTCTAGAACTTAAATCTGAAATACCTTATCTCAAATATAAGGTAGAAATTTAAGCATCAAGATGTTGAATATCAGATAATGCTAGACATTTTAAGAGAAATAAGGAAATAAACAGATTTACTATAGCTGCAGTCTAGTGAGCTGAGAGGTATCTAGCAGGAGGCAATCAATTTAGATATTATTTTATAACAAATGGGTTTCACCCTCTCTAGTTTCCTAGCTCCCAAACTCTAGGCCATCCATCCTAAATGTAATCTATTTCAAGGTATATGCCCCAACTTCATCCTAAGAAAATCATGCAGGTATTTATTGGATAAATAACAAGTATGCCCATTATAAAAATATGACATCATGTTCATTTTTATCTCTTCTGATATATTTTTAAAGATAACGGCACAGGCTTCTAGGACAGTGAGCAGTCACATTTGTAAAAAAAAGAGATTCTTTTTGAAGGACTGTGCAGTTCCAAGTGCAGGATGATAATGTAGGGATAGAAAAAATGAATAAGGTTTAAGATACTGTTTAATCCTTAAAAGGATTAAGTACTAGGTATTTCAAACTGTCTCAAATAGAAAATAAAAGAAACTGACATAACTCCTACTGTGAAGTTTATAATATTGTATAAAATAAGCATCAGTGGTCATTGTTTCCAAGACCAGGTATAAAGTAAAAGTTCAGAGTAGCTTTTGTTTAACTTGTTAAACTTTATTTAAAATCTTCAGTTTTTTTGCAAAATATCTAAAATGTCTAATTGCTTTATGTATACCATTGAGGAGTTCATCAGGAAATTTTTTTTTCCCTAAGAAAATTTCAAATTTTTAGTTCTGAAATTTAATTAAAAAAAGATTCAAACACCTTTATGAATGGGCAAACAGAAAGAATAGAAAACCAAACATATATAAAATACAAAACTGATTAAGAAATTATATAAAGCAGTGGAGAAAATGTGACAAACATACTTAGAAAATGTTTTTTTTTCTGTGTGTTTATTGTTATTTCAGAGGATTTGAAGTTCCTGGGTATAGTGGTATTTCAATCTAAAAATAAATCTTGTTGTAAATTGGTATTTATTGTTTGAATAATTATTTTTCTACTTTTCCTTTTTGATTGATCTAAACTGATATCTAATGTATATCCTAATTAGTTTACTAGCTAACAAAAAGTAGCAAATCGCTTCAGCATCAAATGAATAATAACAATATATTAATAGATTCTTGTGGAATTGTCTATATGCTACATATTTAAATAAACCATTAAAAACATCTGCGTGGGTGGATGAGTAGAAGAATGGGGACAGAGACTAAATGAAAAATAGAGTGGGATGGGGGGATGATTTGGGTGTTCTTTTTTGCTTTTGTTTTTTGTTCTTGCTCTCATTCTTTCTGGTGTAAGGAAAATGTTCGGGAATAGATTGGGGTGATGAATGCACGGCTGTGTGATGGTGCTCTGAGCAATTGATTGTATGCCATGGATGATTGTATGATATGTGACTATATCTCAATAAAAATGAATTTAAAAAAAAATCTGTGATTCGGCAATCTGGAAAAATCACATGAAATTAGGTGATACAACACTCTATGGAAAACTAAAACTTTGCAGCTCATGGGCAATTTCAATATTAAATTTAAATATTTAAACAACCAACAATTGTTGTGAACATTTGATAAACAGTTATTAAACTCTAAACAACTTAAAGGCCTGCTTTGTGAGGTTGGATGTTTTCCAAATTACATCATCATTGAAATTCCTCAGGTGACAATGCCACGCATATTAGCAGCAGTTCTATATTTCGTTTCATCTCAAGATTTAGCCACACTGCCCTTTGAGGAGCACAACTATCTTCTGACTAATGGGATTTAAACAATGAAGTGAAATCCCTAACTCAAATGCTACTTTGCTTGAAATCTTTCTCTTTGAGAAATGGTAAGTGCAACGTCTCTCTTGGTGCTATTTTTATTTCCGAGATTCCATGGTAACAAATCACCTTCACCTTACAGGAGTTTCTCACACGAAGTCCCCTAAAGTAGGTTGATATTATAGGTATTAACACAGAATCAAGTAAAATGATTTACTTTGGGGGTGAATTAAAATTCACCAGCCTGCGGTTTGCCCAAGACCCACGTAGAAAAAAAAAAAAAATCGCTTTAAGAGAAAAAGATCTAATAATGAATTAGCTTAGTTCAATTCAGAACATACAAATCAGAAATGTCCATCTTTCATTTTATAGGAATACACGTTTGTTACCTATATGGTAATTAAACATATTTGTGTGTATTCAAAACATCTGAATGATGTAGGGAAATAAATTATTTTTAATAAGTGCTATATGTGAATTTCCTTAAGTAGCAACAAATCTAACCTGATTTTATACATATTAAAATTTGGCATATTTAGAATTAAACCAAATAAAATGTTTCACAGGTGGACTTAACCTGGAAATTCTTCAGGTAATGGTAGAGATTAATTCAAATTTTTGCAAACAATGGGAGCAAAATTCTTTCTGTGAATTCAATTTTAAATCAAGAGAAAGCTATGAGAAAACTGTCCTTTATCTACAGTTCATTTAATTTTTACAATTAATTTTATTTACAAACACTCCGTATTCACTAAACATACAGTCTTTTAAATATATTTTGAATATTTGTATGTTATTTCAGTACATGTCTGTACACAATTTACAAAACCATTTCTCTTTCTTTGGACATTTAGGCTGTTTCCACATTATTCAGTTACTGACAAGGTTGGGATGGCAATCTTCCTGAATATAAGCAACAATTATTTGTTTGCTGTTATTCCTTTGACATTCCAGCATGTGGGATATCAGACTCAAGTAATTTAAACACATACCCTGTCATTCCAAATGATATTTCAGAGTTGAGAGTACAGGTTTTCTGATGAGTTTAAGTGAGCAAACACAGGCAGAGTAAGGCTCCTGTTCAAAACATGCTGAGTCTGGCTGCTCCTCTTATCTGGATGTTTTACAGCAGGATAAAGCACAAAGGATATTAGGTGACTCGAACTGCTGCACACCACTGGCCTTCCCCTTTAGTATTTGAGTGCATATATTTCTAAGTCTGGCTGCAGTTTTAGATATTGAGTGATCCTTAGATAGCAGAGACTAAACTTCTGGATAAAATACTTTTTAAAAAAATATGTCATAAATGTTACAGAGCTGAAACTTCTGACTCCTCTCAAATCTAGCCAGAGATATGTTTGATGATCCACAGTTTAACATTTTCTCCAATATGAATTATTTCTATCAGGGAATTACATAGACAGTGGTGTTCCAAGGCAATAGCACACATGGCAGGGATTGGAATTCAATCTTTTACAAGTAATTACCAGTTATAGCCTTTTAGGAAAAATATATTTAATTTTTTTAAAGTGCTACACATATTATACTATCTGTGAAGGGGGAAAAGTTCACTTAATTTCCGTAACTGTTTTCATTTTTAAAAACTTTGAGATTTTGTTTTTGCATTTTATCTATGTATTTTTTTATTAGAGAAGTTGAGGTTAAAGGAAAAATGATGCAGAAAATACAGAGTTGCCAAAAATACAGAGTTGCCATATACTCTCCCATATACAGAACCTAAAATTTCCCTGTTTAAGAACATTGAAATATATAATTCAGTAGTGTTAATCACATTAACATATTGTGCTGCCAGGACCAACATCCATCACCAAAACTTCTCTATCACCTCAAACAGAAACCTACACCAGTTAAGCATTAACTCCCCAATACCCTACCCTCACCCAGAAAAGACAATACAGAGAAATCCCACATACCCCGCACCTAGCATCCCCTGATGTTAATTTCTTATATAATCTTGTCACGTTTACTAAAACTGAGAAGGTAACATTGGTATGATACTATTAAGCAAATTACAGATGTTTTTCAGAGTTGCCCAGTTTTTCAACTAATGTTCTTTTTCTATTCCTGTATCCAATTCAGGGTACCATGTTATATTTAGTCATCATCTCTCCTTAGTGTCCTCTAGCCTGTCAACTTTTTCAGTTTTTTTGTTTTTTGTTTTCAGAACTTTGATACTTTTGAAGAGCACTGGTCAGATATCTTGTCAAATTTCTCTCAATTCATGTTTTTCTACTATTTTCTCATGATTAGACTGAGGTTATCTGTTTTGGGGAAGACCCCCGGAGATGATGTGCCCTTCTCGTTGCCTCATATCAGGAGGTACACACTATCAACATGAAGTAGTAATGGTGATTTGGAACCCTGATCACTTAGTTAAAGGATGTTTAGTTTTAAGTAAAATTTTGTTCAAATAGAAACATTACACATTTTATAACGGAGACATATAATTCAATGATATGAATGGCATTTTGACAAAAATCAGCAGAAGAGTTAAAGATGATACTAACTCTTAGCTGGTAATGTTCTTTTAAATTATGAACAATGAGAAAATTCAAAGCAGTGTCCATTAAATGATAGCACATTTATAGAGCTACTTGATACGTTTTCCTAACAAATCTTTATAATTTGAGCAATTTTTCCATAGCTTATCCAACAAAGTATCTTAGTAGGGAAAATAGTAGAAGGTTTGTTAACTGACCTGCAAGTAATTGAATTGCTAGATTAAGCATTATTATTCTTTTCTGTCTTTAAAAACCAGTGAATGATGCCTGGAGGATGATGTACATGCTGGGTGGTAATAAAACTTAATTGTGCCCACACACTTGTACTACTACTTGTTGACTTGAATGATTATTAAGGACCTATCTTGATTATTTCAAAATTAATTTAAGCCAGTTGAAATTTTATGGCTTTATATGAGTTAATTAAATATTATGTACACCTAAGACTGTAACAATGCTTATGATTAGAATATAAGTAAGCCACCAAAAATAATTAAAAATAATTAATTTCAAATGCACTGAGGATAAAATAAGTGTAAATGAAATAATGTCTTTTAAATTGTGGAATAATTCTGTTCTAAAAATGCTAAGAAAATGCTTGAAGTTAAAGATCTATCTTAAAGAAAACAAACCTGGATCCATAAGTGAGGTAAAAAAGACATAAGACTTGCAATCAGTTAACAACAGAAAGGACTTATCTCTCTATAAAGAGCTTGCACATGGAACATTTTCCAGGATAGAACATACAATAGGCAATAAAACAAGTCCCAATAAATTCACGAGAATTGAAATCATGTGAATAATGTCTTCTGTCCACAATGAAATGAAATTAGACATCAATAACAGAAGAGAATTTCGCAAATTCTGGCACATGTCAAGATTAAACAACACATTCCTACATAACCAATGGATCAAATAAGAAATCACAAAGGAAATCAGAAAATATTGTGATATAGAAGTAAATTTATAGCTGCAATGCCTACATTAAAGAAAGAACAAAGGCTTCAAATAAATAACATAACTTCCTCATTAATACACTGCAAGGAATAAGAACAAATAAATTTAAGCAGGCAGAAAAATATATTGTAAAGATTAGATTGGAAATTTATGAAATGGAGAAAGAAATAGAAGAACATTATAGAAATTAACAAAACCAAATATTGATTTTTGAAAAGATCAGCAAAATTGACAAACTTTAGCTAGAACTGACCAAGAAAAAAATGAAAAAGGACAAATCACTGAAGCCAGGAATGAGATGATGAATAGATAAAAAAATGTAACATATTGATACAATGGGACATTAATCAACAATAAATATACAACGGGATATTAATCAACAATAAAAATGAATGAAATATTGATATATGCTACAACATGGATGAACCTTGAAATAATTATGCTAAGTGAAAGAAGCCAGTCACTAAATACTACATAATCTGTAGTATTATTTATTTCAAATGTCCAAAAGAGGCAGATCCATAAAGATAGAAAGTAGATTAATGGTTTCTAGTAGCTGGGGGAAGACAATCATTGGGAAAACTGGGAGTGATTGCTAATAGGTATTTTTTGTTTGTTTGTTTGGTAGATTTCGTGGTGATATCTGGTAGTATGAAAATGTTCTAAAATTGATTGTGGTGTTGGTTACACTACTATGTGAATTTATTAAAATAATTGACTTTTACACTTTAAATGAATGTAAAATTACATTAACATATTGTGCTGCCATCACCAACCATTGAAGACAACAATGGTGCTGGAGCAAATCCCCAAATAGCAGTGGATATGCAGCATGAGTAAGAAATGCACCTTTATTGTTTAATTCACTTGGATTTGGGGAGTTGCTTGTTCATGCACCATAATGCAGTCTATGCTGACTGATGTCCAGAGGATTAGGACCTGGAAATTAAGACTGAGCAAAAGCAATTCTCATGGATCACCTATAACCCAAAAGAACTAACCTGTATTAGAAGCATTCAGATGGAACTTGTAATAAGTGAAAAGGAAAGTAATAGATAGAAATAAAAAGGATTACTTTACCTGGAATGCCTTTTATCATTTGCAATAGGTGGAGAGATTTAATTAATTATGTGTTAGTATTTTTATATAGATATAAATATAAATATACTTATATAGAGAGATATCTCTATATGAAAGATATATATGAGATATATTTGAAAAAGAATATATATAAATATATTCTTTTTTTAATCTGTAGTTTTCTTTGCTCATTTACATTTGGAAGAAAAATGGGCAATTTGTGTCACAGTTAAGCATAAGATTTTCTTCAATCTCTCAAGCACTTAAACATTTTTTAACACATCTGGATGGTCATTCAAGGTTTCTTTACAGTTCTGGTGAGAAACAATTTACCCTATAAAAGCAACAAGATCACATAATTGCTGAGATCCCAAAGTGACTCATTTATCTGTTGAGCTCCTTTGTCTCCTTTCCAGAACTTATGTCTCTCTCTCTCCCTCCCTCTCTCCCTCTTCCTCTCTTCCTCCTTCCTCCCCGAATAAATCAGACCTTAACAAAGGACATTCTGGTGGCTACTCTATACCCTCCCCCAAGTCATTTATCCTACTCTGTCCCCTGAGAAGTTTCCTTTATGGACTGCCTCCTCCAGGCTTCCTTCCACTCTGGTTCCCAGTTGGACTTGACCAGAGTTATCTACAAGGGATCAGAGTATAGGAGGAGAGAAGATTTGGAATAACTATGCATTTTTCTCCTTTCCTCACAGTTTTTGCAGGAATTCTATTCTATCTACATCTCTAGTCAGGCTTAAAGAAATAACACATTTAAAAAAACTATATCTACATCTGTTTCAGATTTTAAGTGCTGGAACATAGATCAAAAGTACCTTCTTCCAAGGTCCCAGTGCTCAACAAAATTCCAGAGATGGGGTCTCATTTACCTTCTCATGAGGTGTTATCTTCTTGCATTGGTTAATCAATGGGTGAGTCAATATTGCCCATAGTTTCTCTTACTCCTGCTCATTCTTCAATAAGTAGATTTTTTTGTTGTTGTTGTTGTTGTTGTTGTTTTTATTGAAAAGTTTGTTCGTTTTCTTTAAAGCCCAGCTGAATATTGCAATCTGGTCTCTGCTTGACCAATAACTGCTATGGAGTTAATCGGAACTTCCAAATTTCCATTCAACCCTTTATTAAACTCAATCTGTGTAGAAGGTTAAGAAATCATCCATGTTAAAAAATCACATACTATAAATAATTCACATGCCCAAATGAAGTATTGACTATTCTTCTCCATATTAGCAACATAATTGTATAAATCTCTGAATTCCTTTTGAAGAGAGGAATATATTCACTTTATATTCATTAATGATAGGGATAAGTGTATGTTTATGTAACAATTTTGATATTTTTTTAAATCTTTGGTAACTTCTAAGAACAAGTTATGGCATCTGTCATTATACTTATCTTTTTCAGTACATTCTTGCCCTGCAGGAAGGAAAATCAAAGGCTGCCTTTAAATCACAACATTTATTGGCTTTTCCCAAAAATCTGACCTATGCTTAACTCTTTATTTTATATTTCTCTTACTACGTAACTGAACTATGACCAGAACTTCCAAAATTCAAATAGTTCTTGGCCCCAATATAAGCCTCAGGATAATGTCAAGTATAATTTATATTAAAATACTAGTCATTCCCAAATGTAACAATCCCTGCTATTTCTTCTTGATTGTTATCTTGAAGACAATAGAAACACATTTGCAGTGCATACTGCACACATAAGCAGTTACACTAGTAAGTCAGGAAATAGTGTGTAGTACTCAGATATAAAAACATACAAATGGTCAAGAAAAAAACTAAAGGTTACCATTGAAAGTAAAATAAAAATTATAAATATATGTGGTGTGTCAAATATATTGGAACCCCAGGAAAATGTCTATAAATCCCCACAGATGCAAGGATCACAATTTGAGAAACAGATATAGAAGAAAGATATCAGCACAATTAACAGAAGTGTTTGAACACTGTATTATTTCAATGTGATTATAATTAAGCAAAATAAGATAAAACAACATAGACTCCATAGTCAATGCATGTAATCTGATCCCTAAATACTTTGAAGTAAGGTTCTATTAAACAGAATTCAGACTTAACTAAAGGGTGAATGGGCAAGTTGCCTTTTCCAGAGTTCAGTATACGTTATCTTGAGAGCCAAACAAAGTAAAAGATAAAAACATTATTCTGACTATTCTAGAAATATATGTTTGTGGTAAATAATCAAGCTAACTCATCCTTAGGATGTTAGAAAGAATTAACTAAAAAATAACTTATAAGCAGTGACACATAAAACTTTTACAAATTTTTGAGATAATTGTGTGTTTTTTAAATGACACATATTGATACTTCAATGCCCCAGTTAGTCATAACCATAGAGATGCTATGGGTCAAAGTGGAGTATGGAGTAGACATCTCAAAGAAATAAACTGATCAATTTTAAATTATTATTTCTAAATATGTAGGCACTGAAGCTTGGATAAAAAGTCCTGTAATTTTGTTTTATATAGAAGAATGTATAATTGTGGAAATGGCAGTATTTTGCTGTCCCCCATGTGTTAGATTAATATGATAAATTTAAATTTGGATAAATACCTCAATTCTGTACTATTCTTTTATGTTCCAGAAAAGCATTTACATTTACATCAACTCTTTTTTTTTAATTCAAAAGCATATTTCTGTTACATTTGGTAATTCAATCCATATTCTAAATATTTACTGCAATCTTATGAAAACTGATCTCAGAATTATATATGAATTTTCCAGGATAGTTAATTCTAAAATCTATAATATGATATGTTTCAGTAAGCTCTACCGTTGTCTTTTCTTTTATTTTGTTCTTATACTATTGCTTCCAAAGATACTTCCATGGGCAAATGCTAAAATACATTTATGATATAATTCAGCATTTTTTTGAAGTTGCTACATATTTCATGAATGACATATTCAATGTACTAGAAAAACAGTTCATTTGGAAAGACATTAATTCCATTATATATGGCTGTTATTTTAGAATGAATTAGGGAACCTGAAAATCTGATTAATTTTTAGTCAATAGATTGCACAGAGAGTGCAGGTCTTTGCTGCATTGTAAGCAAATCTATCTTGATTTATGTTTTTTAACAATTAGCTGTTTCAATTAAAGTATTGCAAATACACTCTTAAGGAAACAAATATTACTTCATTTCATAGTCATGGTCACAGAGTCATCATCTTGGGCTGTTCACATTTCCCGAAAATGTAGTTTGCTTAAATAGTAGTGAGGTTTATGAGTTAAATTGAGGCTATAGTTTATAGCTTTTTTTTGTAACTCCAAATCAGAATTGGGTTAATCCTGATTTTGGAGACAACCTGATTAACATAGAGTAGAAAGAAATTTGAAGAAAAAGAAAGCAAACAGCTGTGAATTGTGAGGTCCTTTGGCTTTAAAACAAGTTATCTGCTTAGGCATGTTATAATTTTATTGATCAACCACATATAATAATTCACATTCAAGGACTGAAGAAATGAGCACCTCAATAGGGAAAGTATTCATGAAAAAGCTATGAAATACAGCATGGATCATACACCCTTTCAAGGTGGTTATAGCAAGAAGATCTAGCTATGGTCAAAGATCTCTATGATTTGCTTGTTTTGTAGCGCCAAATGCCTATTTAATTGTTCTTCCATTATTTCTTTCCTCCCTTACCATTCTTTGTCTTTTAAAAATTTTGCTCAGTGTTCTTTCATCAGTATGTACATAATATTTCCCTAGAAAAAGAAGCTGAAATTTCACGGTTTTTAAAAATCAGGCAAAAATGAAAACATCCAAAAGTCCAATGTATCCAAGTTAACATTTGACTTTTTATTAGGTGTCATTGTAACAGTCATAGAATGGGTAAAATCGGAAGTATTTTAGTGAAACATTTTGGGAATTGCTAGGACTGAAATAGAGGTAGAAATGCATACATTCATTTAGTTTCCAATTACTGATCTGTGATTCACTAGATTGATAAAATTTTCTCTCCAATAAAGGCAAAATGGTAATAAAGAAGTTCAATAATGAAATGTTCATTCTCTGGATTAATTCAACTTAAATGGATATTTATATTTTGAAATGATACTCTTTCTTATTTTTAATATTCAATTTTTATCTTATATGAAAATATATTAATAATTTGTACATTTTAGACCCATGCTGACAAACATTTTAACACTGTAAATTCTGTATGTCTAACTTATATATGGATGTGTATGTAAAATTTTACTTATTTGAAAGCCAAAATCTCAGTTCCATTGCTGCTATTGATAAATCTTTTTTTTACCTATTTTGAGAGACTGTTTCACCATGATCCCACATATTTTATACTGATTATTCTTTATTTCTTTAGACTGAGAAGATCTGTCACACAGATTAATGCAAAATTAGGTTCCAGAATGTATTTGCACATATTCACCTTTTACCAGTTAACTTGACTATTGTTACTAGATTATTGTATAGATATGTATCTCCTTGTAGTATGAACTGATTGGACATAAATGGAAGAGAAAGCACATTATTTCCAAAATGCCAGCTGTGTACTGCTTTACAAGAAATCTATCACTAATGAAGCCATATCTTGGGCAGAGTCCAAGAATGCTTGAATAAACTGACTATATTCCCTATGAGAGAATGTAAATGGGAGAAGGTAAGATTGGGAAGCTAATCCATATATGTCTATTGCTTCCCATATTCTTTGTGGGTACCTAAGCCTTGCTCATAGAAAGCCTTGTTCATTTGTTTATTAATTCTATAAATCAACAATTACTGATTGAAGACCTGTCATCGGTAAACACAGTCTAGGCAATGAGGACACAGGTTAACAATACAGAACAGATCCCTGTACTCATGGCAAATATTAACATCACCATAGTCCTAAAGATACTTAATTCATTATTTAATCTTCTTGTAAATATTCATTGAGGGCTTGTCTTGGGTGAGACACTGTACTAGTGCCTAAAAATACAGTAGTGAATAAAATAGACTGTATTCCTGCTGACCTGGAGTGTAGACTATAGTAGAGGTTGACAGAGAAAATATACAAATAAATACATATCAAGTGGAAGAATCCATATGAAGAAAATAAGGAGAAAGAGTATACGTGGGGATAATGCAACCCTCTTTGATTAGGTGACATTTGAACAGAAGCTAGACTACTCTACCTAGTAAAAAAATAAGAGCCAAAAATAACATTTCATGAAAGAAATTATGAGAGTTTATCACCTGCACACCCTTATAAGAAGTGTTCTTAAATAACTCATTTAAGAATAATGAAAGTGAACATAAATGGAAGTTCTGGCTTGCATGGAGGAATGAAAAGCCAAAAATGTGTAAATGTGTGAGTCTATATAAAATTATACTACTAATAATGTCCTATCGAGTTAAAGAATGATAAGAAAGATGTAAAATACTCACTAATAATACCATATAAATCAGAAAAGAAGGGGGTCTAGGTGTTAAAGCTTTTTTTAAAGTTCTTATATTTTCTGAAAGGTAGATAAGTATGTTAATGGATTTTAACGTTTAATATGTTAACTATACATGTTGTAATTTCTAGGATTACAATATGCAATAAAAATGGACTTTACAGCTCACCAAATAGTAGAGGAAAAAATGAATGATAAAAAATAAAGCACTCAGTCAAATTAATTCAAGAAAGGAGAGGAAAATGGAAACAGATTAACTGTGTTTAATAAAAAAGCAAAATGAGATGGTAAAAATAAATGTTAAGACAATAAAATATGATCAGATTAAATGTTCCAATAAAACACAAAACTTGTTCTACTTTATAACAAAATCCGGGTTTATGCTCTTTAAAAAGACAATTTTTAAATCATAAAGATACACAAAATTTAAAATTAAAAATAAATTAAAAAGAAGAAAAATAATAACCAAAAGAAAACCATACAGGTTTCCTTTGTTGTAACTGTACTAATATTAAAAAAAATAGACTGTAAGGGAAAAAAAGCATTATTGGAGATAGAGCACCACTGTATGATTATAACAAGTTTAATGCATCCAAATTAAATAAAAATTATTTAGTTCTATGTAACTCAGAAAATAACATCGAAATATATAATCTAAACATTTATAGAATGATGAAAAGAAATAGACAACATGCATCCACATATGGATATTTTAATTAACTATCTCAGTAATTGATATATCAATCATTAAAACACCGATAAGCTTCAGTAAAAATATTTGATATTTGAACACCGCAATTAATTATAATTAAGAAGCTAAACATTTGAAAGACATTGCACCCAACAATAGAGATTCAACATTTTTTTCCCAACATAAGCGTCAATCAATTTTTAAAGGTAAATATCACACAGTTTGATAACAGTGCCATGAAGTAGCAATCAATGTAAGCAGAAAACCTCCATGAGTTTGGAAATTTAGAAATACAGGTCAAAGAAGAGATCAGGATGGAAATCATAAAAGAGAACTGAATTTTTAAAAGTACTACTTATTAAACCTGTGGATTGTAATAAATGAAAGTCAGTTGGGAATATATAGTGTCAAATTTTATATTAGGGAAAAAAAGGCTCAAATTAGTGTGCTAATCATCAAACTTTAAAAGTTAAAAAAAAAAAAAGCAATTGAATAAACCCAAAGAAAGGAGAATGCGGGTCTTAAGAGGCAATGTCCGGAAGCCATACTGTCTGCTTGTGAATCCCGTCTTTCCTACTTACTCAATTTTCTGACTTTGGGCAAGTAAAGTAACCTCCCCAAGCTCCTCATTTATGATGCATGTGTGCTAGTACCTGCTTCACAGGACCGTGGTAAGGAGTGAATGAATAAATAGATAAAAGATCCAGGGTGCCCTGACACACACCAGTACTTTGTGGTTAGCTTTTACTCTTAAAAGAGCAGAAATGAATTCTATAAAGATAAAACACATCTTAAACCAAGTCAAAGCTGCCCAATTTTAAAGAGTAATAAAATTGGCAAACCCCTTGCAATACTGATTAGAGAAAATAGAGAGAAGGCCAAATTCACAATGTGTTTAAAGAGAAACAGGACTTGAGAAAGAACTTTTGAGAGACTTAACCGTGAAAGGAATCATACAAAATGGGGCAATAACTGGAGGAGGCATATGGGATCCAAGTGGAATATTAAAAGCATTCTTATATATTTTTAGTTTTTATTCAGGTGGCAAAGATTCAGCTCAACAAGAATGTGCTACATGTCCTGAGAGGTGAAGGGAAGCAGAGATTCACAGGAGAGTGGACAGAGCCAATAAAAAAATTATTTATGAATGAGCCTAAGCTTAAGTAAATAGTATTTCATGAGACTTTATTTTTTAAAGAAGACACTACTATGCCAGAGAAAGAGGTGCTAATTTGGGAGCAATTAATTATTGAGAGCCAAATCTCTGCCAGGCACCCAGCTACGAGGAACACAATGATTAACAGGATATACATAGCTGGATTTGTTCTATTATATATTTTCAGTTTTGACAGAAGTTTCAGGAAAACTTTAGTCAGCAATCTGAGCCAGCAACACTGAAGTAAATGAAACCATCAATCATGAATAACCCTGCCTCAAGACCTTCACATTTTCTCTTCTGCCTGAAACACTACTCCCCAAAATATCCTGCCAAAATCCTCCTGGCTCACTCAGCTACTTCATTCAGGTCTCTTCACAAATGTTCCCTTCTCAGAGAAGAATTTCCTAACCACACCATCTTAATCGCATCTGCTGGCCCTCTGTCCTGTTATATCTTCTTTCTCTCCAGTAATGTTTATCACTTCCTAACATTGCATAATTGCTCTATTTTTTATTTATTACTTGTTTGTATCTCCCACAGGAATGTAAGCTGTGTGAGATTAGTGGCTTTATTTTGTTCACTGTTGTATCCCCAGGGCCTATTAGAGTGCCTGACGTTTATACGGCCCTCAGTAAATGCTATTTGAATGAATAAATTAATAAATGACAGAACTAGACAAATGAATTTATCCAATTGTTTTTGCCTAGAATCTAGGTATCATTCCTTTCTCCCTTTCATTCACCACCCAGTTGAGCCCCAATCCTGTTAATTATACCTATAAAATAAATTTGATTCTTTCCAAAGATCTATATTTCCTTCATTGCCATTCCCCTCCTCTAATATACTTCCATCTCTTATCTAGAAATTAATAATAGCACCCTAAATTTCACTCTCCCTACAATTTGTCCTTGCTTCCACTTAGCCCCTTCAAATCTATTTACTTTCTGGATTCCAGAATCCTCTCTAAAGACAGAAATCTAGTAACATCATTCCCATGACTAGTGGCACCCATCTCCTTCAAGAGATTCCTATTTCACTTGAAAAAAATCCAAATTTCTTAAACACTTCAAGAACCTATTGTATGATGTGGACTTTACCAATCTCTCCTACATAATTTCCAAAATATGTTTACCCTTGCTCTCGCTTCTCACTCTACTGGCCTTCTGTCACCTGAACTCCTTCTTACCTCAGAACATTGGACTTAATGTATATATCTGGAACACCCCCTCTCACACTTCCATTGGCATTTATAATTCAGGTTCTGGTTTAAATGACACTTTGGAGAGTTTGTTCCCTCACTATAACCTCTCTATGTCTGCAATTTTTCTCTCATAGCTCCCTGGTAATCTTCTTTATAGCATTTATGTGGCGCTGTCATTAACATGGTCTTTATTATTTACTCGAGTTTTTGTTTGCCTTCCTCTATAAAAGAAAAACTCTATTAGTGCATGAAGAGTAGCCATCACTCATCATAGTCATCACTCATCATTGTATTCACAGCATCTAGCATCATGTCAAACATAATTGTCAAGAACCATGAAAGATCTGAGATTTTACTCTTCTTTCAACATTATGAGATTCTACCATTTCATCATGCTGGCAGAAGACAACTCCTGGGTCAGAGACAAAGGACTTTATTACACACAGCATAGCAGGCAGCATGTACTTCATATTCTCTTCAGTTCATCCCATCTTCCAAATACCATGGGAATGAGGTGGAACAGTCTTGGTAGATGGGCTCTGTGTCATAGCTGAGAAACCGTGAGCTTAGGGAACCACTTTAAAAGGCTTCAAGCTACCCTGCTCAAGATTTGCCCTGGAGCGAGACATTATCTTTATCTTGGACAGCAAACAAATCTACTCTCTTTCCGTGGTAGAAACACTATTACACTTTCTCTGACAATGCTATTTGCTAACTACACATCCATAAAAGATAATCCAGAACCGAAACTGTCAGTGCCTCCATTCAGAAAATGGGCAGAAATATGAGACCACTGGAGAATTGTCTCCCAAAAATGAGAGCTCAATAAATATTTATCATTTGACTAAAACTCAACATATGTAAGTGTTTTTCTGTTGGAAGGTGGGTTGTTAGAAAAAGTTTAGATGATGTCTTAGCTTCCTAAATGCTAAAAAAAATATCACACAATGGGTTGGCTTAAACAACAGGAATTTGTTAGCTTTCAGTTTTAAGACTAGGAGAAGTACGAAATCAAGGCACCAGAAAGTGATGCTTTCTCCCTGGAGAAGGTGGCATTCTGGGGAAGCCTGCCATCAATCCTTGAGCCCATAATTTTTCCACCATGAGGCAATGCACATGGTAGTGTCTTCTCCTTTCTCTTCCGATTTCTGTTGACTTCCAGCTTCTACTCCTTCCATGGTTTTCTCTTTGTGGCCTTCTGTGTAAGGATTCTGGTAATCTCGATTCACTTGGCCACACCTTAACTAAAAATCATGTCTTCAAAGAGTCCTGTTCACAATAGGTTCACAACAACAACCAGGAAGTGACATTAAGGACATGTTGTTGTTGTTTGCCCTGAGGTTCGTAATTCAACCTACCACAGTCTCAGTGTATGATTTCTCAAATTGTAATCTTTTTTCAATGATTGCAATATTGCTATATTTATTTTGGTAACTGTTTATGTTGCACATTACGTGTTCAGATGCTAGATACTAATGAGATTTGGCTTTCTTTCTACTTGCATTCTATATAAACTTACCTTGTTGCCAAGAAGCCACATTTCTCTGAGACACTGAAAAAGTAGGTTTTATAGTCAAAGCAAGTTTTTAAAAGAACACAAATAGTGGACAGTCTACACACTACCTCATAGTATCTATGACTTCTCATGTCATTCACTGAAAAGCTCTCTTTATCCACTAAAGTCTGAATTTTTAAATTTAAACCACCACACTTAATTGTGGTGGCATAGTCTCCTCTTTCAGGAAGCCAGTGAACATTTCTTGTGCCCCCTTCTGGAAAGGTGCTCAATCAGGTACAAGGATTTAACTATGAATAAGATATTCTTCTTCTCAAAACAGATGTCATAATTAAAGAGAGAGAGACAGATTTAAGTAATTAATTGGATTATGCTTAAATTTTAAATATTAAATTTTAAATACTAGAATTATGGGCTTATTGGTACACTAGTTCATGTAATGGTAGCAGAGGTTGGAGACAGGCTGGTGCACAGAATGCATGTGCAAATGGTGATATTTTATTTGAATATTGGATGATGAGAAGGAGCTCATCAACCAGAGTGGGGATGGGATAGCAGTGGGAGAGGAAACAGAACCAGCAAACGACATATTGAAATTAAGGAGTCATAAGAGAACATGGATCCTGATTTATACTACCAGTGATCCCTCAGCCCTCACTGTATCAGTTGTCGTGTTATGATAAGAGGCTGTTGAGATGGGTGAGCTTTAGAATCCAATCGTAGGTGCATCACATCAAGACTACAGAGATTGTTTTGTGTTCTGAAATGGCTGTGTCTTCATCTGTTTACTATATTTTTATTAGAGGAGTTGTAGGTTTACAGAAAAAAAATTAATTGCAACAAATGTACCACATTAATGCACAATGTTAATAATAATGCAGTATGTGGGAACATTGTATTTAATGTTTGATTTTTTTGTTTACTCTTTAGACAGGGTAACTGGTGAAAGGAGTTTACAGTACCTAGGGGATTACTTCTTCAACCAAAAGGGCATAATAATGAGAGTGAATCTCTGACTAGACAGAATATGATTTCACCATGTAGCATCATTTAAGAAATGATACTTTAATTTCCATTATTTCTTTGAGATAATACACATGGAATAAGTAAATCATTAAAAAAGAGAAGAGGTGGGTGATCTGAGACAATAAGAGACAAACTGCTCAGTCATCATTTGTTCAGAACCTTGCTCTTACTTTGAATATTCAGTGAGAAAAATAATGTATTTGCTCTCTACCAATTAGTGCATATATGCAATATTTTAGTGTAATTATCTAAATTGCTGATACCTCAGGAATGTGAAAATTATTCATAATGTTTATAAATGAAAATTTCTTTAGTCAGCTCTTAATATTTTGATTTTTTTTTCAGCAAACTCCAATGCCATTTTATTATGAAAGTGATGCAGTAATCGTTAAGGAAATTATAATGCAAATCACATAGTAAACCTATTGGCCTACTCACATGAGCAAGGACAATATTAAAGACATGATAATGCACTTTATAGTACATATTTTGCCTAGTGTTTTTATTTCCATTTTTATGTCATCTTATTTTCAGAAAAAAACCGCTCATCCAAGAAAGATCCTTTGTATATAAAGAAAAATATTATGAGGTTTCTAAAAGTTTACTTAAGACCAGATATAAATAATTTTAATCTGATAAATTCTTCTTGACATTTCTTCCTTCTAAACTTCCGATACTTAGTTTCCTCATTGAAAAAAACTGTATTATTGAAATCAATAAATTGCCTGAACATTTTGATAAGATTATTACAATCCTAAGGCATTTAATCCACAGAAGCACATTTTTTAATGTCTCATATAATGTGGAGATAATCTTAATCCCATAATATTCCCATAGATTTATATTATTGTCCAATTATCCAAAAGCAGGAAAATTAATTGTGTATGAAAATTGATGTTGGGATTTAGGAAAAATTCCAAGTGCCCTTTAACCTTCTACTCCAAATACAGCTATAGGGAGAACAAATATTGTTCTGGAGTCATCAAATCCAAAAACACTAATTAAAGCAGCATTTTTTGGAGAAGAGTCTTAGTACAAAGTATATAAAATAAGTCCATATTCTTTAGAACCTAAAAAGGGTTGTCTAAATTTAGACAACCCTTTTTAGGTTCTAAAGAGTTGGGGTAGCTGGTGGTAGATACCTGAAACTATCAAACTATAACCCAGAACCCATGAATCTCGAAGACAATTGTATAAAAATGTAGTTTATGAGGGGTGACAATGGGATTGGGAAAGCCATAAGGACTACACTCCCCTTTGTCTAGTTTATGGATGGATGAGTAGAAAAATAGGGGAAGGAAACAAACAGACAAAGGTACCCAGTGTTCTTTTTTACTTCAAGTGCTCTTTTTCACTTTAATTATTATTCTTGTCATTTTTGTGTGTGTGCTAATGAAAGTGTCAGGCATTGATTTAGGTGATGAATGTACAACTATGTAATGGTACTGTGAACAATCGAATGTACGATTTGTTTTGTATGACTGTGTGGTATGTGAATATATCTCAATAAAATGAAGATTAAAAAAAAAATAAGCCCATATTATAGTGAAAGGTCTCCCCAGCTCTCTTGATCCAGCTGTCATGCTTTTGCACTGACATATTCTCACTAGACTTCTATTTTGTCATCATTAGGGTGGTGAAAGCCAAAATTTAAAAGTAGATTTGGGAAAGGGACAATCTTATTTTCTTCTAGTTCTTTTTCTGCCTTCTCTGATGAAGTCAAACATAGTGAGTGCTATATTAGGACTGGGAACAAAAAAACACTGGAAACAAAATGTGATCTTTTTCCCTGCCTTCTTCATTCACGTAGATTTTCAGGGGACAGCTGGCTGATAGATGAACAATACTAAGTATTTTGAGCCCTATGTCCCCAAAATCCATGTTGCTTGATTGCAATATTATCAAGTCTATAATATCATTACTGGAAGTCAAAGGTGCCAATTCAGGTAAAAATTGTAGAAGTTCAACATTACGCATCTGAATTATGATATATTTTAGTTTATGCCAAATGCTAATAAGTACAGAAAACATGCATTGTACATAGCAAATTATCAAAATGAAATCATTGAGGGTAATCCCTAATGTCTTCTATTTATATTAGACTTTATGGTTTCCAGTGTACTCTGACATGAAACATTTTATTTCATCCTCAAAAAATATTATGAAGTCATTAGAACAGGGATAATTAATACCAAATTTTGCAGATATAAAAACTGAGGCTAAGGGAAAATTAGCCAAAGCCACAGAGCTACCTCATGAAAGGACTATAAATTCAAGTCAGTTAGCATTTATTTAGCAATTGCTATTTGCCTGGTCCTTTTCTAAGCTCTGGAGATCGAGCAGTGGGCCAAGTAGACAAACACCCTCATGCTCATGAAGCTTAAATTCTAAGAGGAAAAGACAGGAAATTCATAATAACAAAATATAACATGTTACAACATAAAATAATATAATTAATGTAAATAATATATAATATAAATCATATGAATGAGAAAAATAAATCAGAAGAAGATTGAGAATGTAGGGGATATTAGCTGGGATTTGTAATAGTGTTGCCAGGAGACTTCACTCACGTGGTTACATTAAAGGAGGTGAGGGAGGAAGCCTCGTGGCATCTGGAGGGCAATTACTCCAGTTAGATGAAAGAGCAGGTGCAAATGCCTTGATTCAGGAACCTACCTGGTAAGTCTGCAGAACAGCAAGGAGCACAGGAGAGCAGAAGGCTGACATAGAGCGTAGCAAGGCCAGATCATGTAGGAGCTGCAGGCTATTGGAGGAGCTTTCGTGTTTCTTTTTTAACTCCATGTTCTGACTGTATATTCAGAATATACTGTTTACATACATAGATCCCTGTCCACTCCTTCATTCCTCTTCTAAAATGACAGGATTCAAGCATTTTGCTTCTTCATAGGGCTGGCAGCTGCTTAGATTGGCTCTAGTATAGTAGTTTTTCCAAATTTAAAACTTTTCCTGGGCTTTCAAAGAGATGAGAAAAATCAAGAACATTCTTAACATTACCTCACAGAAGTATTACATTCCCGAAATTTTGATCTGATACTTTTTACTTTATGCTATTTTTTTGCTAGAATTTATTGCTTCTGACTTGTTTAGAACTGTAAAGAATGTTATGATAAATTCTCAATATGAATAGCCTTCCACTAACATCCTTCTCTAAATGATGAAAATTAGTGAAATCATTATTAATCTGAAGTGTCTATTTATCTAGAATGTAATTTAAGATTTACTGGGAAAAGTGATTTCCTAAATAACACTTTGTCATACAAGTAGAATTTGTACACTTATCAGTACAAAAAAAATCAGTAGGTAGAGTATCATTGAAGTTTGAATTCTTTTAAGAAAGAAAATAGAACTTCAAAAAAATGTGTCCATTACAACATAACATTGTGAAGAGAATGGTTGCTATAGCTGCTGGGCTAGGTCTTATTTTGTACCTTTTAAAATTTCTGTATTTGCAAACCACTTTCATGAAACTTGAACATTACCTTCTTTCCTAGCATATGTCTATTAGAGACAATTTCTTTAATTTATAATTACAGGGTAATCTTACCCGGACTTTGCTATTCATTAGAATATTGCTTAGTAGAAAAGATACATGTTAATCTAATTTTCTAAATTAAAATTAGAAGCCAATTTTGTCCTATTTGTACAGGCTTTTTCCCTACCCATTGATTTTCATTCTTTTCAAGAAGACATAAAAGAAGTCAGATCTCATGTTTCACCTCTTTCAGCTATCATGCTGGCTTCTTTTGCAACCAAAGCAATTTTGGTGGCTGTGCCTTACTAAAATTAGAGGAACAAATAAACATTTTTTACAGTTCAAAGGATTCCTCTCAAAATTTTAAATAAAAACCTTAGAATGTTCAATACTTCTGATATTCAATGGAGAACATCTATAGAAAATTTATCAAACTTAACATCTTATTAAGTAAAAAATATAATCAGGATCAATGCATCACTATTTTCCTTTCTGAAAGTCAAGCAATTGCTTTAGAGAACACTTTCTGTTTGAATATGCTCTCTGTATCAACCAAGGATTTATAGTTGGCTGAAAATTGTTTAATTGATCATAAACAAGACGGAAACTTCTCTCACACTTAAAAGTCCCAACTGGTGTGGTAGCTTTGCATTACCATCTTGTGTTTCTTTCACTTTGTAAAGTATATTTCTCATTTGCATGATCCAAAGAGTTTGAAGTCACCAGTCTGCTGTCTAACTAGCATGGAGAGGAAGGAGAAGGGCGTTCTCTCTTCATTAGAGGACTGGACCCAGAAATTATTGGTGTCTCATCCTCTCACCTTGCATTGACTGGGACGGATTCCCACATTCATCATTAGCTGGAAGAAATGGCTGAAAAGAGCATTCCTTGATCCCCATCTGTCTCTCCTGTCTTCCCTCCTCCTCCTCCTTATTCTCTGACTCCTTTTATTTTTTATTTTTTTGAACTTGATGAAAATTAGGGGTTTTATTATAATGAAGTAGAATGAGGAGATAACAAAAAATCACAGCAAAATTCTCATTCAAAAATATTACATTACATATTTTGTTTTGAAAAACTGTACTGAATTTCCAATAAGTTTCCAATTCTCTAAAATGAATGGATATCAATGAAAAAATACAAATTTAAATTCAGACTTATTAATTCACTCTCCAATATATATCTTTAACAGGAATCATGTACATTTTATTTTCTCAAAATTTCTATTCCATTACTTAGATGATTTTGTTATTTGGGGGGTATACTTAATTGGAATTTTCTCCAATAAATAGTTTTTTATCCCAGGACCATAAAGATTTTATTTCATTATTTTATTCTTTGAGCTTTTAAATTTTTGCCTGTGATACTTAGGTCTTAAATCTGTTTACAGTTCACTGTATGCTATGAGTTACGTATCTGATTTTCTGCTTTCTTCATATAGTGAGTAGCTTCCCCAAAGTTTTCGACTGGCTATAGTTCAGCTTCTCTCATATTTACCTATTTTATCATTCAACAAATCCTTATTAAGCACTGTTACAAGTGCTGGATGTGAAGCAAGTTTGAAGATTCTGCACTAATTAGCATTTTTTCTCATGGAGTAAAGAGTAATCAGGTGAAAAAATGTCAGATAGTGAAAAGTGCAATAACAGGATGAAATAAAGTTATAAAAAAACCATATTTTAAAAAATATATTTGTCTGCTCCTGTCTATATAATTATTGCCACATTATACATTATAATTATAATTTGCAAATATTCTCTCTTTGGTCTTCTTGAAAATTATTTCTTAGTCCTTGTTGATATTTATTCCTTCATGTGAATTTTAGTATCAGTCTGTTGAAGTATGAAAATAAATCCACTGGAAGTCAGATTGGAATTGTACTGAATTTATAGATTAGTTTGGGCAAAATTAACATATTTTAAAAAGTTAAATTAATCCATCCATGAGGTTGATGTATCTCATCAGTTAAGTTCATATAGTAATTGTAATCAGGTTAATTCATTGCTACCAAAAATTATTTCTGTATTTTCCAGTCATTATTGCAGAGGTACTGAAAAGCTTTTATTTATTTATTTATTTTGAGAAACACCCATATTAGGTAATCTTTCTGGGTACATTTAATAGTTTTTGTGGTCTTAAATAGAATGGTGTTTCCTGCCTAAGTGAGCATATGTCCTACCATGTTTGCTAAGACTTAAGGTAATAAGATGTGAAGTGAAGATGAGAGAAGTTACCGTATTCGTGTTCTCTATTGAGTCTCAGATGTTCCATTATGGCATTTTAGGATTTTCTAATGTTTCTTGTGTCAGTTTTAGTAATTGGTGGTTTCAAGTTGTTTGTCAACTTTTTCTAAGTTATAGAATTTTAAGCATAAATATTAGAACCTATTCTATTTTTAATGGCTGCAAGATCTTTAGTTATGTTCTCTTTTATTCCTAATGTTGGTTACTTGTTTTTCCTCATTTGATCTGGAATAAAAGAATTTTGGTGATTTGTGGTTTCAAGCAGTATTAGGAGAGGAATTCAGAGCTGGGCAGATCATTCAGGTGTTTTATGCCTTTGTGAAACATTGGCTTTTACACCAAGTGAAATGGAGACCTTTTGCAGGTTTTTGAACAGCAGTTACATGAACTAACTGAAGTCTCACAAAGAGATTTTGTTGAGAATTGACTTATGGCCACAGAGACCATTAAGACAAGAGACCATTAGCTCAGACAAGGGTGATAGCAGATTTGCAAAGTGATCAGATTTTGGATGAGAGTAGAAGATTTTCTGGTGGACAGTATGTGTAGTACGTGAGAAAGAAAGAGGCAACTGGAAAGATAGGACAGGATATCCATCAACTGAGGTGGACAAGTTTGGAGAATAGAGTTTGGGGGAAATCAGGAGTTCAGGTTGGGACATATTAAGTTTGAGATGTCTATTTCCATCCAAAAAACAACATCAGCTAAGCAGTTGGTGTAAGTTTATGGCATTTGGCAGGGAGGTGTGGTCTGAAGGTGTGTGCATTTGGGTGTTGTCAGAATCTAGGTGGTAGTTAATCCATGGGGCTGAATGCATTACTTTTACCATAGAAGCAAGTTTAGAGAGAAAAACAAGGAATAACCATAACTAATCCCTGAGGCACTTTATTTTTTTTTTTTATCATCATTTTATTGAGATATATTCACATACCACGCAGTCATACAAAACAAATTGTACTTTCGATTGTTTACAGTACCATTACATAGTTGTACATTCATCACCTAAATCAATCCCTGACACCTTCATTAGCACACACACAAAAATAACAAGAATAATAATTAGAGTGAAAAAGAGCAATTGAAGTAAAAAAGAACACTGGGTACCTTTGTCTGTTTGTTTCCTTCCCCTATTTTTCTACTCATCCATCCATAAACTAGACAAAGTGGAGTTTGGTCCTTATGGCATTCCCAATCCCATTGTCACCCCTCATAAGCTACATTTTTATACAACTGTCTTCGAGATTCATGGGTTCTGGGTTGTAGTTTAATAGTTTCAGGTATCCACCACCAGCTACCCCAATTCTTTAGAACCTAAAAAAGGTTGTCTAAAGTGTGCGTAAGAGTGCCCACCAGAGTGATCTCTCGGCTCGTTTTGGAATCTCTCTGCCACTGAAGCTTATTTCATTTCCTTTCACATCCCCCTTTTGGTCAAGAAGATGTTCTCCATCCCACGATGCCGGGTCTACATTCCTCCCCGGGAGTCATATTCCACGTTGCCAGGGAGATTCACTCCCCTGGGTGTCTGATCCCACGTAGGGGGGAGGGCAGTGATTTCACCTTTCAAGTTGGCTTAGCCAGAGAGAGAGGGCCACATCTGAGCAACAAAGAGGCATTCGCGAGGAGACTCTTAGGCACAAATACAGGGAGGCCTAGCCTCTCCTTTGCAGCAACCATCTTCCCAAGGGTAAAACTTATGGTAGAGGGCTCAACCCATCAAACCACCAGTCCCCTATGTCTGTGGTCATGTTAGCAACCATGGAGGTGGGGTAGGCGAATACACCTGCATTCTCCACAGGCTCCTCAAGGGGGCACTACATCTTTTTTTTTTTTTTTCCTTGTTTGTCTTTTTTCTTTCTTTTTTTTTTTTTAACTTTCCCTTCTTTTTTAAATCAACTGTATGAAAAAAAAAGTTAAAAAGAAAACAAACATACAATAAAAGAACATTTCAAAGAGACCATAACAAGGGAGTAAGAAAAAGACAACTAACCTAAGATAACTGCTTAACTTCCAACATGTTCCTACTTTACCCCAAGAAAGTTACATAATATAGCAACATTTCAGTGAACTTGTTCCTACTACATCCATCAGAAATTAACAGACCATAGTCATTTCTGGGCATCCCCAGAACGTTAAATAGCTTATCTGTTCTTCTTGGATTATTGTTCCCCCTTCCTTAATTGCTCTCTACTGCTAGTTCCCCTACATTCTACATTATAAACCATTTGTTTTACATTTTTCAAAGTTCACATTAGTGGTAGCATATAATATTTCTCTTTTTGTGCCTGGCTTATTTCGCTCAGCATTATGTCTTCAAGGTTCATCCATGTTGTCATATGTTTCACCAGATCGTTCCTTCTTACTGCCGCGTAGTATTCCATCGTGTGTATATACCACATTTTATTTATCCACTCATCTGTTGAAGGACATTTGGGTTGTTTCCATCTCTTGGCAATTGTGAATAATGCTGCTATGAACATTGGCGTGCAGATATCTGTTCGTGTCACTGCTTTCCGATCTTCCGGGTATATACCGAGAAGTGTAATCGCTGGATCGAATGGTAACTCTATATCTAGTTTTCTAAGGAACTGCCAGACTGACTTCCAGAGTGGCTGAACCATTATACAGTCCCACCAACAATGAATAAGCGTTCCAATTTCTCCACATCCTCTCCAGCATTTGTAGTTTCCTGTTTGTTTAATGGCAGCCATTCTAACCGGTGTTAGATGGTATCTCATTGTGGTCTTAATTTGCATCTCTCTAATAGCTAGTGAAGCTGAACATTTTTTCATGTGTTTCTTGGCCATTTGTATTTCCTCTTCAGAGAACTGTCTTTTCATATCTTTTGCCCATTTTATAATTGGGCTGTCTGTACTATTGTCATTGAGTTGTAGGATTTCTTTGTATATGCAAGATATCAGTCTTTTGTCAGATACATGGTTTCCCAAAATTTTTTCCCATTGAGTTGGCTGCCTCTTTACCTTTTTGAGAAATTCCTTTGAGGTGCAGAAACTTCTAAGCTTGAGGAGTTCCCATTTATCTATTTTCTCTTTTGTTGCTTGTGCTTTGGGTGTAAAGTCTAGGAAGTGGCCTCCTAATACAAGGTCTGGAAGATGTTTTCCTACATTATCTTCTAGGAGTTTTATGGTACTTTCTTTTATATTGAGATCTTTGGTCCATTTTGAGTTAATTTTTGTGTAGGGTGTGAGGTAGGGGTCCTCTTTCATTCTTTTGGATATGGATATCCAACTCTCCCAGCCCCATTTGTTGAAAAGACCATTATGGCTCAGTTCGGTGACTTTGGGGGCCTTATCAAAGATCAGTCGGCCATAGATCTGAGGGTCTATCTCTGAATTCTCAATTCGATTCCATTGATCTATATGTCTATCTTTGTGCCAGTACCATGCTGTTTTGGCAACTGTGGCTTTATAATAAGCTTCAAAGTCAGGGAGTGTAAGTCCTCCCACTTCGTTTTTCTTTTTTAGAGTGTCTTTAGCAATTCGAGGCATCTTCCCTTTCCAAATAAATTTGATAACTAGCTTTTCCAAGTCTGCAAAGTAGGTTGTTGGAATTTTGATTGGGATTGCATTGAATCTGTAGATGAGTTTGGGTAGAATTGACATCTTAATGACATTTAGCCTTCCTATCCATGAACATGGAATATTTTTCCATCTTTTAAGGTCCCCTTCTATTTCTTTCAGTAGAGTTATGTAGTTTTCTTTGTATAGGTCTTTTACATCTTTGGTTAAGTTTATTCCTAGGTACTTGATTTTTTTAGTTGCTATTGAAAATGGTATCTTTTTCTTGAGTGTCTCTTCAGTTTGTTCATTTCTAGCATATAGAAACATTACTGACTTATGTGCATTAATCTTGTATCCCGCTACTTTGCTAAATTTGTTTATTAGCTCTAGTAGGTGTATCGTTGATTTCTCAGGGTTTTCTAGATATAAGATCATATCATCTGCAAACAATGACAGTTTTACTTCTTCTTTTCCAATTTGGATGCCTTTTATTTCTTTGTCTTGCCGGATTGCCCTGGCTAGCACTTCCAGCACAATGTTGAATAACAGTGGTGACAGCGGGCATCCTTGTCTTGTTCCTGATCGTAGAGGGAAGGCTTTCAGTCTCTCACCATTGAGTACTATGCTGGCTGTGGGTTTTTCATATATGCTCTTTATCATGTTGAGGAAGTTTCCTTCAATTCCTACCTTCTGAAGTGTTTTTATCAAAAAGGGATGTTGGATTTTGTCAAATGCTTTTTCAGCATCTATTGAGATGATCAATTGATTTTTCCCTTTTGACTTGTTAATGTGTTGTAATACATTGATTGTTTTTCTTATGTTGAACCATCCTTGCATGCCTGGAATAAACCCCACTTGGTCATGGTGTATGATTTTTTTAATGTGTCTTTGGATTCGATTTGCAAGTATTTTGTTGAGGATTTTTGCATCTATATTCATTAGGGAGATTGGCCGGTAGTTTTCCTTTTTTGTAGCATCTTTGCCTGGTTTTGGTATTAGATTGATGTTAGCTTCATAAAATGAGTTAGGTAGTGTTCCATTTTTTTCAATGTTTTGAAAGAGTTTGAGTAAGATTGGTGTCAGTTCTTTCTGGAAAGTTTGGTAGAATTCCCCTGTGAAGCCATCTGGCCCTAGGCATTTATTTGTGGGAAGATTTTTGATGACTGATTGGATCTCTTTGCTTGTGATGGGTTGGTTGAGGTCTTCTATTTCTTCTCTGGTCAGTCTAGGTTGTTCATATGTTGCCAGGAAATTGTCCATTTCTTCTACATTATCCAGTTTGTTGCCATACAGTTGTTCATAATATCCTCTTATAATTTTTTTAATTTCTTCAGGATCTGCAGTTATGTCACCTTTTTCATTCATTATTTTGTTTATATGGGTCTTCTCTCTTTTTGATTTTGTCAGTCTAGCTAGGGGCTTGTCAATCTTGTTGATCTTCTCAAAGAACCAACTTTTGGTGATATTTATCCTCTCTATTGTTTTTTTGTTATCTATGTCATTTATTTCTGCTTTAATCCTTGTTATTTCTTTTCTTCTACTTGGTTTAGGATTGGTTTGCTGTTCATTTTCTAGCTTCTTCAGTTGATCCATTAGTTCTTTGATTTTGGCTCTTTCTTCCTTTTTAATATATGCGTTTAGTGCTATAAATTTCCCCCTTAGCACTGCTTTTGCTGCATCCCATATGTTTTGGTATGTTGTGTTCTCATTTTCATTCGTCTCTATATATTTAGCAATTTCTCTTGCTATTTCTTCTTTAACCCACTGATTGCTTAGGAGTGTGTTGTTTAACCTCCAGGTATTTGTGAATTTTCTAAGTCTCTGATGGTTATTGACTTCTAATTGTATTCCATTGTGGTCAGAGAATGTGCTTTGAATAATTTCAATCTTTTTAAATTTATTGAGGCTTGTTTTATGTCCCAGCATATGATCTATTCTGGAGAAAGTTCCGTGATCACTAGAAAAGTATGTGTATCCTGGTGATTTGGGATGTAATGTCCTGTAGATGTCTGTTAAATCTAATTCATTTATCAGATTGTTTAGGTTTTCAATTTCCTTATTGGTCTTCTGTCTGGTTGATCTATCTATAGGAGAGAGTGATGTGTTGAAGTCTCCCACAATTATTGTGGAAACATCAATTGCTTCCTTTAGTTTTGCCAGTGTTTCTCTCATGTATTTTGTGGCACCTTGATTGGGTGCATAGACATTTACGATTGTTATTTCTTCTTGCTGAATTGCCCCTTTTATTAGTATGTAGTGGCCTTCTTTGTCTCTCAAAACATCCCTGCATTTGAAGTCTATTTTATCTGAGATTAATATTGCTACACCTGCTTTCTTTTGGCTGTAGCTTGCATGAAATATTTTTTTCCATCCTTTCACTTTCAGTTTCTTTGTGTCCCTGTGTCTAAGATGAGTCTCTTGTATGCAACATATTGATGGTTCATTTTTTTTGATCCATTCTACGAATGTATATCTTTTAATTGGGGAGTTTAATCCATTTACATTCAACGTTAAAACCGTGAAGGCATTTCTTGAATCGGCCATCTTATCCTTTGGTTTATGTTTGCCATATTTTTCCCTCTCTCTATTAATATCCTTTATTGTACCCATACCGAATCTCTTTAGTACTGAACCTTTCTCCAAGTCTCTGTGTCCTGTCTTTGTTTCTCTGTCTGTAGGGCTCCCTTTAGTATCTCCAGTATGGCAGGTCTCTTGTTAGCAAATTCTCTCAGCATTTCTTTGTCTGTGAAAAATTTAAGCTCTCCCTCAAATTTGAAGGAGAGCTTTGCTGGATAAAGTATTCTTGGCTGGAAATTCCTCTCACTCAGAATTTTAAATATATCGTGCCACTGCCTTCTTGCCTCCATGGTGGCTGCTGAGTAGTCACTACTTAGTCTTATGCTGTTTCCTTTGTATGTGGTGAATTGCTTTTCTCTTGCTGCTTTCAGAACTTGCTCCTTCTCTTCTATGTTTGACAGTGTGATCAGTATATGTCTCGGAGTGGGTTTTTTTGGATTTATTCTATTTGGAGTTCGCTGAGCATTTATGATTTGTGTATTTATGTTGTTTAGAAGATTTGGGAAGTTTTCCCCAACAATTTCTTTGAATACTCTTCCTAGACCTTTACCCTTTTCTTCCCCTTCTGGGACACCAATGAGTCTTATATTTGGACGTTTCATATTATCTATCATATCCCTGAGGTCCATTTCGAGTTTTTCAATTTTTTTCCCCATTCTTTCTTTATGCTTTCATTTTCCATTCTGTCATCTTCCAGGTCACTGATTTGTTGTTCAACTTCCTCTAGTCTTGTACTATGAGTGTCCAGAATCTTTTTAATTTGGTCAACAGTTTCTTTAATTTCCATAAGATCGTCCATTTTTTTATTTAGTCTTGCAATGTCTTCTTTATGCTCTTCTAGGGTCTTCTTGATTTCCTTCATATCCCGTACTATGGTCTCATTGTTCATCTTTAGTTCTTTGAGTAGCTGCTCTAGGTGCTGTGTCTCTTCTGGTCTTTTGATTTGGGTGCTTGGGCTTGGGTTATCCATATCGTCTGGTTTTTTCATATGCTTTATAATTTTCTGTTGTTTTTGGCCTCGTGGCATTTGCTGAACTTGATAGGGTTCTTTTAGGGTTTGTAGACCTATTGAAGTCCTTATCTCTAATTTATCAGGTCTACAGCTTCGTGGAGTACACTTTCTCTAACTAACCAGCAGGTGGCGTCCACGAGCCACCTGTTCTCCACAAGCCAGTTCTCCCCTGCTTAGCCTTTTTGGTGAGTGGGGGAGTGAGTCTTGTGGGGCCCAATTGGTGTACCAAGCTTGCGTATGTAGTTGGTGTTGCCTGCCCTGTATGTGGGGCGTGTTTCTGGGCAGTCGGGGAGGGGGGGTGGCCCTAATAATCAAATCTCCCTGATGATCCTAGAGTTTTAAAGCTGCTGCAATAGTCTAATCCTTCAGTTCAGTCCTGCCACAGTTTGTCTCTGCCACTGACCCACAAGTCTTTGGTATTGGCGTATGGCTCCTGAGACTTGCAAGTGGGCCCCTCTTCCAGGCTGTGCACCCCGGGTCCTCTGTTGAGGGATGACTGTGCTATGTCACAGGTGAGTGCCGTCCCCCCAGGGCAGTTCTGGGCTGCTGGGCTGTGTAGGGAGGCTCCCAGTCTGCTGAAATGATGGCTGAATGGGGCTTTGTTAATTCACACTGCTCCACCTTCCCAGCTCTGGGACATTCAGCTGAGGTTGCAGGGAAGTCTAATGTCCACGCGCAGTTTTGTGGTGTGTGCCTGTTATTTGAAGCACTTCCGTCACACTGGGTTGTCTGGGGCAGCTCTGGGCTATGGGGCTGGCGATGGGCAGGGGTATTTCCTGTCCACCAGGATGGTGACTGTGAGCGGACACCCCCCTTTTCTTGGGAAGTTGTGTTGTTTAGTGAATTTTCTCAGCCACTGGATTATTGCCTTTTGTCTCAGAGCTCTCTTAGTTCTGCTCTTGACTTGATGTGCCCAAATTGCAATTCTTTGAAGCTTTCTGTATTGGGCTTCTTAGAGTAATTGTTTTAGAAAAAGAAAAAAGGATTTAAAAAAAAAAAAAAAAAAAAACGGCCCTCCTCAGAGATCTAATGGGTTATTGAAATGGTAATAGACAAAGCAACCAGGGCCATTAAGGAAAGGTCCACAGGGCAGAGAGATCAGCTTTGCTTCGGGATTTGCATATGCGCCTCAAGGCCTGAGCTCAGCCCTTCCCCTTTCTGTGTTCACCAGAACTCCAAAAATCCTCTGCTTTTATTTTGGAGTTTTTCGTGTTGTTTTTTTTTTCTATGCCTGTCTCCTCTCTGCTGGGCTGGCTGCTCTCAGAGTCTCTGGTGTCTGGTCTCAGTCTATCTATGGTTGGAGTTTGAATCAGTAGAATGAGTTTCCGATAAGGGCTGCCACTGCAGTTCTCCCTTCTCCTTCCCAGTCTGCCATCTTGCCCCGCCTCCGTCCCCTGAGGCACTTTAAAGTTAAAATGTCTTGGGCAGAAAAGCAAAGGAGTTTGAGGAAAGACAAGTGAATTATAAAACTACTATAAAGTTGCAGCTGGATCAGATGCTGCTGTTACATGAAGTAAAATGAGAACCATCAACTGACTGAATTTGGCAATGTGGAGAGTATTGGTGAAATTGACTAGAAAAATTTCAAAGCAGAGATAAGAGTAAACCTTGTTTAACATGAATTTAAAAAGGGAATGGGAGGAGAGGGATTGCAGACACTAAGTATTGACAACAACTTCTAGTTTTACTCTAAAGGGGAAGAGAATTGGAGCAGAAGCTGGTGAAGAATATGCTGCTTATATGTATAGGTTTGTGGAGGGAGCAATTGAATACGGATGTAGGTTGAATTATGTACCCCAATTTAGACATATTCTTAATCTTAATCCACATTCCATGGATGTAAATCTGTTGTGAAAAGGACCTTTTGAACATGTTAGTTTTAGTTAAGCTATGGCCAACTGAACCCAGGGTGTGTATTAATTGGAGCACGGGAGACCTTGTAAGGAGAAGCAGGAAATCAGTAGGAACCCAGAAGGAAAGGAGAGGACATCGCCGTGTGATGGGAAAGCCATGAAACCCCAAGGATTGTCCACAGCCAGCACCCAAATGACATGGTCATTGGGGAGAAAGCAAGCCTTGCCAATATCTAGATTTTGGACTTCTCCAAAACCTCCAAATCATTCATTCCTGTTGTTTAAACCCTAACCAGTTCATGGTGTTAGGAGTAGCATATCAGAAAAACTAAGTCATTGTTAACAGCATTTTTCATGCCTAGGGTAATATTCCCGTAGTTAGCAAAAATTTGATGGTGCAGAAGCTATGTCTTTAAGCCATGAAGAAGGGTTGTGATGGAATGCACAGGTAGTGGACCTTTGGGGAGGATTAAAATCCCACACCTTAACCTATGTCTTCCATTTTAATTTAGCATATTGCAAGGGTGTGGTGGGGTGGGAGGCACCTCAGTACAAAGAGCCTGCAATGCTACAAGCTGGTCTCCGTCCCTCCCTGTTTTGCCTGATCTCCACAAGGTATTCTTGGCCCTTGAGGAATTTCCTGGCACTACTGATTTACAAGAGCCACCTTTCTCTGTTTTAATCAACTTATGTTTAAGTTAGTTATAAATATGGATGTCAGGAGGGATTTGGGTAAGAGAACACCCAGCGGCTGGCCTATCTAAACAGGCCCTAACCATTGTTCTCTGTCCTCACCACAGCAGGGCTCTGGCAGGACATCATATTAAGTCCAAATGTGATTTTGTTGTTTTGTTTGTTTGTTTGTTGTTGCTGTTTGTTTGCCTTTTTGACTTGCAGCAGAAATAGAATACTAATAATCTAGCCAGGACAATATATGGAAAAGACGATGGGCACAGTAAGAAAATTCTCCCCAGGCCCATTTTTTTTTTAATTCATTTTTATTGAGATATATTCACATACCATACAATCATCCATGGTGTACCATCAACTGTTCACAGTGTCATCATACAGCTGTGCATTCATCACCCCAATCTATTTTTGAACATTTTCTTTACACCAGAAAGAATCAGAATCAGAATAAAAAATAAAAATAAAAAAGAACACCCAAATCACAACCCCTATCCCACCCTATTTTTCATTTAGGTTTTGTCCCCATTTTTCTACTCATCCATTCATGCACTGGATAAAAGGAATGCGATGCACAAGGTTTTCATAATCATATTGTCACCCCTTGTAAGCTACATTGTTTTATAATCGTCTTCAGGAGTCAAAGCAATTGAGTTGGAGTTTGGTAGTTTCAGGTATTTACTTCTAGCTATTCCAGTATATTAAAACCTAAAAAGTGTTATCTATACAGTGCTTAAGAATGTCTACCAGAGTGACCTCTCGATTCCATTTGAAATCTCTCAGCCACTGAAGCTTTATTTCCTTTCATTTTGCATCCCCCTTTTGGTCAAGAAGATGTTCTCAATCCCATGATGCCGCATCCAGATTCATCCCCAAGAGTCATATCCTATGTTGCCAGGGAGATTTACGCCCCGGGGGTCAGGTCCCACATGGGGGGAGGGCAGCAAGATCACCCGCCAAAGTGACTTAGTTAGAGAGAGAGGCCCAGGCCCATCTTTGGCTTCCTGGCCAACATCTCTTTAGAATAACTGCAAGTAAATCCCTAGGATTTGCCCCAGTTTTTGTATTAGTTGCTCAGATCCTTTGATAATCCTTTAACTTCTGAGGTGTATCCAGTGCTGAGTTAAGAAGGGATCAGCAGTAGCTGTATATTTTATTCTCTTGTTTTATCATCTGCACATTGATTTTGAACACTGGAGTAGTATCTTTAAATTCTTAGCCCTCCAAAATATATTCAAAATAAGTTATATTTTTTCTTAGCAATTATAACACCAAAAGATTATACAACTTCTTATTGCATTTTTATTTGAAATTATGATAAAGAATTCTAGCACCCTATAACTTTATTCCACTTTGCTTTCACTTGAGCTTTATCGCAGTGCTTTTGCAGCTGCTGTTCAGAATCAAATAAACAGTAATAAACTCTTGGGAAGTACCCAGTCACACAAACAACTATTCGGACCTTGGTTACAATGAAAATATTGAAGATGCTTGGTTTTTGAGTACTGACAATTTCTTCTAACTTCCTGTAAAAATGCCTTGTTAAATTAAGATTCTAAGGGATATGACTTTCAAATTATTTCCTAGAATGTGACACAAGCTGGATGATAGAGAATTGGAAACTGTCGAGTATACTTATTCAAGCGAGGTTTAGGGATGCTTTCCTTAGGGTTTTCTATGAAACAAAACCATACAAGCTTGGGAAGAACAGACGAGGAATGACAATGAATTAAGGTGAAGCACCTCCACTATGAAACCCTGGTTCTGCACTGAGGTCCTTCAGAGCAGCCACCAGAGCTTGCAGATACTCTGAATTCCCTTTCTTACACAAAGCCTGCCATTACTGGAGGACTTCTTTCCCCACTGTATCTGGTACCCTGGAGGCTGCACCACCATCTCTGCCTGCCAGGCACCATCCCCGCAGTCTGAACCCTCACACCAACCTACCTCTGAGGAAGGAGGGAAATCCATGATCATTGTCAAGTCTTTCAGGGAACTGTAAAGAGAATACAGCAGGGGTCCCATTACTTGAGATCTAGAGTCATATTCCAGTATTGGTTCTTTATGAAGAGTTTTTGAACAAGTGTTTATGTCCAGACTCCATACAGAATCTACTAAGACCCTATTTCTTGGTGTGTGGCTGGGAGTTTTTTATTAAAATTAAAAAAAAAAAAAGGAAAAAAATCTGTATAGAATTCTCAGGTACCTCAGCAGTATGAAAAACTGAATAATGTCTTTGGTTATACTTAATGTTCTAGAGCGCAGATTCTAAAACTATCTCTGGTGAAATACTAGTTTTTTTCATTCATCACAAACCACAATTTTTGTAAAATACATTAAAGTAAAAGAATTACTGGTCAAATGAAATAAAACACAAAGACATTAAAAGAATGAGCCACTTTTTATTATAAGATTTAACACATATAAAATTACCCTGACAAATTGCTTTAAAGTTTCTAATCACTTACTCTAAATTACCGTATCTTCTTGATTTAGACTGCTAACCAACAGTTAAGGGATAAGAACCGGTCCCCTGACCTCACACAGGGCCATCCTGAAACAGATGAAATATTATGTGTCCCTCCCTATTCATAAGAATTATGAGGCGCCAAGGAGAGAATAAATTAGAAAGAGATATGAAACTATTAATTTTAAGAAAAATGTAAGGATGAGTATTTTGCATTTCTTCAGTGACTAGAATAATGTTATGTATATGGAATGAGACCAACACTGTTTTTGAAATTTGAATAAAAATATATTCAGTGTGTGTACTGGTGCATTTTGTTTATCAGTGTAAAGGACTTTCAGCAATTTTTCACAAACTGTCAGATGTCACACTGGAATTCTGCCATTATGTGACACCAGCCAGCTAGCAGTGACAACCCAAGATGTTAAGCACAAAGCAAACCTGACTAGCATAAAAATGTTGACTTCTCAGTATACTTTCTGAGAAGAAAGAGCGGCATTATCTCTAAATTGCTTTATTATATCATCCATAACAATGACTGGGAGGGCAGGGAAAAGTGACTTTTTAAAAATTATTTTCCTGAAAGAAGAAGTCTATAATTTCTTTTACATAGAGGGAAATAAAGAATTTGTGAATGGAGGACTAATCCAAAAAATAATTGAAATCATCTATCATTTTGGATGTAAATAAAATAAAATTTATTTTTCAAATAAAACACACTTTCAGAAAACTGAAATATCATGGTTTCATGTTTGATGTTCAAAAGATGCTAAATAAAAACATAAATATATTTTTTAAATGTGTTTAAAAGAATAACTTAGAAAATAAAAAAAATTTCCTTCTTAGTCCAAAATTTCTATGGGTTAAGGCATATCTAAATTATGGTTGCTTTAATTTATAATTATAGATCATAATATAAATCTCTGAATATAAAATTTAATGTATTTTTTTAAATACATTAAATTAATTTTTTAAAACTTTTTGGTGAAAATATTTAAGCATAAATAATTAAATTAAATAATCCAAATATTTTTAAATTGATTGAATGCCTGATATTCCTCATCAATAACAAATGTGTCAAAATCAGTATGTGCATATTAATGATGTTAATATATTCAGATGGAAAGAGTTGCTGATTTCATTAACATGAAATAAAGGGCAGTCACATTGTAGCAAATATTCTAATAATAAATGAAATGTACATGAAAAAATGAAGAGGGAAAAGAATAAGAGCAAATATAGAAAGAAAATACATTGGAGACAAATAAGAATATTACACACGTACGAAAACAAAATATATATACATTTCTGCCTATGGTCTACTTTTAGCAATCATAATTCAAAAGCAATGTATACCTAAGGGGTTTGTGGTTTGACATTCGTTTTTCTGTTCTCACTGAAATGCTATTAATGTTTTGGTTCCCTCTTAATTCCTTTACTTATTTAATAAGCTTATGAGAGAATAATTTTTGTCTCAATGAAAGGATATTATCAAAGGCTTGTTCTGCATTAGACCTGATGCTAGCCCTTCTGGTGGCAAAGATGGGATACGGTCACAGTGGATACTCACCAGCAACTGGCTTTGTCACACATTTATCAAAAATTACATGCAGCTACTATCTTGGCCCATAATAAATCTGTCTGAAAAGCCTTTTTTTTTTAAATAGAGAAGTTGTAGCTTTATAGAAAAATCATGTACAAAGTTCCTCTTTATCACCACCTTCCCATAACTAACAACTTGCATTGATGTGGTTAATTTATTGCAGCTGATGAAATAATATTATTATAATTGTACTATTGACTATAATCCGTGGTTTACATCAGAGTTAGCAGTTTGTGTTGCACAGTCCTGTGTTGGATATTTTTCTTTTTTTTGGAATTGCATTGTTTAATGTTAGTCTTCCTACTGCCTGTATTTGAAACTGAAAATTTGTTCTCCAAGTTGATATTTTAAAGATATAAATCTTATGATAGAAGTAAGCTATATTTCTGACCTTCTAAAACATTTAAAAGTATATACCTCAATAAAAAAACTCTCACCAACATTTTCTTAAAATTTAACATTAAGTTATTTAACTGATATAATATATAGAAGAAAACATTTTCATAAATAATATTAGATATTTTAACAGACATAAAATTTTCAGACATTTCTCAATAAATGGAAACAAAAGCATTTGAAAGCATTAAAAATTTTACCTTAAAATTGAAATACTTGTTTCAACATTATAGGAAATTTCTTTTAAGGCATTTTAATATTTTGTACCAAAAAAAGTAGAAATAAGGCATAACCAATTAATATTCTGTATAATGTTTTCCTTATGAGAATATTAGAATCTGGGCTAAATTCATTGCATACATTTCCCCTGGGCTTGATAGCTCAATGCAACAACTCTTGGGAAATTCACCAAATCACAATTTTATGAACCCAACCGAAAGTTATTTTTTTTTAATTGACTGAACCATTGCTTTGAAATTTATATTATATTTTTTATTATAATGAAAACATAAATAAAACTAGAGAATATAATGTATTATAAATATATGTATATATATTACATAATTATATTATACATTATAAATGTAATATATATTTAGAGTGGGTTTCTGAGACTATTTTATGCATTCTGTCCTTAGAAATATATTGAAAATATGCCTAACAGAAAAGTTTCTTTTATTTTCTTACCATTATTTTTCATTTCCCTATTTTGTTTAGCTATGTTTTCTTCTTATCCATGTTCTGCATGCCAGTTAGGCAAAAGGAATTTACTTTTTCAATATCAAGGCCCATTTTCTAAATTCCTTTTATCCAGGTGTTCATGGTTTAATGATAATTTTTGTTAGTTGTACTGAAAAAACAAGATTGATTTTGGCAATGAACCTGACAATGTACAAGCTTTATTTGCTTATTAATGACAAATGACTTTTCCCTTTGTGTATATGTCTATGTTCTTGGCTGTAATCTGAATTCTGTGACTATTGTATACAAGTAATATCACTTATTTAATAATGTTCAGAATACCTTCTTCCACTTTTTTCAGTAGGGAGGATAGCTTCCTGATTGGGGAAGAAATCCTCATTTAGCAGATATATAGAAATTCAGAAACATTCTGTGTAGTATCATTAAGAATTGCTTACTAACACAATTAGGTATTCTTTTCAGCTGTGGTAGCTCATGATTGTTAACTTTTCTGTACAGATAAATGTTTGGCATGGTATCATGAAAATCATGATGCAGAAAAATATACATAAGTGCAGTGGTATATGTTTAAAATGGTCCTAAGTATTTTATGTAGATTGGTATATTTCCTACTTTACTTAGATTAGCATACTAATTCCTGTATTACTAAAGTGGAAATCACAGATCAGGAATTTAGTATACAGAGGTCATAAAATTACTGTATTAGCTTTCTATTGCTGCTGCAACAAATTCTCACAAATTTGGTGGCTTAAAATAACACCCATTTATTGCTTCACAGTTCTAAGCATCAGAAGTTAAGTGTGACTCAATGGGGTCCTCTGCCTAGGGTCTCAGAAGGCAGAAATTGAGGTGTCAGTAGGGCCACATTGCCTCCTGGAAGCTCTGGGGAGGAATCTGCTTCCAGGCTCTTTCAGGTTGTTGACGGAATTAAGCCCGTGCAGTTGCAATACTGGGGTTCCATTTCCTTGCTGACTGTCAATTAGGAGCTTTTTTTCAGCTCTTTGAGGCTGTCTGAATTCTTTACCCCATTGCGCCCTCCATCTTCAAACCAACAACTGTGGACGAAATCCTCTATTTGATTCTCTGTGATTTCTCCTGCTGCATTTCAACGACTCTAGCCAGAGTAAGTTCTATGCTTTTAAGGATTCATGTGAGTAGATTAGACCTGCATAGATAATCTAGGATAACCTCCTTATTTTAAACTCTGTCGTTTTAATTACATTTGAAGGTCTCTTTTACCTTGTAACCTAACATAATCACAGGTTCCAAAGATTAGGGTATAGACATCTTTCAGGAGCCATTCTGCCTACGACTCTTATTATACAACCTAGGTTGAATTTTATCCCATTTGGTGATAACAAAGCATTGGTTTCATTATAAAGTGCATACTTTCCAAATTTTAGCAGGCATTGAATTTTGCTAATTATCATGAAAAGCTGCTTCTTTCAGTTAAATTTTTGGAATTGATCAGAGAGGCAATGTTGCAAAATGGCTTTGGGACTAACTTCATTCGGTCATTGGAGACCAATCATTCTTAATTTATTTCTAAAGCAACTGCTTTACTATTTACTATTTGTTATTTATTTATTTATATCCTGATAATAAGCTACTTCTCAGCTTCTCTTCCAAGATATTTTCTAAAAAAAAGATCACTATATTTATAGATACAGAATGTGATTTACATGTTTCTGTCTACATGCTTATTTATAATCCTTTTCAATATGGCTCAAACCTCTCCTATCACCATGTCATCACTGTACCAGATATCTTTAGACATTCCCATTTGTGCTAGTAGGTTAGCATTTACTTCTTTTAAGGGAGAGAAATTTGTGAAGTAGATTCAGAGTCATCATTCTAGTCACACTTAAACCTTCTCTTACATATTCTAAGGTGAAACATATGTAGACTATGAAAATTTGGGGGGGGATATTTTTAGAAAGGATTGATTACCTGGTGTGGCTTCATTTCTATGATTGACACTTCAGATTCAGGTAGTCCTTAAGTTAGGGAAAATTTGTCAGAATTTATGAAATAAATAAAAAGTACATCCTAGAAAGTTCTCTGCCACATCAACTCTGCTAATTTTTGTTGTAAGACTTGAGACCCATACAATTGATCCCAGGTGAATTACTGTCATTGAGATTTTGTGACATTCAAGGTGTAAGGTGCAAACAGACCACTGTGACATTGCCATTTGATCAATATTAAGGTGACTATTTTTTGGGGGGGGGACATCAGTAATTCTACTGGAATTCAGAAGCATTGATTCCAAACCTCCTAGGTCCCAGGTACTGTGGTTGATAAGAAGGTTGCATAAAGTTTAAGATGGACATAGATCCTGACATTAGGAATATACACGAGTATCATGCTACACGAGTAGCAGTGCTATGGAAGCACATAAAAAAGGCATATTCTTCACACTTGATATCAGAGAAGACTGCTTGGAACCAATATTCATATAAAAACTAAGCATTTTTTTTTAAATATAGACACTATTGTGAAGGCACAAAGGTATGGTCTTATAAGTCATAATGAACTTTATGTCTATCTGAAATCTTGTGCTTTTCAAATTCTGGATAACTGACACATAACTATAGGTTCCTTGCTGACAGTTGAAGGATGAATAATTATTAGCTTAGTGAAGGAAGGAGGGAAGGAATAGTTTATAAAGAGTAATTGCTCTTGCAAAGGCTAGAAGGTAAAAACAGATGTAGCAGGTTAACAAAAAGTAATACAAATACATCAAGTATGACCGTATTGGAGAAATTAGAGAAGAGAAAACCAAGGCAAAATATGTGCCTGAAGAATTAAGTAAAGGACCAGCATAGTAAAATATTTTGAACAATACTGTGGAGATTTTACTTTGACTGTCCAAAGAATATGAAATGCCATGACAGCATTCCAAAACATAGGAAAATGGAGTCCTAAAAGAACAAGAAAGAGAGAAAGGTCAAATATTTTTTAAAATGACAAACCTCAAATAGCAAAAACATTAACTTATGTATCATAGAAGTTTAGGGAATACCAAGTAGGATAGACAACCCCCCCCCCCACAAAAACACATATAGAGACATCATACTCAAACTGCTGACTTATGCTAAAAATAAGGAGAAAATCATGGAAGCAGCAAGAGAAAAATAACATATCTCATACAGGGAACAAAATTGTGATTAAAAGCTGAATTATGACCAGAAAAAAATGGAGGCAAGAAAACAATCTAATGATAAATTGAAAGTGCCAGAATAAACAAACATAAATAAACAAACAAAAATGCTCATCCAAGAATTCTATATCCAATAAAACTATCCTTCAGAAATAAAGTTAAAATGAACACATTTCTAGGTAAATAAAAATTAATTAATTCAATTTTTGAAAAAATATCTATTTTTCTCAGTCTTCTATTTCATCTAACTTCAGGATGAAGGAAAATGACAACAGATGCTAACAGTGGTCTACAGGGAGGAAATAAAAGCACTGGAAGTCATAATGTATTGATAAATACATATGTCATTATGCATGTTTTTCTTTTATTCTATTAATATATTTTAGAGACATATAACTGGGTTATACAGAATTTCAAAAGATGTAAAATGGGTAACCGCTTGTAGAAGGAGTCTGAACTGCTTTAAAATTCAGGTGCTATACCGCCTGATTACATGATTTTACATAAAGCTACAATAATCAGGCAGTGCAATATTAAAATGAAGATAGATATAGCAACTTACCTAGGCTGAACTACAGACCCCAGTTATTCAACTAAACACTAATCTAAGAGCTACTTTACAGGGAGTTGCAGATATAATTAGAGTCCCCAGTCCATTTCCTTTAAATTATGGAGATTGTCCTGAATAGACCTGACTCAATAAATTGACAAGCCTTAAAAGATTTACACTTTCCCTGAAGAGAGATGGACTCACACTTCTGGACAACTGTTTCAGCATGAGCCTGTGGGGTTCCAGACTGCTCATGATCTCTCTTTTACAGACCGCAAACTTGCTTACCCAGCCCTGATTGCATAAGCCAATTACTTCTAATACATCTATCTAAATTTATCTATCAATTGACCAGTCAATCTGTGGAGCAAGTTGCTGTGGGAACACAGGCTCAGGCACAACAGAAACTTCCATCAAATGACCACTTTATTACTTACACAGAACAAAGGGTACAAAAGAGCAGGGGAAGAGATTCCGTCATGGCCAGTCTCCTGGGGAGGCCAACTGCTCAGGTCAGAGTCAGTGGATGGCAGCTTTGCACTCCTCACTTTTTGTCAGAAAGGACAAAAAAGCTCTCAAGAGCTGAGTATTTATAACCCTAGTGGGAGAAGGCTGTGCGACTGAGAATTTCCACCCTGAGAAGCAGCCGGGGCTGCTTCTTCCCTGCTTCAGATTTAAGATATGCTCAGGCTGCTCCATTAGACCCAATATCTCCCCTTGCCTGAGGAAAGGAAACATACTGACACATCTACACACAATAGAAAAGAGGGTGTAGGCTAGGGCTGGGAGATGGACACTAGCATTTCCGGGACTTCCCCAGTATTATCTCCCTCCCTCCCTCCCTCCCTCTGTCCTTCCTTCCTTCCTATATCTATCTATGTGTCTATCTATCTATCATCTATCTATCTGTCTATCTATCTATCTATCTATCTATCTATCTATCTATCTATCTATCTATCTAATGTATCTATTTCCTACTGGTTTTGCTTCTTTGTTTGAACCCTACCTAGTGTATTGATGATAGAATTGCGAGTCCAAAAATAGACCCACATGTATATGATCAAATATAAGCAAAGACCAATTTAGAAAAAGGTGATCTTCTCAATGCATGGTGCTGGTATAACTGGAAATTTTTATTAAAAATTTTGTTTCTTACCTGAGACCATACACAAATATTAATTAAAGTTAACAATAAACCTAAATGTAAAAGCTAAAATGATAAACCCTCCACAACACATCATAGGAGAATATCTTTGTAAAACTAGTTGAAGCAAATATTTCTTTAATACACTATAAAATACATTAACCATATAAGAAAAATATTGACAAATTGGACTTAATCAAAATTTAAAATTTCATAGAAAGACACTGAGAAGAAAATGAAAGGGCAAGTCACATATTATGAGAAAACATTTGCAAAATGTGTCTGACAAAGGACTTTATCCAGAATGTATAAAGAACATCTATGACTTAAAAATAAAAAGAAAGACAACTGTTCCAGTTTGCTAAAACTGCTGGAATGCAAAATCCAGAAATGGATTGGCTTTTCTAAAGGAGGTTTATTAGGTTACAAATTTAGTTCTAGGGCCATGAAAGTGCTCAAACTAAGACATCAACCAGAGGAAACTTTCATGAAGAAAGGCTGATGGCATCTGGGGTTCCTCTGTCACATGAGAAAGCACATGGTGACATTTGCTGATCCTTCTCAGACTCAGTTTTCAAAAAGGCTTTCTCTGGGCTTCTGTCTTAGCTTCTCTGGGTCCTTCTGCTTGTCTCTCTCTGGCCATTTCTGTCTAAGTATCTGGAGGTCCTCTCTTAGCTTCTCTGGGGCAAACTCTGGGTTTCATCTCATAGCTTCTCTCCTGGTTCTGGTTTAATGACTGTTTCCAAAATGTCTCTGGGCATGTTCTCTCTAAGCACATTGGTCTGTGTCAGGTCTCTGCTTATTTTTCCTGGGGACATTTCTGACTCTCTTAATAGATATTTGCACACTGATGTTCATAGCAGCATTATTTACAATGCTAAAAGATGGAAGCAATCCAAGTGTCCTTTGACTGATTAATAGACAAAATGTGGTATAGGCATCTGATAGACTATTATTCAGTCATAAAAAAGAATGAAGTTCTGATACATGAGGAAACATAGATGAACCTTGAAGACATCATGTTGAGTGAAATAAGCCAGATATAGAAGAACAAATATTGTAAGAACTCATTGATATTAAATAATTAGAATAAGCAAATTCAAAGAGTCAGAAACTAGAATACGGGTTACTAGAGGCAGTGGTGTGGTCAGGCATGGGCAGTTAATGCTTAATTAGTACAGGGTTTCTGTTTGTAGTGATGGAAAAGTGTTGGTTTTAACATCTAAATACAAATCTCAATTCACTCTTAGAAGTATGAATTTGAACAAAATAAATTAATCTCCCTGGAGCTCAATTTTCAAATAGGAAATATAGGAATAATAATAGCTTCCAGGTTTGTTGTGAGCATTAAATAAGAATTTTAAATGAAACTTCCATTCTGGACCTTGATGGATCCTAGATGAGTTTGGTTCTCTCAAATCAGGCTTCTATGTTGCTTATCTATTTTTTACAATATGAATCCTATTATTTTTATTAAGAAACAGTGTAGGTCTCCTAATTAATGACATATGGAAAAAGATTGTTTTATACTACAATACATCATCACATTTACTGGTCACAAAGCAGATGATTTGTTTCTGTACATTACAGTCTTTCTCTCCAGCTTGCCAGTGACTATTTTATCTGTGCCTCCTTCCTTTGCCATAGCCATAGGGATGAAAGGAGATGGTGAATTATTTTGCTCTTTGAACCCTGAGCCCTACTGTTCAAAATAGCTAGATTAGGGTGTATTTCCTTTCCTTTAATTCCCATAAACTGTAAACAGTTTGACATAATTTTCATTAAAGAAAAAAAATGAATTGTAGAACATTTGACTTGTTGGTACTCAGTAGGTAGGATGAGAGAAAAGAAGAATGGCAAGTCTCTTGGAAAAAGACCCTGAAGATAAAGCCCAAACTGCTTTATCCGTTCCTTGGACATACCTCTGTCTTTATTTCCACTGTCTTTATTAAATCCCTTACCATTTTTCAACTAGAGTATGAAAACCACTTCAAAACTAGCTTTGCAGATTTAAGGCTTGAACCTTTACCAATCCAATCTACGGAATATTGTAGACTTTTTTCCTAGATTTTTTTTTTTTTTTCTTAAATATGTCCTAGACTTCTTTATTGCTATTAATAGATTTTCTGTGCATTATTAATTTTTTTCAATCTCCCTGAGACATTTTCCTATTTCAGATTTTTTCTTTTTTCATCATAGCATCCTTTAACATATGTTTCTTATAGGAAATCTAGATCTTCCGCTTTTCCTCTACTGCAGGACAATTCTTATACTAATCATTAGGGATTTATAAGAAGATAAGAATATGGCAAGAGGAAAAAATCACATTGAAAGTTTCTTTATTTCTACTGAGAAAGTATTCTTTAATGTGTCCAGAGTTGGAGAGTGATTGTATTTTTATTAATATAGAGCTTATCCGGGCAATGGTCAGTCTCTGCATGTCTTTTCCCCAAAGATTTATAAATACATTAAAAACATACACAATTTACATATTCTTAGATGGAAGAGAATTTGTTCCTGTTTCTAAAATGTCACTGAAAATTTTCAGCCTGAAGTTGTTAACAAGTCCCTTCCATATTGTAACAGTTCAAACTTCTCTGGCTTTCTTTAACGTTGCCTCAGGTCACAAAGAACACGAGGAGCCCATTTGTATCCCTTGACTTGCCTTACTCCGTCCCTCTAGCTCCTTTGAAATTCTTGGGTTTTGAATACTTTTAAAAGTGAATGTTTCATTTTAGGGGAATAAAGGGGACTGAGAATTGCAACTCTTTTTCTAGCTCTTTTCTTTTTGATTTAATTATTTCAAGTCTCTTTTCTAATTCCATGTACCTAAATGATTGCCGCTTAACAGGTTTCAGACTCCTTTCATCTAACTGGCCATTAGCTATATCTTGCCTTTGACTTCAGTTTAGAGATGATCTTTATTGCTACTGATGCATTTTCTATGTCAGGTTTTAATTTTTACATTTTCTGTCATATGTTCCCATTTCAAGGGGAGGGAAAAATTTCTAATTCATTAGCACCTACTTTGTATTAACAAACCTGCAGTTTGAGATAGAAAGCCACATATATATCAATTAAAATATTTTAAACTTTATAGTTAATGTTTAGTATGTGTTATTCACACATTCCTTATATTTTAAAGCCTAAAATTGCCAGGTAAAACCTAGTAAGATGTAAACCTATGGAGTCAGTGAATGAGTGAATTACTACAAAGGTTTCTGACATGTGTAGAAAGGTAGTAACTATTGATTAAAGATAATGATGACTCATTTCATAAACCAACAATAAGAGGTAATTAGTAGCATCACAAATATACTTTGTCATTTATTTTACTTTTTCATTATTTTACAATACAAATTTACTAAGATATTTTTATATAGAATCCTGTTTTCTCTACGTACATCCTGACATGTAAAATTCTGGTCACTGATACACCAAGAACAAAAATTTTAAAAAGCCAAGAAATGAAGATGAAGAAATCTTGACAGAAAAATCCAACAGTATCATTATTCTAGAGAAAAACAATGCATTTCTATTATCGTATCTTTCCACCTTCATTTTCTGTGTTCATAATCAAAGGCTGAACGTCAGTAAGTGGGAAGAGTGGGGCTTTGATACAAATGGAATTTAGTGCTAGAAGAGAATTGGTTTCATGGTGTTGGGTACACCAATTCACACTCAGTATTCATTCCTGCGTCCTGTAGCATGAAAGTGGAAAAACAAAAATATCTGTTTCTAGGCTGCCTGATAGCTAAATTTCTGATTGCAGATGAGGTTCCACCGATTAGAAGCAATTACATGAGATTTGGGCAGTGTGTAAGGAGTTGCTATATCGTGTGTTATGGGAACACAAGTTCAGGCACAGCAGAAACTTTCAGCAAAGGACCTACATAGTCAAAGGGTCTCAAAGAGCACGGGAAGAGGTCCCCACTGTGGCGGGTCACCCAGAGAGGACAACTGCTCAGGTCAGGGTTGGCGGATGGCCTTCCACACAGGCCCCATATGGAGTCAGAGGAGAGGCACATCTGTGCTGCCCCAGTTCAGAAGCAGGGTATTTATACCGCCAAGGGGAAGGAACCCTGCCACCGAGAATCCTCACCCTGATAAGCAGCTGGAACTGCTTGTTCTGGTTTTGGGTGTAAGACAAAGTTAGGAAGTTACCTCAGACCTAAAGTCTCTTCTAAACCGTGGAATGGAAATATATTGAAACATCTACCCACAAAAGCAAAGGAGGTGGAAGTAGGTGAGTGTTAGGTGTGAGTGTGACTTCCCCAGCAGGCAGAGAAAGTGTATCAGAGCCTGATTTTCTGCTGCTATAGGAGAATTTTTTTTTCCTGGTAATCAAGATTGTGAAGATGTATTTTGCTTCAAAAATGCTCCAATGTCTAATTTCCTGTTTTGTGGGTATTTTTGCTTCCTACATTGCTGTTATGCTGTTGCTCTTATGACGATTTGTTGGGTTTTCATTGCTCATTTTTATTATTTTATCCTGAAAGCACACATGGTGTGTTCTGGATCAGAGACAGGTTTCTTATCAATCCCTTCACAATAAACAAGTGCACTGGCCCTCTTTTCCCCAGTGCTTACTCCTGAGGTGATGTGACAGGAGCCGGTGGGAATTTTTCCTACACAAGTATCCAGACACTGCATAGGTGAAGAGCATAGAAGTATGATATTTCCCTACTTACGGAGGGGAAGGTGGCAGCTGCTCCTCTTTCCTCCTGAAAGCATTTCCTTGGAAATATGAACGGCAGAATCCTAACTGAGAGCTTTGGCATATACAGGCATACCTCATTTTATTGAGTTTTGCTTTCTTTCACTTCACAGTTATCGCACGTTATACAAATTGAAGGTTTGTGGGAAGCCTGCACTATTAGCACCATTTTTCCAATAGCATGTGGTCACTTCCTATCTCTGCATCACATTTTAACTAAGGCATGTACATTTTTTTTTTAGACATAATGCTACTGAACACTTAATGTAGTGGAGTGTAATGTAAATGTAACTTTCATATGCACTGGGAAATCAATATCTCTTTATTGCGATATTTGCTTTATTGGTGTGGTCTGGAACCAAACCTGCGATATCTCTGGGGTATTCCTGTAAATAAATAAAATACCTCCACTTTTCTTACCTTTTGGAGCTTCATCCCTTTTGAAATGTAAATAAATGGGGAGATGACACTATAGTGGTCCTACTACTCCAGGTCTTAACCTGGCGACCTAGTCTGGGCTGTAAACATTTGGCCCCCTAGAGGTTCGTGGGGAGGGCTGTGTGCGATAGAAGTTTTATCATCCTTTTGGATAAGAGCAATTAACTAGACAAATGGCTACCAATCTAATCCTCATGGTATGTGAAGAGTCTCAGGAGGCTAGGGTTTTTAACAGGAAGGCTGAGAAATTTCCCCATCTTTGATTATTTATTGACTAGCGTGTTATTTTATTGTAGTTCCAGCATCCTTTTTTCCTTCCTGATTGTGCCAGTGGCATTAGTTACTGGAATGTCAGTTCTTCTATGTTCTGCGTGTCATTTCCAGAGGCCCAATCTAGAGGCTTGTTTATCCAGTCTGTATGATGATTTTATAATCACATAATCTCCTATATTAAATTCTGATTAAATACCTAGAGTGCTTTCCATTTTCTTCTCTGACTGGGGCTTTTTTGAGTGGTGACATTTGGTGTTCCAAGGACTTTGGGCTGTATATTTCTCCTCTCTTTTTATCTTTTTTTTTTTTTTTTCTCTCTCTGTCTCTCTCCCATTGGGCAAGGCTTCTTTTTTGTGAGCTACATTTAAATCCGGTGAGTTGGAGGGCCAGGACACAGCTCAAAGAGTGAAAGCATTTAACTCAGTTGCCACGAATACACATAGGATGAGCTACAGGTTAAACAAACAGTGAGCAGAGGGAACCTGAAGATTTTATTCTATAGCATCTACCTCAGTGAGATTAGGTAAGAGGCAAAAACAAATGGAAGAAACCTTTGCCAATTGGTAACTTAAATTTTGCTTAAGCGTTCTGGTTTATATATTCATGAAACTAGAGCTTGGCACAAAGAAAACAGGAAAATGAGGGACACCACCCTAATGCAAATGTGTGCTCAATACTACCAAATATAGTTACTGATATTTGAAATTGTTTAGAAAATTGCAATTGGCTTAGTCAAATGATTAATTGTGGTTTATCTTTGTCTTTTCTTTTTCTCCTTTTCTCATCTCTTTTTATTTTTTATCTTTAAGCTCCCTGGGAGTGGATGGCTTTATCCCCCACCCTCTTTTTGCATATACTTCTGAGTACAAGATATATGGTAGAACAAATAGAAAGTACAAAATCTGTGAACAAAATTATTGTAAAATCACTAAGAATATCACAACCAGAGAAAATCACTAACACTAGGCATTTGTTAAATTTCCTTTTTGCCTCTTCTATATGCTCACATGCAGAAGCATGTGACAATTACTTTGTGACAAATTATTTTAATTTAATATTATTTCTTGAACATAATGTTCTCACATCATTTTCTTCAAACATATGTTTTATTATGGCCAAATAATATTCATTCTGTATAATAAACTAACTAGTTTATAATCCTCACAGGGTAGATTATTTAGAATATTAGTTTTATCTTCATAAAAAGAGTGCAACAGATTTTATAGTACATAATATTATGATCACATCTCTGAATGTTCCCTTAGGATAATTTTCAAATTGACATACTAAGTTGAAATGTATATATTTAAAAATGTTTACTTTATATTGCAGAATTTTCTTCAGAAATGTCAAAACAATTTACATAAATATTTAATAAAAAATAGTAGAGTATAAATGTATACATTTCATCAAATCCTCCATAGTAATGACTACTATGGTTCTTTAATGTGCAAAAATGCCATTACATGGTTGCATTAAATCTTACTGATTTTTTTTAGTGCTGTTAAATTTTATGCATGTATGTTTTTTCTCTAAGATTTGACTTTTTAAGTCATATACCCATGTTCTTACTGGTAATTTTTCTTTATTATTTTTAAAAAAGATAATGTTTTTTATATAGTCAGAATATTTAAACAGATTTTAACATATGTGCAAATATTTTCCCTGATTTCTTCTTTCATTTTATTACATGTGATCATTGTTGCTATGGTGGTTTGAAGGTGTACGTACCCCAGAAAATCATGTTCTTTAAGCAACCGATTCCTCTGGGTTTAAACCTATAGTAAGAAGGACATTTTGATAAGGTTACTTCAGGTATGGGGTGGCCCGGGGGGGGTCTTATTCCTCTTCCTGGAGTCCTTTATAAGAGAATGAAATGCAGACAAAGAGGGAAAAAGCCACCAAAGCAATAAGCTGCAATCAGTGGGACCCAGAAGAGAAGGTGAGACCAGCAGATGCCACCATGTCCCCTGCTTGTGGCAGAGGAGCCAAGGATCACTGGTAGCCAGATTTTGGGAAGAAAGCATCAGCTTCATGAGGCATTGATTTGGACATTTTTCTCGGGCTCAAAACTGTAAGTGTGTAAGCTAATAAATTCCCATTTTAAAGCCAGCACATTTCATGGTATCAGGGTTGAGCAGACTGGAAAATTAAAATAGTTGCTATGTAGGCTGTTTTACTTTTTCAAAAATTTTCTTTATGATTTCTAAATTTACTTTAATGTCAGCATTTTAAAAATCTAATATAGGATAAACATTTGCTCATGTCTTCAACTAGCACATTCGAGGTTTTAGTTAGATTTTTAAACCTTTTGGCATTTATTTTGTTGTAAGTTGATAGGTAAGAGTCTCACTCAAGCATCATGTTTCGAATGTTTCTTGCTCAATGTTTTAAGTTTTAAATTGTATTTTGGGTCTTTTATTTTCTATTGTCCTGTTTTACCAGATTTTGCTAATATCTCACTTTTTTAAATTTTACACTTTAAAAATATGTTTTCAAATCCTGTTTCAAGTGCTTCTTGTTTCTCTACTTTTACCCCACTATTTTGCTCATATTAGCTGTCTATTCTCCTAAAGGAAATTAAGACTTATACAGAATTTAAGAATTTACATTAAAATCAAAATTTAGTATTATAACAGTTGTCAATTTTATGATTTGAATATTTTACATGCAATATTATTTTGTTGTCATACTGGAAATTATTTTATTATTCTTTACTTTTTTCTCTGTCCCATTTTTCTTCTATAATTCTGTTGTCCCCTGACCAAACCCATGTTATCATAAAGAGTAATTGTTGCTAAATAATCAAATGATAGCTTTATGTTTTATCAACTAGTCTTGGGTTGGTTAATGAAGGTGAAGTTACATCAGATACTAGTAACTGTTACCTTCCTAGCAGAGGACTGTGCATAGGCTTGAATAGTGTGGAATCAATAGCCTATTTGTCAGCTAGAATTCTTAGCTGCAAAAAACAGACCATTCTAGCCATTGTACAATAAAATAGAATTTGTTAATAGATAGCAGTAAGATCTCAGCATCTCCGAGAGGGCTGGGAATCAATTTTAAAGTGTGATATTATGCTAATCATATCATTATGCTGCTCCATTGGAAAATTCTTGCAGCCATTCTTGGTCCCAGGCTTCCTTATCTTTCAGCCCCCATAAATGATTCAACTCCATTCATTCATTCATTCATTCAATAAAGACCTAGTATTCTAAACATAGGAGACATCTTGAATAAAGGAAATCCTAACTTGCATTGGGTGGTCAGAGAATTTTGTGCTATGAGACCAGAGACCTAAATGCCCTGGAAAGAAACATTCATAAGGAGGATTGTTCCCAGGGCAGGGATTTAACTTAGAGCATTTATGTAACAGAAAGAAGGCCAGCGTGACTAGAGTATAATTAGGGAGGGCAAAAGTGATATAAGTAAAAGTAAAAGAGAGAGGAAGGAATCGTATCATATAGGGTCACAGTATGAAGATTAGATTTTATGTGTTTTGGGAAGGCTGCAAGTTTTTCTAAACAGAGAAATGACAAGTTGCATCCTATGGTCTTATAAATGTTTTACCTCACTGGTTCTTTGCTCTACTAGATAATGTCTCTTGCCTACATAATATATATTTAATGTCCCTTTACTCCCCTGCAATGAAATTCATAAAGTCAGTAAATATACACATACAATTTCCAAAATAAATTAACACATTGCCTTTGCTGTAAAATAAAGGAGAAGTAATATGTATTTTAATGTGCAGATGATCTGTCCTGATATCATCAGAAGACATAATTAAAAAGTCAAATGCTTACATCTACTTATATTCAATTTGTCTAGGTTTAAGAGGGCTAAGAAGATTAGAAGCCACTCCATTAAAGAAGTATGGAAAAGTAAAGAAAGCAGAGTTATGGGTATTAGGATGAATAATGACAGATTAAATTGATATATATATAGAAAGAAAGAAAGTAGGGGAGACTTTCTGTTGGATAGAAATAACATTTAAAGGTAAAATATAGTGTATTAAAATTGAAAGAGAAAGATGTTATTTTTGCAAATGAATGGTGTAGTTTTAAATTAATTTCTATGTTTCAACATGGGATAGTGTGATAAAAAGATGTCTCATCAACCATGTCTTGATATCTAGCTCAATATGGAAGAATACATTCAGTGAGAGTCTAGGAATCTCGGACTTACTACATGTAAGTTCTTGAGGTTTATTTTTTTTTTGTCTTTGTGATGCATATTTTTTTATTTTATTAATTTCAGTTTTATTGAAATACATTCTCACACTATGCAATCATCCATGGTATACAATCCACTGTCCACAGTATGATAACATAGTTATGTGTTCATCACCACAATCTATCTCTGAACATTTTCCTTACATCAGAAAGAACCAGAACAAGAATAAAAAATAAAAGTGAAAAAAGAACACCCAAATCATCTCCCTCATCCCACCCCATTTGTCCTTTAGTTTTTATCCCCATTTTTCTACTCATCCATACACTAGATAAAGGGGGTGTGATCCACAAGGTCTTCACAATCACACTGTCACCCCTTGTAATCTACATTATTATATAATTGTCTTCAGGAGTCCAGACTGATGGGTTGGAGTTTGGTAGTTTCAGGTATTTACTTCTAGCTATTCGAATACATTAAAACCTAAGACGTGTTATCTATATAGTGCCTAAGAATGTCTACCAAAGTGACCTCTCAACTCCTTTTGAAATCTCTCAGCCACTGAAACTATTTCATCCCATTTTGCATCCCCCTTTTGGTCAAGAAGATACTCTCAGTCCCACGATGCCAGGTCCAGATTCATCCCCGGGAGTCATATTCTGCATTGCCAGGGAGATTTACAACCCTGGGAGTCGGGTCCCACGTAGGGGGGAGGGCAGCAAGTTTGCCTGTCGAGGTGGCTCAGTTAGAGAGAGAGAGGGCCACATCTGAGCAACAAAGAGGTACTCAGGGGGAGACTCTTAGGCACAATTATATGCAAGTTTAGCCTCTACTTTGCAGTAACGAGTCCCACAAGGGCAAGTCCCATGCTCGAGGGCTCAGCACATCAAACCGCCAGTCCCAATGTTTGTGACAACATCAACACCAGTCCAGCTGAGGATGTCCAACACTTCCGCACCTTCCCCCAGATCCTCGGGGCTGGGGAGGGGGAGGCTGTAAATATATTTTTTATTATCTGCCCAAATTACTCTAGGATGTGTCACTATGTCACTCCAGCCTATACTAACCTACTGTATCTCACTTCCTATTCAAAGTTCCATGCAATTGCGGTATTTGAACAAATCGACTGTAGAGTTGTACTGTATAGAAAATTTAGATCCTGTACCAAATAGATATCTCTTCCCTTGGTCTCATATGGAAGTTGAAGTTTTAAAACACAGTCGGTTTCAACCTTTACCCTTTGGCCTGGCTTGCCCTGGTCTTAACCAGACCTGCTTCATTCATATCACTAAGTGAAGTCTGGGCTCTTTTTCAGCTTTTTTTTTTTTTTTTTTAACAGTGGCTGTATGCACTAATACTGACATTCATATCTGCTGAGCTCTAGCTCTGAGTTTCAGGTGTCTCAGAGATATGCATTGTTCCAGAGACCAATCAGGTTATACGCTAGGGGATCAGCATCTCAAAGTTTAGAGATAGGCCTTACAATTCAGGGATAGAGTTAACTGCTGTAAGAGCTTACAATCTAGGGACTATTACAATAATATGTCCATGTTAGGCTATGTTCTAAGATTCAATTCTGAGTTTACACATTGTAGTTAGTCCATATTGGTGAGGTATTAAAGGGTTTGCCTTTATTTCTGGTGTACTTCACTCAAATACTGTGTACAAGATCCATTCACCTTGTTGTGTGTCTCACAGCTTCACTCCTTCTTGTAGTTGCTCAATGTTCCACTGTATGCGTACACCACAGTACACCATTCCATTCTTCAGTCAATGTACCCTTAGGTTATCTGCACCCTTTGCAAATCATGATTACTGCCTCCATGAACACCAGTTTGCAAATGTCCATTCATGCCTCTGCTCTCAGATCTTTAAATGACATACTCCATAATGAGGTTGCAGGACCTTTTGGTCCCCACATACTTAACTTTTTGTGGAACAACCACACTGACCTTCAGAAAGGCTACACCATTCTACCTGCTCATCAACAGTAGATAGGTGTATCCCTCTCACCATGTTTTCTCCAACACTTGTACTCCTATATATGTATTTTCCTACAATTTTATAGCGTTATATTCACATACCATACATTTATCCACAGTGTACAATCAGTTGTTCATGGTATCATCATAAAGTTGTAAATTTATCACCATGATCAGCACTTGAACACATTGATTACTACAAGAAAAAAATTTTTTTTTAGCAATAAGAAAAAAAATGATAAAAAGAAAAATAACATGTCATACAATACAATATAATAGTAAGGACAGCAAATAACACCACTACCAAGAATCCCATGTTCCTCCCCTATATCCCCCTCTCATATACACTTAGCATTGGCATATTGCCTTTGCTACATTTAATGGAGGTATATTACAATGTTACTGTTGACCATAGACTCCAGTTTGCTTTGATTATGTTTTTTCCTGAATACCATCCCTTTTTCAACTCTCTACATGCTTTCCCACATGCAAAAACATTTTTATATTTGTATATTTAGTAACAGTCATTGGCCACTCCAGTTTTTGCCAAGTTATACAGTCCCAGTCTTTATCATCTATCTTTACCTCTGGTGTCATACATTCTCCTATCCCACCTCTTTCAGCTTTACTCACAGACATCTTTGTTCAGTGTACTTACAATACCATGCCATCATCACACAGTATTATGCTATCTATTTCTGGATCTATGTAATCAATCCTAAACATTCTGTAGTCCTTCAGCATCAAATGGCTCATCTCTACCCTCTTTCTGTCTCCTGGTCGCCTGTGTTGTCAGCTTTTAACTCCCAAAGTTTGTTCATTAATGTCTGTTCATGTTAGTGAGACCTTACAGAATCTGTCCTTTTGTTTCTGGCTAACTTCACTCAAGATAATGTCCTCAAGGTTCATCCACATTATTACATGATCCATGTCTTTGTTCTGTCTTACAGCTGCATAATATTCTATCATGTGTATATACCACAGTTTGTTTATCCACTCGTCCGTTGATGGACATTTGGGCTGTTGCCATCTCTTGGCAATTGTGAATAATGCTGCAATAAACATCGGTTTACAAATGTCTATTTGTGTCTTAAGTTTCAGTTCCTCTAAGTATATACCTAGCAGTAGAATAGCTGGGTCATATGGCAAATCTATATTTAGCTTCCTGAGGAACCTCCACACTGTCTTCCAGAGTGGTTGCACCATTCTACATTCCCACCAACAATGAATAAGTGTGCCTCTTTCTCCACATCCTCTCCAGCACTTGTCGTTTTCTGTTTTTTGGATAATGGCCATTCTGGTAGGTGTGAGATTATACCTCATTGTGGTTTTGATTTGCATTTCCTTAATAGCCAGTGAAGTTGGGCATTTTTTCATATGCTTTTGAGCCATTTGTATTTCCTCTTCAGAGATATGTCTGTGTCTTTTGCCCATTTTTTAATTGGATTGTTAGTCTTTCTGTTATTGAGATGCAGGATTCCTTTATATATTTGGGATATTAAACCCTTATCTGATATGTGGTTTCCAAATATCATCTCCCATTGTGTAGATTGCCTTTTTACTTTTCTGACAAAGTCCTTTGATGTACAAAAGTGTTTAATTTTGAGGAGATCCCATTTGTCTGTTCTTCAGTTGCTCGCGCCTTGGGTGTGGGGTCTAAGAAACCACCTCCTATCACAAGATCTTTAAGATAGTGCCCTACATTTTCTTCTAAGAGTTTTATGGTCTTGGTGCTAATATTTAGGTCTTTGATCCACTTTGAGTTAATTTTTGTATAAGGTGTGAGATGGGCATCCTCTTTCATTCCTTTGGAAATGGATATCCAGTTCTCCAAACACCATTTATTGAACAGGCTGCTCTTTCCCAGTTGCTTTGGCTTCACTGCCTTATCAAAGATCAGTTGTCCATAGATGCGAAGGTCTACTTCTGAACACTCAGTTTGATTCCATTGGTCAGTATATCTGTCCTTATGCCAGTACCATGCTGCTTTGAGCTCTGTAGCTTTGTAATATGCTTCAAAGTCAGTTAGTGTGAGACCTCCCACTTCATTCCTCTTTCTCAAGATATTTTTGGCTATTCAGGGCACCTTACCCTTCCAAATAAATTTAGTTATTGGTTTTTCTATTTCTGTAAAGTAAGTAGTTGGGATTTGAATTGGTACTGCATTGAATCTGTAAATCAGTTTAGGTAAAATTGCCATCTTAACTCTATTTAGTCTTCCAATCCATAAACATGGTATGTTCTTCCATTTTTTTAGGTCTTGTTCAATTTCTTTTAGCAGTTTCTTATAGTTTTCTATGTAAAGGTCTTTTGTGTCCTTGGTTAAGTTTATTCCTAAATATTTGATTCTTTTGGTTGCTATTGTAAATGGGATTTTTTTGTTGATTTCCTCCTCTTGTTGCACATTACCTGTGCATAGGAACACTACAGATTTTTCTGTGTTGATCTTGTAGCCTGCTACTTTGCTGTATTCATTGACTAGTTCTAGTAGCTTTGCTGTAGATTTTTCTGGATTTCCTACATATAGAATCATGTCATCTGCAAATAGTGAAAGTTTTACTTCTTCCTCTCCAGTTTGGATGCCTTTTATTTCTTTTTCTTGCCTAATTGTTCTAGCTAGAACTTCCAGCACAATGTTGAATAACAATGGTGATAGTGGGCATCCCTGTCTTGTTCCTGATCTTAGAGGAAAAGCTTTCAGTTTCTCCCCATTGAGTGTGATATTAGCTGTGGGTTTTTCATATATTGCCTTTATCGTATTGAAAAAGTTCCCTTCTATTCCTATCCTTTGAGGTGTTTTCATCAGGAAAGGATGTTGAATTTTGTCAAATGCCTTTTCTGCATCAATTGAGATGATCATGTGGTTCTTCTGCTTTGATTCATTGATGTGGTGTATTACATTAATTGATTTTCTTGTGTTGAACCAGCCTTGCATACCTGGAATAAATCCCACCTGGTTGTGGTGTATAATTCTTTTAATGTGCTTCTGGATTCGATTTGCGAGTATTTTGTTGAGGATTTTTGGGTCTATATTCATTAAAGAAATTGGTCTATAATTTTCTCTTTTTTTGTAGTATCTTTGTCTGGTTTTGGTATTAGGGTGATGTTGGCATCATAGAAAGAGTTAGGTAGCTTTCCCTCTTCTTCAATTTTTTTGAAGAGTTTGAGCAGGATTGGTACTAATTCTTTCTTGAATGCTTGGTAGAATCCACATGTGAAACCTTCTGGTCCTGGGCTTTTCCTTTTTGGGAGCTTTTTGATGACTGACTCAATCTCTTTACTTGTGATTGGTTTGTTGAGGTCATCTATTTCTTCTTGAGTTAATGTTGGTTGTTTATGCTTTTCTAGGAAGTTGTCCATTTCATCTAAGTTGTCTAGTTTATTAGCATATAGTTGCTCATAGTATCTTCTCATTATCTCCTTAATTTCTGCAGGGTCGGTAGTTATATTTCCTTTCCCATTTCTGATTGCATTTATTTGCATCTGCTCTCTCTTTTTTTTTGTTAGCCTAGCCAGTGGTCCATCGATTTTATTGATTTTCTGAAAGAACCAACTTCTGGTTTTGTTGATTCTCTCATAGTTTTCCTGTTCTTAATTGCATTTATTTCTGCTCTAATCTTTGTTATTTCTTCCCTTCTGCTTGCTTTGGGGTTAGTTTGCTGTTCTTTCTCTAATTCCTCCAGGTGAACAGTTAACTCTTCGTTTTTTGTGCTCTTTTCTCTTTTAATATAGACATTTAGGGCAATAAATTTCCCTCTCAGCACCTCCTTTGCTGCATCCCATAAGTTTTGATAAGTTGTGTTTTCATTGTCATTTGCCTCAGGGTATTTACTAATTTCTCTTATAATTTCTTCCTTTACCCACTGGTTTTCTAAGAGGGTTTTGTTTCATATAGTTCTTGGGTAATTGCCAGCTGTTCTAGGGGAGAGATGAAATTCTGCACCTCCGAGGTTTATATTTTTTGAGTGGTGAAGGGAAACGAGAGAATAGTTTGTAAAAACAAATAATAGTGCAGAGGGGTATAAATGTAGAATTCTACAGGCAGAATTAAATTAAGATAAAATGAAGGCAGCCCCAAAATAAATTTTAAAAATATTAAAAAGATGAATATTGATTAAAAAAAATAAGTAGTGTTACTCCATTAATACAATTTTAGGTTTAACTCCATTTGAAGGAGCTTCTCAAATTGCTTCTGTCATGTTTGAAATCAGTTTCTTTACAACCTACTGCACTGAAAACATTTTTGACTAAATATATAAAACAGTTCTATCAAAACTAATGTAGCTTTTTTTAAAAAAAATGGGAGTAAAAATAATAAAAGGTTAAGAAACCATTTTCTAGTAGAGCGATTAAATCATTTTTGGCCTCAGAGTGTTGTTTTCAGCTCAATTAACTCTTCTTGCAAATATTGGATGAATATATTCAACTTTTTAAAAAACTGATTATTCTCTCAATCAGTATTGCAAGTTCACAGAGACACAGTAATCTTAAAAAAATAAAAGTATCCAGATGAGAGCATTGTGTTTCTAAACCAACATCTTTAATCTTATTTAACGTCTGTAAATATGAACACTGATAATTCTTGACAAACAAGGTAATTTTTTTTGTTAATAGGCCTCATGATTATTCCCTTCACTGTAATGAGATGGCACTTATTTCTTTGTACTTTATGCAGGAAGACCCCATTTAGCTTTAAAAATATACCCAAATATTACTGATATAACTATTTTGAAGCTTATACTTTAATTGCCTGATTAAAAAATACCTATAATATTTCAAAAATGGAAAGACATTATTTCTAAAATGATTTTCCTCAGAGAATTCTCTTACATGTGAGATAAGACATTCAAATTCATCTTGTCATTGTGCAGTTGAGGGATAATCTATTAGACCCAGTTTTTTGTTTTTAATCTTATCGATACCACTATATTGAGATTTTTGGCACCTAAACATTGGTCTGTGAACAATGCTGAGAGTTTTTAAAATAACTGATGTTCCCTTTTCCTTTTATTTTTAAGACAGGCTACAAACAAATGTAGCCAATCACCTTAATTGGTGCTGCATCTGTTGCAAAAGAATAGTATTGGAAAATATACACTTTTGTTCCATGAAATACTCTAAGCATTTCACAGTAATCTTGCATACTCAAACATAATAATATTCTAAGACTGTTTTCATATCTTTATGAACCTTAAGCAAGTGAGTAGGGAGATTTATCACTCATTGATTCATTGGTTTTTTAATGCATTTAGTAAAAATAGGACCATATTTGGCGCTAGGGATAAAGTGAGAAAACAGATGGAATTATCTGCCTTCATGGGTCTGACTTTCTAATAAATAAGTAAATTACATAATACTTTGGAACCAAGTCCTATGGAGAAAAATAAAGAAGTGGAAGAGGATAGAAGAAGCAGGGAGAGTTGCAATTTGAAATATGTTCATGGTAGAAATCCCAGAATAGACAACAGTTGGGTAAAGATTTGAAAGAGACGAGGGAGGGAACCATATGCATACTCGGTAGAAGGGATGGCCCAGGCAGAATAAAAAGCAAGCTCAAAGGCTACAGTGTGATCATGGTTTGTAGTAAGGTGACTTAGCAACTCTGAACCTCCACAGGATGAAGTCAGAGAGGATCACTGGGGATCCATGCAAGTTCCTGTGCTTGGCTTTTTCTATGAATATGATGAAGTTTTGATTAAAAGAGTGGAATGGCCTGGAGGAAAGTTCTAAAAAGAATTACTCTAGGTATTGTGTTAAGAGTAGATTATAATGGGGAGGGATGCAAAGTTGGAAGTAGGCTATAAAGGGACTATTACAATTATCCAGGTAAGAGTTTGTGATGATTAAGACCATTATGATAGCAACGGGGTAAGAAATGGTCATATTCTGTATATGTTTTGGGGAAAGAGAGCAGAGGCTATCCTTATAGAATGGGCTTGATAGGGTAGAAAGAGGAGAATCATGGCTGTATTAAAGAACTGACTTGAACAATTGAAAAGATGGAGTAGCCATGAATGCCTATTGAGAGAAGTATGTGGGAGTGTGTGTGTGTAACAGGAGTTCCATTTGAACATTACAATTTGCCCTTTTAGGACTCCTTACATGGAGATGTTGAGTAGATACTTGAATAAACACATCTGGAGTTTGGAATACAGGACTAACTTAAAAATATAAATTTAGGAGTTGCATACATAGATGTTTTTTAAGGTCATGAGGTCAGACGAGAACACAAAGGTGTAATTATACAGAGAGAAGAGAAGAGGAAAGAAGAAAAGAAAACTCTGCCCATGGGCAATATTTTTTGGAAACTTTTCTGTAAAAGGGGAAGAGAGAAATCAACAAAAGCTGTATGGAAAAGTGAATTCAAGGGCAGGTTTTTTTGTTTTTTTTTTTTTCTCTTTAAGTTTGGACATAATAAGAGGATGTTTATAAATGGGATTCCTTCTTTACTCAAAAGCCATGAAAAAAATTTCTGGACTGAATTTAATTACAAACTTTATTTTCATAATTTTCTACCTCCTCGTGATTATTTATCTTTTTTTTACAGAACAATCATGCATAATGTATAGGATTTCCAGATACCACCATATTATTAACTGATGTGGTATGTTTGTTACAATTGATGAAAGCACATTTTTATAATTGTATTTTTTAACTGTAGTACATGGTTTAACTTAGGATCTACTATTTGTGTTGTACAGTTCCATTGAATTCATTAAATGTTTATTTAATAACATATATACAACCTAAAATTTCCCCCTTTTAGGCACATTCAAGTACACAATTCAGTGCTGTTAATTATGTTCACAGTGCTGTGCTGCCATCACCACCATCCATTACCAAAACTTTTCCATCCCAAATAGAAACTCTGTAATTTTTAAAGCTCAACTCCATATTTCCTACCACCACCCCAAAAGCAGTAACCTCTATTCTAGATTCTGACTCTATGAGTTTGCCTATTCTAATTATTTCAGTGAGGTCATATAAAATTTATCCATTTGTGTCTATTTTATTTCACGCAACAGGATGCCTTCAAGATCATGCATGTTGTTGCATATATCAGAACTTCAATCCCATTTACAGCTGAATAATATGCCATTGTGTGTAATTACCACATTTTGTTTATCCACTCATTGGTTGATGGATACTCAGGTTGCTTTCATTTTTTGACATTTGTGAATATTGCAATTATGAATATGGTGTACGAATATCTATTCAAGTCCCTGCTTTCCATTTTTTTTGTTATATAGCTAGAAGTGGGATTGCCAGGTCATATGGTAATTCCACAATTGACTTATTGTAGACCTGCCAAACTCTCTTCCACAGCAGCTGCACCATTTTACATTCCCAACAGCAATGATTGAGTGTTCCTGTTTTTCCACAGTCTCTCAAAAACTTGTAATTTTCTTCTTTTTTGTTTTTAAATAGTAGTCATTCTAGTGGATATGAAATGGTATCTCATTGTAGTTTCAATTTGCATTTCCCTAGTGGCTAATTATGATGAGCACCATTTCATGTGCTTTTTGGCCATTTGTTTATCTTCTTTGTAGAAATGTCTATTCAAGTCATTTGCCCATTTTTAAATTGGGCTTTTTGTCTTTTTGTTGTTGAGCTGAAGGATTTCTTTATGTATTCTGGATAGTAAACCCTTACTGGATATGTGGTTTCCAAAATTTTCTCCCATTGCATAGGTTGTCATTTTACATTCATGATAAAGTCCTTTGAAGAATGAAAGTTTTAAATTTTGATGAGGTCTTATTGACCTATGTTTTCTTTCTTTCCTTTTTGTTTTGCTTTGTTTTGTTGTTTTTTTTTTTTTTTTTGCTTGTGCTTTGGGTGTAAAGTCTAAGAAATGATTGCTGTGGTGGTTTGAAGCTGTAAGTACCCCAGAAAAACATGTCTTTAAATTTAATCCATTCTGGTGGGTGTGAACCCATTGTAAGTAGGATGTTTTGATGAGGTTACTTTAGTAAAGAAGGTATGGCCCACCTCAATCAGGATGGGTCTTAATTCTGTTATTGGAGATAAGCAGAGTGAAATTCAGACAGAGAGAAAGCCACTGGAAGTAAGAGGCTGAAATCAAGGAAACTCAGAAGAGAACAGAGTCCAGGAGATGCCGTCCTGTGCAATTACTGTGTGACAAGCTAAGGACCAAGAATTGCTAGCAGCTAGCCCCATAGTCTTCAGGGAGAATGCATAACCTTGATAATGCCTTTATTTGGACTTTCTTTTAGCCTCAAAACTATGCAAATAAATCTCTGTTGTTTAACCCAACCCATTTCATGGTATATGCTTGAGAAGCCTAGAACACTAAAGCAATTGCCTAACACAAACTCCTGAAGAAGCTTGCCTATATTTTTTTCTGGGAGTTTTATAGTGCTGGCAGTTATATTTAGGTCTTTGATTATTTTTGAGTTGATTTTTGTACATGGTATGAGGTAAGGGTCTATTTTCTGTTTTTTGCAAATATAGTTCCAGTTTTCCCAGCACCATTTACTGCACAGACTATTCTTTTCCAATTGAGTGGTCTTTGCCTCTTGTCAAAAACCAGTTGGCTGTATATGTGATGGTTGTTTTCTGAGTTCTTAATTCAATTCCATTGACCTATATGTCTGTTTTTGTGTCAGTACCAGGCTGTTTTGATTACTGTGGCTTTGTAATAAGTTTTAAGATCAGGAAGTGTGAATACTCCAACTTTGTTCTTTTCAAGGTGGCTTTGGCTATTTGGGGCCCCTTAGCCTTCCATATAACTTTGATGATTGGTTTTTCCATTTCTGCAAAAATGTTGTTGGAATTTTTATTGGAATTGCACTGAATCTATAAATTGCTTTGGGTAGAATTGTCATTTTAACAATATTTAATCTTCTAATCCATGAACACAGAATGTCTTTCCATTTATTTAGGTATTTTTAAAATTTCTTTTAGCAATGTTTTATAGTTTTCTGTGTACAAGTCCTTGATACTGGATAGATTTATTCCTAGATACTTGATTCTTTTATTGTAAATGGAATTTTTTTCTTAATTTCTTCTTCTGGTTGCTCATTTCTACTGTATAGAAAAACAACTGATTTTTTGGGTATTGAGGATGTACTCTGCCACTTTGCTGAATTCATTTATTAGCTTTAGGAGATTTGTTGTGGGATTTTCAGTATATTGGATCAGGTTATCTGCAGAGAGGAAAGGTTTTAGTCTTCCTTTCCAATTTGGATACCTTTTAATTCATGATTTTTTTTTTAAAAAGCAGTATTGTCAATAGAAATTTCATTTTGATTTGTTTCTCTTTTACTCATAGCCTCTTGTATGACTGGCTTGGTTAGTTTTTATACATAGTATTGTGTGACTAACCAGATTTTCAAGTATTTGTCCTATAAAGTAAGAACAAAAAATTGAGGGTTTTTACCTTATAGTTAGAAGACATTTTAACATTTCATTGACAATATTATAGAATTACAAACTTTAAATTTATTCTATGAATTATGATATATCTTTTCCAATTTATCAGCAGTGTTACAGTGAATGCACCAGAGTTATAATATCAGATTTCTTCCAGAATATTTTTTTCATTACTCAAATATTATGAACAGAATTGCTGTCAGTAATAAGATTTTATAAAATGGTAATTCTTTTATTATTTTAAACAAACCAAAGTTACCATCTGCCTTGATTTGCACTGTAGTTACATTTCTGGAAAATTCAGTAAAATTAAAATATTTTGTATATAATATTCAATATACTAAAATTATATGAGAAAACCCACTTTGTGCTACATGTGAAATGTGCTTACACTCTAGACTCAGATAAACAGAAATAAATTAATCATATTATGTTAATATCTGGAAGAACAATCTTTGCAGTATAAGACTAATCTCTGGAATTTAAATATCTAGCACTGCTAGCTTCCATTCACTAAATTTGTCTTATTGGCCCCAAATTTATTATGTCTGCTTCTACAAATTTCCAAAATGTCCCTTCAGTGTGATCCACCCCCAAGGAAAGCCACCGGTACCTTCTTGGTTCTTTATGGTCAGTTCACTAACAACATCAGAGTGACCATATAAAAAGGAAATTCTCATAATATGGGCACTCTACCTAATACATTTTAATGGTATCCAACTATTTTTAAGATAAAGACTTAAATTATAACTGGGCTGGACACTCTTAACTCTGTAGCATTCCATGACTGCTCCCCTAGCTGTATTTGCCCTATTTCAAAACTTCGTATCTGTCAAGAAAATTTTTCTACATGGCCTTTACACATTCTTCTCCTTCTGCATGGAATTCTCTCTCTTCTTCCTTTCATAGTCAAATCCTACTCATTTATTTGTCTCTTGGTTTCATTAACATTTCTCTGGAAAGCCTTTTCTAGATTTTCCTGATTTAGTAATCTCTCTCAGTTATATGCTATTATAATGCCATGTTCCTCTTTATAGCCTTGTTCACTTGATATAACTTTATAATGGTACAAATTATAATTCTTTGAGATGTTTATCTCCCAATAATTTTTTGGGGACTATACCTGTTTTTATTTATCCAGCTCTTATCATAATAGTCATCACATTGTAGTTTCCTAATAAATATGTGTTGAATAAATTATAAAAATGAAAGGAGGAGGAAGGAACATAACAATTAAAGTAACTGAGTTATAAAAGAAGTCAAAATGCTTCACTAGTAGAAAGAAGATGGGAGAAGTCTTTTCTGATATATAGGTCATTTGTGGAGGCACAAGAAATCAAGAGATTTTGACACACAACCAAATCATACAATATAGCTAGAGTGCTAATGTATGGAATTAGGGATTGGAAAAATTAAAAGGGTTGATGGTAAGAAACCATTGATGGTTTATAAGTAAGGAATGGTGACATTTTATTAGGACCCAGAAAGATCACAATGACCACAATAAATGAACTGAAACACGGTATGCCTAAATGTGGAGAAACTATTTACTCTTCTATTAGAATAGCCCAAGTGAGTAAATTAAGGTCAGAACTAAGAAACTTCTAATGATCAATGTTTGGGGTGTTATTGATTCTATGTATGATTCTAAGTTGAATTTTGAATTTCAGTGCTTCCCTTTCTTTTATGTCTTATAAAAGACAGAAATCCTTATGTTCTTTAGAAAAATTCCACATAAGTGGACCAAATAATTCCACACAGGAAATTATAAACTCAATTTTGAGTTTCATATTTGTATGAAAAACTTGTAATAGGATCCTAACTGACACAAAAGAAAAGCAATCAAATTATCTTTTAACTGAAGCATATAAACTGGAAATGAAGGCCACACCACAGGTTCTTATTTCATGTAGCATATAAAAAAGGTATTTAAGAGGAAATTAAATTGAAGTATATTCAGTATAATGTCGATTGATATAGAAAATGTCAACCCGAGTCACTCTTAATAGTTAGAGATGAGCAAATGATTCAAAGTAATTTGGGCTATGATGACATTGATCATTCAAGTTTTTTCACTCTAACTCATTTTATACTGTGTCCTTGGGAATGCAGTAAAATAATAATAATAAAAAAGTAATTTAAAACATACTTAATCAAGTCTTTATTTTAGGTGTTCTGGATTTCTGTTGACCTTATTAGAAAGAAATATACTTATCATAACCTTTTAAAAGTTAATAGAGGTACTACTGTCAAATCTGCAAAAGAATAGATAACCATCTGTGCACACTAATCCACACTCGATTTTCCTGTATTTTCCCTTGATGAAAGTCATAATAATGTAATCTAAAAAATCATAAAAATAAAGTCATTTATTATAAATATTTATTGTATATTTAATCTAAATTGTGGGGCAATAAGATTTGCCTGAATACTAATATATCCATTTAGTTCAACATTTGATATTGATCCCTACATTCTGTACAAGGTGCTAGCAAAAAAAGAAGAAAAAAAAGAAACAAAAACAAATGTCTTTAAACAAGGGACTTTTAGTCAAGTTATAGGGAAAAAACATTAAGATTAAAATACCATTAGTCATAGATGAAGTTACAGTAGCTGAACCATAGTTACCAGCATGTAAAATGAATTAGAAATGAATGTTTGTTTTTGAAAGCTTGGGGTTATTTGTTACTTCAGCACAGCTAACTAGTATACCCAGTGAGAGGTTGTATGTAGGTAGGGATAGAGGGTGTTTTTCAGGCAGAAGGCAGAGAAGATATCAAAATATGAAGGTATGAGACAAGTTAATATCTGAAGAACTGCCGGGGAATTAGGATAGATACAAATGGAGTACATGGGGTGTTTAGGATTACAGAGAATTTGCCAGAAGAGGTAAGTAAGACTCAAAGTACCTCAGTACTTTATAAAGTGGATTGAGGTAAGGGACACTGTAGGAAAGGCTTCAAAGTGGATAAGTAAAATAATCAGATTTACATGATGTAATGCTACATTGAGAATTTTCCAGGAGGTCAGATTTGAGTCCAGACAAAAGGCTATCACAGTCATCAGGATGAAATATAATGAACCTGAAGTAGAAAATTACAGCAAAAATGGAGAACATCGACAGATTTAAGAAAGTATGTAGTTTAGAAATTACATGATTTAGTGTTTAATTCGAATTGGGTGAGAGAAAGAAAAGAGTCAAGGATGACCTGAGATTTCTGCGATGGTAAACAGGTGAATATGATGCCCTGTAACAAACTGTCCAGAGAAATGGAAGGTCATTATTGGGGGTGGAAGGGAAGGATGATGTTTGGTTTGGGATGGATTGGTTTTGTACCATATGTATATTCACAGTGCGATGCTAAATTGAATGTAAGGCCTGAAACTCAGGAGAAAGATCTAGGATAGAAATATAGTTGGGAGTTATCAGCCCATAGATGGCAAGAAGTGACCGAAGTGGATACAATTTTCAAGAGAGAGTATGTAGATGAGAAAAGTAGAGGGTTTAGGACCTGGTTCTTATAACATTAGCTCTTACATAAAGGGCAGAGGGGAATATTCTGTGAAGAAAATAAAAAGGGCCTGAACATCAAGCTTGAAAGGAGAAAATTATAGCATGGCAGCCAAGTAAACATCAAACTAGACAGTGTACTCAGCACTGCCAAATACTGTTGACATATCAAGCATAGTAAGGACTCAATAGGGCCATTGGTTTGTGTTATCAAAGAAGTTTCATAAACTGATGCAGAGAAAAAATTAATGGAGTGAAGACTAGGAAATGAGGATGAGGGGACAGGAATTCTACCAACTCTTTCAATAAATTTGGATCCAGGGAAAAGTTTAACAGCAGCTTAGTAGGCTAAAAGGGAATTGGGGCTGAAGAACTGTACTATTTTGCTGCTGTTTTTCTGGTAGTGATTTGTTGCTACTGGGAAGGAGCAAAAAGAAACCAAAACAGAAGCTACAAAAGACAGGGGAATTAGTGACATTTACAAAGAAAACCAATACAAGGCACAGGGAAAGGGGCTTATATACGGGGTAGGGCAGGAATGTGGAAAAGAAGTACCTCCCTGGGAAGACAGATGGGTCAGCTCAAAATGATGAAAGGCTAATGTGAAGTAAAAGAGGACATAAGCATGAGGGTCACGTGAGGAAATCAGAAGATAAAGCAAAGCCATTTGAAACTGACTTTGTGGAAAATACAAAATATCTTTCCAGGGAAGTAAAGAAAGATGACTGGGCAGAGACAAAGCAGTTGGAATTACACAACAAATTTATGACACAGCTTATCATTATAGCTTTATAACATATCAAACAAAATTACAAAGGCTACGAACAGGTAAGAAGTCAGGCAGTTGGATTTATTTAGACTTATGCCCAGTCGATAAGGGAATAAAAAGGAAAATAGTAAAAGGTTATGAAGATATTGGCAAAAAAAAAAAAATGGTTTGGCTAAAGGAATGAAGATAGGAAGGTTCTGATAGTGGAGGAGAATTTAGAGCAACAAAAGGAATATTGGACCTTAAATTCTAGGAATTGCTGCCATTGGAATAATTGAATAAAAGAGCTGGGAAGATAGAAGGTTGAACTTTCTCAAGTCTAAAATCCTGATTTATTTTCTTTGATCAGTTTCCTATTTCTGAAGCGCTTTGCGTCACCTTAAATCTCTTTATGCTGTTTTGATTACTAGATAAGTATGTTCTATGACTCAAGGTTTGGTTGTTTTGCTCCCCAACCCCCCACCCCCCACCCAACTAGTCAATTTTTCTCTTTAAAGCTTCGACTGCTTCCTTAATTCTCTTAACTTCAGGTGCCATTTTGTACAAGCATAGCAATGTCTTTAGGTACCTCGGTGCAATGCTCTTTTTCAGCCATTATTTCTTCTTTCATCTAATATTCTGTTTTTTTTGCCTGTAGATGGAATTTGTCTAAATTTCTGCCTGGTTATTTCTTCTCTTATAGTGTTGTCATACTCTTTAATTGGTCATGGCTTTGTATTTTTTGATATGCTCAAGTATATTTTGTTGATGGTATTATTGTTATTGTTGGCTGCGGTATTTTGTTTTTTTGTTAATTTGTGGTCTGTGATTTGGTAGCCATTGTGGGTGGGCTGGAGATGGTGAGAAATTAATTCTTTAATTCAGTAAATGGAAACAAATCAAATTGTCAAGAAACTATATAAGAGTTCAGTGAAAATCTGCCATGTTTGTCATCACAGAATAACTGTGGGAGGTGGGAGTGAGCACAGAGCAGTTTCGTTGTTTATAAGCCATGGCTCTGTTCTCTAAAGTGTTCGTCGGTTTCCTGATAAAGGTAGGCTTTCTTGATAGGACAATAAAAATTTCCTACTGGCAGAATTTACAAGCCCAGATTTAGCTTTTCAAAATGAAGGCCCCACATAATTCTAAGGAATAAACAGTATCCATTATTGGATTCACACTTGCAAATCTTATGCCCAATGGTGAGATAAAACACAGGAAAGAACAGTCTCCAGACAAGGTAGGTTTTTTAAACAATAAGTTTCTCGGACTAGCCAAATGATAAAAAAAAAAAAAAAAATCCTCCAGCAGCAAGGGTTTGGCTATATAATTTGCAGGGTTCTACGTGAAATGAAAATTCTGGGTTCTTTGTTCAAAATGAAAGATCAAAAGTACTTAAAGATACTAAAATGTAAAGGCATTTGTGGTGGTTTGGAACTGTATGTATACCAGAAAAATATGTTCTTAAATCTAATCCATTCCTATGGGTGTGAACCATTATAAGTAGGAACTTGTGATAAGGCTACTTCAGTTAAGGTGTGACCCACCTTTTACTAGAATCCTTTATAAACGGATGAATACAGAGAGAGAGAGAGAGAGAGAGAGAGAGAGAGAGAGAGAGAGAGAAAGAGAGAGTGAGAGAGAGAGAGTGCGAGCAAGTGAGCGAAAGCCACAGAAGCAAGAAGCTGCAATCAAAGAAACCCAGAAGAGAAGGGAGAGACCAGCAGATGTCGCCATGTGCCTGGCCACGTGGCAGAGGAGCCAAGGATTGCTGGTGGCTGGTCTTTGGACAGAAAGCATCACCTGATGATGCCTTGATTTGGACAGTCTCATGGCCTCAAAGTGTAAGTTAATAAATTCTCCTTGTTAAAAACCAACCCAATTCATGGTATCTGCTTTGAGCAGCCTGGGAAACTAAGAGTATTTAAGGTACTAAAGGATAAAAGTAATCAAATGCAAAGCTTTGTCTTTATTTCTGCAGTCTCACAATTTATGGTGTTTTTTATTCACTAATTAATGGTGTTCTAAATAAAGAAAAAATAAAATTTTACATGATTAGCATGATGTTTATAGCTTATCTTTATATTGTGCAATGCCAGCTTTAAATGCAAATATCTGATCATATAACTCATGTGAAATCAAGGAAAATACACAGTTTATATTTTGTAGCATTTATATATATATATATATATTTTTTTTTTCCAGAAGAGTAGAAATGCTTCACAATGCTAACTCAATTTTTCCATTTTACCAACATATTTACCAACACTCTCTGCCTTCAGCTCACTGATGAGTATGGGAAGACAGAAAGGAAAATGTTGTCCATCTTTGTCTTTCCTTCTGTGTCATTTTCAGTGTAATGAAAATGGTTGGCTAATATGGGGAAGTAATATAAGTAGGAAAATTTAAAATTGTGCTTCTTGGTCATTCATGTTTCTTAGAATACCATCACCTTCTTTCTAATGAAAAGTATGTCTGTCACCCTCGTGACTCACCTCGCCCTCCCCCCCTTCAACCTTGCTTATAGACTGAGCTCTCTTGGTACTTACTGAGTCTTGCTGAACTCCTCTGGATCACAGTTCGGCCAGAATTCTGTGCTCATGGGGCATTGCAAACACTAAAGGTGAATGGGGCACCAAGGGATGATGATAGAAACATATTGTATATATCTTCTCTACAAACATGCTTGCTCCATTGTCCCACTGCACTTCACTTACAAATTTTATTCAAAGATAAAATTATTCAGAATTTCAAGAATCCAGCAACAGAGAATCAAATCAATCAATGGGAACTTCTTGCATGGGTGTTTGGTGACTACCTATGATGCTGACCCTCCCAGAATCAGCTGAGGATTACCTAAGGAGTTGCAGACAATATTCCCTGCCAAAGGCCCCCAACGATCAGAAGTTCATTCCATTGTGTTTTTTTGCCCTAGTAAAACCTCCCAGGATCTGCATGTTCACTTCTGGAAGGAGAGGGAATTAGAAAGAGGAAAGACTTCAGTGGAAGGAGGAGGAGTGGGGAATAGAATGAGAATCCTGAGAGCAGACACCTCCAAGTAAGACAGAGGCCTTTTGGTACTCTTACACCCAACCAGGCCAAGGATATCCAGGGCAGGCAGAAAAGGGAGGTGCTGGGATTTGTTACCCTCCTTCTCATACCCCTAACTCCCATAGAAGGAAGCAGCTTTCCATCAGGGCTTAGACAAAAGAGACGTGAGAGCCAATCTTATGCAATATTTCCTTTGTGAAACTTTGTCATCAGCAACCTCCTCCATTCTGTGTCTTCTCACCTCTACCCTCAGGGCCCTAGTGTGGTGGTTTTTCTACCTGCTGTCTATGGTCTTCACTCTAGAAGACATTTTGACACTCCAAACACTTGCCCCATACTCTTGTTTAGCATAGCTTCTTCTTATCTCCCAGATCTTAGTCTTCTTAGAGAGAAATCTGCGTAGAATAACCCAGTCTTCCCTATTACCTTTCTTTACTTTTGATAAATTTATGAGTTGTTCCAACATCACCACAATCCAATTTTAAAACATTTCCATCATCTCCCAAAATCCCTGGTGATTATTTGCAGTTAATCCACACTCCTACCATCAGCATATGAGACCACTAGTCAGGCCTCTTTTTCAGTAAAATTGCCTTTTGGGGACAGTTCATATAATTGCAATTATACAATACGTGTCTTTTACATTCAACTTTTTTCTTTTAGCATGATTCTGAAGTTAATCTATGTTTCAGCATGTATTACTAATTTGATGTATTTTATTGCTGATTAGTATTCCATTATGTGGCTATATTACACTTTGTTTATACATTCATTATTTAATGGGCATTTGAATTTTTTCTGGTTTTTGGATATTATGAATAATGCTGCTATGAACATGCTTTATGTGGACAAGTTTTGATTACATTGGGGTAAATTACTAGTAGTAAAATAGTGTTGTGGAATGGTAAGTTTATGTTAGACTTTTTAAGAAATTGCTTAATTGTTTTCCAAAACGGCTATACCATTTTACAGCAAAACTGTATATGATGGTTCAAGCTTCTCTGCATCTTTGTCAACACCCATTATTGTCGCTTTTTCTCATTATAGCCATTCTAGTGGATGTATAGTGTTATCTCATTGGAATTTTAATTTGCATTTCCCTCCTGAATAATGTTGAACCTCTTTTAATATGATTATTAGCTACTCAAACATCTTCTTTGGTGAAATGGCTATTCAGCTCTTGGCTCATTATTTTTTAAAGTAAGCATTTATCTTCTTTTATTAATTAGAGACATTGTAGGTTTACAGAAAAATCATGCAGAAAATGCAAAGTTCCCATATACCACCACCCCCATACACATGGTTTTTCCCATTACTTTGTATTAGTGTGGTACCTTTCTTACAATTATGAAACAATATTATTATACTTATAGTATTAACTATAATCCATAGTTTACATTAGGCTTCACTGTGTTGTACAGTCATATGTTTTTATTTTATTTTATTTTAAATTAAGTTTTATTGAGATATATTCACATATCATACAGTCATCCACAGTGTATAATCAGCAGTTCACAGTGCCATCATGTAGTTGTGCATGTACCACCCCAATCAATTTTTGAGCATTTTCCATACTCCAAAAAGAATAAAAATAAGAACAAAAATAATAGTAAAAAAGAACACCCAAAGCTTTCAATTCCCCCCTCCCACCCTATTTTTCATTTAGTTTTTGTCCCCATTTTTCTGATCATCTGCCCATACACTGGATAAAGGGAGTGTGAGCCACAAGGTTTTCACAATCAGAGTCACACCATGTAAGCTACATAGTTAAACAATTGTCTTCAAGAATAAAGGCTACTGGGTTGCAGTTCGACAGTTTCAGGTACTTCCTTCTAGCTATTCCAATATGCTAAAAACTAAAATGGTATATGTATATAGCGCATAAGAATGCCCTCCAAAGTGACCTCTCAACTCCATTTGAAATCTTTCAGCCACTGAAAATTTGTTTCATTTCACTTCACACTTTTGGTCAAGAAGATGTTCTCAATCCCATGATGCTGGGTCCACACTCATCCCTGGGAGTCATGTCCAACATTGCTGGGGAGATTTACACCCCTGGGAGTCATGTCCCATGTAGGGAGAAGGGCAGTAAGTTCTCCTGCCTAGTAGGCTTAAAGAGAGAGAGAGGGCCACATCTGTGCAACAAAGAGGGTCTCTGGGGGATACCCTTAGGTGCAATCATAAGTAGGCTTAGCCTCTCCTTTGCGGTAACAAACATCATAAGGGCAAGCCCCAAGATCAAACTACTAAATTGTTAGTCTTCAATGTTTGTGAGAATATCATTAATAACCCAGGTGGGGAAATCCAACATTTCTGCATTTTCCCCCAGTTCCTCAGGAGGGCCCTGCAAATATATTTTTATTCTCAGCCCAAATTACTTTGGGATGTATTAGGATTTCACCTTAACCTATACAAACCTATCAGATTCAAAGTTTCATGTAATTATTGTATTTGAATAAACTGATTGCACAAGTTAAATTATTTAGTGTGCTGCAGAAAATATAGATCCTGCAGCAAATAAACAGAAGTTGAAGTTTTAAAACACAGTCAATAACATCTTTTACCCTCTGTCATGATTTGCCTTAGTCCTAACCAATTCCGCTTCATTTATCTCTCTAATTGAAGTCTACACTCTTTTTCAGCTTTTTTAAACAGTTGCTATATGAGGTAATACTGACATTCATAGCTGGCAAGCTCTAGCTCTGAGTTTCAGGTGTTACTCAGCTACCCAAAGTTCCAGAGACTGACCAGGTTATACACAAAGAGCTCAGCACTGCAGAAATTGGAGATAACCATTCCAACTCAGGAATAAATGTGACTGCCGTAAGAGCTTACAATCTAGGGATCATTACAATAAGGGTTCCCCTGATAAGCTGTGCTCTAAGATTCAATTCTGAGTTTACACATTATAGTTAGTCCATATTAGTGTGGCATTAGAATGTTTGTCTTTTTGTTTCTGGCATACTTCACTCCAAATGCTGTCCTCAAGATCCAGTCACCTAGTTGTGTGTCTCACAGCTTCATTCCTTCTTGCAGCTTCTCAGTATTCTATTGTATGCATACACCACAATTCACCATTCTGTTCATCAGTCAATGTACCTTTAGGCCACATCCATCCATTGCAAATCCTGAATACTGCTGCCATAAACATTAGTATGCACTGTCCATTCATGCCCCTGCTCTCAGATCTTTCAAGTATATACCTCATAATGATGTTGCAGGACCTTATGGCACACATGTGCTTAGCTTCTTGTGGAACCACCACACTGTCCTCCAGATAGGCTACTCCATTCTACTTCCTCACCAACAGTAAATAGGTACATCCCTCCCTCCATGTTTTTGCCAGCACTTGTTCCCATTGTTTATACTTTTCCATGCAATTTTATAGAGAATCATTCACATACCATACAATCATCCACAATTTACAATCAATTGTTTACAGTATCATCATATAGTTGTGTGAGGGTCTGTTTCTGAACACTCAATTTGATTCCATTGGTCAGTAAATCTATCCTTATGCCAGTTCCATGCTGTTTTGACCACTGTAGCTTTGTAATATTCTTTCAAGTCTGGTAGTGTGAGACCTCCTACATCATTCCTCTTTCTTAAGACATTTTTGGCTATTTGGGGCACCCTGCCCTTCCAAATAAATTTGGTTATTGTTTTTTTTATTTCTGCAAAGTAAGTTGATGGGACTTTAATTGGTATTGCATTGAATCTATAAATCAGTTTAGGTAGAATTGACATCTTAACTATATTTATTCTTCCAATCCATGAACTTAGTATGATCTTCCATTTTTTTTTTTTTTTTTTTTCTTTTTTAGTTCTGTAGTTTTCTCTTGATAGGTGTTTTGTGGCCTTGGTTAAGTTTATTTCTAAAATTATTGATTCTTTAGGTTGCTATTGTAAATGGAACTTTTTTCTTGATTTCCTCCTCCTGTTGCTTATTACTTGTGTATAGGAACACTACTGATTTCCACATGTTGATCTTGTAGCCTGCCACTTTGCTGTAATCATTGATAAGCACTAGAAGCTTTTCTGTAGATTTTTCTGTATTTTTTACATATAAGGATCATGTCATCCACAAACAGTGAAAGTTTTACTTCTTCCTCTCCAATTTGGATGCCTTTTATTTCTTTTTCTTGCCTAATTGCTCTAGCTAGACCTTCCAGCACAATGTTGAATAACAGTGGTGACAGTGGCATCCCTGTCTTGTTCCTGATCTTAAAGGGAAAACTTTCAGCTTTCTCCATTAAGTATGATGTTAGCTGTGGGTTTTTCATATATTGCCTTTGTCATATTGAGAAAGTTCCCTTCTATTCCCATCCTTTGAAGTGTTTTCATCAAGAAAGGATGTTGAATTTTGTTAAATGTCTTTTCTGCATCGATTGAGATGATCATGTGGTTCTTCTGCTTTGATTTATTAATGTGGTGTATAACATTAATGGATGTTCTTGTGTTGAACCAGCTTGTATACCTGGAATAAATTCCACCTGGCTGTAGTATACAATTCTTTTAATGTGCTGCTGGATTTGATTTGCATTTTGTTGAGGATTTTTGCACCTTTACTCATTAAAGAGATTGGTCTATAATTTTTTTTTGTAGTATTTTTGTTTGGCTTGGTATTAGGGTGATGTTGGTTCATAGAATGAGTTAGGTAGCATTCCCTCCTCTTAAATTTTTTTGAAGAGTTTGAGCAGGATTGGTACTAATTCTTTCTTGAATGCTTGGTAGAATTCACATGTGAAGCCATCTGGTCCTGGGCTTTTCTTTTTTGGGAACTTTCTGATGACTGACTCAATCTCTTTACTTGTGATTGTTTTGTTGAGGTAGTCTGTTTCTTCTTGAGTCAATGGTGATTGTTTATGGTTTTTTTAGGAAGTTGTTCATTTCATCTAAGTTGTCTAGTTTGTTAGCATGTATTGCTCATACTATCTTTTCATTATGTCCTTTGTTTCTGTGGGGCAGTAGTTGTGTCCTCTTTCCCATTTCTGACTGTATTTATTTGCATCCACTCTCTCTTTTTTTTCATTAGCTTAGCTGATGGTCTATTGATTTTATTGATTTTCTCAAAGAACCAACTTCTGGTTTTGTTGATTCTCTCTGTTGTTTTCCTGTTCTCAATTTCATTTATTTCTGCTCTAATCTTTGTTATTTCTTTCCTTCTGTTTGCTTTGGGTTTAGTTTGCTCTTCTTTCTCCAATTCCTCCAGGTGAGCAGTTAATTTCTCAATTTTTGCTCTTTCTTCTCCTTTAATATAGGAGTTTAGGGCAATGCATTTCTCTCTCAGCACCACCTTTGCTGCATCCCATATATTTTGATATGTTGTGTTTTCATTGTCATTTGTCTCAAGGTATTTACTAATTTCTCTTGTAATTTCTTCCTTAACCCACTGATTGTCTAAGAGTGTGTTGTTTAGCCTCCATATATTTATGAATTTTCTGTCCTTCTGCCTGTTATTTATTTCCAACTTCATTCCATTATGATCTGAGAAAGTGTTTTGTATGGATCAATATTTTTAACTTTTTTGAGATTTGCTTTGGGACCCAACATGTAATCTACCTAGAGAATGTTCCATGAGCTCTTGATAAAAACGTGTATCCTGCTGATGTGGGGTGTAGTTGTAATATAAATGTCAAGTCTTTTTCATTTATCGTACAATTCAACATCTCTGTTTCCTTATTGATCCCCTGTCTTGATGTTCTATCTGTTGATGAAAGAAGTGTATTAAAGTCTCCAATTATTATTGTAGAGGTATCTACTTCTCCCTTCAGTGTTGTCAGTGATTGCCTCATGTATTTTTCAGCACTCTGGCTCAGTGCATAAATATTTATGATTGTGATGTTTTCTTGATGAATTGATCCTTTTATTAATATATGGTGTTCTTCTTTGTCTCTTTTAATTGTTTTACATTTGAAGTCTGATTTGTCTGATATTAATATAGCTACTTCTGCTTTTTTCTGGTTGTTGTTTGCATGAACTATCATTTTCCTACCTTTCAGTTTCAACCTATTTTTGTCTTTGTGTCTAAAGTGAGTTTCTTGTAGACAGCATATAGATGGGTCCTGTTTTTGTAAGCCATTCTGCTGGTCTATGTCTTTTTATTGGGGAGTTTAATCATTAACGTTTAGTGTTATTACTGTAAGGGCAGTACTTTCTTCTATCATTTGGTCTTTTGGATTTTATATGTCATATCTTATTTTTTTCTCTCTCTCCTTGTGCCAGTTTGAATATATTATGGCCCCCAAGACACCATTATCTTTGATGCAATCTTGTGGAGGCAGACATATTAGTGTTGATTAGGTTGTTTCCATGGAGATTTGACCCACCCAACTGTAGGTGATAATTTTGATTAGATAATTTCCATGGAGGTGTGGCCCTGCCCATCCAGTGTGGGCCTTGATTAGTTCACTGGAACCCTATAAAAGCTCAGACAGATGGAGCTACTTGCAAGCTGCAGCTGAGAGACTCATTTTGAAGACAGCCATTGGAAGCTGACACTGACATTTTGGAGAAAGCCATTTTGAAACCAGAACTCTGGAGCAGATGCCAGCCACATGTCTTCCCAGCTAACAGAGGTTTTCCAGATGCCAATGGCCTTTCTCAAGTGAAGTTACCCTATTGTTGATGCCTTACCTTGGACACTTTATGGCCTCAAGACTGTAACTGTGTAACCAAATAAACCCCCTTTATAAAAGCCAATCCATTTCTGGTATTTTGCAAATGGCAGCATTAGCAAACTGGAACACTCCTTTTACCCTTCCTGATGTTCTTCATTTCAACACTCTTCTACAAACCTCTGTCCTGTCTTTTCCTATCAGCCTCTAGCACTCCCTTTAGTATTTTTTGTAGTGCAGGTCTTTTATTCACAAACATTCTCAGTGTCTGTTTTTCTGAAAATATTTTAATCTCCCCCTCATTTTTGACATTTTTGCTGAATATAGAATTCTTAGTTGGCAGTTTTTCTTTTTCAGTATCTTAAATATAGTATACCACTGCCTTCTCACCTCCGTGGTTTCTGTGAAGAAATCTGCACATAGTCTTATCAAGTTTCCCTTATATATGATGGATTGCTTTTCTCTTGCTGCTTTCAGAATTCTCTTTGTCTTTGACATTTGATAATCTGATCAGTGAGTGTCTTGGAGTAGGTCTATTGGGATCTATTCTGTTTGGGGTACACTGTACTTCTTGAATCTGTAGTTTTATGACTTTCACAAGAGTTGGGAAATTTTCAGTGATTATTTCATCTATTATTCTTTCTGCCCCTTTTCCTTTCTCTTCTCCTTCTGGGACACCCGTGATACATATATTTATGTGCTTCATGTTGTCTTTCAGTTCCCTAACACCCTAATCATAGTTTTCCATTCTTTTCCCTGTCTGTTCTTTTGTGTGTATAATTTCAAATATTCTGTCTTCCAGTTCACTGATCCTTTCTTCTGCCTCTTCAAATCTACTGTTATATGTCTCCATTGTGTTTTTCATCTTTTCTATTGTGCCTTTCGTTCCCATAGGAAAAATTTGTTTTTCAAACCTTCAAGTTCTTCCTTACATTCACCCAATGTCTTCTTTATATCCTTCATCTCTTTTGCCATATCTTCCCTCAGCTTCTTGATTTGATTTTGAATTGATTTAGCATGTTTGTTTGAGCATCTGTAATTAGTTGTTTCAATTCCTGTATCTCAGTTGAAGTGTTAGTTTGTTCCTTTGGTTGGTCCATATATTTGTGTTTCCTAGTATGGCTCATTATTTTTACCTGTCTTGGCATTTGATTTTCTTGATTAGTTTATTCTGGAGCTTTTTTTCACTCTTTTATCTAGGGTTTTCTTGTTGGTTGGCTTTGTTCTCTGTCTGTTCTTTGGTGTTCTTTTCAACTTATCCTAGATATCTAACCTAGCTTCTGTTTAGTTGATCAGAATTTTTCTCCTCTTGTTTTCCTATTTTTTGCCATACCTCCATGTAACCTTTTTGTGAGAAGGTCTCCCCAATATAATCAACCCCAATCAGATTTTCCCAGTCCAGACAGGCCCAGGTCTCAGAAGGAGGGTGTGCCAGTTTGAATGTATTGTGTCCCCCAAATGCCATTATCTTTGTGGTCTTGTGTGGGGCAGACGTTTTTGGTGCTGGTTAGATTTGTTTGGAATGTGCCCCACTCAGCTGTTGGTAATGATCATTTTGATGAGATGTTCCCATGGAGGTGTGGCCCCACCCATTCGGGGTGGGCCTTGATCAGTGGAGCTATATAAATGAGCTGACTCAAAGAGAGGAAAGGGAGTGCAGCTGGGAGTGATGTTTTGAAGAGGAGCAAGCTTGCTAGAGAGGAGCGTCCTGGGAGAAAGCCGTTTTGAGGCCGGAGCTTTGGAGCAGACGCCGGCTGCCTTCCCAGCTAGCAGAGGTTTTCCGGACGCCATTAGCCATCCTCCGGTGAAGGTGCCCAGTTGCTGATGTGTTGCCTTGGACGCTTTGTGGCCTTAAGACTGTAACTGTGTAGCGAAATAAACCCCCGTTTTATAAAAGCCTATCCATCTCTGGTGTTTTGCATTCTGCAGCATTAGCAAACTAAGACAGAGGGTATGAAATTTCCCTGAGAATAAGACCCCACACATTGTCAGATCATCCTATGAAGCCTCTAGTCTCTGTGCTTTTCCTATCCTGCCCAGCAGGTGACACTTGTCATCCTGCAGCTTTCTACCAGTGTAAAGAGGTGCAGTGCCTTAATTCTCTGCAGACCCTGCCCCTGCTAGGGGCATGACTGACTCAAGCTTCTTTCTGTTTTCCAGCCCCTGGGGTCAGTTCTTTGATGGAGGGCCACCACTTGGGCTGAGCCCTGCCTCTCCTTTTCTTGGGAAAGTAATGCCCTTTAGGAATTGTCTCCCCCACTAGGCAATCTTAGCCCCATCCTCGCCTGGGTCCAGTGGCCAGTTGCAAATATCTGAGGCTTTCTGCAGTAAGAAACTTAGAATATTCAAAGAAGAAGGAGGAGGAGGAGGAGGAGGAGGAGGGGAAAGAAAGAAAGAAAGACAGAAAGGAAGAGAAAGAAAGAAAGAAAGAAAGAAAGAAAGAAAGAAAGAAAGAAAGAAAGAAAAAAAGAATAAAAAAGAAAAAAAGAGAAATCACTTTTCAAGGCCTTTCCCCACCCCCCCAAGTTTTGTCAGTCCCAGTATAGACTATTTAAGGATATGCCCTTTAGGATATTATCTCTTTCACCTGAATAGTTTCTCTCAGACAACTTTGATTCCACCTTTGCCTGGGGCAGTGCTGAAGCAGGAGCTCTGATGGGCTGTTGAAAAGTAAAAAGATACAGAGTCAGAGAGCAAGAAAAGAAAAGAAGGAGGGGGGACCCTTTTGAGAGCTGGACTCCAGCTACCAGGTTTGCAAATGAGAGTCTGAGTTGGTAGCCATTTCTCTGTGCCCTCTTTTCTTGGAGCCCAGCCCTTTTCCCTCCAACCCCAAAAGTCTCGGGGTTTTTTTGTTTGTTTTTGTTTTTGCTTATTAGTCCTACCTCCTCTCTTCTAGAGCAATTCCTCTCATGCCTCCTTTTGTTTTATCTGTGCTTAGAGCTTTTATTCAGCAGTCCAAATTTGTTAATTAATTCTGCAACTGGAGCCAGGTTTAGCCCCGCTCCTTGCTCCCAGCACAGATTGTTTCTGTTTTTCTCTTGGGGAACAGCTCGAAGACAGTCTGTCATGCCTGGTGGGGAGGGTCACCAGCAACCTGGGCAGGGAAACTTACAGGTCTTCACTGCAATCTCAGCTATCCCACCCATTCCAGACTGGTGTATGATGCATGACTGGTCCCAGAAATCCCCAAAACAGCTGTTCCATACAGTTCCTGGTTTTTTGTTTTGTTTTGTTTTGTTTTTTGTTTTACCAGCTGCCCTAGAGGAATAACTAAATTCCATACCTCACCACACTGCCATCTTGCCCTAATCTCATGGCTCATTTTTAAATTGGATTTTTGTTTTCTTAGCATTATGTTGTAAGAGTTCTTTATACATTTTTAATACAAGTCCTTGATCAGACATATGATCTGCAACTATTTTTTTCTCAGTGTGGCTTGTCTTTTCATTTCCTAAATAATATCCTTTGAAACCACTACTTCTTATTTTGATGAAGTCCAATTTATTAATATTTTGCTTTTTTGGAATTCCTATTTGAAGTCACATGTAAGAAATATTTGCCTAATCCAAAGTCACAACATTTACTATTCATTTCTTCTAGAAGTTCTATAGTTTCAGATCTCACATTTAATTCCATGGGATATTATTTATGTATGGTATGATTTTAATGTAAATTTATTTTTTTTTTAAAGTGGATATTTCAATTTTCCCAGCAAAATTGATTGAAAAGTCTTCTTTCCCTATTGGATTGTTTTGGCACATTTATTGAAAATCAATTGATTATAGATGTAAAAGTTTATTTATGGACTCTCAATTCTATTCATTTGATCTCTATGTCTATCCTTTTTTCAGTGCCACACATTGTCTTGATTCTGTTGCTATATAATAAGTTTTGAAATCAGGAAGCATAAGGGAAGGAGGCAGGTGAGGTATTGAAATGACTGGCAACAGCCTTATGCTCAGTGAAATTTAAACCAGTGCAGGAAAAGGATGCACGGAAAAATTGGAGAAGAACACCAGTCTTGGAGTTCTACAAGATTTGTAGTGTGTGTTAGCTGAGACTGGGGAAGTGGTGGGCAGAGGCATTGCGGTCAAAGCCAGCCAGACTGAGTGTGTTAGCTTTGACTTCCTTCAACGTGTGTTCAAGAGTTATTTACTGCATGTTTCTTTGGTGCCAGATACTGTCAGGTTCTGGATTTTTGATGAAGAAAACTTATACTGGTACCTCACTTACCAACAGCATGGCTAGCCTGGCTCTCTTACCAAAATAGAGTTAATTTGTGGTGAAATAGCTACATCTTCCACCCAGAAAGACCTTCCCTATGCCTTCTGTTCTGACCTGTTTAGCCTACTAAATAGCACTGATTTCCAGGGAAGATGGGGAGAGCAAGATATAAACTATTATGCTATTGTATTGGTAAAGGAAAAGAAGATATATTCTTTTTGGCATAGAACATATGTATGTATACATAATGTCTCTGGCAATCAAAATACTTAAATTCTTAAGTCTAGTAAATGTCTCTGTCATTACAGAAATTTCAGGAACTGTGATGATAAACCTAACAATCATTGTCCCTTAGCAGAAATCATGATGTAAGTCTATATAAAATCAAGCTTCTGTGCTCACTTACTTGGAAATGTCCTGCCCCTCACAGCTTTAAAAATAATCTATCTTCTTGTTCCTGTTTGGATATATTATGTCCCTCAGAAAAACCATGTTCTTTAATGCAGTCTTGGGGGGCAGGCTTATTAGTCTTTTGATTACGGTGGAATCTCTTGATCAAGTGTTTCCATGGAGATGTGACTCACCCAACTGTGGGTGAGACCTTTGATTAAATTATTTCCATGGAGATGTAGATACCTCCCATTCAGGGTGGGTTTGATTAGCTCACTGGAGTACTTAAGAGAGCTCAAGAGTTGACACAGAGGCTGATACTTGGAGGCACTTGGAGATGCGGACAGATGGAGATGCTAAACTAAGAGATGAAACCCAGAGTTTGCCCTGGAGAAGCTAAGAGATGGTTAGATGCCCCCAGATGCTTAGACAGATACACACTGGGAGATGCACAGGAGCTGAGAGAGACAGAAGCCCAAGCAAGGATGTACAGAGGCTGTGAGAGAGAAGCTGAGAGAGACCGAAGCCCAGAGACATTTTGAGGGAAGCCACTTTGAAATGCAACCCAGGAGCAAAGGACCAACAGATGCCAGCCATGTGCCTTCCAAGCCTACAGAGCTGTTTCGGACACCATTGGCCTTCCTTCAGTGAAGGTATCCTTTTGTTGATGCCTTAGTTTGGACACTTTTATGGCCTTTGAGCTGTAATATTGTAACCCAATAAATCCCCTTTATAAAAGCCAATCCATATCTGGTATTTTGCATAATGACAGCATTAGCAAACCGGAGCACTGCTGAAGACTGAAATTTGTACATGGAACCTGGTCAATTCCCTCAGCTCCATACTATGCATACAACTGTTATTCAACAGCTCTACTAGATGTCTAATAGACATCACCAACTTAATATATCCATTAATAGACAGGCCTGACTTTCATCCCACTTCTCCCCAGTCTGCCTGTCATCCAGGCTTTTTGTCTAAATACCATTCTTCCAGTCACTCAGGCAAAAAGCTTGGGCCATCCTTGGCACCTTCTTTATCTCACATTCTCTTTCCAATGAGTCAGCACATCCAGCTGATTCTATCTTCAAATTGCATCCAGAATTCAAACAAATCTCATTGCTCTTCTGTTCAACCTCTTCGGTGGTTTCCTATCTGCTCAGTATAAAAGCCAAAAATGGAAGGCCTCACATGATCTATGATCTAAACGCCAGTCCTTGCTGACCTCATCTACTGAGCTTCCTCTCTCTGTCTAGTCGGGACAGGTTGTTTTCCTTGCCACGAGTGTGTTCCTGCCTCAGAACCTTTGCCAAGCCAGTTCTCTCTACCTAGATTTCTCCTCTCCAAGAGGTTCTTAGGACTTATTCCTTCCTCTAAATATTTGTGAAAATGTTACCTTCTCAGTTGCATCTTCCCAGACAAATTTAAATTTCCAAGCCCTTCCCTATTCCCAAATTGTACATTAACTTCCCTTGTTTCAATTTTCTTCACAACATTTAGCACTGTCTAACATTCTATAATATTTAAGTATTTTTAAAATTTCAATTTCTCCTTCCAACTATAATGTAAGTTCCATGAGGGAAGGGAGAGGTTTTGAAACCACCCTTGCCTCCCACTGCTAGAGCATCATCACCAAGAAATCAGAGCTGGGCACATAATGGCTGGAGTTTGTGGTTGGATCAAAGGGGATTAAATATGATTTTTAAAATGCCTCTGGATAATATGCTGTGGGTAGAATTCTATTAAGTTCAATACAAATTTCTCTAGATTGTGTTCTATCATTCTGGATACGATATCCAGAAAGTACATCAGTACAAAACAAACCAGGAATCTTACTGGCTTACAGCAACAGTGGTTTATTTCTAGCTCATGGTTGCATCTCTAATGGGCCAGTGTGGTCCTGCCCCATCTTTCATCCCAGATGCCAACCAGCCGCTTTCCAAGAACATTGCTCTTTTCAATAGCTGAAAGCACATAAACCATAGCAAACTGTATGCTGGCTCCTAAACCTTCTACTTCAAAGTGTCACTTGTGTTTATAGTTCAGTGTCAAAGCAGTTCAAATGAATAATTCTGAGGTTGAAAAGTGTAATTCTTTCACAGTAAGAGGTAGAAATTATGAATAATAGTATGGTTTATGACAGTATATTTAAGTCCTAAGGGGGAAAAAAAAACATCTGCATTGTTTTCTTTAGCTGATTTATTTCTATATTTCTGACATTAGGCTTTCCAAATCTGGAAAGCTCCTTGTTATTTCATTTCTTTTACATATTTTTTGGTATGTGAAATATAGTCTCTCTGCATTCATCCTCTCCATTGTTTTGATAATTGGAGATAATCTTTTAATCTTTTCAAAAGCATGTTTTATCCTGTCTCTCTCTAAATGATAAATAAAAAGAGCACTCTATTTAGAGCACACATTTTAACATTTTAATCCCCAATTCTTCTCTTATCAATGAAAAAAGGCATATAGATTGCTGCTGTATAAATAGCCTATTTATGATTTACTTATTCCTAAGAAGAACAGTGGTAAAATAGGAATAAAAAGAATATGAGATACAAGAGGGAAAACATATGGGACATAAATATTGAATAGATATTTTAGAAACAGAGAGAAAGAAGTTGAATATTATATTGAGATTCACAGTCTGGATTATGTTATGCTCAAAGTGACTTCAATCACAATTGGGGAAGTCATTCTGGGATTCACACACTCAAGGAATCTCGTTTCACAGCTGTCTGGACAATATTTCTTTTTTCACTGTTTTCTTGATCTTGATAAAACTACACCCTCTGTCATGTCTTTCTTTATGTGGGAAACAGAGCCACTAGGAAGACCATTTAAATTTATAGGCTCTTGAAACTTCCAGTTCTGAGCCAACTCAACCCCTTTGAGTGATTTTGTATAAATACCTGTCTTCTGTATGTCTCAGTTCTCTCTCTCTATGATTAGGAAATAATTACAATGTATGTGAAAATTTAATGAATTAATTCATGCAAAATGCCTCACACAATCCTTAGATTATAATCAAATTTCTATATATAGCCCCTGTCTTATTATCTAACCTGAACACTTTAAACTTGTTATTGCTTTTCACTGTTTTTTTTTTCATGAACTTTCAGATCTCACCTCTTCATAATACAAAATAGAGGAAAACCCATGGAAAATTTACATGGGAGTCAAGTGCTGAAAGTACATACTGAGAAGAAAAATAACTTCTCAGCAGTAAGCAGTAAGCGAAACAAGGAGAGGTATAAAAAAAATTCAGAGTATAGAGAGATTTGCAATTATATTGGAGGGTTGTCTGTTTTTAATTAACTATGTAACTGTTTTAAAAATACATCTATATTAGACAGTGCCATAAAACTCCTAGAATATAATGTAGGGAAATGTCTTCAAGACCTAGTATTAGGAGGTCACTTCTTAGACCTTACGCCCAAAGCACAAACAATGAAAGAAAAATTAGATAAATGGGAACTCCTCAAAATCAAAAGCTTTTGTACCTCAAAGGAATTTGTCAAAAAGGTGAAGAGGCAGCCAGCTCAATGGGAGAAAATATTTGGAAGCTGTGTATCTGATAAGAGACTAATATCTTGCATATATAAAGAAATCCTACAACTCAATGACAATAGTACAAACAGCCCAATTATAAAATGAGCAAAGGATATGAAAAGACATTTCTCCAAAGAGGAAATACAAATAGCTAAAAAACACATGAAAAGATGTTCATCTTCACTAGATATTAGGGAGATGAAAATCAAGACCACAATGAGATATCATCTTACACCAATTAGAGTGGCTGCCACTAAACAAACAGGAAACTACAAATGCTGGAGAGGATGTGGAGAAATTGGAATTCATATTCATTGCTGGTGAGAATGTATAATGGTACAGCCACACTGGAAGACAGTTTGGCAGTTTCTCAGAAAACTAGATATTGAATTACCCTATGATCTGGCAATCTCACTTCTCAGTACATACCCAGAAGATTTGAAAGCAGTGACACAAAAAGACATTTGCACACTGATGTTCATAGCAGCATTGTTCACAATTGCAAAAAAAAAAAAAAAAAGCTATGCCTTTTTGTATATATGTTAGATTTCACAATAAGGAAACAAACTGAAACTTTGGTACTATAACTCATAATAACTTTGGAAATTTCCTATATATCTATGTGTTAAATCATACCTTGAAAGATATTACTTTTTTGTATATATGTTATATTTCATAATAAGGAAATAACTGAAACTGTGGAATTATAACCTTTAATATTCTTTGAAATTTGCTAACTACTTGTTAATTGCACTTGGAAAAGTTATCACTTTTATGTATATATGTTATGTTCTACAAGAAAAAATATTTTAAAAAAATAAGTCTACCATTAAAATGGTGAAAAAAATCTGTGAATCCCTAATTTATTGCCTATAAATTAGCATACATGCTCCACTGATAAAATTGTGTAAATGATATGATACAAACCTAAGAGTCTTGGACCACTTAAAGAGTTCTGTTTCCTGACAGATTAGTCCTTTACCAATCACATTTTTGTTAAAAAGGATAATGTTGGCCACAGTGGGGATATCAAGGGTTTATGAGATTTTAGTTATCTTCAAATTATATGTCATTTTGAGCAGAAAGAAATGTGGATAAGGTAAGCAGCTAGAAACTGAATACTAGATTAAAAAGAAAAGTGACATTCTTAATATAAATTTGAGAGTTATTGACTAGATATGATATTAAAAACTATAGAAATACTGAGAGCATCTACTGGAAAAAAAACTTTTCTAAAAAAGCGTTAAAAAATTAGGAGCATTCTGTTATCAGTGAAGGTGTCAATGTGGAATCATGTTGAAAAGAAAAAAGGAAAGCAGGAAAGTACACTTTTGCCAAAAGAAGAGAGAATTTTTAAAAAAGAAGGTATTGAATGTGGAGAGATGTCAAAGAAGCTCCAAGTTTAAAAGATTCAAATTTCTCTAGCTTAAGTAATTAGGCAGTCAAAGATATCTTAGAATAATTAACTTTAGTAGATTAGAAAATAACAAAAATGAGATTATGAGGCCATATAATTTGAAAATAGAGGAATCAGGAATTAGAGGCATCAAATATGGATTACTTGTGAAAAATTTTTTAGTTAACAGTAAGAAAGAGAACAATCACTTTCTGTTAATCAGTGGACCCTTATTTAGACAAACATTCCATTTAAAATAACCAAAACTAGAGAAAGGTATCAAATGGCAATTATCAAGAACATAGGGAGAAATCTAATTAAAATATACAAGAATTCTATACAGAAAAGTGTAAAACATAATTGAAAGGCATTTAAAAAAAGATTAAAATGGAGATATATACAATGTTCAATGATTAGAAAACACATTTGTGAAGATACCAATTTTCCTCCCATTGATGGAGTCAACACAATTCTAGTCCCAATTAGCATCACAACAGAATATGAAAGGAAGCTCAATCTTCTTTTTTATTAAGAAGCAAATTACAAGCACAATGAAATACAGTTACACATATTAGACACAATAGATTAGCAAGGATGTGAAATAAGGGAAACCCCATCTACCGTATTAGGAATATACTTGTACTCAACAATCTGATAACAACAAAGAAAAGAGAAAAAGCACCTTTGCTGGGGAAGTCACAGATGTGCTTGGCAGCCATCTCCCAGTCCACACCTACTGATGTTTCAGTACGTTTCCATTCTGCAGCCCTGGATAGGCCTTAGTTTCAATGGAACGGGCTGAGTACACCTTCAGCCCAAAACTGGGAACAGACAGCCCCAGCAATTTATTAGAGCTGGAACTCTGCACAAAGGTTGCTTGATACCTGCTTTCTGCTCGTGGCAGAGTTCTCTCCCCCTGGGGTGCATAAATACCCAGCACTCAGGCAGCACAGTTATCCCTCATCTCTGAAGTGAAGCAGGGCTTAGGAGCTGCCACTCACTGACCCTGACCTGAGTAGCTGTCCTCCCTGGGGAACAGCCACAATGGAATCTCTTTCCTTGCTCTTTTTGTCCCTTTGTGCTATGTAAGTAATAAAGTGGTCATTAGTTGATCATCCCTGTTGTACCTGAGCCTATGTTCCCGCAAGGCACCATATGCAGCAAGAAGTTCATGTCCTTTGGCACAGTGTACACACTTTCGTGTACCTATCCTAAAGAAACATTGGCATGTGGACTCAGGGAGAAATTTATCAGGATGTTTGTGGCAGCTCTGTTGGTCATTAAAACAGAAAACAGACACACACAAAAACAAAATAAAACAAAAACCAAAATAGAAATAACACCAATGCAAATCAATGGCTGAATAAGAGTGAGCTTCCTGGGCATGTGACCTGTGCAGTCCCACTGGATCCTGTACTTGGTTTAATGCTCTGTTGACCCTGTCTCTAAATACTTAATACTTTTTGAACAAGAGGCTGTGTATTTTCATTTTGCATTGTGCCATGCAAATTATATAGCCAGTCCTGGGTAGAATTGATAAACAAATGATATATTTACACAATGGCTCAATCTATAGCAATGAAAATGAAGGAATCACAACATTGTGGATCAAGGAATGTAGTTCACATATTAATATATCCAGTTACTCCATTTCTATAAATTTGAAAATCAATGCAAATATAATTATTGTTGTTCAAAGATGCACATGTAGATAAAGAAACTATATTAAAAATAAGCAAAGACATTTTATCCTTTAAGTCAACATACTCTAGGAAGTAGAGAGGGATATTTGATATACACAAGAGTCTTCTAAGATGTTGAGACTATTTTTATTTTAAACCAAGGTTGTGTTTAAAAATAGGTGCTTACTGATTATATATGATTTATGAATTCTTCTTAAGGTATGATTTATTCCAAAAAATAACATAAAAATGAAATAAAAATTAAAAGGTTATCAGCTAGAACTAAATGACATCTCTCCATGAACTTGACAGTAGCTGTAGACCTTCTCTATGCTGAATGAAAGGGAAGTGCATGATAAAAGAAGCAAGAGTCAAGAGGTCTCATTTAAGTTTTACAGCGAAGCACAAGTAATTCTCTAGAGCTGGGTTCTTCAATCAGTCTTTTAAATATACTGGATTGGAAAAGTATTTGTAACTGTAATTTGGGGAGAAAGAATGTTGAGCGGAATTTTTAGTTTTGTATTTCTCAGTTTTTCAGGATGGGAAAATTTCAGCAAAACTTAGGCAAAGGACAAGAAGCCATAATAAAGCCAATATGATGCATACTTGCCAATATGCCTTGGGTCTGTGTTTAAGGGCTTTAGTTTTCCTCTAGCATCAGGCAGGAGAACTTTGTTGTGCTCCTAATGATGTTGAGTTTGCCAAAGTCGACCAACTAATAAAAAGTTTGAAAATATTCTAGCAGGATGAGCACAGAATAGGTGTCAAACACCAGGGGCTATGACTGGCTATGGGACCTGTAATTAGATTCTCTCTACGCCTCAGATCCTTCTAGGATGGAACTAACTTAGCTGGTGATATAATGATAAGAAATGCAAGTCAAAGACTCCCAATGTGTAAACTCCTTCAGGAGTGGAAGCAGTTTAACGCCACACTCAACCTTTCATATCACAGGGTACCATTTACTGTGCTGGCTAAATAGATGTTTAATATTTGGGGTTCTATGAATAAGCACTATAATGATTCAAAATGCTGCCTGTAATTCTGGCTATAGGGCTTTTATGATTAACAGCCCTCAACTGCCCTAACTTCCTGTAACTGGCTATCCGGAAGCAAAAAGATCTCATTATCAGTTCTCAAGCTGCATATTTTCCTGGTATATCTCCTATTACGGAAAACTGGCCAAAAAATAAAGGTCTAAACAAAGACCTGTTTTTAAAAGAAGTCCTTTAATAGATTAAATTCACTAGCAAAATTTCATTAATGGAAACATTCTAGTCCCAAATCTCTTGGGAAATTCAGGAGACTAATTATAAACAACATATTTTAACTACTCCTCCTAGAATAACTCAATAGTAAATTGTGCTGCTCTGGTGTGGGATAAATCATTGTTTTCCTCTAAAAGCTGTCACACAATTTTCAAAATTATCACTTGAAAGTTATATTTGCATTCATCTGACAGTAGCATTTATAATATGTGAACACCATGAACAAAATTTTCTGTCTGCCAACTTAGTAATTTACCTTTCATAAACTTACTTTCACATCAGGTATTCTAATGTTTTGCCATTCATTATAACATCATGTCCAGAGGTGTATTTTTTTCTGGAATGTGTCAAGCATCTCAGAACTCTTACTTTAATCTGAACACACTGGTCTAATATATAATAACACAATATGATTTGGAGGATGTCAAGACCGTTTCTGCCGCCACATATCTTCTCCTCCCGACTCAGTCTAAACTCCTTATCTTTCAAGGTCTCACTAAGGTATTGAAACAAATATAAGTGCATTATCTGGAAGACTACCCTGCAAACAATTTGTTACCCTAAACAGTTTTAAATAGTTCCCCTTGTGGTGCTCTAGATATTCCAATTGAATTCTAACATGGATGAGTATACTCAACCATTTAATAAGGAGTGTTTTAAAACAGAATGGACTTTTAGGAAGACATTACCCAGAAAACCTGCATTCAACTGCTGAGACTGAGCTCCCTTAAATGTGATGGGTTTAGGAAGAAGGCAGTTAACAGTTGTAAGGATGCATGTCTCCGAATGAAACTTCATGAAACAGGAAAGATAAAAAACAGTAAAGACAGATGTCTTATTTTTGTAGTTAAGCAATACAACCAACTTCTAAAATGTATTATGCATCACAAAAAGGAATTTTTAACATTTAGCCATTCCTACCTTATGAAATTATTTCAAGTAAGAGATTAAGAAGCAGCACATTTACTTAATATAATGTCAAATTTCAGAAATTTCATTGTACAGCATATTCATTAAATAATGAGAAATAAACATGTCACTATAAAATTCTTAAAGCCTATAACAAATTTCAATATTTCTTTAAAATTTACTGTAACTGAGGGTTCATTTTTAATTAGAGGTATATGATAAAGAAAACTGTAACAATTTGCTGTGCTGATCTTCCCAGGCCCTTTCCTCTTACTTGTTAACATAATTCCTCATTCCTGTAAGAAGTTAATTCTACCTGTTTAGAGGCAGTGGAATTTACCCTTTTGGCTACAGGTTTGTGTATTGAAGCCAGACCTATCTGCTAAGAAGACTTAATTCCCAGGGTCAACGGGATTGATTTGGGATTGGGTACATTGCCCAAGTGGGGCCATTACAGGGATGTTTTGAGAATACTCAAGGCTATTGGGAAAGAATCAGACTTGCTTCAAGCATTGCTAATCTCCTGGGAAATAAGTCTGAGGTTAACAGCAGACATCTTATATTTATGTAGAGAAAGAAGGAGAAAGAGGGAGGAAGATTTGGTGATATTTTTTGAGTCCTTGGATCAATTGATGCCTGAGATTTCCACTCATATGAGCAAAAAAATTACTCTATTGGCTTTAGCTAATTTGACCTGGAATCTGTCACTTATAAACAAAACAATTCAGGATAGCCCATTCACATATTTATCTGTTACATTTAAAAAAATTTGGTTTAATCAGCTGGAAAACAGTGTAAAGAAAATATTGTTCACAATTTTGCTAAGCCAAGGGTAACTATATCTTGACTTGGTCTATGCTAAAAATATACATCAATATATTAAAAATGTTATAATTCTAACCTCCCTAGGAAGTTAAGATTAAGAATATTATAGAATCTTACTTACTTTTAAATTTTATTTTTTCTTTCTGAAGTTCATACTGTTAGAGAACTGAAATGACCAAAACTCAAGTTTCTTTCCTCTAGGCCCAATGTTATTTTCTCCCTGTTTTGCTGTAATTCATGAGAAAGCAGAAAGGAAGTATAATGTAGTAAAAAATATCTCTGTCCTATAAAAGTACTTCAGTGGTATCCTATACCCATATACACAGACTTCTTAGACAAGGGATTTTACTACCTTTGGTACAAAAACAAACATAAGAAATTAACTTTTGCCTTCCAGAAGCAGAATCTATTTGAAAAAAGATTCATATGTTATGCATATAAATAATGGTTAAAGAGATATGGATATATCTATATATTTTGGAAATTTAAGATAATGTAATTTGTATCATTCTAACTTTCTATATTTTCAGACCAAAGTATCTTGGGAAATGTCTAGGTCAAGTCTGAAAACAATTTTTTAAAATTTGTTTCAGATGCCTAAGTGGATAAATAAATGCATATAACCTGATATATTTTTGTCTTCTGATTTTATAACATATCAATTTACTCAGAGAATAAAATTGAAAGTAAATTTTATTAAATTAAAAGCATTTAGAAGAGTAATAATGAAAATAAAAGAAAATGTCTGTATTTTATCCTTAGACCAAAATGAAGAACTTATTTCAATTGACAAAAGATGCCACTTCATGTGTGTCTCATCAAAAAAGTGTTATCAGTTCTAATATTTCCTGTGACTTGCCAGATGGGAGCAGCTGATATTTAAGAACTTTATCCATCATGACATAATTCATGAATTAAAATATTGAGAATGATTATTCTAAGATCTTGAATAAACAGCTTTGCTTCCTTCATCATTTTACACTAAATGCATTCCTTAAAATGTCAATTACTGCATAGTTTATTGCAGGAAAAAGAAGTTGTGCTCTTTCTTGTTCTTTGTTATTATTTTATGACATTATCATTGGATTTATGTAAGAGTATCAATCTAGCTATTTGGAAAATAGAACAATTACCTTTATTCTAATTAATTGGCACAAAGCTTTCATTAGTTCAGAGTCTACAAATGCTTCTAGAAAAGAATTCGAGAATTATGGCCATTACCTACCTGGTAGATACTAAGACTGATACCAACCAACAGTCAATGTAAACCATTCCCTGAGAGAGAATAATCGGGGCATTGTCTGAAATATTTATGATTGTTTTACATTAAAAAGTCTCAAAAATGTCAAAATATGCCTGTGTACTTATATGTGAGTATTTATTTGCATAAGTTTCACGCTTGCACATATACACAGATGTACATGCACACAAGCACGCACACATGGAGCCTGGGGTTGAATGCTGTACAGATGAGGATTCTGACTTGGATGGAAATAACTGATTTAGAAAATTTTTGCTTGAATGCATGTTTGGAGCTCTGGACAGCATAGCACACTTACTGTTTGGAAATAAAAAGTTCTTAGTATTTTAAGAGAATGAATGAATAAATGAATGAAGATGATAAATGTACAGACAATAATGTAGGAATTTTGATTGCAGTGTACCAATCAGAAAAAGTCTATGAGACTTTGCCAATAACAGAAATAAATTAGAGGTTCACATAAAGAGCCAATGGACTTTGACCAATAAATGCTTGAGAATCTGGGAGGGGAGGTCACTATCATATGAATATATTGTAAATTGATATATTGTAAGATATGTAATTTAGACAACTGCTTGCCTGCCTCTAGCATGTTTAGGAAAGTCAGAAAATTCAAACACAGAAATTGAATGTTAACAATGAATTTCTTCTTCCTGGATTTGCTCTGTTCTTGGACTGTATCTAACCTGGATAATAACCAATAAAAACAAGGACTGGACATCAAGAGACCTTTTTTTTTTTTTTCTCTCTCTCTTTTGTTTTACCTTAGGAAAGAAAAGTTTCCCAATATGCAACAACTTTCTTGGGATGATAAATCATAGCTTAAAAAAATAATATGTGATAAATTGTGCTTAAGTTACTAAGCCTGTAATTGAATTTGAGAATAAGTATTTTGAGCATGTAATATGATATTTGGATATTATATATTATTGGTAATTACATAATAGACTACTTATAAGCAAAAGTAAATAACTGGCTTCTGAATTTTGCATGAAGCATTAAAACAGATAGTTTGCATATCTCATGAGTAACTTAGTCATCTAGAAATTTTATGGCCTCAAATAAAAACCTAATTGATTGTGTATTATTTTAGTAGGAAATCACTGATGTTAGTAAAATTTCATAATATATCCTGGAAATTGTTTCACTGTTTTTGATAATATATGAGCTTGACTATCAACTTAATTGATTATAATTGTACTTCATTTTACCTATAGTCTTCTCTTCCCCAGGAATTGTTTATTGTCAAAGTGTAACAGATGTATGTTCTGTGACATAACCAATAAAGATCTTCCATGAATATATAGTGATAGGAGGTTAGTTAAGAATGGGTTCCTATTTTACTTTATTAAATTAGTGCTCTGCTAATTTGAAAGAAACTGAATAGTAATGAATAAGATTAAGATTGTATTTATGTGGGGTTTTTTTTACATTTTACATTTTGCAATAACTCATTCATTTATAGCCATAATCTTTGGTGGTCCTGAAATTAAAAAAACTATAGATTTTAAAAATAAATGGATTGCATTAACATTTTGCTTTTACTTTCCTGAGTAATCATAATAATGGCTAACACTTATACACTGCTTAGTAAGTACCATTTACTGGTATAAGCTCTTTACCTGCATTAACACATTAAATCCTCATTACAACTCTATGAGGTATATATTCACATTATAACTATTTTCAGATGAAAAATATGAGCACAGAAAAGTGAAATAACTTGCCATGAGTCACACGGCTAGTAAGAACAGGAACTGTGATTTACGCAGTCTGGCTGTAAAATCTGGACTCTTAACCACAACATTGTATGACCTCTAAGCATAAGTACAGCTTTTTTTTTTACCCATAGCTTTACCCTTTTGGAAAAAAAAAGGCATTTTACATTTGTCTTCCAGAACAATTCAATTCATGTATTCTGTATGTCACATACAAGAAAACATGTTATCATGGATTTTTCTCCCTCTCAATTTACACTCAGGTTTACACTTTCATGATTATGTCTTTGGAGTCGCTATAGCTTCTAATGTAGCAATAATACCAATAGACCTTTTTTAAAACCCATTAGTTTATTCCATATAAACTGAGAGACATTATAATTCTTCAAACTTTTGTTTGAAATATTGAAACCTAAATATGTAATTTTGCTTGGATTATGACAAAATATCTGCTATAAGAAGATCAGTTCTTAGATGTGTTAACTTGTCATATAACACCAGCAATATAGTAAAAGTCCACTAAAATATCAAAATAGAATTTGTTCATTCAAAGTAACTCGGCACTCAGATCCTGACAGCAGCTGGCAGCCTCGGCCAGGGAGTCCCAGTCGCTTTCAATGGAGGTGGAGCCCAGCCAGCCACAGCCACGTCACCTTCACAGCCACGTCACCTTCACAGCCACCGCCATCCTCACCATCACCCGCAGCAGCAGCAGCAGCCGCACCACCACCACTATTATTTTTACAACCACAGTCACAACCAGCACCATCACCACCAACAGCAGCCACCTCACCAGTACCTCCAGCATGGGGCCGAGGGCACCCCAAAGCCCAGCCAAAGCCACAGGAACACGCACTCCAGCAATACCAGGAAACTCCGAAGAAGAAAACACACTATGGTGAACTAAATGGCAATGCTGGAGAAAGAGAAATATCTTTAAAGAGCCTGGGTTCTGATGAAGCTAACCCTATTTCCAGGGCCCTCAATGGCAACCAGCAAACTGTAGACACTAACCTGAAGCAGATGTTGAAGGCCAGCACCTTTGGAAAAGCCAGAATTAAAACCAAGAATTTTATTCAGAAAAACAGTATGGACAAAAAGAATGGGAAGTCTTATGAAAATAAATCTGGAGAGAACCAATCTGTGGACAAGACAGAAGCTTTAGCAATTCCAAATGGTTTTGTGACAAATAATTCTGGCTACATTACTAACGTTTATATGGGCAAGAGGCAGATATTTGTGGTAGTGGGTCTGAGAACAGATATACCACTCCTAGAAAAAGGAAAGCTAGGCACAATAGTGTCAATGGTTGTGAAATCCTTAATTTAGTGCAGGGCAGAATAATGCAATAAGACACCAGTGTCCCAGCTTTAAAATAAGAACTTGAAACTTTCAAACCTGACTATAGTGAACAAAAGGGAAGTTGAGTAAATGGTTCTAAGCCCATTTGGAAGTATTTAATCTGGGCTTGGAGGAACAAGCTGAGGAAAACCCACCGTGGGTGATGTGCTGCAGAAGAGCTTTGATGTTAAACTTGGTGTGAGCAGCAAAAAGTTTGATGATAGGCCCAAAGGAAAGCATGTTTCAGTAGTTGCCTCCAAGGAGGACTGGTGGACCCTATTTAAAACCACCCCCAGTTTTTTCAGTGGACAATAGCAGTGCTAAAATAGTTCCTAAAATAAATTATGCAAGCAAAGTTAAGGAAAACCTCAACAAAACTGTACAGAATTCTTCTGTGTCTGCATCTTTCATCTTCATTCTATTCATCATCTCCTGGAGAAACTCATCCAATCTTCAAGTCAGTTATCCCAGGTTCCTATGTCTGCACTGAAATCGGTTACTTCTGCCAGTTTTTCTAATGGACCTGTTTTAGCAGGGACTGATGCAAGTTGGTACTCTCCAGGGGTTTAGCCACTGCTCACTACTGCTGCTAATACTCCTGTCTCTTCTGGGACTGATTCAGTTCTCCAGGACATGAGTTTAACTTTAGCAGCTGTTGAACAAATTAAGTCTAGCCTTTTTATCTGGCCTTCAAATATGTGAACTGTGCTGTTGAGCACAACACAAGTGTATTTGCCCTCTCAGACAGGTCAGCAAAACTTGAGGGATATCTTCCAGAATCAGTGGGGTTTATCATTTATAAATGAGCATAGTGCTGGCCCTGAGACTGTTATTGGGAAGTCATCGTCTCATATAGTAATGGAGGTGACATTTCAAGGGGAATATACTGCCACTTTGGTTTCACAGGGCTGAAATAATCCTCTCAGGAACTGAGCATCCTGTATTTCCCAAGGCTTATGAGCTGGAAAAGCATACTAGTTCTCAAGTTCTGGGTAGCTTTCTAAAACCTGGGAATACTAGTGAGAGTGGAGCCTTATCCTTGGAACCCAGTCATATAGGTGACCTGCAAAAAACAGACACCAGTGGTCAATGTGCTTTAGTGTTTCTCCCAAAGGACTATGAGGTAGAAAATCAAAATACTCTGGCCTCTCCTGCAGACACATTGTTAGGCTCCGCCAAAGAACAGAGATGCCAGAGAGGCCTACAGAGGAATGATAACTGGGGATCTTTTGACCTGAGGGCTGCTGTTGTATATCAAACTAAAGAAATGGAATCTATTTGGAATTTGCAGAAGCAAGATCCCAAAAGGATAATCACTTATAATGAAGCCATGAATAGTCCAGATCAGTGAAGAGTAGCAGAATCAGACTGTCTATTTGTAACCTTTCTGCAGCATTAGAGCCACCGTTCATGGGGGACACAAGGCTCTTATGCTCCTGGATCTTCAATGCAGCAAAGGAACCATAAGTAGAATCACAGGATAATATATATATATATATATATATATATATATATATATATATATATATGTATGTATGCATGTATATTGTTATTTAAAAATTGCAACTGAAAGTAATTAGACTTCTTAAGGAATCAAAATTTATTTCAAGTAACTACACAGGGTTATTTAATCTCTGGTACTGAATAGTTTTGTTTTGTTTTTCTTTCGTTAGTTTTTGTTTTTAAGAGTGAATGCAAGTGATTAATACAGACTTAGCAAGTGTGGTTCTTAAGTTTCTGCTGTCATCAACTTGGGCAACAAATCACCCACTGGAAAGGCAAATCCACTTAAAAGATCTCTGTATCTTGTTCTGTGACTAAAGTGTTACAGTAATCACGGTGAACTCAGAATGATTTCACCATTTTCCCCACTCCTCCCTTGATCTTTTGGTTTTACTTTGAACCCTGTGAGAATGCTGGATAAATGCCTTGAAGTTTGCAGGGGTGTATATTTTTTTAAGCGAATATAATTTGCATGTCTTGCCAGGAGTTAAGCAGCCTCTGAAGGGTGTCAGGGAAATACTTTTCTTTCTTTCTTTTTTTGTGGGGTTGGGATGGGGGAGGGCATTGATGTTCTACAATTCTGGAATAGTTGGTGATACATATTTCACTTGGCTTCAGTTACACATTGGACTTTACAACTGAAGAATCCATGAATGTCCTTTAAAGAAAAGTTACAGAACAAAAAATTGGCTTAGGTATTCAATACAAAAAAAAAATGCTCCTGTTCCAATATTTTAATATAATTGTATAACTGGGAGCAAAAATATATTCTGCTCTTCAACTGTAGGTGCTGCAGACTTGCTCTGTCGCTAACACTAAATGCACTGTTTTCCTTGTATTTTCATCAAACATCTAAAGAGAAACTTCTGTACCTTTCTGCAAATTCTCTCCCTTTTACTTTCTCAGAAAAATCTTAAAAGGAGAAGAAAAAAAACGTCCATGAAAACAAAAATTTTTCATGTTTTTGGCCACGAAGGTAATAGATCCTGTCTGTAGAAGGTGTGCTTTTATGCAAACCATACCCCTGAGCTTATTAGTTTTGAATTATATCTTAACAAATATATTTTATTGCTACAGAAAATGGTTTTTTGAAAGAAGAATAATGTGAACTTCTGGAAATTTTTCTTTTAGGCAGAGAAGAGCATAAACCCTGTCATTTCATCACATTTCCATCCTGTTGTACTGTAGCTTGTGTATAAGAAAGCTAAAATAAATTTTTTGTGTGTGTGCAGAAACTAAGGGTCCAATTTAAGATTGGGTGATGTTTGTGGCATAAAAACAAGTTCTGTGGCCTGACATAGCATCACATCACACACACAGAAATTAGTATACCCATGTATGTCAAATACAGGTTAAATCAGCAGGGCATTTATATAGAGAGGTGTGGTCTAATAGTAGACAGGACTGCCTGGGCTATTTTGGGGACAAAGTAACTACTTTTGTTCTACTCCTTTGCTGTCCAGTTTTGAGAGAGTGTAGCATGGCTGGGTTTTCTTATTTTGTTGGTAGAGGCTTTTAGCTAGTAGTTCGTGAAAGAAGCTGTTAGACTCAACATAGAGTAGAGAAATTACCTTTCTAGCCTGGATTTATTCTTCCCTGCTTAGATTTTGAAAGTATAGGCATGGATTACCAATTCCAATTGATGTAAACAAAACTTTTTGTACATAATATATATAATAACTTATTATTGTATCAGTCCAGGTTCAGAAAATTGTGGTAAGCCAGTTCCAGATAGTTTCATTTCACCTGTAAACTATTACTTTTACTGATATTGTAATTTTCAAATGTATAATTTGTTTACAAATGCGCCCTGCATTTAGTCTGCCTTTTCTTATTTTGATTTTTGTTGAGTCTCCTGCCTGCTTGCCAAAAGCTAGTATGTTTCAGGCCCATGTGCAATTGAAAGCAGAGGCATCCTTGAGCTTTAAAGCATTGAGCAAACTGGAAAATGCAGCATACCACATACTGAAGTGAAAGAAAGAAGTCTGTGCTTTTGCGTTTTTTAAATAAAAATTTTTAAAAAGTTAAAAAAAAAAATTCAGGTTGATTAGAGGAATAAAAGGACCCAGTTTGTTTTATAGGTTTTAAAGTTTTGTGTGTTCAATTGCCTTGTGTAACCACTTGGTGCCTTAGGGCCAGATTCCTTTTTTATTTTTTTTTTAAACCTCCATTTTACTTGCCTGGAATTTTAAAGCTTTGCTAGCTCACAACTCACAAGAAACTTTCCTGGGGTTTGTTACATACAGAGGTTGAATGAATATATATTTAAAAAGGAATTAAAAAACAACAACAAACAAACAAACAAAAACAACCTCCATCTGAATTGGGCTTTTTAATTTAGAAGCAACACTTACTTGAAAAAAAAACACTATAAATTGTGGCTTTCCAACTTCCCGTCCATATCCCTCAGACCTCCATGCGCAGAGAAGGCACTTCTCTGTTTGTCCAAAGGTTTTTGGGACTCTCACTTCTAAATAAAATAAAGCAACATTCCATTCTGAGTTTTCCACTAAAATTTCCTTGATTATATGGCTAGAAGTATATAGTTGGGAATGTCTTCTTAACCTTCTGAGAACTCTAGTGCTCCATCATATTAACTGTCAGTATTTTGGGGGCATTAGGTTAATGGGCTTAATTGCCTAGGTACAAGCAGAACTTTGGGACAGGTCTCCTTTGCTCTGTGTTGTAACAGTTAGCTCTACTTGTCAGAATCTTTCTCCTTAGGGTCCTCACACAATACCTTACAGAGCTCTTATTAAAAAAAAAAAAAAGTCTTAAAAAAAATAATCTGCAGGCTGGCTGTTCTCTCAGCACAAAAGTAGCATTGCATTTAAGCAAATTCAGAAAAATAAGTATTTCTCTAAAATCTCTAGAGAAGGACAATGCATGTCACATTTCTAAATAATACACTAAAGAAACTAAAGACACTTACACTAGAGACATAGCTCCTTGAGGGCAGTAGTCTCAAAATGAGGGTAACTCATAGAATCTCAACTTGGGGTGAATTTTGGGCTATGCTTCTTGCTCCCTGAGAAAGAAAAATAAAGCTCATTTAACCAAAACGTAAATCAAGGTGGAACCTGGTTTCAATGCTCTGCTTTAGCATTTTGCCTTTACAAAGATTTAGTCTAAGTATTCTCCTACCATGATGTAAATCTTTTGTAGATGAATTTGTTTATATCTTAACCAGCGTTTTTAGTTATTTTCAGCTGAAAGGGTTGATCAAGTTACTTCATCTACCATGACGTTAGAAAAGGATACCCATACAAATTAGTTTCAGGGAACTCTAAATTATTAACTTAAATCACCAAAAATATTTTGTGATCCGCTAAATAATGACTGCTATGAAAGGTACATTTATGTATTCAATAAATATTAAATATCTGAAACATAATTATTATATTCTAATATGTTACTTTCCTTTGCTTTTGGAAGATGTCAACTTCCGTGCCAAACATGTTTTAAATATATTTTTAAAAAACTCCTCTCATCTAGCCTATGCCAGTTTTGAGAACAAAACCAAGTTTAGCAAATTTAAATATCTTACCTAATATAATACACTTTGTAGGAGACAGAGATATCAATGCAGACTCTGCATGCTTAACTGGTAATTATCTATTTTACTGCCATTAATGTTAATCATTAATGCTACCTAGCTATTCAAAATTTCTAATAACAGATAAACTAAACTACATTCTAATTAAAATTACTGAGTTATAGAGTGGGCATATCTATGTGTAAGAACCACCTTGAGACTTAATTTCAAATTTGGATTTGTCTATTGTTTTAGTTTGCCAAGGTTGCTGAAACAAATCCACACAAGGGGTTGGCTTAAGTATAAGGAATTTATTATTTCACAATCTTAGAAGATAGAAATCCAAAATCAAATGTCGGTAAGGCCATGCTTTCTCTGAAGTCTGGCGGTGGCTTGGTGGCAATCAACTTGAGGTTTCTACCTCTGTCCTATGGCTGTCTGTCTCCTGTTTTCTCTTGTGTCCAAATGTCTTCTCCTTTTGCAGACTCAAGTCATACTGATTAAGGCCTAAACTGATTCAGTTTGGCCTAAGCTTAATTAACAGCATCTTCAAAGATCTATTTACACCTGCTTCATATCCACAGGACCTGGAGTTAGGACTTGGACATGTCTTTGTGAGGGATGTGATTCGATCTCTAACATATATGTTCCTTTAGAAAGACACAATTTGAACAATTTCAGAAATATAAATAAAGCCCAGTTATACATAGAAGCAAATCACCAAATTAATTAGTCATTTTCCCCCACATTTGAAAGCAATTCCTTTGAAGAAAGTTTGTATCAGTTGGTTCCATAGATAACGTTGATGAACAAAATATTCCACATAAATAGCAATTTGACTTCACATCAGTGACAAAATTATCTAAGATGACTTATTGCTTCCAGGTAAATCTTAAAAAGATTTTACAGTTTCACCAACAAAGCAATAAAAAATAAAACATACTTTTTAAGTATGTAACTCTCCAGAAGAAATACTAAAGTTAACTTATCCAATTTTATTTTAAAATTTTAAGTTGTATACATTCCATATTTTGCAACTATGTTAGCTCTTTAGTTTTATATTCTCAGCTACTTTTGAGATACAGCAGGTAGCTGAAATTATGTTCTGAGGTGGTGAAACATTATTCTAAGTCTTCTAAGAATTTATAAATATTATGAATATATTGTATTAATCAGAATTTAATTAATTTCTGGACTATTATACAGATGAGATTTAGTTATATTAACTTTCTACATTGGTGTTGCTACGGTGAGAAAATGTCACCTTAAGTCCACACAATATAACATCATCAAGAATATCAAGAGCCACAAAAACAAAACAGAACAGATGAACTAATGAGAAATGAGTAGTAAACTAAATGAGTAAATAATTTATGTTTTATTGTTGAAGATAAAAAATACCATTTTCATATATATTTTATAGCTTGACTATTATCACATCATTTTAAATTACTGGAGGAATACTAAAGCCATCCATGTATTTTACCCAGAAACCCCTTTTTAAAAAGTCTATATTCTAGATGTTTTCATAAACACACTCAAGAATTTGTCAGGGAGAATGGATACTTCTATGATAAATCCACATCACACTACAAAGGACTTGCATATAACTATCTTCATGTAGCTATTTTTTGATACGTTTAATTTTGATTCTCAACTTCACAATATAAAATAATATAAAAACTTCTCTGGTTTACAAAATGTAAAATCTTACACAAGCCAATGGAATCCTTGATTTCTTACCTCATTGTACACTCAGCTATTTGTCATGTAAGTTTATGTATGTGCAAATGTCAAATAATCTTTTGCTTTAATTGCTACTATAAATATCTGCTTGGAAAATTTACTTAATATTTTATGATAAAACCTAGTTGTCTCTAGAGCTTAAATATGATTTTTAAGGCACTTGGTTTAAATTTCTCTCAACCTATAAACAGTTTAGTATTAAAGGGATTTATTTTAATGATGTTCTGATTATTGGCCAAGTATCAAATTTCTTAAATATAGCATTACTTTTAATAGCCAGCATGTGTAGTACAAGTTGTAATGCAGATGGACAGAGGGAGAAAAAATATTTTATCTTTGTCTTTTGACCATAAGGTGGGAAGTTTTCTGCATATTGCTTAGCGTAACACATTTCTGCCTACTTTAACATTAATTTCTAAGGGAGTTTTTTTCTTAGAAAATTTGTTTCAAGTGGATTTTTTTTGAGGCTGCCAAAGACAAATGGCAGGATTATGGGTATACAGGGTATACCTTTTCCTTCATGCAGAATTTTGAAAAGACTGTTTTCGGTTTGTACATTGAGTATTTACATGATCATTGTTCCTTACTTTATGAACTGGGCTTCTCAATGCTTGATGATTTTTAAAAAGCTGTTATTGTCTAACTCAGTAAAATAACATTACCTTTAAATATTTTTCCCCCTTTATTTAAATTCCATAGCTATGGCAAAAAAATTGTTAAATTGTTATATTCACAACCAATGTGGATATAATCTTGGTTCTATATCTGTAAATATCATAATATAATTTATCATGACTTAATGCTTAACCAGTTACAAATAAGGAATTAAATATATTTAATGCAATAGGCAATACAGGTTGCATGTGGACACTCAGCTGCATTAACAATTTGGGAAAAAGGAATCAATCAAATGGCAATATTACAATGAATTCTCAGGTAAACTTTTTTCAGTTATTAAACATCTTTTGAATTCGTAAATATTTTAGATGTTTTATTAAGGCATGTGATAAACTATTCTTTGAAATTTGTTGGGCAAAATGAAAATTTAAGGCCATAACAATAAAATATGACATACTGATCGTAAAATAAAGAGAAAAAATAACTTCCATTTTTTGTACTTTTTATCATATACTTTTCTAACAATGCCATAAAACCACTAACCTGATATATCCATGTCCTAAGACCATGCTTCATTCGAAGAGCACTTTCATAGTATTTAATTTACACTTTCTTCCTAATGTGCTTACTCAAATGTAGCAAAACTATGTTAGATGTTGGTGATACATTGACAGTTAAGTAAAAGTCTCTAAGATTACTCCTTAAAAAAAAAAAAAGTATAGGAAGAGCCCATGTAACACTGGCCTGGACTACAAAATGCTTCAGTTATGATTGGTTATTAGTTTTGGAATTTCTCAGGTCCTTAGAAATAGTCAAGGGAATGGTATTTATCATTATTTATGATAATTTGCAAATCAGTTAGTGAGTATGCCTTAAAAGCTAATTCATTTTCTGTCCATATCGATACTTCCCAACACATAGGCACACTTGAATTCTCATAAGTATGTATATAATAAAATCTCTATACTCATTATCTTAAAGATGACACACTGAGCAAGATAGTATCAATGTATTCAAAAACTTGGAAGAACATCCTCACTGTGCATGGATTTTTAATTTTGTGAATGTAGGCCTTCTCTTAAGAGTTTAGTGGTACATAAATTTTTCTAAATTTGCTTAAATGCAATGCAGCTAATTTGCTAAGGAAAAACACAAGCAGCCTGCAAAGTTATTTTTAATGAACAATTTCTATTTTCATATTTTTGTGTATTTTAATATGTGGTTAGTGTTATATGATAAACTGATTAACTGTGGCTCTGACATCTATGGTATTTACATTAGAATTTCTTAGGTAACGATTAAAAAATAAAAAGAGAATGTGTAATTCCCCAACTCGTTGTATTCATTAACAAATGATCACAAACTAAGGAGCTTAAACCAATAAACCTTTATTATCTCACAATTTCTCTGGGTGAGTAATCAGCTGCCTAGCTGGTGGTTCTTGCTTAAAGTCACTCCCTAAGCCACAGTCATGTCAGCACGTGGTACTCACTTGGACTTGACTGGGTCTGGAAGATCTACACGCAGGCCCACTCTAGTGGATGTTGGCAGGAAGCTTCAGCTCCTTGTCCCATGGGCCCCTCTAGAGAGTTGCTTTGAACATGGTTCTAAGAGTACAAATGATCTAAGACAGAGAGAAAGCAGAGCTGAGATGGATGCCACATAAATCATTTCTGCTTTATCCTGTTGGTTGTGCAGCTGTGTAAGGCAGCTTCTGATGTGATTCTCCATCTGTGTCTCCTGGTATTAATGCCTTTGTGTAATCTCTTCTGTGATATGAACTGGATGTAGGACTTACTTGTAACTAATAGTATACGGTGAAAGTGAGGGTTGTCACTTATGTGATTAAGTTAGAAAAGACTATTACTTCCATCTTGCAGGGATGCTCTCTGGCTCTTTGCTTGCTTGCCCTGATGAAGCAAGCACTTGAGGCCTATAGGACAAGGAAATGAGGGCAACTGTCAATGAGGAATTGATTCACTTTGCTCACCATCCATCAAGACATTGAGTTCTGCTAACAATCATGTCGGTAGGTTGGAAATGGTTCTTCCCGTAAGTAATCTTTCAAATGAGATCTCAGCTCTGGCCGACAAATAGATTACAAACTTGTGACAGATTCTGAAGCAGAGGGCCCAGTTAAGCTGTGACCAGATTCCCAGTACACAGAAACTCTAAGATTAAAATGTGTGCTTTTTTAAGCTACAAAGTTTTGGAGGTAATACTGTATGCCACAATAGATAGTTGATACATAAACTCGGATGTTTTGTGGGAGTGGGTTGCACAAGAATATGAATAACAAGAGTTGTAGATCTTTGGGAGCCATCCTGAGATCTGGCTGCCAGAGTCTACACTCTAAAACCCAACTATTAACATCCTTCCCATAAGCAAAGTATGCTCATTCCTTCCCAAAGCCTCCAAAAGTCTCAGATCCGTCTAACATTAGCTCAAAATCCAGAATTTTGTCATCTAAATTAGGTCCAGGTGCAGATTCAGTTATTTGGGTGGAGTCCCATAAGTATAGTTCCATGAGTATTCTCTCCTGACTTATAAAACTATGAAGACTTGCTATCTACCCCGTACACCCAACATATAATGGAGAAGCAGACATTGGATACCTGATATAGATGTTTCTGTTGATAAAGAGATTGGGAGAGAATGGAAGTCATAAACAAATTTTTGGACCATCTCACAATTTTGTTTCAGTGGGACAAATGTTGACAACCCCTTGATTAGGTCTTAAGCCTTGTGCATTATTCCCCATTGTTCTGAGACTCTGCCTCTGGGTTGTCTTTCCTTTTTCATCAAAGAGACAATGTGTATTCAGCTGAATAGGTTTCCCAGCAGCATTCTGCCAACAGAAGTTGGAGTTCCCAACTTCCTCTTCCATTTTGTACTATTTCTCTCCATCTCAGTCTAAGCTGTGGATCTTCTGAGAATCTTATTATAGTTTACTCAATTAAAAAAGGCTTCTCCACCTCAGCACTATTGACATATTGGTCTGAATATTACTGAATTTTGGGGGGCAATTCTGTACAGTATAGGGTGTTAGCATTCCTGGTCTCTACCCACTAGAAACCAGTCACCTCCCTAAGTGGTGACAACCAAAATGTTCACAGACATTGCCAAAGGTCTCCTGGGTGAGGTAGGAGGGATTTCCCCTTTTCAAGAATCATTACATTAGACACAATTTCTTCAAGATAATCGTTTTCTTCTTTGAGCTCCATCTAGGTGGTTAAGGGTCAATTCCTTAAAGCAGCTAATGAGTTCTATTGTTAATTGAGAGGTTATGGGAAGTGCAACTTTAATCTGTTTATGGGGTCTTTTATATGACTGAATAGTGCCTTCTATCTTTCTGAGGTCAAACTAATGTTTTATTTTCACACCCACAGCATCATTGTTGGATGTGATCTTTGCTTGGAAGCCATTTCTTAATCATTTGTTGCATTGTTTGCTACTGGGAGAAGCTAAGAACTTTCAAAATTATCAAGTCACGGCTCCTTTTTCTTTAATAGACCTTTCTTCAGCTTATCTCTATCCTCTTACATTTCACTATAAGCAGCAAGAAGAAATCTGAGAGCATTATCAACATTTTGTTTGGGGGTTCTCCTTAGCTAGATGACTCAATTCATTACGTACATTTACTACTTTCTTCATAATTTCAGAAGACAATATTGCTAAACTTTCTGCTATTAAATAGCAAAGACTTTTCCCTGCAGATTTTATTAGTATTTGCCATCCTTTATAAGAAACCCTCACCCACAGCCTTATCAAAGACCATGAGGTTTCAAATTACAGCTTCCTTTAGTCTTTCACTAGCACATTCCTCAAAACCCTCTTTGGTCCCAAAGCCAAGTTGACAATTTTAGTTTTTGTTTTAGCAGCATGCCACTTCCAAGTACCCAACTATGCATTGATTATCTATTCTTATGTAACATTTTATCCTAACTTTAGCTGCTCAAAACAACAAATATATATTATTTTAAAATTCCTGTGTGTCATGAGTCTGGGATCTGGTTGATTTTGACTAGAGTCATGAAGCTGTGGTCAAGTTGTCATCCAGGACTTTGACCATCCAAAGGTTTGACTGGGTCTGGAGGATCCATTTCCAAGCTCTCTTGCATGGCACTTGACAAAATACTTCAGTTCTTTTTCACACATGCATATGCCCACATCATGTTTTCTGCCGGAGTAAATGACACAGGAGGGGATGGGTCCAAGACAGAAATTACAGTCTTTTATACCGTTTTCTTTGAAGTGACCTAATTACAGTCTTTTATACCGTTTTCTTTGAAGTGACCTACCATCATGTCTGTGACATCCTATTGGTCATGTAAAACAAACAAACAAACAAGAGCATACATTATGGGAGGTAATTAAACAGGTAAATTAATTCCAGGAGTCAGGGATCATTGGAGGCTGTTGGGAGGCTGGTTAGTCCCTTAGGAAAGGAGGGAAATGGAAAGAGAAAAATATTCAACCCCTACAGTCTAGCACATGGTAAGCATTAAAAAAAAAAAAAAAAAAAAAAATCTGTGACTTGATCAACCCCTGAACATATTGTTTTATTTTCTTAACACTTTAGTTAAAACACCATTAAACAATATTTCCTAGCTCCTTTCCCTAAACTGCTATTTTATCTTTACTACATACTAAGATAGTAATTGTAATAAATTTATGAAACCTGAATTATTTTGTTGAGATTCTGTTGTTTATTCTAAAAATTGGTAAATTTGGAGATTTTTGCATGCTACAAAAAATCTTTCTAAAATATTTTTGAATATACTCAAAAATATTCAAACTCCTGATCACGTCCTTTCTCTGTGATCTATGTAATTCATTTTCTGTGGCTTATTAATTATGAATTATATGTTACATAATGGCTTTATATGCACTTGTCTTGTCTTTTCAATGATTTCAAATTTCTTGAAGTCAGTATTGCTATTTTTATGACTTTTTATCCACCCATATCATTTTGAAATTACATAGACAAAACAGATGGGCTAGTTCTTGTTCCTGTAATGCATGAAGGCAAAGTTGTTTCTTCTTCCTCTTCCTATAGTGTGAAAATATTTTCCTGAATTTATTTCAGTAGCAGACTCTACAAAATGTTCACATAAAGTGAAGACATTAAATATAATTGCACCAAAAAGAAGTCCAGATTCCTTATATTAAATATATCTGTATAAAATCAAAGCTAAATATGTTATCATAAAGGATCTTCGAACAAAAAGAAAATTCAACACAATTCAGAAAAGGAGTTGTTATAAAAAATTTGCAGAGGATAGTATGAAAAACCGTTTTTTGGACATTTACAAGTTTTCAACATGGACAAATCTTTGTAATATATATGTATCTGGATTTTAGAGATGTTTCCAATAATACTTTGTAGCTAAGGTTTTTGCTCTTATTTTTTAATGGAAAAATATTTAATGGTTATTTTAAGGACAAAAGCTTGGACTCTAGTCAGATGAACTGTCTCCAAGGAGTGCTTGTGAAAAATTTACATTTATGCAAGATAACTGGGTGATTTTTGAATAAAATTTCCATTTTTACACTGGTTTACACTTTTATACACTTGTACAATTGTGAGCTATACTTCTTGTCAAGTGCAGCATTGATTAAAAAAAACGTGTTGCCCATTTTCTTTCAAAGATAGCTATACTAAACCCTAACTATGATCAAATAAAACTAGACAACCTTGAAGGTGGAGGATACAGAATTCTCTGTAACACAGGACCAAGAAAATTGGATTCAACCTAATGGTCCAAGAAAACACTTACTAAAAGTAAAATGTTATTGGGAGGCTGTCACAAATGGAATAGTCAGATTTTGAGGGGATTCATTGGTCTAGGTTAACAACTCTACACTTTACCAGATTTCCCTTAGTTAGTTCTAGAATAAAATCTAGATTTATTGTGGCCAGTTATAACTTCCATTGCGTTTAAGAGCTGGACGAAATGATGAATTACAAAGTAAATCGGGCTGCCAAAATATTGAAATTATATTTATTCCTAAAATACAAAGAAAATACACAAAATATTCACATATAATATATAATTATATCTCAAAAATAGCAATTCTTATAACCAAAAATTTTACTTTTTATTGTTTACCAAATAAGATGAATTTTACTTCTCTATATATCAAAGGCAGAACATATCTGTGTCTTTTCCTATCACTGGATTGAAACTTGAAACCATGATTCAACAGAAAAAAAGGGGGAAAAGTCAATGGTGCAAGTATGCATCAAGATAGTATAGCTACTGAGAGTGAAGAAAAAAGTCTGCTTTTGATCACATTCCCCAGTAAAATAGTTTTGATATGTGATTTTTTACTCAAATAAGCTTTTTATATATATTTTATATTCTATGTAATAGTTTCCCTATGGAATATTATTTAAACAATTCATTAGCAGGAAAAGAATGGCTCATAGAAATGATGAAATATATCTTTGTTCTGTAAGATCAAATCTGTTTCAATAGAATCAGTGTTAATTAATCCACTCTCAGTAGGTGCTAAACTCAAACAGGAATTATTAAATCAGTCTACCACATAACTCATTGTTATGTGTAGGATCATAATTAAGTAAGTAAAGAGCATCATTTAGTACCAATCACGGACAATTTACAGTGCAGAATACATACAGCAATATTTTTACTCACCCCCTTAATAACAATATCATAGCCCATAAATGGTGTTTCAACAGCTCTTCAGAGCCTATTAATGAGGAGCAGGACTGACGTACTAATAAAAGCTTGTTCTTTTAAAAGAATATATTAAATGCAACGTCTGTGATGGTATTATAATGATTAACTTACGTGAATACAATGAAGCATGTACTGAAGAGAGAGTGGGTTATCCAATTCTGCTTTGATCTCAATGCCTCATTCAAATGGTATTCTGCTAAATACGTGTGTGTGGTTGCAGAGAGGACAAAATATTCAGCCAGCATATGGAACCAAAGTGAAAAGTGTAAAATAAATATTTGCTGGCATATTCATTAAGTTTCCCACGGTAGGCAGTTTTCTTATTATCCAAAAGATCTCTCCCACATTTCAACTTATGGTGTCCAAAAGCCACGTTTATGCACATGGAGTGAATGGGCAAGAACAGCTTGCTCTTCATTTCAGCTCTTACAATTGCTGACAATGATTGCTGCACAGGAAATTTGGCTGTAGCATTCAGTAACTTTTGTGAAGATTTTAAATAAGCAGATTGGTCTGCAGGATTGCAACCTGATTGACTTGCTATGAAAAATGTTGGTTCAATATCAGATTATCTCTAATAAAGATATACAGCATCAATGATGTTTAGGATGTGATTAAATAAAAATGTGGTATATGTTTTTAATTATGCTTGGATATAGTATAGGTATATATATCATATACATATACAAAATATCAAAGGTAATTTTGTTTGTGTAAAATGCTATAAACTTGCCTTTCATTCCTATTCTTTCATTTTCTGTAGCTGTATCAACTGCTGAGACATACTTTCCTTACCTTAGACCTGAACTTTCATTACATAAATAGTTAAGTCTTGCAGTTTTCTAGCTCAGTCAACAGAAATTGTACTAGAAAATTCTTGATTATCTTTAACTTCTCCTTTCTTCACTTTCCATATGCACTTTTGAGTGAGTTTTTATCCATTTTTCCCAAAAATAAGACTAAAAAGTAAAACCACAGACCTAGCTCTAGACTGGGCATGTGGACTGAAGGTAAGCAGCATGTGTGGTTTGTATGACCAACACAATGCTTAAAAAGCATTCAGTGCATCAAGGGAGGACACATATACTCCAGTTCTGAATCCACAATTCACTTCTGGCTATGCAATTGTTGGACTGGGACAATTTGTTGCTAAAATCCTTAATTCTGGTTCTTCTCGCACTCTGTCTTTTTATCAATGCATAGCCAGCCCACAATCCCAGAGTGAGACTTTGTTCTGCTTCTGGAAGTAGTAGAGTAAACTTAACTAGGGTAATGTATGTCTGCACTAAGCCGTCTGGTGGCAGCCTGAAGGACTGAACAATGACACTCTTTGTGGGCTGGCTGTCCCATAACTTACCTAGCATAATCAAGCCACCCACCCACAGGGAAGCTAATGCACAGTGAAAAAACAAATCAAATTGTATCTGCCTATGGCAAAGGTGTACCAGCTTTAAGACATAGAATATAGCAACTCAGAACAGCAGGAAAGCCTATTTTCTAGGGGACAGGGAGACATTCAGATCCATATAAATGGGGGATTTCCTAAAGCTACATACATATACCAGGACAAGATACATTCTCAAAAAGACAAGAAGGACCTACAATTTTGCCTCATGCTGCTCTAAAGAGAGTCACTGTAAGGATAGCTAAGTTCTAAACAAGGTCACTCACAGGCCACTATGCAAAGACTAAGAAGCTCTTTTTTGTTGTTGTTGTTATCATTCAAGGAAATCTCAGTCATAAAACTAGCTGGATAAAAGCATAAGGAACATACAGTTCAGTGACTAAATTCCAGAGATAAAGCATTAAAATAGTAAAATATCCACTGTACAACAAAATATTGCCAGGCAAGCAAAGAGATAAAAAATAATAGTCCATGTAAAGGAGCAAGATAAAGCTTGAGAAACCATCAATAAGGAAATCCAGACTTTTTAAATACCAAATAAATAAATTTTTAATAAAATGTATTAAATATGCTCAAAGAGCTAAAGGAAAACACATACACACAAATCTAAAGGAAATAAGGAAAAAAAGATAGATTTTTAAAAAGTGAATTTCAAGTAAAAGATAGGAATTATAAAAAAGAAACAAACAGAAATGCAATATATAGTCCTGGACTGGATCTAATATTGGAGGAGAAATTTCCCAAATGAACAAAAATCATACAATTTAAAAATTCTAATATAGACTACATGCTTTATATAAATGTTAAATTTCTTGAACTTGATAATTTTAGGTGATGTGGTTGCACAAGTGTATATCCTTTTTCCTAGGAAATATATGAATGTATTAAGTGGTAAGGGAGAACAATTATCTGCAACCTACTCTCAAATGTTTAGAAAATTAAATAGATAGATGATAGATATGAAATTGTGGCAAATTGTTAAAAATTGGTTAATCTGGGTATCTGTGTATAGTCAAGTCTATTATTTTTGTATTATTCTTGCAGATGTTCTGAATGTTGAGATTATTTCAAAATAAGAAGGCAAACAAATACACATTATGTTGAAAGGAATTTATTTTTCCCTAGAGAATGAATACAAATGTTTTACTTAAAGTGTTTATTTTGTAAATACAGATACACACATGTGTGCACCCATACGCCATTGCAAGTAGAACTCAGAAAGAGGGTTTTCAAGATAACTTCCAGAGCAAGTTGGTTTCGTTTTGGTAATGCTCTGACTAAATGAAGCCCGGATATTAGCTTAGGATGGCAGTGCAGTGCCCACAGTGCCCACCAAAGAGCAGCAGTAGGGTTTGCGTTGCCAGGAGGATGTGTTGGATAAGAGAGGGAGAAGCACAGAGTCTTGGCAGAAATGTTGGTAGCTGAGTCTCTAATGGCCTTCAGTCATCAGCTGTGCCTGGAAAACACAACCACTTTACAACGAGAGGCAGTAAGGGTCCACAAAAGAGGTCATTTTCGGGATGCTGAATGTATTGCAAGGCAGAATTTTAAAAACATCCACTCTAGGAAAAAATAAAAATTTCATTAAAGCAGAACTTTATCCAGGAAAAAGCCACTTGGATGGCTCAGGTTGTTTTTGTTTGTTAAGGTGTCTGTTTGTTTGTTTTATGGAAACAGAAGCTTAAGAAAAAATGTCTTGCTGGAAGTGAAAGAGAAAGAATGGTTTATCATTTAATTAAACGCTGGAGAGGTTGGGAGAGGAAATGGACCAATTTAAATCTTTGCTTACCCAAGGGTCATGATATTCTCCTATGTTTTCTTCTAGAAATTTTATAGTTTAATCTTTCATTGTAGGCTCTGGCCAATTTTGAGTTGATTTGCGCAATCATGTGTGGCCATGTAGGCTTGTGCTTTGAGAGGCAGGTTATTGCTCTGTAAGGGCAGCAATATCTGGGTTATAAGTGGCCCATCAGTAGGAGGAAATGTTTTCTTGTCTACTTGGGACAGTTCTGGTTTATGTCTGCTATTTCTGAGGATTTATTAATAATGTCCCCTTTCACTCAATACTGTACTCCAATTTGGTACTAAGTGGTCACCTCTGCCCGTAAGTTATATCTTGACAGGAAGATACGTTGAGATGCTGAATGAGATTTAGATCAAAATAATAAATCAAATTTAACAAACATCACCTGAAACACAATTTCCTCCTTTTTGATACTATCAAAATTTTCCACTCTCCCCTCTATATGCTCCTTTCCACCACCATTCAATTCTTATAAAGGAGTTTAAAAGGTGAATCAAATTGTCATACCACTATCAACACCAAATTAATTTAAAAGTCTAAAAATATCATTGAATCAGTAGGGAAGGGGTATCTGTCATTGATTGTACTATATTTTTTGTTGTTGTTGACAAAAATAAGCTTTGTTTTATCTCTCCCCTAAATGTGACTATCCCTGTTAATAAAAAGAAAAAATACTTTGATCCTATGTATTATACTCCTAAAACTTAGGTATACTGTTAATTGCAGTATTTAGTCCATCATGGGTACAAAGCTGGTATCAAATGGTAAATAAAATAATTTAAAAATTGTTGTAGCTACACTCACTGGGTTGAAGTCTAACTATAACCTCAGATGCAGTGGTTAACCTTAACTTTTACTTTCAATCCTGATTCTGCTATTTACAAGCTGTATAACCCTGGAAAGATTACTTGATCACTTTAAACTTCTGGGCAATGTGTATAAAAATAGCCCATACTTTATAAGTGCTTCTGATGATTGTTGGAACTTACTACTTATTCTTATCTCTCCTTGCATTTTCTACTAATCACCTCAAGATTTAGAGAAAAGTCAGAAAATAAACTTAAGCTTTTATTTTGAAATTAGTAAAAGCAGCTCAAAATGTTTTGATGAGCCATATTTCTAGGCTTCTTTTATGAGAATCATTGCATGTCTTGGGGCTGGTGTGAGGACCAAGGACAAATAAAATTTAGTATAAAACACAATTTGAGTGCCAGCCATTGCTCTTTTCTATGTGTTATTTATTCTAGAAAAGAATGTATAAGCGAAATTCTGATGGAATCTCATTATCTACTAAGTCAAAGAAGACAGCTAATGGCATTATTACAGTTCAATAGGAGAATCTCATACTGTGCTCTTAAGAAAGGATAACTGGGACATAAGTGATGTAAAATGCCTTGCAACACATATGATGTTTTTCTTTTTTCTTGCATTCATATATCAGAGAAACATACTGCATTTACCTTCAATAATGGAGAGTGAATAGGCAAAAATTTATCAGCGTTCATAAAGTCATCTTCCAAGCGAGAATGATAATGTTTATCTGCCAAATTTGACTATTTAAAGCACAATTGTAGTGTAGAGCAGTTTATTGAACTTCTCAATGGTGTAAATGAAATATTCCTTCAAAACTGTATCACTTACCCAATATCTAGTATTCTCTTCTCTTTCACAGTATTAGAAAGCCTGCTTTTTAGACAGTTACATGGGCATGTAGAAAAAAGCTACTCTTTTAGCCTGCCTTGCAGCTAAGTATAGTCATGGCCAACTGTATGAGAGCGCAAGTATTTTCAAAATTTCTTGATGCATCACTAATATGTTGCATCAAATTATGTCCTATTTCTCTTTATTCCTTTGTCTTGCTACTTAGAAAGTAGCCATAATGCTGAATCATTATGATGTTGAAGATAAGCACTACATATCAAGGATGGTGAAGACAAAAGAATGAAAGAACCTAGGTCCTTAGAAGACCTTATGGAGTGGAGTTGTTATCCCAGAGTTGGGCCTCCTATTTACGAATTTTGACATAAAAAATGAATAAGGTTCTAGATTGCGTGTCGTTGTATGCAGCTGAGCATACCTCCTAATTAGTACACTTCTTTACTGTGTGTTTAAAACAGAATATTTTGATTATTATTAGACTTCCAAAGTATCAAATGATTGGAAAGGATTATAGGATTTCAGGAAAATGAGAGGATTCCCAAAAAATGAAAAGTCTTTATATTGCCAAACCTTATACAGGTAGTGTTTTCCTTAAGCTCACCAGAAAACAAAAATATCAAATTAATCATTTACTCAAAAACTCTTCTCCATAGTTTAAAGATATTTTAGATGGAACATATCTAACAAATTGATGACCTCCACTTTCCCTCAAACTGGTCATGTTTCCATGTTGTATTTTTTTAAGTTTTTTTTTTTTTTTATTAGAGATGCTGTGGTTTTACTGAACAATCATCCATAAAATACACAATTCTCATATACCACCCCACCACCAACACCTTGCTTTTGTATTGGACGTTTGCTACAATTGAAGATAGGACTTTTTTGTAATTGCATTTTTTTTAACAGTAGTTACCTTTGTAACAATTGATGAAAGATTATTAAAATAGTACTACTAACTCTCGTCCATCATTTACACTAGGTGTATTTTTCCCCATGTACCACCCTTTTATTAACACCTTGTATTGGTGTCATACATTTGTTGTAATTCATGAAAGAACATTCTTATAGTTGTACTATTAACTGTAGCCCCATGTCTACAATAGGGTTCACTGTGTTACATGGTCCTCTATTTTATCTTTCAATTTTTATTCGAGTAACAGGCACTCTACAATTTCCCTTTTAATCATATTCACCTATATGATGCAGTCCTATTAATTACACCCACAATAATGTGTTGCCATCACCAGCATCCATTTCCAAACCTTGTCAATCAACCTAAATAGAAATTCTGTACAAATTAAGCATCAACTCCCCATTCTCTAACCCCAGTCTATCCCCTGGTAACCTATATACTAAACTCTAATTCTCTGAGCTTGCTTATTAGAATTAATTGATATCAGAAAGATCATACAATATTTGTCCTTTTGTGCCTGACTTATTTCACTCATAATGTCATCAAGTTTCATCTATGTTGTTGCAAGCATTCGGACTTCATTCCTTTTTACAGAGGAGTAATATTCCATTGCATGGTGCATATCACATTTTGTTTATCCATTGATCAGCTGAAGGACACTTGGGTTGCTTCCATCTCACACTACCACTGACACAATTGCAGAAACCACAAATCTAGGAATTAGCCGTTATATCTCATACTTTCCCACTCTAATATTCAATCTATTGCAATTTCAATCTATATTACCTCAGAAATAGCTATTAGATCTGCACATTTTTCTTTATTTTCACCACTATTAGCCCAAATGTTGTTCATCTCATGGGTGACTCTAGTCTCTTAACTAATGCTTCTGTGGGTATTACTTCCTTCCTCCAATCATTCTCCCAACTGCAACCAATGTGGTATTTTTTTTTTTAATTCAGTTTTATTGAAATATATTCACAAACCATACAGTCATCCATGGTATACAATCAACTGTTCACAGTATGATCATATAGTTATGCGTTCATCACCACAATCTATTTCTGAACATTTTCCTTACATCAGAAAGAATCAGAATAAGAATAAAAAATAAAAGTGAAAAGAGAATACCCAAACCATCCCCCCATCCCACCCTATTTGTCATTTAGTTTTTACTCCCATTTTTCTACTGATTTTTTTTCAATTTTTTAACTTTGTTTATCAAAAAATTAAAAACAAACAGGCAAACAACAACCAAAAAAACCCCACAACATTTCAAACAAACCAATGGATTAAGGAAGACAAATAACCTAAAATAACTACTTTGCTTCCAATATGTTCCTACCATACCCCAAGAAAATTAATAAACCATGTCCAAACAGAGGAGTAAGAAAAACAAATAATCTAAAATAACTACATTGCTTCCAACATGTTCCTACCATACCCCAAGAAAATTAACAACCCCTAAGGAAACAAAGGAATAAGAGAAAAAAAAAAACCTAAAATAACTCTACTGCTTCCAACATGATCTTACTATATCCAAGAAAGTTTACAAACCATAATCATTCCTGAGCATTCCCATAACATTGAGATTACCCTCCATAGTTTATCTGTTCTTATTAGATTATCATTCCCCCTCCACTAATTGGTATCTCTAGGTCCCCTACATTCTACAGTATAAAACATTGTACATTTTTCACAGAATTCACATTAGTGGTAACATACAATATCTCTCTTTTTGTGCCTGGCTTATTTTGCTCAGCATTATGTCTTTTTTTTTTTTTTTTTTTTTTTTAATCTTCATTTTATTGAGATATATTCACATATCACGCAGTCATACAAAACAAATTGTACATTCGATTGTTCACAGTACCATTACATAGTTGTACATTCATCACCTAAATCCATCCCTGACACCTCCATTAGCACACACCCAAAAATAACAAGAATAATAATCAAAGTGAAAAAGAGCAATCGAAGTAAAAAAGAACACTGGGTACCTTTGTCTGTTTGTTTGTTTGTTTCCTTCCCCTATTTTTCTACTCATCCATCCATAAACTAGGCAAAGTGGAGTGTGGTCCTTATGGCTTTCCCAATCCCATTGTCACCCCTCATAAGCTACATTTTTATGCAATTGTCTTCGAGATTCATGGGTTCTGGGTTGTAGTTTGATAGTTTCAGGTATCCACCACCAGCTACCCCAATTCTTTAGAACCTAAAAATGGTTGTCTAAAATGTGCATAAGAGTGCCCAGCAGAGTGACCTCTCGGCTCCTTTTGGAATCTCTCTGCCACTGAAGCTTATTTCATTTCCTTTCACATCCCCCTTTTGGTCAAGAAGATGTTCTCCGTCCCACGATGCCAGGTCTACATTCCTCCCCGGGAGTCATATTCCATGTTGCCAGGGAGATTCACTCCCCTGGGTGTCTGATCCCACGTAGGGGGTGGGCAGTGATTTCACCTGTCAAGTTGGCTTAGCTAGAGAGAGAGGGCCACATCTGAGCAACAAAGAGGCATTCAGGAGGAGGCTCTTAGGCACAATTTTAGGGAGGCCTAGCCTCTCCTTTGCATCTGCTTCTCTTTTATTTCTGGAGTCCAAACAGTGGTGTGTTGGCAGATGGCTAACAACAAACTCTCTGGGGGAAATAAAACCTTGGTTTATAGCATTTGCCAGTATCCACGGTATAAATCCTCCCACCAGCCAGCGTGGCATCAATGAATGTGGAGTTGGGAAGTGATGTGCACAATTAGCTCTTAAGATCAAGTAAGAGCCAGTTCCTGCAGATAATTGTTTCCAATCCCTTGGGATCTTTATATTTGCTATTTATAAGGCTTGAAACACTACTCCATCCCTCTACCTCCACTCATCTTAATTTTTAGAACTCTGCTAAATTATTTCCTCAGAGAAGCCTTACCTGAAACTCAGACTAGGTCAGAATATTCTCTTATATGATCTTATAACATTTGCATCATGTAAAATCTCTCCCTGGAATTTTCCATTATAACTTTAAACATATGTGCTGTCATATTTGATTAATACATTTCCTCTTTCATTAGACTGTGCAATTTAAGGCTGTGTGGATTGTGGATTATTTGTCTTTTGTTTTTGTTTTGCTTTGATTTTACTGCTGAATATGACACACTTAGGAAATGTCTGGCACATAATGTGCACTCATTAAATATTTGAGGAATGTGTAAACAAAATAACTACGAACAGAAAACAACATTTAATGCTGTATTAAAGTAAGTTTATTTGCCACTTTGCCTATATAGGACAAAAATTCAGGACATGATTGTTCAGTGGCTCCCCAAATTTTCAGACCCCAGCCAGGGCTTTCTATAATAAATAAGACTCTCTCTTGATTACACATGTGATAAGCATTGTAGATGAGCTTTTTAAATATCCACCCCAAGCTTCTTATAGTTACTAAAGTTAGACATCTAAAAATTCTAATTTAATCTCCTCTATAAATTACTTTAATAAGATACAATCATGTGAGTTTTAGAATGCAGATTGATGGGGAAGCCTTCTTTATTGATGTTAACTATCACGGTCATGAAGATTTAAATGCTCAAACATAATTTCTGTGGCCAGACTAGATATTTGGTATGTAGTCATTGGGTCATCATTTCCGAAAATAAACACAGTAGCATCAGTAGCAGCAGCTTCCTGACCTCAATGTGATAGCTCTGGTGGTTTACCTGTGAACAGGTAGATCCATATTGGCCACAAATCTCTGCCCATCTAGCAATTCTGTAAGTGCAAAAATCTCCATAGTTAGGTCTATTTCTGCTTTACATATACACATAGTGATATCTGTTCCCTTCTAAAAACCTTGAGGATTAACACTTCCCCATTTCCACTCAAGTACATCTATTAACAATCACTGGTTTGCTGACAGCACTAACCAACTGAATTTTAAACAGACTAAAACTGAGACCTGTGATGGCCTTACTTCAAGCAGTATCTCACTACCTTTTCCTTACTTCAAGTAGTATCTCATTACCTTTTTATTGTTACAAACTTCATTCTCTATTTTCCTGTCTGCATGTCTTCAAAAACAGGGATATAGCCTGATGGTGCATATACTGTGCTCAAATAGTCAGTCAGACTAAAATTTGAATTGTTTAGTTCCAATGCTAAAGTCATAGTAAACAAATTGCTTGGTTGCCTCCCAGAGTCCAGTTGAACTTGTTCAAAGAGACAAGGTACATGGAAGAAAGAGTCTGCTAGTGACCCAGCATTAAACGATATCTATGCAAAGAAAGCTAGTTTTTCAGAAAACCAAAAAATATGATAAGCTTGGTAGCTTCCCTAATGTACAGCTGGCACAACAAAGCAACTATAATTTATTTAAGTATATTTTCTCAATACTAAGATGCATATTTAACCATAGCAATACAACTGAGTTTGGGATATGCTTTAAAGTTAATGCCACAGTAACTTAGAAACAGTTTTCTAATGCAGTAGTACCATTTCACACTCCCACCAGCAAACTTTGGGAGTTCCAGTTGATCCATATACTCAAAAATATTTGGTTATTTTTTCTTTTTTATTAATTTGGTAGGTATATAATGATACTGCTATATGCTGTTTTGTTACTCTGATAACTGCTTATGTGGAGCAACTTTTCATATACTTCTGACCATTCAATTAAGTTGAATTTAAACCTATGTATAATTATTGCTTAAACTGTCTTTATAAGGTTAAACTCTGGTACAACATTAAAATGTAAAGGTATTGCATATGCATTTTAAGAAGCAGTTGAAGGCTGTAGAAATTGCCAAATTTCTCATAAATTAGAACATAGAATTTTCAAAGTTAGTCACTGTATACCTGCCTGTTTCTTTCTCTATAGAGAACCACCACCCTTCTTCTGAAATCCCTTTCAGAAAATTTCCTCTAAGAGTTAGGTGGATTAATTTAATACTTTTGAGCACAAGACAATTTGTCAATCCATACTGCCAGTCATTCTACACATATTTTTCAATAAATTTCTCACTTTCTAAGAAAACTGATTCATTCACTCAAATCTCCCTCTGCCCTTCTCACCCTGTTCACTGAGGACCACTCCTCCTCTACAATTTTTAAAACTAACAATAAAATCATCATTTCCAATGATGAAATTATGTGAATGACTTAAACCATATTTGATGTCTTTAATCCTCTGTTCTGTATTTTCTACATATCCCTCCTGACACAAGGATGAAACGTCTCTTTACCCATCACGTTGTTTCCCTCAGCTTGTGGTCAGGTTCAGATCTCTGTGTGCATGTTTCAGGACTGTGCTCTTCAGCTGACTTCCTCTCTCCTGCATGGCGAATTATTCTGCCTATAGTGGGTTAATACAAAAAGGATATGGGATGTGTTCTATCACTGATAATTAAAAATCCTCTCTTTATCTAGAATACCTTCCAACTCATTTCTTTTCTTTCTCATTGTTTTCAGTTTTCACGTATTAAATCACTTCTATCAGTCTTATAGAGGATGAGTGTATTTTGTACATGAGAAGAATGTAAAAAATGTGTGAATAGATGCTGGTCTGTTGTAGATTAGTAATAGCTGCAAAATCTTTGATACCCTTGGGATCAAGAGGTGAGATTTATGTTCCACCATTGAGTCTGGAGGGCATAATGACTTGATTTGAACAATAAAATGTGGTATAAGTGATTCTTTGTCAATTTATTTTCCCAGATTTCAAGTGAACTGCCTCTTCCGCTTACTGTCTCTTGAATAAGTACTCTTAGGGCCCAGTCACCAGGATGTGAAGAAGTCCAAGCAGCTCTGTGGAAAGACAAACATGAAAATAAGCCATGTCCCTCCCAGCCACCCCAGATGAGTTTCCAGCCACCACCCAGTGCTGACCTACCAGCAGTTTGAATGTGCCACCTTGGATTAGAATGTCCAGGGGCCAGTCGAGCCTCCCTAGGTGACACCATGTGATCTGGGGATGAGATGCCCTAGTAAATTCTTGCCCAAATTGCAGATTTCTCTCCTCCCTTTTTTTCATGCTCACCTTCTCATCTTCTTCCCCCTGCATCTTCTTCTTTCCTTCCTCTTTTCTCTACTCCCCCTCCTTGTTGTTATTATAAACAGATCTATTTTGTCCCAGTATACAAGCAGAACTGCCACCCATCCTAGAAATTCAAGTGATATTTACGGAGAGCACCTACCGCATTAGTACATGACCTGTATTAATCTCATAGTTTTGCATGTATTTTTTAATGTAGTATCCTGGTATAGTCAACATTCTGTGGCCACCTTTGGGTTTCATAGTCCCTTTGGCTATAGGCCTGGGCTAAAGAACTTCAAGCAGTTTAATCCTTGCTTCATTTTCTCTTAACACTCTGTCTTGAAAGGAGGCTTCTCGTTATTTTTAATTAACTTTCCAAAATTCCAGTGAAGAGTTTGCAAGTAAAGTCTCTTCCAACTGTGTTCACTGAGCCACAACCTCATTGTTTATGGTTCCAAGTACAAGGATAAAATTCCAATTGTGAGGCTATCTTAACCCCTGTTTTACCAACCATTCACATAAAACGGAAAAAAAGACAGTATCAAGAGTAGAAACCAGAAAGGGAAGAAAATTATTTGTCTTAGTCCAAATTTTTTTTCATAATAGCTTCATGCCTCTCATTAAATCTTGTTCATCCCTGAACACCTCATTTTATTCTAGTTCTTCATCATATATCCTGTTTTGGCAGAATTCTTATCACAAGTGTATGGTAAGAACAATATTAGCTAACATATATAGAGTGTTTACAAGGTACCAGGCAGATTTTTAAGCAAATTAAATATATATATTAACCCAATAAGTCATTTAGTTATTATAAATGACAGCCTTGAAATAGAGTAGAATTCTAGATATCTGAGCTTCTCTCAAACACTAAAATTTCAGGGACCACAGAAATGTAAAACTAACAAACCAAAATGCTCACCTGAAATGATCCGTGATAACAATGCTAGTTTGTTCATCTGCTGATGTATAAAGATTAGTTGTTTATATAGTTGTGCAAAATATGGTTGTGTTTTTACTTACCTCAAGAACTTCAAAAAAGCACGGACTGACATCAAAAGCTGGATAAAAGGTGACTTATGCATAGAACCTTGTATTTTTCATGAAGTCTCGTTTTTAGCGGTGGATGCAATCATTAGTGCAACCTGTACAGTACCAAGGAATTAAGATATACCTGCATAATATCTCTTTTAAATATAATATTTTTCATTCCTAAAAAGAAAATTTTTATTTTTATAAACATAATTTTATTTACTGGTTATGCCATTTTCATCAATTATATCCCAGTGATTCTTATTTTACTGTTCAAACTATAAAGTTCTCAAGATAGTAAACACTGATTTTATTCAGTTTCTTGAACCCTTTCATGGCATGTCTAATATTTTTTTCTTTAAAATAAGTGGAAGAAAAATATATCCAACAGGATTATCCAGTGCAATAATCTTGGTTCCCATAAACAAGAATTCTGGCTTAAATGTTTGATATAAATTTTCTATATGAGTATGAATAGAATGCATGAAAATATTATTGAAAGGTTAATTGTGAGCCCAAGGGAGCCATCAATATTATTTCTGAAGGTTACTTTAAAAATATCAAGCTTATAAGTCATAACTACAGTTGGTATTTGTGACTATATATGCCCTTTAACAAGTAAAAGAGAAAATAAACTTCCCCTCTCCTCTGTGTGTGTGTGTGTGTGTGTGTGTGTGTGTGGTATATGATATATATACATACAACACACATATAGCTAATGTGATGGCTAAACTAATTAGTCAAAGGAAGGAAATGATCCAAAATGAAGAATTAATCATATTTATATACTTAACATCTCATCTGTTTTCAGGGTCATAAGATATCAAATCAATACTATATGACTAATTAAAAAGTCAATTTGTGTAATATTTATTTCCACTTAAAATGACGTGACCCACCTTGTGTATGTCCTTTTTCAAGATGTTCTATGGGACTGTTTGATAAAGTTGCCTCCCATTACTAAAGATTTGGATCCTGATTTCTACTCCTATAAAATAATTCTTTCCCATATACTTTCACTCACATCATTGTTTGGATGAATGGGTATTTCTTTATCATCTTATACTGCAAACTAAAAAATAAAAATCTTTCAAAGCAATTGTTATAGATGTACTACAAAACAGGATGTTCAATAGGGCATTTCCTATTGTCCTAGAATGAGCTGCTGGAACCCCAAGACAGAAAAGAAAACATAATTATTATTTGGGAAGAGACTTCCTGAGACCTTAGAAGATTTGAATAAACTAACTCTTCTCCCTGATAACTGCTATAACCACCAACCCTGAGGCCACTGTGAAGAACAGTTTGGAAGAGAGGCTTCCTGTGTTGTGATGGATTGGCCTAGGGACTAAACCTGGCCCCTCATGGGAACTTCAACCTTTTCATTTCCCAGAATCAAAATGGGTTGGTAGCTATTGAATTAAATTACTCCTCAATAGCATGAATTCTTGCAAGGAAGAAAGGTAGACTTTTCCCTTCCCAGTTACATACTTTGCTGATCTATGGCATTTTTAGGCATGAGATGGATAAACTTGAGAGTCTAACATGTATCATCTATATCCACCCTAGAGAGTCACCTCCATGTAAACTAGACATGCCCAAACCATCATGTTTGTTAGACCAGCCTGCAATTGTATTATGTGTCGACATTAAGGATATATCAAAAAGTAATAATAAACTTGTTTCAACCTGCGATTCAACTCTGTCTTCTACTGGGGAAGAAGAGGCCTGGCCAAAGGACTGCCTAGGCTGTCACCAATTGAGAAGACAAGTCCAAGAGCAGACTTTGTTGGGGGAGGTAATTGATAAAAGCTGAAAGAGAGAAGTCTTCAGAATTAAAAGAGCCAGGATAATAATAAACAACCTATAAGAATGTATTTGAAAATTAAAGAGAATGTCCTATGGAAGGTGTCTGTTCTGTCATGTATCTCCATGTGGATTTGGTTGGCAATAAAATTTTGCTTTTTTTACAGACAACAATTTTATTTAAAATGTTTTATATTCTGCAATAGATATGTGCCAGTTTGAATCTAATCAGAGTAGAAAACCAATTGTAAAAGCGCATTTTAAGATTCTGTTTCCCAAGAACCACTCCTGGTACCAAGTTGTACTAGTTAGGGTTCTCTAGGGAAATAGAATCAACAAGAGATATGTATAAATATAAGATCTTATAAAAGTGTCTCACTCAACTATTGGTATGCATGAGTCCAAATTCCATAGGGCAGGCAGCAGACTGGCAACTCCGATGAATGTGTTCGATGAACTCCTCAGGCAACGAACTGGCAACTTCGATGAACTCCTCAGGAAATGTTTCACTGGTTAGCCAAAGAAGAAGTGAAGGTCCTCTATCTGTCTCATTTAAAAGTCTTCAACTGATTGGATGAAATCCAGCTGATCGCATTCTCTCATTGTGGAAGACACGCCCTTCGTTGATGTAATCAGTCATAGCTGCAGCCAATTGACTGATGATTTAATAAACCAGCCTTCTGGTTTATTAACCAGCCACAAATGTCCTTGCAGTAATGGTTAGGCCAGTGCTTGCTTGACCAGATACCTGGGTACCATCACCTGGCCAAGTTGACACATGAACCTAACCATCAGAGACAGTGAATTTTCTGAATAGGCCTTCACTTTGCCATTAAAATGTCAGGTTTCTCCGAGGGGTACATTTGAAGGACATTTTAATTATAAATGACATATGCATGATAATATTAACGTTTTGCAAAAAAAAGTAATGTTTAAAATATTCAGGTAGTGTCTTCACTGTATGTAGCAATATTCTACCAATACTCTTGTTTCAACTTGTGAAATTTGCATAGTTGAGTAATGAGTGTTGGTTAAGATGATGAAAATCTTGACTTAAAAAAGACTGCAGAAATTGTCCTTTTATTAAGCAAAACTGTGGCAGTGTTTTAGCAAGGTTGCAATTCCAAAGAGAACCAATAATACTGAGGTTCAACAAGGTGGTAAACAGAGGTAAGGGTTACTCCAGAGCCACCCTTCGATTCTGGGTCCAGGGTAGTCAGGTCTAGATGTCCACAGGGTCATCCAGGCATCCAGGAGAGTGGATGTCCCTCCAACCTCATCACAGGGCTTTCACCTATGAGCCTTAGGTGGCTGCTCCAATTATCATTATTTTCTCAAGCATAAAGGGATATAGAGTGGAAAATTTGTGCACATTACTTCTACTCATGTTCATTTGCCCATAACTTAGTCACTCCGGCTAGTGTAAAGGAAACCGGAAAATGAGGACTCAAGCTGGAGCATAATGTATCCAGTTAAAACTCAAGGGCAGGATGTTTCTGTTGTCAAATTAAAGACAGGCAAATGAATTTTACTGGACAATTGGCTGTTTCTTCCCCTTAAAATGCTCTTCATGTCCCAATACTTGATTTGCGTCACTTAAGATCCCATATTTGACAATAAGGAAATCTTAAAGGGTAGATTGACTACCTCAATGTGGCTGGTTGGGTTCCTGATTAAAAATCTTACTAAGTGGCTTATCAGTAGTCTTTGAGGGATGTTTGACATTCTTGATCAGCTTGCTGTTGAAGGTATCTCGTTTTATCACAAGTTGTAGTAACACAAATAACATACAACTGTCAGAGAACAAGTAGGCTTTTCACTGACTTAAAATTAACTTTTGGTGTATAAGAATTTAAGCCATAATAGCTTTCAAAAAGAACAAGAATCCCTTGTCCAGTGTTTTCTGTTCTACTTAAAGCAAACTTAAAACATAGATCACATATTAATATCGATGACAATTCTTTTCTGAGAAATACACTTAAAACAGGGAAATGTAATGGTGAGAGGTTTTTAGGGAAAACAGTAATAAACAGAAACAGTTGTTTAAAGGAGAGTCTAACTTTTAGAGAAATGCTAAGGGATAGCTTATCTGAGATATTTCCAATGGCAGCTTTGTAATGTTAATATTTCTCAGCCATTATGCCTATAAATAGTTCACTTCATTAAAGGGCTTTAGTCCTCTGGTTTTGGTGTTCAGATAAAAGGGCCATGGCTTTCCATATCTGGCTCACTGTTGGCTACGGAGCAAGGTCCTATTCCTGCAGATCCTGGACCATGAACCAACTCCAGGCAGGGAGCATGTGGGCGTGCTGTGTTTTTATCATCAGCTTCAACCATTCTTTGACTACGTGAACTGTTTAGCAAACTATCAAAATTCACATTAAAAAGCTTTAGTGTTAGAATATTTGAGAAAATAGATGATGATTTTAGGCCTGGGAGACTCATTTGTGTAAGAGTATATGTGTGTGTGTGGGGGTGGGGGCTGGGGAATAAAAATTGAACAGTTAAAGCATCACAGTTCACAGTTTCCATAATCAAATTAACATGCTTGATTTTGTAACATAGTTACTATGAGGATCAAATGATTTAATATATTTATAAAGGGGCTTGTAAATTGTGACCTGTCATTAGATGTGAGATTCATTATATCATTTACTAATAATTATGAAATCTGTTAGTCATGAACCAAATAATTCAGTAGAATGTAGAATATGGTGTCTGTTATTTCAAGATGACAGCATGAGAAAATTAATAATTTTCAAAATTTGATTCAGACATATCTATGAGTTTAAAAAATTTCAGCCACTGTCATTATTGCATTTTCTGCCATATGCTGATGGGTCATATTTGTTTCCTTCAATTTGTAGCCTGAGCAATTTTGTGTTTTATCACACAGATCAGATTTGGAAACATTTTTAAAAACTCAATTGTTTATGCTTGTTCATAGTTGCTGAAGTAGAGGTGACACATTTATTCATAATGAATTTTGTTAAATTAAAATAAATCCATAATATAGTCAGTTATATGGCAGCTGAAGATACGCAATTGTGTTTGTATTATTTTTATGGGAAATATTTTTGTCAAAGTCCAAGGATACTGCTTCTAATTTTGCAGAACGTAGAAGCTAAAGGACATGGAATATAGTTGTAGTTTAATCATTTTCAGGCCTTAAATCTTCTCATGGCTTTCTATTTCATTATAACTTACTTTATATATTAAATTGATAAGAGAAATAATTCCTCTACTCTTTTCAGTGACTATAGACTCTACCTTTAATAGTTATTTCTATGCTTGAATTATAAAGAATAAATATCAAACCATCAGTTTGATATAGATTTGAGTGAAGGTAGGTCTGAATGAATTACATGACTTTTTTCATTCCCCACAGAATACAGTGTTTCAGTAATTTATTTGCTTTGATGGCTATGACTAGTTTCAGGCAAGAATCTGACACTTTAATGACTCATGAGGAGTCTTGGAGAACTGTCTAATTCAACAATGCATTGCATGAGACTGTCAGGAAAGATATTCATATGTAGCTTCCAAATCAAAGGGGCCACTTATTTGCAATTAGCTATGAGTGCAAGCAGTAGTCTCCCACCGCTTCTTATAGCTTTCCTCAGAAGAGTTAGCATTAAACTGCATGCAATTCTCAAAGAAAGGCTGACTATAAAGCTGTTAAGTCTTCTTTCTGGCTGCAAATGACTCATCGGGTCTATAACCTGTACAAGTAATTATTTTAAAATTAAATATCTTGCACCCCATTAACATGAATGTGCAGTGTCACAAACAGCATCTTGGCAGTAATTAGCAATTGAAGCTCATAAACAAATTTAAATTCTCTACAACTATGGCCATGCTACATTAGTTTTAATGAGAGAATTTCACCAAAGCCAACAATTAGAAGAGCCCACCTCCGTCAAGCATCCATAACATTTAGCTAATAAAAAATAGCACACATTTTTATTCTGGTAAGTATATACCATGTTTTAATTAATAGGCTTTGTTTTCTATAGTAGCTTTAGGTTTACAGAAAATAGAGCAGACAGTACAGCGAGTTCCTGTATGAGAACATACTCCTCACTGTTCCTCTATTAACATCTTGCCTTAGTGTCGTACATTTGTAACAATTGGTGAACCAATATTGATACATTATTATTAACTAATTTATTATTAGTTATATAGTTATTATTAAGTAAAGTCCAGAGTTTGCATTAAGGTTCACTCTTAACTGTGGTAGATTTCTATGGGTTTTGATAAATGCATAATGTCATGTTACCTACTATTACTGTATTATATATAATAGTTTCGCTGACCTAAAAATCCTCTGTGGCACATATTTTTAAACAGGAAACATTTCTTTTTCCTTCACTGATAGAATTTGCACACTGGAAACCTGATCAAATTGAGTATTCCCTAATTTTTCTCAGAAGAAAATCTTATTCGCACATAGTTGCAATACTATTTAGTGAGTAAACATGCATTTAATGTAGAAAATCAAATTTAAAGGGAAATGGCAAAAGATCTGCTCTAAGAAAAGTTTCAGTTAAGAAATCCTTTTTACATCAGGGGATGCACTAGCAACAGTCCTCATGAGGGGAATTTTATTTCCCTCTGGCCATTCTCCCAGAATCAGCTGGCTGAATCCTGCAAGCACATCCTTCATTCTGAAGCGTCAGGCGGCTACCAGCAAAATAGGCGGCCCATATGTGGACCAACTGTGAGTAGGACATATCCTACTGGGAATTGTCAAGGAATGCATGCTTATTTCCTGGGAGGATGCTATGTCTTGGACCTTAGTTTGCCTTTTGGATTTCTCTGGTGAGTGTTACATGACCCTTTCATATAAATGCATGATGCTAGAGCATAAACAAAACATCATTATACCCCTTAAATAACTGTATTTGTCTGTCCCAGCTCCTAAACTTCACATCTTTGTAGCAAATTTCACCTTCAGTTTGGGGAAAGAGGGAGCAGAAGAGTGACTGGTAATCAGCACCCACATTTGTCAGCTGTCTATTACTGCCAAAACATTGTGGCAATAGATGTGAACATTCGTTCGTTATTTCTTTCATTCTCTAAAACATGTTATTTCATTAAGAACCTATGACATTCTTGGCTCTCTGTTAAACAGTGGAAGATGTTTTTGTGTGAATCAGTCTCACTGTCTTCTGACAGTTTAAACTCGAATAATTCAAATAAAAATAAAATACAAGAGATTAAATGTAAAATGCCATATATTGCCAAGATGGTTGAAAAGAGATTATTTATTTTAGTAATTCTATTCAAATGGAATATTTTACAGGATCCTTCATGCATCAAAATGACAAGTTGTTGAAATAATAAATAATTTACACAAATAGTCTTGGTTCATTATAAAGGCTATAAACTGACTTTGTTCTTCGAAGTTTTGAGGTGGTGGTTGTTCTTGGAAGTTTAATATTATGATTCCATAAATTATTACTCATGGCTTAATAACTTAATTGAAATAATGTTACTTCAAATGTTAATTACTTATTAGGAGAGATTTCCTTAAATAACTTGATTCTTGCAAATTTAATATAGCAGTTGTCTTTCATTCTTAGCTATTTGTTTGTACCTCCGGGTATCAGTTAATTTGCTTGTTGATGTTTCTTGGTCTCTTTTTCAGCCTATCAACCCCCTGTGGAGGTCCATTTTCTTTGGATTTGGACAGTTATAAGCCAGAAAGAATAAAATGTTTTAATTCCTAAATGTGATTCCCACTTTCCCCTCACCATGCATTCTCAAGTTTTCCAGGTTTGGGATTCTGAAGGATTTGGTTTCAGATGGTCCTGTGTGCTTTGAGGCTGGAATCTAAACAATTTGCTTTGCGCTTTATAAAAATTTTGATTAAGCATGATTGGGTGATTACTCACGATCCTTAGTGTTACCTAAATGCAAATGCCATCCATGTTAATATATGCACACTGTCATTACTAAACACACACACACACACACACACACAAACACTCTGCTACTTTGAAATTAAAAAGCTCATAAGATATTTATTAAAATGCTAATGAATCACAAGAATATAGTATGGTATTCTCAGATACTATAGAATCCTTCCCAAATATTAGAAATAGGTAATATCTATGTTTCAGTGAGTTGAAAAATAATAAATCAATTTAAAAAGATATACCTGAATAAAAAAGAGTTGTACCTGAAACAATATAATAGGTGTGAATGCCTACAAAGATACATATATGTATATATGTTTATACATACATGTATATACATGTAGAAACATTCAAGAGTACACAACAGTTCTCTAAACTTGTTATTCCTAGTTATACTTCTTATATTAAATTTGTTTAAAGGAAGGTTCTCATACAAAATTAATAAGATAAATAAATTCTTTGTAAACACTTCTATTAAACTTCACAAGTTTAATAGAATATATTAAAATATTATGTTTTATGATTCCAATGTTAATTTCAGGGTTAATATTCAATTATCTAATAAAGTGTTTCATTCATACATATAGGCACCTCATACACACAGACACACATTACACATACAATTAAAGACACAAAATTAAAATAGGTATCTTAATATAAACACTTCCCAAAATATTTGTAATATTTTAAGAAAAGAAATAACAACACTGTTTTTAGTAGAATCATCAGTCAGACACCTATTAGACATGTAGCGCCTATAAATTTTGGAACATATTTTTCCTTCCTAGTCACTGAATCAGGTGTCCATGGAAACTACTGTTTTAATTCCCAAGATATGCTATTTAGTCATTTATCTGCATGATCAGAAATAATTTAATCATGCTGCTCCTTATGTATTGGTTTTCTCTGGAAACACTGCAAAAAAAACTATGTAATCATCTTCAAATTCTGAGGCAAATTTGGAACTTTAATTATATGTGCATCATGGATTTTATGTTATCTATAGTGTAAGACTCATTCTGAAAAACACAGATCATAGCAGTCTTATATTTTTCTCTTTCTTCCACTTAAGAATTGTACTTAACATTAAATATTTTTGAATAAACAAATTTTTCTATTCCTTTACTCTTAAAATATTTGTACAGGAAGATGTAGGCCAATATTTTTTTGTTTGTTAATCAACACTCTAAATAACCAAGATACACATACATGTGACATGCTTATATGCTCTAGTTTTAATTATTGACAGAAATAAAGAATGATATTTTATTTTCTAAGTTATAAAATCAGTACTTATTGCTACCTATTCTCTAAAAAGATAGATCAATCTGCATGGGAAATTTTATGATCTAAGTGGTAATGGTCCTTTAAAAAAATAACGAAGCATACACATAATAAATAAATGGCATAGTTTTACCGTAAACCAATCAGGTTTAAAAAAAAATATCATGGTGAAATCAGAAAACTGTGAATCAGGAAATACTTAATTATTTACTCTTTGGTTAGGTAAAGAGTTCCCTATCAAAGAAATTCTCACATACCTGACACAAGATGATGAATCTGAGGACTCTGACACAAAAGTGGGTGTTCTCCTTCCAATCCTACTCCAACAGTTTCGGGTCTTCTAGATAATCTTTTTAATGCCAACAAAGGGTGTATAGACTTCCAGTTCCCTTAACACAATTCTTTAGGGAAATATTTCCATCTGGAGACCTGCAAAGTTGTTGGAGCAGTGTCTACATAATTGTAAGAATGGAAGTCTTGTACTAGTTTTCTGTTTCTGCCACAAAAACTTAACACAAACACAGTAACTTCAAAAAGTGCAAGTTTATTATCTTAGATTTTTGTAGGACTGAAATCTGACAGGATCTCACTGGACTACACCCAAGGTGCCAGCAGGAACACATTCCTCTTTGGAGGCTGCTGGGGAGAATTGGTTTCTTTGCCTTCTCCAGTACATCATGACCTCCCACATTCCTTGGTTCATGGCCTCTTTCCTCCATCTTCAAAGCCAGCATGGTTGCATTTCTCTGTTCCTTTCCTCCATAGTCACATGTCTCCCTCCCTCTCTTCATCAGACTCACTCTTCCACTTTTAAAGACAATTGTGATAACATTGGACCCCTCCAGATATCCCAGATAATATCCCTATTTTAAAGTCAGTGATTAGCAACCTTACTTTCATCTGAAAGGTCCTTTTTGCCATGTAAGGTAACATTAATAGGTTCCAAGACATTTTTGGGGGGCCTTATTCTGCCAACCACCCATAGGTACAAACACTTGGTTCTAACTTTGGGGTCAGTTAGAAAATTGTACCCCATAGGCAGATGCAGCCACATTTCAGATGGATTTCAACCCCACTCAAGCCCTAGGCAGGAAGCTTTATTCAGAAAACAACCTGCAAAACCAAGTGGGATGGCCCTATGCAGAGGATGCTTATTGAAGCATAATTTGTAGTGATAAAACAAGCAAGCAAACAGAACTGGGAAATGTAAAACAAAGTCAGTGATTAATATTAGGTTATATTTGAATAAACAATGATACATACACAGTATAGAGCACTATGCAGCTTTTAAAAATAATTAATTATAAATAAACCAGAAAGTGGATAGGTTTACAAAGAGTATTCTTGAGTAAAATAAAAATAAGACATAGAAGAATATGTATAAATGCTATTAAAATGACAATAAATGTAGTATGCAAGTATATACTCGTGCGTGAAAAAACATACCCTACACTACACTACACTATATTGCATTATGCTATAAGCCTAATGGAAAAAATAACAGGTTGAAACGTAAGTTCCCTGGTAGTGGAGAATGGGGCTGTGTGTAAGAGGTCACATATGAATTAAAGGAAAGAGACGAGACAAAAAAATAGATGATTGTATTTACTGCATAATTAACTCCTGTGAAGTGGGCAAAAAAAATGTATTTTTGATGGGAAATATTACCTATCTGTTTAGTTTATTGAGAAGAGCAGTGAACTGAAGTCAACTTTGGCTTCAGTCTTGGTTCTTCTACTTAATAGCTGTGTAACATAGGGCAACTTTTAACTTTTTGTGACAGATTAAAAATCACAGTAACTTTGACACTTGTCAAAGGTGTGGGGGCTATTTTTGCTCTTCTTGAATCTGGGCTGGCCTGTGCCCACTTTGACCAAAAAAGTGCAGTGGGAGTGACATTGTGCTAGTGCTGGGTGTCACCTGTAAAAGTACTAGTACTAGTACTGCTGCCTTGGTCTTTTTGGAAGGCAGCTGCCAGGTGAGCCCCGATGAGGTGAGAGGCCCACGCAGTGTGTTGTAGTGCTATTTGAGTATCAGCTGGCAGCATTATTTTCTCATTTGCAAAATGCATATTGCCATTAATAAATTTAAATAATTTTGAGGATTAAATAACAAGTCAAATTACTTACCAAACTGAACTATATTACTGAAGTATTACCAAACTGAACTATATTACTGAAGTAACATTAAATATTAATGTAATATTAATATTGCTACATTAAATATTAAAATATTCTTAAGTATCATGAAAAATATGGAATAAAGGAAAATTATCAAGAGTCATTACCAATTGGTTGAGCAGTGATATGTGACACAAACATTGCTTGCTCTTAGGGACACAATAGTGAGTAAGATGGGCAAAGAATTTACCCTCAGAGAGATTTGAGTTTAACGGGATACACAATCAAAGTTTTACACTCAGACTTCTTTATATTTAAATGCTTTCTAAGTAACAAATGCCAAAACAGACCTAAAATGGATCTCCTTTGAACTTCCAAAGCACAGAGACGTTATATCAGCTTAGCACTTAGGACAGTGCAATGTACTGCCAGAACTTAGTCTACTGCTATGTTGACACTTCTATCCGTAATAGTGCAACAAATCTAGAAATTATGCCAAGGGAAAAGTCACAAAAGGTAGATGACTTAGATTTCCTCCTTAAGCCTTAGAGAGAAACTTTCTCATTTTCTCTTGGCTCAGTTTTCCTTGGAATCAGCCTGACTTGCCATTATTCGTCATCATGGTAACCAGAATTCAAAGGCCACAAATAGGGTGTGAGTCCAAGGGAAATGTTTGAGGACACTTCTTTCTTTGCCGTGGAGGTAAAATGAGGCATGCTTAAAGTAGGCAAATGCTTGACCTAGCTGATCTCACAGTCCTAGAGATTCCACAATTGAGTGAGGGTTTTTTATTTTATTTTATTTTAATGTAAAAACTTTTTTTTCTCCCAGTGCTTTCTCTTCTACTTAGATCCCTTAAGTATGGGAAGTAATACAGTCTAGCCACTTAAGAGTAATGGCTTTTGCCATTTCTGAACTTCAGCTGCTGTCCAGTTCTCCTGTGTTCCAGATAAATGAAATATCACCATGATGTAAAATTGCTATAAAGCTAAACAAAAACTAAACTTCAATTTATTGACTAAACTTTATCATAATCTTCAAGTTGGGAATCTTATCTTTGAGCTTCCCACTGTTTACAGAATTCCACTCCATGAAATGAGAAATCATGGCTGATAACTCCTCATTCTGTCTCCTCCACCTCTGCACCATTTGTGCATTCAAAGTCACCTTCTTTCCCTTGGGTTCTTCTGGAAAAAGATTTTACCCCATTCCTCAGCAAAGCTAAACCTACCACCCTTGATCTTTGTCCAATTTGCTTTGCCACCCTAGGGAGATTTTTATCTATGCTTTTCATACATTTTTAAGGTTCCTACTATTTATATATCTTATATGTATGTCATATATCTCAGCTCAAAAACACATTTATATTTCCTCAGTTTTATAAATTTTCTTTCAGAAACCCTATCTTTAAACTCATTGCCACATCATTCCTTTCAGTTCCAAGTCTTAAACACATTGCAATGTGGCTTCTGTTCTTATACATCTACTGAAAATGTACTGTCTAAAGCAACCAATAAACTCCCGACTTACTGTACGATTGTGGAATCAAACATTCTGTTCTTCTCCATTACTATACTGTTTCATTAAGAACTCTGGGAAAAGAAATCTTTACTGTCTTGTCTTCCACTTTATGAAGCTTCTCCAGCCCCCGTCTAGCTTAGATCCTGAATTCATGACTGCAACATCACCTCTGCTCAAATTGTGAATTTCTTCACTTCTCTCTTTCTCCTCATCCAGTCTATGCTTGTATTGACATCATGGATGAGGAGAACTGGAAAAAGTCCCACATAAGGTAAATTGTTGTCACTATTCATTATGATCATCAATCCAAAATGTGCTCTCATTTCTGAATATCTGAAAACTGTTCATCTCTTTTCAAATATATTACTGCCAACAAAGTAGCAGAGTGACAATCCCTAAGGCCTATCACTAATAAACTCCCCAGTATCCCACATTCCACATCACTTTTGACTCCATTACTTCTGTAATAATAAAGGAAATGCATTTCCCTCATCAATCTTTAATCTTCCCTATCTCCATCTTCCAGAAAACTAAGGAATCAATTATTACTTCTCTATTGTCTATGATCAATATCTCCTTTATAAATGGGATCATTAGATCCTTTCCAACAACCTTTGATATTTTTGAAGTTCTGCTTATATTTAGAAAAAGGAAGCCATTTTTCAACCTCACATTTCACTCCAGCTACTGTCCAATGGCTCTGCAGACTTTCACAACCAATTATCCAAAAGAAAGAAAATATTCACTTAATATTTCTCCTCCACAAACACTTCTCACTCCATATGCTATGATTTATTACCTCATCACTCTACAGAACACAGGTTTTTCTCTTGTAGTCACCAATGACACTATTTTCTTCTTGTCTTGTCATATTTTGGTCTTCATCTCATCTGAGCTCTCGAAAATATTTAACAGTATACACCTGCTGCTGCTTTCTGAAACATGATCTTCATTTGTTTTCCATGACCCACACTCTCCTGGATTTCCTGTCACATCTTTGGCAATTCTATTTAAGTATCATCCTTTATCCAGTCATTAAACACCAGAAGTACCTCAATAGCAGGTTCTAAGTCCTTTTATCTCCATATCCCCACTCCCTGAACTCTAGTTTCTCAATTATGTATATAGTCCCAAATAATTATACATGAACTAGTGACTCCCAGATTCATATCTCCAACTTTTAACTCTTGTCTGAAATCCTGAATGAGATGCTCAAGTCACTATTTGAAGTTTTATTGCAGTGGTCCCCCAAAACAGAAAATTCAATATGTCTCCAACAATCTCTTTCTCTTCATATCAGATCCTCTTCCATGTTACGTGTCTCAGCAAATGTCACCCCATACATCCTATTCTTCAATAAAGAAATTTGGAAGTTATCTTTAAGAATTTCCTCAGTTTCCATATCCAATCTATCAAAAAAGTCATACCCATTTTACTCTTAAGTAACTCTAAAATTCTACATTTTTTTCCATTTTCACCATCCCTTCTTTTGTCCAAACATCATCTCCTGTCTAGACTACTTGAAATTCTTTTCTCTTCCATTGTTCTAAGCAATGCCTTACAATATAATCTCAAATCAGAAACAAAAGCAGTTTTCCAGAACGACAGTTTGATTATGCCAAAATTATTCACGCTCACTTCGTGATTTCCATTTTGTTTAACCTAAAGAACCAAATCCTTAACAAAACCCCCAATGTTCTATGATCAGGCTCCTGCTGGTAACTCTCAAGCCTCAAACTCAGGTACATTTTCACCACTGCAGCCCAATGACTTTCTTCTAGTTTCTTAAAGGAACTATGTTTCCTCCTTATACCAAGCTTTGCACATGTTGTTCCTCTGCTGGAAATTATTTTCTTCCCCTCTTCACTTGCACAATTCTTTCTCATCTTCCCAATCTCAACTCAATAATTTACTCCTTCAGCAAAGTTTCCTTAAAACTCTAAACTAGGATCAACTGAATATTATATAGTTTCACAGTAGTGTGTATCTTTTCTTCATTGAAATTTTATAATTTATAATTATAAGTTTATGGATTAATAACTTCACTGTAAAACATAATTCAGGGCTCTGTCTTGTCTTCCATGCTCAATAGTATAAACCCAATGTTCACTGCAATGCCTGGCAGGTTCTAGTAAATAAAGGAATAATTTTTAATTACTTAATTTAGAAGTAAAATTAAAAATACCCATTTTATGATTTCTGGGGCTAGCAGTTAGAAGACATGAGGTACATTGATCAGCATGCTTCAAAAATAAAAAAAATACAATAGAGATGATGAAAGATCAAGAATGTTTCATTGCATCTGGAACATTCCAGCTTAACCTAATTAGAATCAGATATTCTATGTCTGAAACATTCTGAATAAACTGGAAGAGAAGAGCACAAGTGGTACAATATTCCAATGAATTGATGGAAGAACTGGCAAAATTTTAAAATAATTATTTGGTACCTTGCTATCCACTTTGACATGAAAATTAATTTAAATGTTGTATTGGCTTGCTATTGTTACATAACAAATTAAAAAAACTTTGGAGCCTAAAACAAGACCCATTTGTTATCTCACAGTTTATTAGGTCAGAAGTCTAGTTGGGCTTGACTGTTTCTTTACTTAGTATTTCATAAGGCTGAAATCAATGCATCAGCCAGGCCAGACTCTGATCTGTAGGCCCTGGGGAAGACTGCACTTTCAATATCATTCAAGTTGTTCACAGAATTCAGTTCCTTGCAGTTGTAGGACTGAAGACCCCTTTACTTTATTAGTTGTCACAAGGGGTTGCTCTCGATACCTAGAGGCTACTCTTCAGAGCTTGCACACAGCTGCCTCCATTTTCAGAGCCAGCAACAGAACGTGAAATCCTTGTCATGCTTCTGATATCTCTGATTTCCTCTGCTACCAGCTGGAGAAAACTCTGCTTGTAAAGGGTTCATGTGGTTACTTTAGGCATGTGCAGATTACTTCCCTATTCTTAGGTCAACTGATTAGTAAACTTTAGTCTATCTGCAAAATCCCTTCAAAGCAATACCTAGATTAGTGTTTGATTGAATAATCACTAGGTGGTGACCATTTTAGAATTTTACCAAGCACTGATATTGTATATATGTTTCCAATTATATATTTACTTTTAACCTAATGGTTATGTTTAAGGAGTGAGAGATATTCCTTGAGAACCAATTTGAATTGATTAGAATGTGAAAGTATAAGAAAGTCATTTATAAATATTTAAACATAAGCCAATGTTGGTGACATTTCTACCGAAGTAAACAATGGAATTAGTAGTCTGGATGAAATAATTGTTTTTACTTGGAAAGTAATTTAAATATAATAAATGCCAATAAATACCACAAATCTTAGAGAATAAAATGATTATTCATTTATAAGTACAGCTAACCAAAGTTGGGCATAGCTAGAGTCAAAGAGATGAAATGGTTTTGCCTACAGGTAAAAGTATAATCATGAGAGAAAAAAAGAGAATATATATTAAATAATAATTTTGACAAAATTTCAGAATTCCCTATTTAGTAGTACAATTTTTTTTTAACACATCTTAGTTGTTAGGTTCATGGTATATTGCAATACAACTTGTGAGCTTTGTTTTGGTTTCACCAAGAATGTTACATAAGAATTTACATTAACTATTGAAAATATTTCTCATATATTTTATTCTTCAAAGCTGTTGGAAATACCTAAGCTTTTCAGATGGCTTGTAATTATGTTTGCTAATCCCTAGTTGCTATGACAAATACCACACAATGGGTTGGCCTAAACAATAAGCATTTATTGTCTCAGTTTTGAAAATTAGAAGTCCAAAATCAAGATTCAGCAAGGTCATGGTTTCTGCAAGTTTCGGCGGTGTGCCGGTGAAGGCAATGTTCTATAACATGGCAGTCTCTCTCTCCTCTCTGGCTTCTGAGTGGTGGCTGTCTCTAACTTACTGTGTCCTCCCTTTTAAAGACCTTCGGTCATATGGATTATGGCCCACTCTGATTCAGTTTGGCCACACTTTAATAACAACAGCTTCAAATGTTCTATTTACAAATGTGTTCACACCCCTAAGAGTGCATCCTCGATAGCTTGTTTGACCATGACTTTGTATATGAATGTTTAAGAAAGAAATGGAGCACCATAATTTTAAGAAAGTTCCTTAACTTGGCCTTTTCAAGAAAGGAGATACATAGATCTAGAGTGACAGATCTGAAAATGACCTTTAAAGAAATGACATTCTAGGAAACTGGAATTTATAGGGATGATAGTGACATGACATTCTATTGGCAACGAAGTGTTAGAAGGAAGGAACATCAGAACAAACTGCTGTACATTTATTTAGAAGATGGAGGTGAGATGAAACTAATGTGGGTGCAAACAAATACTTGACTGGATTTCTGTTGACTGCAGTTAAATATTTGAGTTTTGTAATGTTATTGCTAGAGGAACAGAATCAAAAATCATGTAAATGTATTACTCTGAGATTGCTTTTAGGTGTATTACCTGAGTATAGCTATTTAAAGACATATTTCTTCCAAAGGTTAAAAAGTATGAAATAAAAATATGATGCAATGTTATGAATTTGGAATATGAAATGCATTTAATGTTTAAATGTCCATATTTTGAGCAATCAGAATGTTGGCAGATCAATCCAGGGATGAGACTGAAAATGTTCAACCATGAAGTCTGCCACTGATAAACTGTGTTAACACTGAGAAAAATATTTTACCTCTTCTTCCCCACTTGAAAGATGGTGTGAGGATTCGTACATAATTTAATGTATATGTTTACAACAGTATCTGACAGAGTAGGCACTCAATAAATGTGTAGAATGTCATTTCCAGCCTATACTACCTTTATTCAGTGGCAATAGAAAGTTGTTATAGTTTCTTTGAACAAAATATTTTGTTTTTCTGACTTGAATCTTTACTTAACAGCAGATCCTGTTCTTCCTCTTATAATATGTAAAATCACAAAAAGGGAGACAAAACACAAAAACTGTCACACCTACCCTAAAAAGAAGAACAAACTGAACAAGCTATAAAAACATATCTTTAAATTTCAACAAAAACAGAGATTGCAAAGCCATGTCAATGAGCCTCTAGGACCTAAGAGAACCCCTGCTGCTATCTCCACTGGCAAAGCTGAGAAAAGAGGAATCTTGTGTACATGGAAAGAAGGAGAAACCAGGTGAACTTAAAAAAAAAAAAAAAAAAAGCATTTGATAGCTTTGTACGAGGAGGCATGATGGATTAGTGTCCCAAGGAGCCCTACCCAAAGGGAGACTACAACCTGACAACTCTTAAGTGTCTTTTTCAAGTACATGGGGTTAGATGCTGAAAGCAGAAGTCAGGGCCAGGAGGAGAAAGGAGCAGAAAGTCTGGAGCATAACTGGAGACCAAGGATGCCTAAAGGTGGATCTGTGGTAAAGAGCAGAGAAAGATTGTTCAGTGTTTGGAAAAGTGGACTGTAAAGCATGAATAGATCTCCAAGTCTCATCATTACCTAAATACCAAGGGCTGCTGAAGGGAAGACTTGAATGAACTCTCAAACACGTGAAGAAATTAATGAACTGAATATATCTATAGCTGCACAAAGCCCAGACCCACCTCAAATATAGATTAGATCGATTCAACCTCCCACACTAGCAATTTGACAGAAGAAGGCACATGTCTTTTGGAGGTATAAATTCCATTTTCTTCGTCTTTACTTTTTTTTTATAAGCAATGTCTGGCCTACAGTGAAAAATTAGGAAAGACGCAAAGAAGTGAGAAAATGTAGTATATTTTCAAGAGAGCTGAAGTAAATAGAATTAGGCCCAGCCAATGATCCAGATACTTTAATTATATAACAGTAACTTTCAAAGAATTTGGATTTTCCAAAATTAATAAAATGTATCAACCCACATATTTATGATAATCAGTGAGCCAAAATCAGAAAATATAAAAGAAAATCACCTCTAGCCACATCGTAGTTAAACTTCTGAAAATCAACATTAAGAGATAATATTTAAAAAAAACAGAAAAAGTACATTAATACAGGGTATCATATAATGATGGTTGACGTCTCTTCAGAAACAATGAAACTTTTGGTGTAAGAAAAAGCTTGTTTTCACTAGGCAAAATGTATGGTGTAGCTGATCAGCCCAGACACTCTGTATGAGTGAAGGTTCATTGCTTTGTTTTTTTAAGTGAAAGAAAATGAAATGACATTTTAATGTGATTAAAGAAAAAAATGAATTTATAAAATTATTCTATAATGAACAATATAAAATGAAACAAAACAAAACAAAATTTCAGGCAAGAAAGATAATGATATAACATATCAAATATTGTTGTTTAAGCAATGGAAAAAAAGTATTATACTCTAAAGTAGAGGATCTGAATTTAACTACTAATTCTGACATTTACTGTCAATGTCACTTTAAGCAAACTTTTTAATTTTTATGTTTTCGCTTCATGAAGATAATGTCTATCTCAATAAATTACTTCTTTGGTTAATGCAAGTCCACATACGAAAAAAGTACCAGGTGGTAGGCAGAATTCTATGATGGTCACCATCAAGTCCATCCGCTGATGTTAAAGTTGTCATTATTTATTTGGGAAAAAAAAAAAAAAGTTTCCATACAGTGTTTTCTCTGGCTGGTAGAAGAAGAGGAAGCATGAGAATTTTGAGAAGGATTCTACTTGCAGTTGAATGCTTGAAAATGGAGAACATGCAGCAAGGAATGCTAATGGCTTTAGGAGCTCAGAGTAGCCGCTGGCTAAAATTCAGCAAGGAAATGGAGACAGCAATCTCACATAAAAAGAAAATGAATTCTACCAACAAGGAAGGAACTTGGAAATGGATTATTTTTCCCAGATCCTCCAGAGGAGACTAAGGCTGTCTAATATCTTGATTTCAGCAGAGAACCTATCAATGGTGTGTTAAACTTTTGACATACAGGATTAAAAACTAATAAATGAGAGTTGTTTTAAGCCACTGTATTTGTGGTCATTCATTACACAACAATAGAAAACTTAAAAAAAATTCCCTATGAACTAAAAAAATTCCCTATATACAAAGATATCAAAGTATTTTTGTCTTGGGATTATTAATGAATAGAGACAAGTATTTTCTTTAAGGATAAGAATATTTTGAAAATTAAATAATTTTATATTTATATTATTTTGCTTATTTTGTCTTGATACCAAAAGCTTTGCATGTGCTTTACAGAGCCATATTTTATGCAGAAAAATTAGTCCTTCTTGAAATACAGTCCTATGAGATTTGACAAGCACATACCATCACATAACTGCCTCAGAAATCAACAAATAGAACGGTTTCATCACCTCAAACAATTTTTTAAGGCCCCTATATACAACACCTCTTCCTTTCCCCAGAGTCTGGAAACCACTCATTTGCTTTCTCTTCTTCTAGTTTGCCTTTTTCAGCAAGTCATATAAATGGAATCATACAATATGAAGCTTATTGAGTCTAATTCTCTTCAATTAACAATATGCACTTTCCATTTATCCATATTGTTGTGTTTATCACTAGTTCATTGGATTTTATTCCTGAGTAGTATTTCACTTTTTGGAGCTATCATAATTTTTTTATCCATTAGCCAGCTGAAAGATGTTTGGGTTGTTTCCATTTATGGTGTCTATGAATAAAGCTGCTATAAACAATTTTGTACAGGTGTTGTGTGAAAATATGTTTTCATTTCTCCTGGCCAAATATTTAGAATTACCATTGCTGGGATATGTGATGAAAGTATGTTTACCTTTATGAGAGATTGCCAAACTCTTTTCCAAAGTGGTTGTGCCAGTTTGCATTCACATAAGCAATGGATGAAAGGTCCTGCTACTATGGATGTTTTGTTTTGCATTGTTCTAGTTTGCTAATGCTGCCAGCATGCAAAACACCAGAAATGGATTGGCTTTTATAAAAGGGGGTTTATTTGGTTACAGAATTACAGTCTTAAGGCCATAAAGTGTCCATCAACAAAAGGTACCTACATTGGAGAATGGCCAATGGTGTCTAGAAAACCTCTGTTAGCTGGGAAGGCACGTGGCTGGCATCTGTTCCAAGTTCTGGTTTCAAAGTGGCTTTCTCCCAGGACGTTCCTCTCTAGGCTGCAGCTCCTCAAAAATGTCACTCTTAGTTGCACTTGGGGTATTTGTCCTCTCTCAGCTTCTCTGGAGCAAGGGTCTGTTTTCAACAGCCGTCTTCAAATTGCAGTTCCTCTCTCAGCTTCTGGGCATTCTTCAGAGTGTCCCTCTAGGCTGTAGCAAGCTCGCTCCTTCTGTCTGATCTTATATAGTGTGCCAGTAATTAAATTCAGACCCACCCAATGGGCGGGCCAGCACCGCCATGGAAATTATCCAGTCACAGTCATCACCCACAGTTGGGTGGGGTGCATCTCCATGGAAACACTCAAAGAATTACAATCTAATTAACACTGATAGTCTGCCCACACAAGATTATATCAAAGATAATGGCTTCTGGAGGGACACAACACACTCAAACTGGCATGTTTCTTTAAAATTGGATTTTTGTTTTTACTGTGTATTGGGAGTTCTTTGTACATCCTGGACATAAGTCCATTATTAGATATTCAATTTACAAATAGTTTCTACTAGTCTGTGGCTTGTCATTTCATTCTCCTATCAAATGTCTTTCACAGAGAATATATTTTCAAATTTTGATGAAATAATATGTATCACTTCTTTTCATATTATATATTTGTGCTACTGCTATCATATTTAAGAAATTTATGCTTAACTCAAAAATTTTCTCCGATATTTTCTTCTACAATTTATACAGTGTTACAATTTGAAATTAGGTAATGATGCATCTTGAGTTAATTATTGTACATTATGTGCTGTATGGATCAGAATTCAATTACTATGCATGTGACTATACAATTGTTCAAGTACTATTTGCTGAAGAGACTATCATTTTTCTCCACTGACTTACCTTTGAAACTTTTTAAAAATATAATTGAACATGTGTACAAGTGTCATTTTCCAGACTCTCTTAATATTCCATTGATTTCTGTCCCCATCCTCTTGCCAACACTGCACTCTCAGAATCAGTGTTGCTTTATAGTAATTTTTGAAGACAGTAGTGAGTGTTCTTCAACTTTGCTCTGTTTCAAAACTGTTTTGCCTGTTCTATTTTTTTGCCTGTTCTATTTTTTTGCCTGTTCTATTTCTTTTGCCTTTCCATGTAAATCTTTGATTCAGCTTGTAAAGATCTATAAAATATGCTGCAGGAATTCTGATTTTATTGAATCTATATGAGTTTTGGAAGAATTAAGTTCTTAGCATATTGAGTTTTCCAAACCATGCACATGATGAATAACTCCATTTATTTATGCGTTTTAAAATTTCTTCCATTACTGTTTTATTGTTTTCAGCATATAGATCTTGCATATATTTTTGTTGTTATGATTTTTAATGCTATTTTAAATGGCATGTTTTACATTTCAATTTCAATTTTTTTATAGTACATGGAGATACAATTGATTTTTTTATATTGACCTTGTATCTTTACAACTTTACTAAAATCACTTATCAGTTCAGGAATTTTTTTTAAAACTACTTTTAGATTCCTTCAGATTTTCTACATAGAAATTCAGATCATCTAAGGATAAAGAAAGGCTTATTTCATCCCTTTCTATTTCTATTCCTTTTATTTACTTTTCTTTCTTATTGAACTAAGACTTTCAGTGCAGTGTTGAGTGGGAATGGTGGGAATGGACAACCTTGCCTATTCCCAATCTTATGTAAACTATTAGCAGTAAGATTTTTGGAGATGCTTTTCATCAGGTTGTAGAGGTTCTGATACTACTGGTTTGCTGAGAGTGTTTATCATTACTGGATGTTGAATTTTGTGAAAAGCTTGTTCTGCATTTATTGAGATGATCATACGGTTTTTCTTTTCTTTCTTATTGTGAATTCCTTGGATTGATTTTATCATGATGAACCATTTTGGCATTCTTGGCCAATCCCACTTGGCTGTGATGTTGCAGTCTTCACAGATGCTTCTGGATTCAATCCGGTAATGTTCTGTGAAAAATCTTTGTGTTTGTTTATGAGATACACTTGTTTGTAGATAGCACTTCTTGTAATATCTTTGTTTTGTATTAACATCTGGCCAGACATAAATAATATGGGAGTGAAGGATATTTCAGAAGATTCCAGTCTCCACATTCAAGTATTCAAACTAAGTTTCAGGGCTTGTAGAGCAGATAAAAGCCTTTCCTGTAATGGCCCCTGTGAATTCCTGGTCTACAGAATCCATGAGAGATCATCAGTGACCATTGTTGTTTTAGACCACTTTTAGGGGTCATTTGATTTGTAGAAAAATGTACCTAATATATATGGTGTGAATATTTTTGAAGTGCATTTTTTTCTCCTTTGTATCACACTTCATAAACTATTGTTGCTTAATATAGTCAATGTTCATCACTTATTTTTCATCCATATGAACAGGAGACCCATATCTGTATCTCTAGGCCAGAGATCTCTCCAGCCTGATCTCCATTTATATCCATTATTTAATCAACGTGTCCATTTTTATTTTTGACACCTTAAAATCAAAAATTCTAAAATTTAATTGAATGTATTTACCTTTATATCTATTGTTTATTCAGTCCGAGAATTTCCCAACTCACAATAGCCAGAAACATATTTATTTTAGTTTACTTCCCCTCTGAAGTCCGCTCTGACACCAAGCCAATTAAATGGATTCTAACCTAAATATGTATGAAGACTTCCCTTTCCCTATTGTTCCAGTGGCAATTGTATGGCCTTCATCACCTCTCTTATAGATTTTGCTATGGTTCTATCTTGACTTCATCTTTGGGGTCTGAGCTTACCTCTTTCAAGCCATTCTTTTCTTTGATATCAAAGGAACCCCAAAATGCAAATTTGATCTGGCTACTCCTTTCCTTAAAATTCTACAGAGATGTCCAACACCTATAAATGACAATCCAAATGATAGCCAGTCTTCCTTCTTACCTGGAATTATGTGTTCATTGCCTATTGAATAGACTTACATATTGTGCCAATAATAGGAGGTACCATATGAGAGATTTTAAAACAAATTAGTTCCTGTTCTCCATAGTGACTAGATCTTTCCAAGTTTTAAGCCTTACTGATTGTGTATGCTAATTCAAAGGACCAAATGTTAACAGTTATGTGAATGTAAGTTAGTCTTGGAGTAAAAGTTAATTATTAGGTTATAATATTTTATTCTTAAAAATAAGTGACAAAATGTTGAAATTACACTGAACAAAGATGAGTGTGAGTACAGTTGAAAGAGGAAGACTAGGAACATGTAGGACACCAGGAGAGATAGAAGATAAAGACTGGACTGCATAACTTAGTGAAACCTAAAGTGGTCAATGATGGTGATCAAATGTGCAAATATAAGAATGTTTTCACATGAAGAGAACAAATGAATGTCAACTTTGCAAGGTGTTGAGAATGGGATGGTATTGGGGGAAAGACAATGCAAACTGCAGTCTATAGTTAACAGTAACATTGTAATATGCCTCCACTAATTGTAACAAAGGCAATATACCAAAGCTAAATGTCTTTAAGAGGGAGATATAAGGGAAGGGTATGTGATTCTTGGTGGTGGTATTTTTGTCTGAACTTTTTAATGTATTTTATTTTTATTTTTTCTTTTATTTTTATTCATTTTTTTCTTTTATTTCTTTTTTCTCCTCTTCCTCTTTTTTTGTGGAAGAAATGGAAATGTACACATATAGATTGTGGTGGTGAATGCATAACTATTTGATTATACCAGGAACAACTAATTGTTTACATAAAATTGAATGTTTAAAAAATAAACAGAGGGATACAAGTGCTGGAGAAAATGTGGAGAGAGAGAGATGTACTTAATCACTGCTGGTGGGGAAGTAGAATGGTGTAGCCCATCTGAAGGACAGTGTGGTGGTTCCACAGGAAGCTAAATATGGGGTTGTCATATGGTCCTGCAACCCCATCATTGGGTATATACTTGGAAGAACTGAGAACAGGGGCACAAATGGACATTTGCACACTGGTGTTTATGGTGGCAGTATTCACAATTCGCAATGGATGGAGGTGGCCTAAGTGTGTATCAACTGATAAACAGAATGGTGAACTGTGGTGCATACATACAATGGAATATTGAGTGGCTGCAAGAAGAAATGAAGTTGTGAGGTATGCAACTAGGTAAATGGACCTTGAGCACAGCATGTTGCATGAAATAAGCCAGAAATGAAAAGACTAACATTATACTGCCTCACTAATATGGACTAACTATAATGTGCAAACTCTAAGGATTGAATCTGACAGCATAGGTTATCAGAGACAGGCTTATTGTAAAGTTTCCTAGATTGTAAGCTCTTACAGTGGTAACCTCTATTCTTGAGTTTTAATGGTTATTTCTGGATTCTGAGATGCTGAGCTTTTGTGTATAACCTGGTTGGTCCCAGGAAATTCAGGTATCTCTGTGACACCTGAGATTCAGAGCTAGAGTTTGGTGTCACAGAGATACCTGAATTCAGAGCTAGAGTTTGGTAGCTATGAATGTCAACACACAATTATATAATGATAGTGTGAACAACTGATTATACACTTTGGATGATTGTGTATGGTATGTGACTATATATCAGTAAAATTGCAAGGAAAAAACAAACAAACAGCCCAACTAAAAAATGGGAAAAAGACACGAATAGACATTTTTCCAAAGAGGAAATATGAATGGCAAAAATTCATATGAAAAGATGCTCAGCTTCACTAGCTATTAGGGAAATGCAAATCAAACCACAATAAGATATTATCTCACACCTGCTAGAATGGCTGCTATTAAGCAAACAGGAAACTAGAAGTGTTGGAGAAGATGTGAGAAATAGGAACACTTATTCACTGTTGCCGGGGGCGATGCAGAAATTAAGATTAGAGACAAAAATATCTCTTGGAGACTAGGAGCAGGGGACACACTGCCTGTCTGGCGAGTGTGTGTCGCATTCCCAAGACCCTTATTTATTATGCTTTTAGGGTAGAGAAATGCTTTACTGTGCATGTAGACATTTTCACATGGTTGTTTACATCTGTCTGCAAAATGGGTCTTATCTTATTCTCAAGGACAATAACAGAAAAACAGTTCCCCAGCTGCATTCTCATGTCTACGTATACTTTAACGAGGCATGCCTTGATAGTGTTCTATCTTAGCAGGGGCCTAGTGTTCCAGGCTCCCACCTCAAGTATGCAGGAAAGAGAGGAGAAACTTCAGCCCTGTTTTCCACAATTCACTACAGGTAGGAAGGTAAAATGGTATAACTGCTGTGGAAGACAGTCTGGCGTTTCCTCAGAAAGCTAAGAATAGAATTGTCTTATGATCTGGCAATTCCACTACTGAGTATATACCCAGAAGATCTGAAAGCAGGGATGTGAGAAGACACTTGCACATTGATGTTCATAGCAGCATTATTCACAATTGCCAAAATATGGAAACAACCCAAGTGCCCATCAACAGATGAATGGTTAAATAAAATGTGTTCTGTACATATGATGGAATATTATTCAGCAATAAGAAGCAATGAAGTTCTGAAGCACAACTTGAATGAAACTGAGGACATTATGTTGAGTGAAATAAATCAGACAGAAAAGGACAAATAGTATATGATCTCACTAATATGAACTCTGTAAACTCATAGACATAAAATCTAGAATATAGGTTACCAGGGGACAGAATGAGGCTAAAAATTGGGGAGCAGTTGCATAATATGTGCAGAACTTTAACTAGGTTGAACATAAACATTTGGAAATAGATAGAGGTGATGGTAGCATATTATTATGAGTTTAATTAGTAGTGCTGCTGAATTTTAGTGAATGTAGTTGAAAGGAGTAGTACAGAGTCATGTATGTCACCAGAATGAAAGCTGGAGATGAAAACATGAGCATGTATAACACAGTTTATCTTCTGGTGGGTGATGACTGTGAATAACAGTACAGATATAAAGAAGTTCTCTTATTTAGTAGAACAAATGTACAATGTTATTACAAAGAGTTAATAATAGAGAGCTATTTGGGAGAAAATATACCTATTGCAAACTATGGACCATAATTAACAGTAACATCTTAGTATTCTCTCATCAACAGTAACATGTGTAACACATCAAATACTAGGGGTCAACAATAAGGGGGAATAAGAGGTATGGGATATTTTGTGTTTTCATTTATATTTTTATTTTATCTTTATTATTATTGGAGTAATGAAATATGTTCTAAATTTGATTGTAGTGATGACTGCACAACTATGTGATGATACTGGGAGCATTGACAGTATACTGTGGATGGATGGTATGGTGTGTGAATATATTTAATATATATATCTAATAAAATTGCATTAAAAAACCTCAAAAAAGTGACAACCTTCTCTAAATACAATAATAATACTTTTTAAGGATTGTTCTATGCCTGCTGCTTTTTTCATGTATACATATCGTGGTATATCCTTCTTATCATATCAAAATAAAACATAAAATTTAAAATTTTAAAAATCTCCCTGGCAATTCTATAATAGGAATTGTTATTTAAGTTAAAACTTGTTCCTTTTCTTCATGTAAATTAATTGCAATCCTAGAAATCAAGTAACTTATTAGCTTAATAAAACCTGTTACTGCCTCTGGAACAAGTAGTGACTGTGATCCTTCACTTTTGAATAAATTGGTAACTGAAAGAAAAGTAAAATACATTTTCTTTCCAAATGTCTACTTGATCTTGTCTCTGAAAATGATTTCACTATTTTGTTAATCTCATTAACTAATACAATAGCACTTCATGAACTATTCACTAGTAAAATAAAACTGGTATCAGTTAATTTAATTTCTATTGAAAAGAATTTTTTTAATTTTCTGCTTATTATATTAATTATAATAAGAAATCTATTACAGAAAGCAAGAGCTCTAGAAAACATCTACATGTCAAAGGTACAGCTTCAAGTATGTCTTAAAAATGATGATGGTTTCAAGTTATTAAGGCTTGCACATTCATTGCATACTGTCAAACTTGGTTACCACAAAGTTCCATTTCTTTTGTTTGTTTATTCTCTTTTCATAATACTATTAACTCCCTTCTCCACCCTCTCAAAACAGCCTCTCTAAAGTGAATGAAGTGCATCCTTGAATACCATGCATTACTTTATAATATTCATAATCATATAATTTATATTATTTTGTGTAGTTTTAATATACAAAACGTGGAATTCTGTTATATTGTTCACTGAAAAAGAGGTTTTAAAATCTATCCACATTACTGTGTACATCCAGTTTATTGCTTCAATCATTTGCCATGTGTTCTATGGAATGCACAAATTATATTGCTCTTATGTCTTCTTCTAGTGATGGACACTTAATTTAGTTCCATACTCCCATTACAACAGCAATGCAAAAATGTACAGCTAAAAGCTCATCCCATGAGAGATCTGTGCAAGCATTTCCCAACTTTAAATCCCCAGAGAGGGGTTGCTATATTTACAGGACCAGTTTGCCCCAGCACTTCCAGATGATTCTCTAGCCTGGCTGCCTAATTTAGTCCTATTTCCACACTCCTCTCCAGTAATTAGCATTACCAAAATTAGAAATTCTCACTAATCTGTTGAACAGAATCTGATATTTACATCATTTTAATTATTTTATCTTTCATATCTCATATTATTAATAAGTATGGACACCTCTTTTTGTATAACTAGTCATTTGGGTTTTGTTTGTACCAATTACCTGTTTGCATCCCTTGCCTATTTTCCCCGGGATTTCCTATTGTTTTGTTGTTGCTGATTTTAGGATTTCCTTACATATTCTAGATTTTCTTCTTTTATCACTTTTTGAAGTTATGAGGTTTTTGCTCAATCTGTCATCTTCCAATATTCTTCAATCAAATTGTTATATAATGAACTTATTCCATAACTATTGTTTATATATTTTTGGGTCTTTTTCAAGAATTACTTCTCATCTTTAGGTCATTAATGTAATCCTCTATGTTTGCTTTTATTATCATTTTACTACTTATTTTTGTCTTTTATCCATGTGGACCAGTGAGATAGGGATCAATTCTTCATATGTTAATGAATTTTCTAAACAGCAATGATAAAAGAGTATATTTATCCTTATTAAGTTGTAAGTCAAATTAGATGGTATTCTAAGTTCCTGTGCTAGTTTGGATATATTACGTCCCTTTGATGCAATCTTGTGGGAGTGGATGTATTAGTGTTGATCAGATTGGAATTCTTTGATTGAGTGTTTCCATGGAGATGTGACCCACCCAACTGTAGTTGATAACTCTGATTACATAGGGCCCTGCCCATTTATCATGGGCCTTGATTAGTTTACTAGAGCCTTATATAACTGCTCAGACAGAAGAAGCTCAAAGCTTCAGTCAAGAGCGAGCAACTGAGAGTGACATTTTGAAGAGGAGTTGCAGCTAAGAGAAGACAAAACACCCCGAGCAACACTTTGGAGAATGCCATTTTGAAACAGAACCTGGGAGAAAGTGGGACACCAGCCACGTGCCTTCTGAGCTAACAGCAGTTTTCCGGACACCAATGGCCATCCTTCAGTGAAGGTACACGATTGCTGATGCCTTACCTTGGACACTTTATGGCCTTAAGATTGTAACTTTGTAACCAAATAAATGCCCTTTATAAAAGCCAATCCATTTCTTGTGTTTTGCATTCTGGCAGTATTAGCAAACCAGAACAGTTCCTTTGTATGAAAATTACCTATAGAATCTCTGTTACTTTCCATCTGTTGATGTATTTCTAACAGTATTGCATTTCCATTTTATTTGTCTGTTCCTTTAACAGTAACATTATTTTAATTAAATGTATTTGTAGTACATCGTTATATTTGAGAAGCAGGGCTCCCCTCTGCATTTTCCTTTCAGAAAGATTTAAATAACCATTTATTTTAATTATTTTATGCACATTTTTTATAAAACATAAAGGTAGATCCATGTAAAAATCATAAGTGTAAAGTACAATGAATTTTCACAAACTGAAAACACACCGATATAATGAGTACCAAAATCAAGTGACATTACCACGGTGTTTTAACTCCTTTGACAGCAACCACATGGCTTTCCAAAGTAACTGATATCCTGATTTCTAAAATTATAGACTAAGTTTTGCTGTTTTTGAATTTTGTAAAAATGAAATCATACAATATATGCTCAGCTTGTCAGATTTTTTTTTATTCCATGTACTGTTTTTGAGATGAATCCAGTGTTGATGGATATAGTTGAAGTTTCTTCATCTTCATTACCACATATTATTTCATTAAAAGAATATTCCAGAATTTATTTATACATTATATACATTTATACATTTTACTATTGATGTGCATTTAGGTAGTTTCTATTTTAACTATTATGAATATTGCTACCAGGATTCTGTAAATATCTATGGTTTTGCAAATATATTTCTGTTGGATGAATACCTAGGCATGGAATTTTTGTGTCATAGTGTATGTATATTTTTAGCTATAGTAGATATTATTGGAAGCTCAAAAGCAAGTTTATATCTAGAATTTTTTTTCTTATGCAATTGGGATTTCACTTGGGAGTCTACATTGAATTTATCATTTGATTCATACTTATCTTTGCCTGCCTTAAATGAGCCCAAATGAGCTATATTCTAGAAGTAACCTTACAAATTTCTTTACCAGGGACAAGGTAATCACCAGTGAGTAACTGAGGTTAGTAAATATTCCCAGTGGCTTTTTGGTATTTCTTTTGAATTACATTATATTATTTTACTGTGTTATGGTATGCTCTAAGGGAAAATCAGATTGCTATGGAAACTATATAGTTCTTTATCTTCTCATTAGAGAAAGCTGTTTTTTACTACTTTAGTTTTAACACAAAACTGCCTTTCAGACCTCAGTGGTATGTAAAGGGAATGAAACAATGAAAGACGGTTGAATTGCCATGCATTCAAATTACGCCCTTTCTGTCTTCTTGAGCCCATGAACCAAACTCATCACTTCTGACAGTACATTTTTTTAAAATTTAATTTTATTGAGATTGTTCACATTACCGTTACAATTATCCAAGATCCAAAGGGCACAATCAGTTGCCCATGGTACCATCATACAGTTGTGCATCCATCACCACAAATAATTTTTTTTCAATTTTTTATAGCATTTTCATTACTCCATAAAAGAAATAAAGACAAAAAATGGAAACTCAAATCCTCCCATACCCCTAACCACCCCCCTCCATTATCAACTCATAGTATTGGTATAGTACATTAATTACTGTTGATGAAAGAATGTTAAAATATGACTAACTGTAGTACATAATTTGCAATAGGTATATTTTTCCCTATATACTCTCTATTATTAACATCTAGATGTAGTGTCATATATTTGTTCTAGTTCATGAAAGAGATTTCTAACATTTGTACAGTTAATCATGGACATTGTCCACCATAAGATTCACTGTTTTATACATTCCCATCTTTTAACCTACATCTTTCCTTCTGGTGACATACATGACTCTAAGCACTAAAAACTCAACACTGTTAGTTTTTCTCACAATAACATGCTACTGTCACCTCTATCCATTTACAAACTCTTAAGTTCAACCTAGCTGAACATTCTGCTCATAATAAGCAACCGCTCCCCATTCTTTAGCTTCATTCTATATCCTGGTAACTTATATTTTACATCTATGAGTTTACATATTATAATTAGTTCATAGCAGTGAGACCATACAATATTTGTCCTTATGTCTGACTTATTTCCCTCAATGTTGTGCCCTCAAGGCTTCTTCATCAACCTGTTTTGTTTTTTTTTAAAGACAGTTTTGTTCACCCAGCATGCTTTGCATCCTAAGTAAACAATCGATGGTTCCCTGTATAGTCACATATTTATGTATTCACCATCATCACCACTATCTATATAAGGAAATCTCTGATTCTTACACAAAGAAGGAGGAAGAGTCAAAGAAGTTAGAGAGACAAAAGAAAAAGAAAAATTAATAAAAAAATGACAGCTACAAAGCAGCAAAAGGAAAGATAGAATTAAACTAAAGTACAATAAAATGGTCAGACAACATCACCAATGCCAAGAGTCCCATACCCCTCACTTATGTCCCCCTCTTATAGGCATTTAGCTTTGGTATATTGCCTTTGTTGCATTAAAGTAAGCATAATACAATGTTTCTGTTAACTATAGTATTTATTTTGCATTGACTGTATTTCCCCGCCAATACCACCCTATTTTTAACACCTTTCAGAGTTGACATTCATTTGTTCTCCCTCATGTAAAAACATATTTGTACATTTTATCACAGTTGTTGAGCACTCTAGGTTTCACTGAGTTATACAGTCCCAGTGTTTATCTTTCCTCTTTCTTCTAGTGTCCCACGTGCTCCTAACCTTCCTCTTTCAAACATACTCACAGTCATCTTTGTTCAGCGTACTTACATTGCTGTGCTACCATCACCCAAAATTGCGTTCCAAACCTCTCACTCCTGTCTTTTTCTATCTGTCTATAGTGCTCCTTTAGTATTTCCTGTATAGCAGGTATCTTGTTCACAAACTCTATCATTGTCTGTTTGTCAGAGAATATTTTAAACTCTCTGTCATATTTGAAGGACAGTTTTGCCAGATATAGGATTCTTGGTTGGTGTTTTTTCTCTTTCAGTATCTTAGATATATCACACCACTTCCTTCTTGCCTCCATGGTTTCCACTGAGAAATCCACACATAGTCGTATCAAGCTTCCTTTGTATGTGATGGATTGCTTTTCTCTTGCTGCTGTCAAAATTCTCTCTTTGTCTTTGACAATTGTTAATCTGATTATTAAGTGTCTTGGCATAGGTCTATTCAGATCTATTCTGTTTGGAGTATGCTGTGTTTCTTGGATCTGTAATTTTATGTCCTTCATAAGAGATGGGAAATTTTCATTGATTATTTCCTCTATTATTGCTTCTGCCCCTTTTCCCTTCTCTTCTCCTTCTGGGACACCCATGACTTGTACATTTATGCCCTTCATGTTGTCATTCAATTCCCTGAGACACTGCTCATATTTTTCCATTCTTTTTCCTATCTGTTCTTTTGTGTGTAGGATTTCAGGTGTCTTGTTCTCCAGTTTCTAAGGGTTTTCTTCTGCCTCTTGAGATCTGCTGTTGTATGTATCCATTGTGCTTTTCATCTCTTGTGTTGTGCCTTTCATTTCCACAGACTCTGCCAGTTATTTTTTCAAACTTTCCATTTCAACCTTATGTTCACCCAGTGTTTTCTTTATAACATTCATCTCTTTTGCCATATATTCCCCAAACTCATTGATTTGGTTTTTGATTTGATTTAGCATATTTCTTTGAAAATCTTTAATAGATTGTTTCATTAAAGTGAAACAATATCTCAGCTGTATCTTGATTGAGCTGTAAGTTTGTTCCTCTGACTGAGCCTTATCTTTGTTTTTCCTAGTATAGATTGTAGTTTTTTGTTGTCTAGGCATCTGGTTTCCTTGGTTACCCCAATCAGATTTTCCCAGACCAGAATGTGTTCAGATCTCAGAATGGGGTTATATTCAGTTTAAGTCTCCCTGCGGGTGTGTATTAGAGATTGACAGACTTTCCTATGAGGTCTCTAGCTACTGTGCTTTTCCTAAACTGCCCAGCAGTGGTTCCTGTCAGCCTGTCACTTCCAACTGATGTAAGGAGGTGTGGACCCTTTAATTTCTTTTTTGGCTGCTTTCCCCTAGGCTCTGGGGTCTGCTTCTGAAGGGAAGACCAGTAGTAGGGCTGGGCCCCACCTCCTTCTTAAGGAAGATACACCCCATAGGGAGTTATCTGCATTGAATAGCTTCTTTGTCTCTCTGGCTCTGTTATCTCCACCCCTCTCTGGGTCAGAGCACTGAGAACTGAAAATGGCTGAGGCTCTCTCCACTGAACCCCTCAGGTTGAGAGACAGAAAAAGGGACAGAAAACCCCCCTTCAGAGCCAGTCTATGGCCCCCCAGTTTCACTAGTTGGCCAGAGGTAACACAATGTCTTCTGGGCGCTCCCTCCTGGGAGATCAGAGTCTTCTGGTTCTTTAAGGTCGGTCATCACTAATAGCCTCTGTGAGCTTGTTAGAGGTTTGTAGCTTGTATTCAGCAGTCCACATTTGCTAACTAAATCCCCAGTTGGAGTTGGGCTGAGCTATATTTGCTTGCTCAGAGAGTGCTGCTCTCTATCACAGTGAGGTTTTGCAGCTCATCCTGCCATGAGGGAAGGGGACTCCTGGCATGGTCCTGCAGTTTTTACTTACAGATTTTATGCTGTGACCTCAGTTATTCCTTGCAATCCAGGTTGGTGTATGATGTGTTATTCCAAATTATTTACTGGTTGCTTCTGGTTGTTTATTAGTTATTCCAGGGGACTAACTAAATTCCACTCCTTTTTATGCTGCCATCTTAGCTCCCCCAAAAGTACCTTTTTATTTTACATATCTTGTAAATTTTTGCAGATGAGTAGGAATTTTGTATCTAGTACATAAATATAGGACCTCCCTATATAAGAATAGGGTTTTGGAAGAGAAGCCAAAAATATGTGGAAAATAAATCAGATAATTGAATGTTGCATAAGTGATATGAGTCAGAAAAATGTGAATTATAGAGCTATAATTTAATCTTTACCTTGTAGTGAGTATATAAAAAAATCAAATTTGCTTTTAAGTTTTATGAGATCACTGAGCTTCCATGATACATACATAATTCTGTTACTTAGAGTAACATATTAGTTAGTCCATGTTTAATTTTATTGTACATTTAAAGACATTATTATAATAATAAATGTTCTTAAACTTTGGCCAGACAAAATGTATCATTCATATTTCAGTGAATAGAGGACATACATCAGTAGGCTAATTACTAAATAAAAAACAACCAAACAAAAACATATCAAGTAACCTCTTACTTTCTGCATGACTAAACTAAGACTCAGATTTTTCTTATATAATATGAACTCCAAATATAAACTCCAAAGATAAATCACACAGAAAGATAGTCTTGATTGATCTGTCATGGGGCTGCAAGCAATATGAGGGAAAGATTTACAAATTACTTCAAAAGTCATGATATATTTTGAAGTGCTAATATTCACAATGTGAACCAAAATATATGGCAGACCATGAGTGAATTCTTAGAGAAAAATTTGTTGATTCATTCTTGTGGCTGAAGATAACTTTTGAAATACCTATATTATTATAAATTAGCTTAAAGTGTGGCAAAATAATTTCTCCCAGTAAAATTGAGAAAAATCCATCAACTGGCTAATACTTACCAGGGATTGCAAATTAGTAGATTGCTAATTTGTTTGATTTTTACTCTAATGGTTTGTTTATCTAATAAATGATCATTGACTTTATTAAAAAATGACAAGAAGAAGTATGATCTGTGAGTATTTTACCATTTATTCTTGAAATTTTGACTGAAACATTTATAAAAGACAAATAAGCAAAAATGTAATACATAAAAAGTACATGATTAATTATAACTTAATCTTACTTTCATAATTTGATGGCCAGGTATAGTATTCCACATTAATAAGAGCAATTTAAAGTTGTTATGAATTTGAACAAAATACTCCTTGAAATTACACTTGGGGATGGAGATACTATTTCTTTAATATTTTAAATGTTGTAAAATAATAGTTATTAAAATGCAGTTATTATACTTGAGTCTAGCAATAAACCAGTGAAGGAAAGATGCCTTTTTTCTAAAATGTATCTTAAAAGGTTTAAGATTAAAGTAATACACCATAAACACATTTTGTCAGACAAACAAGGGATTTCTAAGTACATAGCCAAAATTTTTAGTAGTATTAATAATGGACTGATTTGCAGCAAAAAACATTGATTTAAAATGAAGAGGTATCTTAGAAAACTCTGAAATTTCCAGTTTATGAGATGATTTACTATTAGTCTAATAGTGAGCAATCTAATCTTATTAGTGTGTACTACAGATTTGCATACCAGAATTATAGAACAAAACTTGTCCATCCATTTGTTGTGACATTCTATTTATCATGGAACAAGGTGATCTTTAATCAATGGTGAGCTAAGTTGGCTACTCTGGTACTTTTCTGAAGATCAATTCACACCCTCCCCACTACTGCCCTCACTGATTGTTTTATTTGTTAGCCTGCCCTTAATGACAATTTTGTCTTTTTTTAACACCTATTTCTGATCTCATTATATTCATGGTTTACTTTAAATCATTGAGCATATTTATAATATTAATATAATATTATATTATCCTTTTCTGATAATTTCATAATTTGTTACATTATGATAATTTCATAATTTGTTACAGGTACATTTGTACTGACATTTTTTTCTCCTGTTTATGGGACATAATTTTCTGCTTCTTTACATGGAGAGTAATTTTGGGTGGAATGCTGAATAATGAAAATTTTACATTGTTTGTTGATATCTTTTGTGGAGTGATGGATATTATTTATAGCAGACAGATAATTTACTTCTGCATCTAACGAATAGTTAGTGAACAATTGTTATGTGCAAGATACTAGGATTACAACATGACAAACACATTTCTTACCTTCAGAAATTTAGAGGAGATAATTGTGAAAACACAAGATTGAAATGCAACATAATTACTAATACAATGGAAATTGGGCAGGGTACTATAAGAGCATATGTGAAGAATTACTAAATTTCTCAGTGAAATGCAAGGAAGAACGTAGAGTAAAAATATTGAAAATATCCACTATGACAGATTGAATTATATTCCTCCTAAGAAGACATGTTGTTAATCTTATGCAGATTCCTGTGGGTGTAAACCTGTTTATAAATAGGACCTCCTGAAGATGTTGTTTTAGTTGAGGTGTGGCCCAACTGAGTCAGGGTGGGCCTTTATCCGTATTACTGGAGTCCTTTAAAAGCAGAAAGAAATCAGGCAGTGTGTTGCAAGAGCCAGAAGCTGGGAGTCATTGGAAGCAGGCAGAGCAGACCCAGGGAGAAAGAGATCACCATGTGACAGGATGCAGCACTTCAAGAGCCCCAAGAGTTGTGGCAAACCAGCACCACAACACTACAGAGCCCTGTGAGAAAGCAAGCCCTGCCAACACCTTGCATTTGAACATCTAGCCTTCAAAACAGCAAGCCAATAAATTTCTGTTGTTAGCATTGTATGGTATTTTTCACAGCAACCTGGCAAACTGGGACAACCACTGAAAAATGAAACATGACTTTTCCAAGAAGAAAAAGCAGGAAAAGTGCCATATGTTTAACGTCTTGGATGTATGAGAAAAATTGTATGTGAAAGCAGCTACAAGATTAAAATGGGAAGAGGAGAAAAACTGAGTCTGTTAGAAAATCTGAATAAATATTGGCTGTATTATTATATGTCTTCAAATATATAAAATTATTTTATAAAATTAAAGGGGGTTTTGTTTATGAGTATAGTGCAAATTAAAAATAAAGAAACTACAGGAAAAAATACAGTAGATAGGAAGAAATAAATGGAGAGAAAATGGTCTAAAGTTCTTAGTAAAAGTTTTAGACATATTAGACTTTAATAAATCAAGGACATATGTTGTAATCTCTAGGGTACAACTGGAAAAAAGTCTAAAAGAATATGAAAACAGTAAAGACAGTCACTAAATAAAAAGACTGAAGAATATGTATGAGTAAAGAAAGTTTTATTTATTAGTACTGTTACCTATTAGAATCCAGAAAAAATGAATTTTGACCTTTATCTCTCATTATACCCTAAAATCAAATCTAGGTAGAATATGGATCTAATAAATAAAGACAAAACCATAAATTGAGTATAATTTATTTCAAATCATATGAGTTGTAAATTGCATAATTACATATTACAAATATAATATTTTCATGATCTTGGGTAAACAGAAATTTCTTTAAAGGACACATAAAGAAGGACCTACGTAAAATCATATGTCAAAGAAACAATTAAATGACGGAAAAAGGCGAGGTATAGAGTGTAGAAGTTAACCTACAACACTTATACAAACCAAAGTACTTGTATCTAAAATATTTAAAGTGATGATATAAATGATTAAGAAAGATGGAAGGCAAGGGACACTATTGCATATGTCTCTTTATTGCTCACATACCAAGGATGGAATGGCTGAATCAAAGAGTAAATGAACTATGGAATGCTTGACTTCAAAAGGTGATGCTAAACACCAGCCATCATCTGCTGACCTCACTCCCTCCACTCTGCCCTTCTCCTGGGGCTGCATTAAGGACCCTGAAGCCTGCACAGGCCAAGGTGAGCCTGTGGTTTGCTAAGATCTGCCTGGCGCTGTGCAATTGTCATGGTCTCTACAAAACAACCATTTTTATGCCTGGCCAACCTCCATTTGCTGAACTCACAATGCGCTCAGCTTTGGTGAAGTCCATTTAACTCTCCTTAAGACAGTCAGGCTTACTGTCTCCTTAAGACAGTCAACCTCATGTGTCAAAGCACCATGAGTTTCAATGACCCACTGTGTTAAAACTCCCATGTCCTATATGATATCAGGCTCAAAATCACTTCCTATATGTTATCAGGCTCAAAATCATTCTCAGAAGACTGAGAGCAAACTGCACAACTGTAAAACTGCTCGTAAATCTAGCTGCACTGTACAATTATAGACTGTTGCAAATCACAAAGAACCTGGGGCACTGAAAGCCTCTATCTCCAATTTTAATTTTTCACCCTTAATTCCACTCCTGTTGTGTTTCTCAGTGTTCCCTGATCTGGCACTAGAACCAACACTCCCCCAAATGAATTCTCCTCTGGAATAGAACTGCCCCTCTAAAATTTATGCAGAGGAAGATAGGAAAACTGAGTGATAAATACTACATGTAAAATAAGAAAGGGAAAAAAGTACAAAGAATGAAGTTAGGGAGCATAATAATACAGCGGCTTCTTAACACAGGATGGACATGCAGAGAAGGCAATGAGAAGGCACTGAAAAATGGGGCATGTGGCATGTGCTCACATGTAAAAAAAAACCATTCTGTCATTCAGAATAATATAGCAAGTGAATGAATTTTCAGTTTCTCCTAAATTGCTCTTAATTTAAATGCACAATATAAATTTCTCAGAAATTTACATCTTGACTAAAATAGAAGAAATGTAATCTTGACTGAAAAATCAAAGGGATCTTGAATAGATAAACTGCTGTAAAGCTAAGTCCCTGAGGTCTGAAAACCACCCTTCTTTTACATGGGCTGCCTGTCAGAGTGGTTGTTCTCCTTAGCTACTGATGGACAGATTAGGGGTGTGAACAAGACAGTTTAAAGAATTGGGATGGACACACTCATATGAGCTTTCTCTCATTTGTGTGAGAACCCAAACCTGAGGAGGTCTTGGAATATGCTTCTTTATGAATAACCTTACCAACCAGGAAATCAGGCACTAGATCCTGAATAGCTACAGAAATGGGCAGAAAAGAAAATTAAAACAAAACAAAATACTGCCCCCCCCCTTTTTTTTTTACTAACTACTAAGCATTATTTCTACATGAGGCTGGTGGAACAGTGCATTATAATCTATTTCTAGTTTTATTATTGTTATGTTGTTGGTTTATTTTATTTCTTCCCTCCTCTCTTTGTGAAATATTTGGGTGTAAACATACAAAGGCCTTTACCAGAAATCATTTGCCAATTCTACACAAGGGCAATTATTTCCTTCTGAAGAGTAAAAAGCAAACATCAAGTGATGAATGAGAATAATCTGCAATGGAAAAAGAGAGTTCTGCTATTTTCTGAAAAGACAAAGAACTGCTTCTTCCACATTTACTGACTGAAATATGGGAACATTTTAGGACAGATGATTCATCGTTTTTAAAAAATATAAGGCTACATTTCAACTGTGAAACTACTAGAAGACTTCAATTATCAAAGTTAAGCAACATGAAAAGAAAGTTTCTGGATGAAAATTATAATTGCTGACTTAAAAGGAATACATTTAGAAATGCAGAAAACCTCTGGACATTAAAATTAAATCAATGAATTGGAAGAAACACTCAAAATTCTCCCCAAAATACAAAGTAAAAGACAGAATGATAAAAAGTTGAAAATGTGATGAAAAAGTGGAGATCAGTTCTTCACGTAATAGTTTCTGGATTGAGATGAGATAAGAGGGCACAAAATAGATATGAGAAGAAAAACACGTCCCTTCCTTTAAGAAGAGCCTGTTCTTATCATTGAGAATTTACATCAAATTTTGCCTGTCAAACTTAATGAAAACACATCTATATACAGACAAAATACTTTTCAATTTTCCCAAGGCAGAAATAAAATATCCTTTAAGTAAAATATTAAAAATATGAGGTCACTTTCAGGAGAATAAAAATCATGTTGACTTCTGTCTTTTCTCTACTAACAGAAAATGGGAGACAATAATGGAGCAAAGTCTACAATGATTTGAAAGAAAAAGGTTATGACTTATCCATATTAAATTTAGTCAATTTGCCAATAATACGTGAGAGATAATAAAGATATTTTTAGATGTTCAGCATCTCAGAAAATATATGTCCAAACCTTTATATAAGTGAGGTTAGCTTGTATTTGTGAAAATCAGATTAAAACAAATAGATCTAAATAAGTAACCACTTTTGGCTACGCTGGAAGGGAACGTTCCTGAAAGGAAAACAATGGACCCATACATATAAACTGAGTGCTGGCCAGTTTCTAGGGAAACATAAAAATTAAAAATTGCTCCACAAACAATCATATTCTAGAGAATTTGTAGAATTATATGTCTCAGGTGTCTTGAACCTGTATGTATTCTTTCATTCAATCAAAATTGAGAAGTCAATAATTTGTGAAAAGCAATATTGTAATGTGGGTGATTGTTTTGGTTTGCTAAAGCTGCCAGAATGCAGTATACCAGAAATGGGTTGGCTTTTACAATGGGGATTTATTAGTTTATAAATTTACAGTTCTAAGGTCATGAAAATGTCCCAATTAAGGCAGCAACAGAACGATACCTTCTCTGAAGAAAGGCCACTGGCATCCAGGATAGGAAGGACATGGCTGGTATCTGCTGGTCTTTGCTCCCAGGGTTCACTGCTTTCAGCTCCTGGTTCCAGTGTCCTCTCTGAGCTTCCGTGGGTCCTCTCAGCCTCCTTGGGACTGTTCTCTCTTGCTCCTCTGGGAGCTTTTTCTCTAAGCTCTCTCCAAACTTCTCTGGGTGTTTCTCTCTGAGCTCTCTGGCCTTTTCTGTCTTTTATCCTCATAAAGGACTCCAGTAAAGGATTAAGGCCCACCTTGAGTTAGGTGGGTCACATCTTAATTGAAACAACCCAAACAAAAATTTCCAACCACAATAGATCTGCCCCCATAGGAATGGATTAAAAGAACATGATCTTTTCTGGGGTACATAACAGCTTCAAATCAGCACAGTGATCCTGTGCTGATGATGTGATTTGGTGCGAGTGAACAACCATAGATAACATGATCAAACTATATTTAAAGTCAGTGAAGAAAAGGATACACCAAAGGGAAACTTAAAAAGAAGAGTGTTCTAGGCATAGGAAACTTCTAATGGAAGCAGCCTGAAGAGGGAATGGGATTGGGAACTTTTAGAAAGTGAGTTGGCAGGATATTAAGGTGTATTGGAAAGAGTAAGTTCATCAAAGAACTAATGAACTAGATAATATGGGGTATTAGGTATCATGGTCAGGAAATGAATGTTCATATAAAATATAATTTGAAGTTACTTATGTTTCTTTAAGCCAGAAAATAAAAAGATCTAGTTTGTGGTTTGAAAATTTAATTTTGACTACTGTATGAAGAATGGATTGAGTAGAGTGAGAACAGAAACAGCCAAAATGATTAAACAAGTGCTTGTCTTCTTTCAGGCTTGTACCAGAGTGATGGGTATGGTTTTTCCCTTAGCAGCAGGAGTGGGAAATGGGAAAAGTGAAGGAAGGAAGGTTATCCAGGTGCACATTCTTGAGATGGTCATGACTGTGGATAAATGGGGCTCAATTCTGCTAGGGTCCTCTGGAGCTGTCAGGCAGAATGCACCTCAGAATATTTCCTGACAGGGGAAAAAGAGTATTTACCCACTAACTCCCACAGTTCATTGGTCTAGGCTTTTGCATGTATTAGATTGGCTGAGTGGTTTCCTGCTAGCCCAAGCGGTGATACCAGAGAACTCTAAGAAAAGACAGCAAGAGATGACAGGTGATGGCTGGTTACGCTTTTGTGCAGTCATTTGCTACAGCAATGGCTAGAGTAAAATGGAAGGCTCAACGAGTGTAACACAAGGGTCAAACTATGTCCAGGAAATGGACATAGAAAGATTGGAAAGGACTTGGGATATATTAAATAACCAAAAGCAATAGAACTTACAGATGGATTGAACATGAAAACGAATGAAATAAAAATGATTTAGGACTATTGAGATGGGGAAAAATGAGGAGGGAACAATTTTACTTTTATGGTGAAAACAAGAATTTTGTTTTGAGCATACTAAGTTTGATGGGCCTAATTTCAGGGTAATTTTCAGATGTGGAATTTTAAATGCAGGAGTTCTCAACATGTAGAATTTATCTTAGCTATGAAATTGGATGAAAGCACTTAAGTTACTGCAGATAGAACAGAAAAGGTGGTCTAGGACTGTATACTGAAGCCCTATAATATTTAAAGTTAGGTAGAGGAGGTGAACCTGGATAAAAATTGGGAATTAATAGATGGTAAGATGGGTGTATTGTTCAGGATAGCCTAGGCTAACAACCCCAGTCTATCAGTGCTTAACGTAACAAAGCATATTTCTCACTCATGCTTCCTGTCCCGCTTGTGTCAGCAAGAGATGGTACTCCATAAAGTCACACAAATATTTAGGTTAATGGATGCTGAAAAATCTTGAAGCTGTACTATTTGGAAGATGCAGCTTTCCATTAAAAAAAAAAAAAAAAACACTTGAGAGTCATATGTGGACTTTTCACTGTCTAAATGCTGAAGTAATTCATGTTATTTTCTCTCACATTTTATGGCAAATGTACCAGAGCAAATGGAAGAATTGTTAAGCTTTACAGTGACTGACACAACAGGAAAATGTGGTTTCATAGCAATAGTGAAGAGATAATTTTGAAAGACCATGAAGATTACCTTTGCTGGGTGCTACTGTTATATTGTGTAAAATAAACTCTATATAGTAACAGAGTTCATCAGTATGATTACATATACAAATCATTGTCCAACCAGGAAACTTTTGAGAGTGCAAGAAGAATTATTTAACAATTAGCTAGAGCCATAGGTATACTTCCCAGTTTTCATGGATATTGCCCCCCTTAAAACTGGGAAGTATACACACCTTGGGCACTGGCAGTTTCAGTGAAATGAAGACTGAAGAGTTCTTTGGTAGATTGAGTACAGACTGGAGAGTGAGAAAGGAGAAAAGAGTATAGGTAACTCATCTGATAAATTATTGTGTGAAAGGGATCAGAGAAGAAGGAAGGGAGTGTGGAATAACAGGGTGGATGGATAGATAGATAATTTAGGTAGATTTAGACAGATAGAGATAGATATACACACACTCTATGGTGTATATACTGCAAACATAAACAGTATTTAACTACAGATACAGTATATTTATTTCAACATACAGATTTACTATATATATATATGCATATATATATATCTTTTTAATGTTGGAGATACTGGAGAATGTTTGTATTTTTGTGGAAATGATTGAGCTAAGAATGAAAAACTTACGATGAAGTACCTGTAGATGAAGCATAATAGGAGGAGTGAAGTCCCTGGGAAGTCATGGAGAACTAGGATCCTGACCTCCAGGCAGGAGGGGGATAGAGGAGAGTGATACTGTGTTTGATAGAAACTATGCCCTTTTTTCTACCATAACAGTACAAAGATGGAGAACAAAGGTTGAAATCAAGGTAATCCATAAATTCTCTTATTTGCTGAAAAGGAGATTATCTTAAGGCTACTTCTATTTTCTTGGTAGAGTCTCTGCAGGGTTATCAATGGGGAAGTCTTTAGAAAAAATAAAAGAAAAAAAAACCGTGTCAAACATCATTTAATGGCCTGGGAAAGCCAGTGATATCATTATATTGGCATTTATAAGTCTATACCAATTCTTCCATCACTGCCAGCCTTGACTTCAGGAAATCCTATAAAGGATGGTCCATCCGAGTTTCAGACCCTATCTCTTCTTTCTTCTCATATATTAGCCTGAAGTTTTGCAAAATTTCTCAAATATTTCTGGGAAACCCAGGCCTATTTGCATATGCTCATGACTTGGCTTGGTGGTCATTCTCTGCCTCAGTCAACAGAGCCAGGACTGCACGTACTGGATGAATTTTGAGACTGACAGTCTGTTCGCTTGCCATTTTTACAGTCTCATGGGTGATGAAAGGGGCACGCTGCTGCTGCTCCTTGAGGCCAAGATTCTTTTCATTGTTCTTTTGAATTGGGTAAAGTCCTGTATTGTGCTAAATTGGGCACACATTCTCCACTGCAAAATTTCTTGAACCCCCATAAATTAAAATGTTTATTGATTTTTCTCTTTACCCCCAACACATAGATCCTTTCTCACATACTGCCAAGTAAGTAGTACAAGATGTGTTTTGGTTTTAAACAGAACACCCTTTATGCCAAATGAGTATTTCCCTGAATTTTAGATATCAGAAAGCATTCATTTTTGAAAAATGAAATAAAAGGGGGGATGGGGTGGTTTAGAGTAGAAGGCGGCGGTCAACAGTTTATAGTTTCATGTGAGGTTATTATAAGAGCATCATTCATAACTAACCTGATTTCATTCAGCAAAGAATATTATAAAACAGAATTGAACACCACATAATCTAAAGATAAAAGTCACTCCTGTAGATAAAATACCTTTAATTATGAAAATTTCACCACATTTTCTTTGTTTTAGAAACCTGAACCAAACCACACTACACCCCTTCCAACAGTAAGACACTTTTGCTTTTAGGCTTCTATGTAAGACTTCATTTCATTATTTTTATGTACTAACATTTTATGATTTTTTTTTTGCCTACCTCTTGCACTAGAATATGAGTTCCTTGAACATATGGAGTTTTGTATTCCCATTGCCAAACCACTGTGCCATATAACAGGCACTCACAAAATATTTGCTCAAATAAGAATGAATGACTATAAATTAAAATCAAAACTTTAATCATCTAAATGACTCTAAACTGCTTGCTCCTTCTCCGTCAGAGACAAAGTATATGATAGAGATTTACATAAAGTTCAAAATATTTTCCTACTGATATCAAAGTTTGAAACATGCCACACTTATGCCACATGTTTGCTTCTGCCCTCCTTCTATTATCAGAAAAAAAGGTTTGTAATTTTTGGCTCACTTTCTTTAGACTCAATTTTCAAGATGAATTATACAGTAGAAACTAGCATATTTTTCATTAGTAATTGCTAGCAAATATGTAGCCCAGTCAACACTTAAATATGTTTTGCAATTTGTAAGACTAATTTCCACATTTTTCAAGGTGAGATGAAAATTAGATTTCTTTTAAACAACTAGTGTAGTGTATTTATTATTTAATGGAGGCTGCTTTTTTATCATGGCATTTACCCATCATTAGTGGTTTATAATAGATCATCCTGAACTTCAGGAATACTTGGTTGATAACTGACTATAATTTTCTACCTTGATGCTTTTATATAAACTTATGCTGGAATCAAAATAGAGAAAAATTCTATGACTGTATCTCATATACTGATTTAAGGTAATGCCTATTGTAACTTAATTCTACATAAGAAACATACTAATTTGACAATTCAGCACAAAAAGATCCATGGAATAAAATTCATATATGCCATTTGAATTCATCCTGGAAAGTTTACTTAATATGTGCTTGATTCTGACTTCATTCTTCCTGACCCTTATCCTTAGATGCCTCATGTTTTTGTACCTTAAGGCTGAGGCCAGGAAAAATGAGGGTAGGTGTTGTAGTTTCCTAGGCTGTTCCAGCAAATACCAGGAAATGGTTTGACTTAAACAATGGAAATTTATTTGTTTACAGTTGGGACTGTCCAAATCAAGACATCATCAGTGCAATGTTTCTTCCAGAAGACCAGCTGCCGGTGATCCCGGACTCCTCTGTCACATGGTGAGGGCACATGGTGGCATGTGCTGGTTTCTCCTTTTTCTTCCTGTTTCATTGATCTCAGCTCCTTGCTTCCATGGCTTTCTTTCTCTGTCTGCATTTGCTTCTTCTATAAAAAACTCCAGTAATAGGATTAAGACCCATCCTGGGCCATGCCTTAACTGAAGTAACCTCATCAAAAAGTCTTACTTACAATGAGTTCATACCCTCAAGTATGGATTAGATTTAAGAACATGTTTTTCTGGGGTACTTGCAGCTTCAAACCACCACAGTCAGTAACAGTCCATCATTATCACTCAGATCTCCTCCATGCCCAAGTTCATGTGGTCCTGCAAGGGCAGCAGCTCAGCAAGGCTGGGGTAGCTCAAGTGCAGGAATCCCCCAATGCTGACATTTTCCAGCAGCTCTATTCCTCCTGCCTCGGTTCACCACCCAGGGAATGGGCAAGGAGGAAAGCATGAATCCCCAGGCATTAAGGCACTTCAGTTTATATGCATTAGAGAAAATAGAGCTAATTTTGAAGCTAATTTTGTTAGCATTAATATGGAAGAAGTTCTTAAAGGGATACAAGAGTTCTGCACAGAAATCTTTCATGTTTCATTATCTTACTTATTTTGTAACTTGATATTCTTATTACCTCTGTTAGGAAAATTATGTAAAATTACATTCTTCTATAAAGATACCAAAAAGGAGCTAGACTAGTGTGGCATTTTGAGAATCCTTTGATGGCTAGAGTGTCACTATCATACACTCTGTGTAAATAAAGTAAATGTTCATTTACCTCATTGGTAAATTATGGAACTTGAATGTTCTAAGCTAGTTCTCAAGTTCTTTGATCCTAAAATATTTTACAGATTTCATTTTTGGAACATTTTTCAGTTGTTGGTGAATATACCTAATGAATTTTAGATTGTAGAAACATTGCATAAAATGAAGTGGCATAATTTCCTGAGTAGGACAGATTGTTGAGAGGGTAAGAGCAGCACTTTCTTCATATTGGTGTGATCATCATGAAATTTTAAAAATACCATTTCAAAGAGAAATATTAAATTGTGTTTTATCTTAATTTTATCAAATTTTCTGCGTTGTGCCTTTCAAATACTGTCCTCTCCGGATTTCAGTGTAGTTTATTTTGCTTCTTTGCTTTAGAAAACAAAAATGTCAGTATAAACCTCAAAAACATTATGCTAAGTGAAAGAAGCCAGGCACACATTGCACATCTTGCCTGATTTAATTTATATGACATGTTTAGAAAAGGAAAATCTAGAGACAAAAATTAGATTAGTGGCTGCCTAGGGATGGGAATGGGTTATTGCAAATAGGCTTGAGGTTTTATTATGAGGTGATAGAAATAATCTGAAATTAGATTTTGGAGATGTATTCTGTAAATTCACTTAAAAAAATCATTGAATGGTACATGCACATAAAATGGATGTGTTTTATGGTATATAAATTATATTTTAATACGGCTGTTCAAAATGTCAGGTATTTCATCAAATATCCATATGTACTATAAAAAAGATATTAGAGACATTTTAATAATATAAAAACTTAGTCATAAAGTCTAACTCTACCCTCTTTCCTCAAAGGCTGCCAGTTATCTTTTGAAATGATTACAGGGTTTTAAAAGCAAGGAAAGTATATCTGTACAGCACTAATATATTGGAGACATTTTTGTTAATATAATAATTACCCAGTGATACTGAAGAAAGACAGGTGTCCCCTTGTAATTCTGGTTCCTTCTTAATAAAGCATGTGGCATTCTGTTATGAGAAGAAAGCCAATCTTAGAGGGACTTTCCCACACTAGAGGAGTAGATGTCGAAGTTTTGGAAGTCATAGAACATATTGGGAGCCCACCTTTTACGATCTCTCTTGTTACTAGGAATCTACAAAGCTGGAAAGTGGGTTGTAACATCCAGTGTTTAAGTAATGGCAGCAGCAAGGTGACGCACAGTGGTACTTCCCTTGGGGGATGGAAAGAGCAATAATTCTATGAGGAGGCTTGGCACATCTGACAAATACAAATCACACACATTTTGGGAAAAGTTATTTGCCATAGGTTAGCAGACACAGGGCTAAATTATTTCATGCACAAGTAGTTTATTGAAATTAGTAACATAGAAAATCAAAAATAAAATGGTTAAAGAATTTGCATAGACAGAGTTCAAGGAATGTGAAATTAACTTATTAATAAACGTAAATTAAAATATTGAGATACAATCTTTTGCCCACCAGAATTCCAAAAATTAAGAGAGAGAGAGAGAGAGAGAGAGGGAATAGTCCTAGAAACATATCCATTAAGTGTTAATGGGGTTTACTTCTGGAAAATGATATGGGGAACAGAACATTTATTTTTAATTTTGATTTTCATTTGCATTTTTAAACCTGGGATCTTGTTATTTTCAAGAAACACAATTTATTTTTAAATATTTTAATAAAAAAAGCCTAGTATGAAAAATCCAAACCCAGTGTCTATTGAGAGAGATTTGTTATGCCTTGTAAAAGAGCCCATATACCAACAGTATCCACCCTCTCTGAATTTGCTGAGCTAATTTGCTGAGCAAGCTCTCTGATGGTTAGTTGTATGTGTCAACTTGGCTGGGCTATGATGTCCAGTGGTATGGTCAAGCATAGTCTAGATGTTGCTCTGAAGGTATTTTGCAGACATGATTAACAGATAAAGCTATTAACATTACATAAAGGAGAATAGACTCCACAACGTGGGTGGGTTTCATCCAATCAGTTGACTGTCTGAAGAGCAAAAAATAGGTTTTCCAGGGAAGACGAAATTCTGCCTCAAGACTACATCAACCCTTTTCTGAGTCTACAGCCTACTTCCCTGCCTACAGATTTCAGACCTACCACCCCACAATCATGTGATTCAGTTACTTAAAATGAATCTTTTATTATGTTTACATATATTCTATTGGTTCTCTTTCTCTGGAGAACACTGACTGCTACAGTCTTCAAACTAAGAAAAACAATGAGATCAAGTTTTCAGAATATGATGGGAGTCCAGCTACCCTTTTTACCCTCAAATGTAATACCTAGAACAACTTATTTGAAAAATAAATACTTATTTATTTTTTGTGATATAAGTGAAAAAAAATAAATGAAACAAAAAATAATACCAAACAATTCCATTAAAAAATTATAACTAAATATTAGCTGACATTTGCTTCTTCATTTTCAAAAAAAATTAAGTAAAACATGGGACATATGAAATTGATAGATAAGGTAATAAGATCAATATTTGAGAAGGAAAAAAAGATGAAAAATTCTTAAGTGAACAAGTAGTGCCATAGCAAAGTTTAAATATTATCTCATGTGGAAAGATATCCTTTATATTCTATAGGAAAGAATAACTGAATGCACATTGCCATCTAATAAGACAGAAAACAAAATATGCAAAAATCAGAAATCCATAACATAAACATGGTGCCATTAAACTCTTTAAAGTGAAATTAATTCAAAACTTTGCATAAGTATGATTAAGAAATAGCATTGAAATGCTATAACAATTTTTGAAAATATGATACATGATGAAAAACTTAATTAATTATAAGTTGGTATGAAATTCAGAGATATGATCCACAAATAGAAAATAAATGTTTGGGGAGAAGGAGTTCACAAAAAAAATGTGGTCTTTATAAAAAAATTTTTTCAGGATGGGGGTCAACATTTTAATAATGAAGATAAGATAAAGCTATTCAAAATATTTTAAACTTTAGAAATGCAAAGAGATGTTCACAGAAATGCATTGAGATATCAAACTGTGATATTTCATTGCAGTGAAATTAAGTTATAAATATGACATTTTGTTTTAGTCAGGGTTCTCTAGGGAAACAGAACCAACAGGAGATATCTGTAAATATGAGATTTTATAAAAGTGTCTCATGCAACTGTGGGGATATATGAGTCCAAATTCCATAAGACAGGCTGCAAGCTGGCAACTCCGATGAAAGTTTTCAGTGAATTCCCCAGGAGAGGCTGGCTGGCTGGCTGAAGTAGAGATGAAAATTCTCTCTTTTGACTGCTGAAGTCATCACCTTTCCTTTTAAAGCCTTCAACTGATTGCATTAAATGTCTTTCATTGCTGACGACACTCCTCTGAGTTGATTGTAGCTTCCATTCCTGCTGGATTAGGTTCTATCCAGGAACTGTAGTATACCAGGAGTGGCTTTTTTTTTTTTTTAATTAGCCATTTTATTTTGAAATAACTTTAGATTCATTTGCAGTTGTAAGAAATAATACAGAGAGATCCCCTGTACTCTTTTCCCAGTTTCCCTCAATCCTGCAAGTCTATAGTACAATATCACAACTGAGATATGGATATTGATGCAATCAACCAATTTAATCATATTTCCTCAGTTTTACTTATGCTTATGTGTGTGTGTCTAGTTCTATGCCATTTTATCACATGTGTAGTTTTGTGTCTCCATCGCCACAGTCAAGATACAGAACAGTTCCATTACCATGAAATTCCTTTGTTTTACCTTTTTTTAACCACACCCATTTCCATCCTGTTCCACTCCCCTCTGAACCCTCAATCCTCAGCCACCAGTAATCTGTTCTCCATTTTTATAATTTTGCAATTTCAAGAATCTTATATAAATGGAATAATATAATATGTAATCTTTGGGGACTAGATTTTTTTTATTTAGCAAAATTAAATGGAGATTCACCCAAGTTACTGAGCAAATCAACAGGCTTTCCTTTTATTGCAGGGAAGTACTCCAAGGTATGGATCTCCCAGTGAGGGTAACCAGACATCTGTTGAAAGACATCTGGATTGTTTCTAGTATTGAGTGATAAAGAATGAAGACACTATGAACATTCATGTATAGCTTTTTATGTGAATATAAGTACCTCTTTCTCTGGGACAAATGACCAAGAGTGCATTTGCCAGGTTGTATGGTAACCACAGCATTAGTTTCATAAGAAACCAGTTTCCTTTTTTCAGAGTGTCTCTATCATTTTTTCATTCCCATCAATAATGTGGGAATGATCTAGTTTCTCTGTGTCCTTGCCTTTGGTGTAGTCACTATTTTCTAATTTAGCTATTCTGATATGTATATATTCATAACTAATTGTGATTTAATTTGCATTTTCCTAATGGCTAATGAAGCTGAATGTCTTTTCATGTGATTATTTGCCATATGATGTTCTCTTCAGTGAAATGACTGTTACTATCATTTTCCCATTTTCTAATTGATTTTTTTTCTTCTATACTGTTGAGTTTCGACAGTTCTACATACTAGCCTACATACTGGTCCTTTTTAGGACTTAATGGTTCACAAATATTATCTCCCAGACTATAGTTTGTCTTTTCATTCTCTTAAAAGAGCTGCTTTTCAAACACTGAATGGTTTTCTGCTGAAGATAAAAGTCCTCACTGAAGAATTCTTGAGTTTTGTGATGTGATTGTCCTATTTTGGCTTGCCAGAGTATACACACAGTATCTTTATTTAGTATGGACCAGCAAGATCTTTGGGTCTACTGTGTCATAAGGCCTAAAAAAAAAGCAGGGCAGCATGTACTACAGCACAGTTCTGCTATAGAGCTCTTCTTGCTTTGGGACTCAATCAAAACTGGAAATACTCTACCTTTTCTTAGTGTTAGCAGATTCCAGGTGGAATAAAAAAGTTTATATCTTGGAGGGAATTTTTAAACATGACCCAAATCATTGGACCATTACCATGTGTAAGTTTTCTGAATTTATGTAAAGTTTGATATCTGCTGGAGATTGAATCATGTCTTTCACAACAGGCATGTTCTGGTCCTAACCCCTAGCCCTGTGAGTGTGAACTAATTTGTAAACAGGACCTTGAAGATGTTAATAGTTAAGGCGTACTCAAACTGAATGAAGGTGGGCCTTAATTAACTGTGACTGAAGTCATCATAAGCAAAGGAAATGGAACATAGTAGGAAGAGCTATAGGGAGCAGCAGGAAGCAGGAAACCAAAGGAACTCAGAAAAGAAAGAAGAGGACATCACCATGTGATGGGAAAGCCGAGGAACCAAGGATTGTCCCAGCAAGCCAGAATGCTACTGACCTGGGAAGGAGCCAAACCTTCTAAGTACTGAAACCATGAGCCAATAAATTCCTATTGTTAAGCCAACCTAAGACTATTTCCTATCCTTTGACACACACTTGTCTTAACAAGGTATCCTGAATATTAGTTTTTTCCTGCTCACTAGGACTGCGTGATATTATGTCATCAATATCATGGAATAACATGTTTTTAGAATATTAAAACAATAAAGGTTGTTTTGTCCTATATTGTGACAAAATTTAAGACAGTTAATATTGCCCTTGGGAAAGAAAGGGAATGTGTACCAAAGCCAGTTTCATTGGTATGCTCCAGCAGTCACTGCATCCAACGCAACACCTGTGATTAAAAACAGTTTAGATAAGATTACAAGAATCCACTGAAATTTGCCATGATCCATTTGATTTTTAACAGAGGCCATCTGTTTAATTAAATAGAGACAGCCTGGGGACTCCCACTCCTGCTCCTTTAAGCTTTTAAGAATGGATTAGTCTGTGCCATTCCAGTCAGGATGCAGTATTGACTGGGCAGGCATTTTTAATATACTTTTTCTAGAATGATGGGTTTTACTTTACAGATCATGGAATGAATATGACATAGCAGCTAACAGTTATACCCATCCCAATTTTGGACTCCAGAATAAACAAAATGACTGCAGCGGAGGTGAGTAGATCCATTGGACCTTCCGGTTACAAACTTGGGCCAAGATTCCACGTATTACATAGACGTGTGCTCACACTTTAACAGGGGAGCCAGATGGCATCAGTGTCCAATTACCCTCAAAACCTCTGAATAATTCCTTTTTGGGGGCTGGTGGGAATTGTCCACTGTTTACATTTAGTGTGGTGTAAATAAGGTCTTTCCTCAAGGAAAGCCCGTACTCCCATAGGTTCTGGGTCAGAGAATCAGGGAACTGAGCAAGGCATTAGGACTTTTTCTTTGTAATAGCTAACATGAACTTCTGCTCACTAGTTCTTTGGTTATATATATATGTCAAGTACTGCCTTCTTTGGTTGCCAATTATCTCACGTTAGGAACACCATCCCCCATATTAGTCAACAACACAAACGCATATGAATCAATGGTCTCTGGTTGATACTCCAGACTCTCTGCCAGCTGTGGTAATTTCTCTCATTTTATGTCAGCCAGTTAAATGCCTCTTTCTGTTTTCCAATAACCTGAATTTCCACCATCCTCTTGAAAGTATGGAATCCAGTTCCACTGAACAGCTCCTACTGTTGGACCTGCTTAGAGAAAACCTTCTCCACTGAGTTTCTCAACAATGCTGGTGATGCCCTCCTTAGTGCACTCCTTTTTACTTTAGAGAAGGGGGGGGTGTTCTAGTTTGCTAATGCTGCCAGAACGCAAAACACCAGAAATGGATTGGCTTTTATAAAAGGGGATTTATTTGGTTACATAATTACAGTTTTAAGGCCATAAAGTGTCCAAGGTAACACATCAGCAATCAGGTACCTTCACTGGAGGATGGCCAATGGTGTCCTGAAAACCTCTGTTAGCTGGGAAGGCACATGGCCAGTGTCTGCTCTGGAGTTCTGCTTTCAAAATGGTTTCCTCCCAGGGCGTTCCTTTCTAGGCTTCAGCTCATCAAAAATGTCACTCTTAGTTGCTCTTGGGGCATTTGTCCTCTCTTAACTTCTCTGGAGCAAAAGTCTGCTTTAAAAGGCTGTCTCCAAAACGTCTCTGTAAGCTGAAGCTCCTCTCTCAGTTTCAGTGCGTTCTTCAAAGAGTCCCTCTTGGCTAGCGAGCCCGCTCCTTCTGTCTGAGCTTATACAGTGCTCCAGTAATTTAATTCAGACCCATCCTAAATGGGTAGGGCAACACTTCTATGGAAATTATCCAATCAGAGTTATCACCCACAGTTGGGTGGGATGCATTTCCATGGAAACAAAGTAATCCAAACGTTCCAACTTAGTCCCCACTAATATGTCTGCCCCACAAGATTGCATCAAAGGTAATGGCATTTTGGGGGACATAATACATCCAAACCAGCACAGAGGGCAAAGGGCCTTCTTGGAGAATGTGGTCAGCTGATGGGTTCTCTAGCTTATGTAATCAATCATTCTACTATATTTACTTCTCTGAGCTTTGCAAAATACTTCTATATGTTTCCAATGCAAATATGGCATTTGTGCCTCTTTTATAGTAGCCTACTGTTTATCCCAAACTTCAAGGAGCTATTCTTCAAATGTATTAATACCAACCCCCTGGCAGAATCACTGAAGGGTTTGCTACACCATCCCCAGACCTTTTCTCTCAGACCTCAGGAAGAAAAACAAAAACAAAATCAGTAGGTTTTGATAGGTATTCTTCCAGCAGAAATTTTTATACTTACACCTTATTAATATTAATTATTAATTAAAATTAATTACTGTTTTCATTTGCTAAAGATGCCAGAATGCAACATACCAGAAATGGGTTGGCTCTTACAATGAAGATTCATTAACGTACAATTTACAGTTCTTAGGCTATGACAAAGTTCAACTCAAGGTATCAATAGGACAATACCTGGACTCTGAAAACAGGCTGCTGGCATCCGGGACATCTCTGTCACATGGAAAGGCACATGGCTGGTGTCTGCTCGTCCTTCGCTCCTGGGTTTCATTGCTTTTAGCTTCTGGTTCCAGTGGCCTCCTCTCTGAGCTTCTGTGGGTCCTCTCTGGTACTTTTCTCTATGAGCTTCTCTTAATTTCATCTCTTTATTTATTTCATCTCTTATAAAGGACTCCAGTAAAAGGATTAAGATCCACCTTGGGGCAGCGCCTTAATAGAAATAACCTGATCAAAAGGCCCCACCTACAAAAGGCCAGCACCCACAAGAATGGATTAAAAGAACATGGTACATAGTTTCAAACCACCACAATTAGCATGTTAATCCAAAGACATTGAAAGGATTGTTTTATATTTGTTATTAAATTTTCATAAATGCTACTATATCCATCCATTCAGTATGAATTAAGTAATATATCAGAACCTCCTCTGGATGCTAGGAAAACAACAGTGAGCGACACAGACAAAAATCTCAGCTTTCATATAGCTTACATTGAAGTAAGCAAGGACAGAATATGAAAATAATGGAAATATGTATAGTATATTATGGAATGATTAGAAAAAGGGAGAGAAGCAAATCAGCAAGAAGGATAGCTTGATGAGTTAAATGCAATTAGTGGGGAAGGATTTGTGAAACAGTGACATTCACAACAGTGCTTGAACAAACTGAGGGAATGATCCTTGTGAAATATCCGGGACAGAGTGTTTTCAGTCAGTGGAGACAGCTAGAAAAATAGCCCTGAGGAAGGAGCATGATCTCCTGGTTGAAAAGCATTAAGGAGGCTAGTGTGTTAATCTTGGGATGGGCAGTGGGAAGAGTAATGGGAGATAAAGATCAGAGGGGGAATGTAGAGTCATCATCTCTAGGGTATCACAGGTTATTTTAAGACTTCAGTTTTACCCTGATGAAAAGACATAAGAAAGTATCATGCGGACAAGTGAGATTATCTGATTTAAGTGTTAGTAGTGTCTCTGGCACTGTGTTAGAAGAGATTATAGTGAGAAACTGGGGAGACTATTAAACCATCAAAGTAATCCAGGTATGGATCCAAGTGTTAAGCATGGAGAGATTAAGAAGTCAACAATGCCAATTTGCTGACTGTAGGAGACACCATTTAAGTTGTAATCTGTGTGGATTTGCACACCCTCTTCCCCAAGATTCTCACAGAATTCTTATATAGATTCTCACAGAATTCTCTTATGGATATATATGTAGGTTCTCAATGTTTCACTATCACAAACAATGCCACTATAAACATCCTTTATGAGTGGCAGTAAACATTTTATGTACTTTTAAACAAGATGTTCCTCTTGGGTATAGATTTGCATGTATTTCATAGCATCATAGTAAATAGATCTTCAATTTTTGAGATACTGCAAAATTGGTCTTCAGCATGGTTATAATTATTTATAGTGGAGTGTGAGACAGAGTTTAACTATAACATGATAGAAATTGGTGTTTTCAAACTTAGATGGTATCTCATTATTGCTTTAATTTGCATTTCCCTAAACAGAGGTTAATTTGAACATTTTTGTCTGCATTTGTATCCCCTTCATAGAAACATTTGCTGATATATTTATCCAATTTTTAATTTTTATTAATTATATTTTTATGACATTTATTAATTACTGGGCAATTTCTTTATTATATTCCAGATTATCATCCTGTTTAAAGATATTTACATTGAAAATACCTACTCAGTCTCTATAGTTTATCATTTGTCATTCTGTTACACAGATTTTAATTATAAGTAATAAAAATATAATGATCTGAGACTTTTATTGTATTCTAATATTCTTAGTTTTAATTCAGTTTAAATTCATATTTGTGTATGGAGTAATGCAAGTTATAATTTTATTTCATTTCAATTTATGTGGAAAGACAGCTTTTCATCCTGTTTATAGAATAGGCCGCTTTTCCCTACTAGTTTACTACAAAATGCTATTGAGTTCCCATATGTGTTAGTATCTATTTCTGCATGCCTAGTCTCTTCCATTTATTTAGTTATCTATTTTCTTACTTATTAATGTCAATTCCCAATGTTGTAATTGCTATGGTTTAATAAAAAGGTTTTGGATCTGAGTACTTTTCTCCTGTTTCATAATTTGTTTCTGGTTTTTAGATGATCTTTGCATCTTACTCTTTATATATTTCTTTCCTTATTTTATCTAATGTTTTTATCACTGTGTTTTCTACTTAAGAGAACCAGCTATCCTTGTGGGTTTTCTTTTCTTTTTTCTTTTCATTTTTTTTGTCTATCAGTTAGGTACTTGTGTCTGTACAACAGCAACAAAAATCACGTGGGTAACAAGTTGATTTATTTGAAGCAAATGAAGGGACTCACAAATTTTAAAGAAGACTGGAAGATGATGCTTAAGAACAAACAGGATCAGAGAGATTTCTACAACGCCAGGAAGTCTGAAGCAAGAAGCCCGTGGCTGGGATGGCTTGTGTTTCGATTTGCTAAAGCTGCTGAAATACAATATACCAGAAATGTGTTGGCTTTTTCAATGGGGATCTATAGGGTTGCAAATTTACGGTTCTAAGGCCACAAAAATGTCCAAATTAAAGCATCAAGATGTAAATACCTCTGTGAACAAAGGCTGATGGCATCTGAGGTTCCTCTGTCACATGGGAAGTCACATGGTGATGACTGGTTGTCCTTCTCCTGGTTTCTAAATGGCTCTCTCCCAGGGTGTTTTCTTAGTTTCTCTGAGCTCTCTCCAAAATGTCTCTGCATTTTATCCTCTCATAGAGGACTCCAGCAAGGAGATAAAGACCCTCCTTGAATGGGTGGGGTCACATCTCCATGGAAACAACCTAATCCAAAGGTCCCACCAACAATAGGTCTGTCCGCACAAGATTGGATTAAAACAACATAGGCTGTTCTAGGTTATGTAAGATTGAGACCAGCACAGCTTGGGAACAAGTTTCTGAGACAGTGCCTCTGCCAACCTCTTCAAGAGGGTGTGCCGGTGTGTCAAAATCTGTTCTCATGGAAGAGCATGTTCTTAGCTGTTTGTTGGTTTGTTTATTCATTTATTTTCTTCATTCCTTCCCTCCTCCTTTGCAGAGCTGAGAGAGGAAGGCTCCAGCAACCTTGGCAGCATCTGTAGAAGAGGCAAAGGTGATAAGGAGCTCAACTGGGAGCCTGTATATCTTTTGTTGTAGCATCTGAGCTCTATTGTATCTTCTGAAATTAAATATCCTATTCCAGGTCTGCCTTATATAGTCATAAATGCATCTTATATCCTTGGAGGCATAACCTGGATTTCAGATCATATCCTACCTATTCCTTTGCATTCTCTCCACATTCAATCCAAAACCTTTAATTTCATAAATTCCCCACTCAGGGACCTCTTCTATAGCCAGTACTACTGCTTTTACAACCATCCTCCTCATGTGGACTCCTCAGGTGGACTCTTGGAACAGCCTGCCAACAGCCCAGTTGCTTTCATTCCTTTTTTTGTTTGTTTGTTTCATGAAACCCATTTTCCATACAGCCTCCAAATAGGCCTCTTAAAAATGAGTAGTGCCACATATCACTTTACAATTCTAAATCTACCTATGTCTTCTGATTCCAGTTAGATGAAAAACACCAGCTTCTTCTGTCGTGTGCACGATCTGCCCTGTTTCCACTCTTCAAGTTTATTCTGTCAGTTTCTCTCTTACTCACTTCCAATCTTGTCAAGGAACCTGCTAAACCGATTTCCCGTCAAGCCTGTATTCTTTTGGTTTCTGGCTGGATCGCTCTGTCTCCTGATCTAGCTGATTCCTTCACAACTTTCAAGCTATGGCTCAAACACAACCCCTCATTAAGGCTTTGCCACCCTGAGGATTCCTGACCTCTCGGCTCAATTACTCTCCATCACATGATCCGTAATGATCTTCTTCAATCACTTATCATGATGTGCAATAATTTTATATTCATATTCAATGACTCTCTTGCCCACTAGAATTCAAACTGTGTTAAGAGGACAGGCAGAGCATACTCTCTCCTTTCTGTCATGAGCACTAGTGCCTGGAATGGATGCTGTGGCTTAGAAAGCACTCAGTAAAGAATTTTTGAATAAACAAATCAATGGATGAATATGTGGAGCCTAGAACCTATGCTCTGTCCCAGGCAACTCACCTATTTGTTCACGTTACCTGTTCAATCTTACACTTTTCAGCAGATATTTCCACTATCAGTGCCCACCAGGACCCAGAACAAAATCTGGGTATGTTTCCCGGTTGTCCCCTCCCCAACCCTCAGTCTAACCTTGTTCCAGGTGGCGGGGAATTGCTGAGTGTTTTCTCTACTCTGCTTTTTCACTCTCCACTGGTTCTGCTGGTTACTACCAGGGTAAAGAATGTTACCAATCTATGCCAAAAAATTATTTTTCTTTCTTAGCTGCATTTTTTTCTTCCAAATTCACAGCATGCATTTTAGTTCCTGTTTATTTGGCTACTTCATGATTTTTTTTTTTTCTGTGCATTTCAACAATTATTAGGAGAGGAAAGTCTGTAATCTGCTTCATTCAACCATCTGCTACTAGAATTTCAAAATTTGTTTACAAGTTTAAAAAATTGCAAAACTGAAGACATTTCATCACATTCCTCTGTGAGTGTGTGTGTGTTCATAGAGATGGAGATAATCCAGAGAGAATTAATTCCAAATATTAATGCCTTTTCAGGCTAATGAATAATGGAATTGTCCCTCATTTTCATTTCTTTTTAAGCTACTGTATATTTTATTATTTCTAAAATGAATTAGAAATACTTTAAATATTGGAAAAATATAACTACATGTTATTTAAATATTTTAAAAGTTAAAAATCTGCCTAAGATGCTGCTTCAAACTGTTCATAGAAAAATTGATACAGCTGTAATATCTAATTGTAGCACTTAACATAAGCATCCCAACAATAATGCAGTACAAAAATAATCATTTTAGCCTCTAGAATTAGAAGCAGATGTCAATGGTTTCAGAATTCAGATTACTTAGGAAATGCATATATTTAAAACATCCATACGGTAGATATACAAAGTAAATTATCTCTAATTGTGCTTTTAAGATGCATGCTCTGTGATCAAATTGTGCATAATCACTATTAAACTGGTCGAATCTTTGAAGAGACATAATTTATAATACTACAGATCCTGGGACTGTTTTATGAATCATATTGGAAGCAGTAGAATAGGGAAGTGAATGAAGACATTGAAGAGGTGAAGGGCATGTGGCCACATTTTAACACATTCTGTACCATTAATAAAATACTACAGAGAACATAAAATTAGCAATGGCTACCCATAGAAATGCTGAATTTGGAATGATTTGATCAAGTTAAAGAGACTATGTAATTTTAAAACTATTCAACTACTTGCTCCACTAAGTATACTGAAATCTGCAATTGTAAATAGAGCTTAATTTTCATTATGGAACATAAAAAATTTAAAAGAAAATGAGCAGAAAATAAATGAGAAAGAAAAAAGTTGTAAAGCTTATATGAAGAGGAAAAAGCAGCATAAATGGAATTTGGAAATGTACAAAATAATTAAAAATTTTCTACCACATGATTCATTAGAAGCATTCTAAGAAGAAGAAGATTTTACCTAAAATCTCAAGATAGGGAAACAATGAGAAACAATTTGGTGTCCTGATTTTTAAATCTTGATACATAAGATTTTGGCACTTAATATGTTTTGAGTTTATTTTTAAAACTTGCTTATAAAATTAACAAATATAGTAAAAATAGTTAAATAAACATTAAATATTGATACATTTTAAAAATATATTGAGGTAAAATAAACATGCAATAAACTGCAATATAAAAAGACACCACTGATGAATGTCTATGTATACATACACTTGGGAAACCATCACAAAAAAACCATGAATGTATATATTACCCCCAAAAAGATCCTTATCCGTCTTTCAACTTTCCATTCCCCTGCCTCTCATCCTTCCACCTCATTCAAATTTACTGGAATATTTGAAAAATATACTTTTATGAACTTTTCAATATCTATAGACAGTGTAGTGAATGCTCATTTTATTCCTGATACTGCCTATTGTACTTTCTCCCTTTTATTCTAAATGGATCTGACTAGAGAATTTATCAATTACATTAGTCTTTTTCAAAGAAACGACTTTTAGCTTTGTTCATTTTATCAATTATGTATTTGTTTTTCTTTAATTCATATCTGCTCTTATCTTTACCCTGTCCTTCATTCTACTTAAAGATTTATTTGCTCTTTTTTTGCTTGTTCATTGTGATGGATTCAAAAGAAATTTAATTTTTTGTTTTGTTTTGTTTTTACTCACTTTCATTAGTTTTATTGAGGAATCATTTACATTTGATATAATTTAACACTTTTAGATCAACCTGTAGATCAGGCAGTGGATCAACCTGTCGAGAATTGTGAATGTCACATAAATAGAATCCTTATGTAGCATGGACATTTTTCTTTTACAATGCATAAGTCTTTGAAATTCAACTATTGTATATATTTTTGAGTAAGTAGTACATTTTTAATACTAAGTAGTATTGCATTGTACAAATTTAATACACATTTGAGTCATTTCCAATTTGGGGTTATTAATAAAGCTGCTATGAACTTTGTGTGAACATAGGTTTTCATTTCTCTTGATTAAATATCTAGTTGCTGGGTTGTATGGTGAGCACATGTTTAATTTTATAATATACTCACATATTATTTTCTAACTGGCATTATGATTTTGCATTGAAACCATCAATGGAAGCGTATCCTAGAAGGTCACAGTCTCTTCAACAATCAGTTTGGTCTCTACTTTTAATTTCAGCCCTTCTAGTGGATGGGTAGTGGTATCTCATTGTACTTTTAATTTGTATTTCCTAAGAACTAATGGTATTGAACATATTTTCATGTGTTTATTTGTTATGTATATATCTTCACTATGGAGTGTCTGTTAAAAAATTTTCCCATTTATTTGGGGGCTGTTTGTCTGATTATTGAGTTGAATTGCTCCTTTCTATATTTGTATACAAGTCTACTTTGGATATATTTGTATACAAGTCTACTTTGGATATATATATATATATATATATATATATATATATTTAATATTTTCTTCTGGGCTTGCCTTTTCATACTCTTAATAGTGTTTTTGGAAGAGTAAAATTTTTTATTTTGAGGAATTAGTCATTTTTTCATTCATGCTTTTTTGAGCCCTATTTAATAAATTTCTGTCTAATCAAAAGTCAAAAAGGTTTTCTCCTTATTGTTCCCCTAGATGTTTGATGGTTTTAGCTAATGACTTTAGACATTTGTCCATGTCACATAAATTTTCTTTCATATAATTTGAGGTGTTAGAGTTGAGTTTTGTTGATTTATTTGCATATAGATAATCAATGGCTTCAGCACCATTCATTGAAAACAATACAATTTCCCCAATGAATTACCTTGGCAATTTTGTCAAAAATCATTTTGCCATATAGTTTTGCATCTATTACTGAGTGAGATTTCTGTTCTCTTCATTCATCTATATTTCTACCTTTATGTCAAAATTGTACTCATTGATTACAGAAGCTTTATAGTGAATTCTTAAAATTAGGTAATGTTAGTCCTCCAAATTTGTTCTTAATTTTCATTTTTTTGAACGAACACCAAGTTCTTGGCATATTTGTATACATTTCAGAATCAGGTTGCCATTGCCCTATGAAAAAACTGATTTTTATAAAGAAAATTGTAATTGCATGGACTTCACTGATCTATTTGGGAAGAAGTGATATCTTATCAATATATAGTCTTCTGAACCATGAACCTATTATCTCAATTATTTAGGTCTTTTTAAATTTTTATCAGTTTTTTGTAACTTTCAGCATACAAATCTTCCATATATTTCATTCCTTTTTCCTTATGTGTTTCATGTTTTTAAAGTTATTTAAATGTCAAAGTATTTTTTCTAATTCTATCTCCAATAATTTATGGCTAATATATAGAAATTTAATTGATTTATCTATATTGACATTTAATTTTGCAGCCAGACTAAAGTCACCTGTAGTTCTAATAGTTTTTTTTTTTTTTTTCTTTTTTCTTTTTTGAGGCTTTCTTTGTATTTTCTGTATTTCTTTTTCTCACACTATTGTACTGGCTAGGACTTCCATACAATGTCAAATAGAGGTGGTGACAGCAGACTGCTCTATTCCTCATTTTAGTGGGGAACATTTTACCATTCATAAGTAGCCATAAAATTTAAGTTTTAAAAAATGCAATTTACAAGCTTGAGGAAATTCACCTCTAGTCCAGTTTGCTGAGAGGTTTTTTATTATGGAGAATGTTGAATTATTTTTCAAATAGTGTTTCTGGAACTTTTGATATCATAATAGGATTTTTCTTTTTAAGTTTGTTAACACAGGAATTACATTGGATGTCTTTTAGAATCTGAATAAAGTTTACATTCTTGGGATAAATTTCCCTTTGTCATGATGCTCATACTCATATATATTATTGAATTATATTTATAAAATTCTAATATAATCTATGAATTCTAATATAAAAATCTATGAATTCTAGTTTAAAAATATTTTTAGTGATTTTTTAAATCCATGCTCATGAGGGATATTGGACTTTAGTTTCATTTTTCTGTAATAAATTCTAAATCATATATTTATGATTTACTTAATGTCAGTTATATCTTTTCCAGAATTATAAACTATTGTTATTTGTATATTTTAAATCAATAAATTGTTATGCTGTTGGTTCATACAGTCAATAGTTATTTAGTTTTCCTACATATTTAGGAATAATTAATTTCCTCAAAGTTAATTTTCTCAGCTTATGTAATTCTGAATTTATCATTGGTTATGGGATAAACTGGTGATGGATAAGACTGGAACTTACTTTCTTATAACTCTTTGAACCTATCATTTTATTATGTTAAGTTTCCATAGTTTCTGTAGAGCAGTCAATAGTCAGATCAATTTCAATTTCTCATTGAAAATCATCTGCTTTGCACTCTGCTTTTAAGGTTTTTCTTTATCTCTGACTTCAGAAGTTTTATTATGCTGAGTGTAGACATGAGTATTTATTTTAGGTCTTCTTGAATGTGTGAATTGATGCTTTTGGTCAGTTTTAAATGATATATCAGTTTTTATCTCTTCAAGTTTGTTTCTGCACATTTTATCACTTCTTTTTTTGAGAATGCCATTCACATATTTGATAGGCCTTATCATATTGTTTCTCTATAGAACTTTACATTGTCTTTCTTATTTTCATCATTTTGTCCCTCTATGATATATTTCTTCTTATATATCTTCCAGTTCACTAATACTCCCTTCATCTGTGTCTTTATTGCTGCTAAATGCCAACAATGAGTATTTAATTGAACTTATTGCCTTATATATGTTCTTGAATTTCATTTGGATTTTTTATATCTTTCAATTCTATGTAAAAATTTTAATATTGTAATTACTTCCCTTGAATATATTAAGGATCATTATTTTAAATACAGATCTGATAATTTCAGTGTTTGGATCCCTTTTGGGTGTGTTTTTTTCATCTAGTATATCATGAGCTTGTTCACGTTATCCTTACGTCATGCGTGCCACATTATTATTGTTTTGTTGTTGTTGCTGTTGTTGTTAAATGATGGTATTATATGTAAAAATTTTAAAAGTAATTTAAAGCCTGGATCAGGTTTAATCCTTCAGAGAGTATTTCAGTTGGCCAGTTCACATTTCTCCTCATCTCATTTAAAAGGAATGAAATGATTAAAAGCTGAACTTTAATTCCTATGAGGTATTATCTCTTTTTGGTTCACCCCAATCTTGGCTTTGCTTTAAGGGTATCCAACCCAAAATATAGGTGGCTTATTATACACCTACACACATCTTTGTCAGGCCCTGGATTCCATATTTTTCTCCCTATTCTCATTAGTCTGTCAAAAGCAGTGCTTAGCTTCTCAGTTTCTCATTTGCCTTTTCTAGGGGATATTAAAAGCAGTTTATGATAACCAAGGAGAAATGTTCTTATATAGCTTGGCCCTCCTAAAATTACATCATTTCTTAAAATCATAATCAAAATAAATCTCAAATTAGCCAAATATTAAACATTAAATTCCTGTGAATTACAATTTAAAAATTTTATCAATTATTCATATTATTTTCTTCAAGATTGTATCTAAATATCTGCCATTTTCATTGAAACGCCATGTCCCACATGTATTTCCCATGATCTAATGTAGCTACATTAATTCATATTACACAAATGAGGACTACATAATGGTTAATGATAAATGAGATAATATATTTCTGTTTGGTTAATTGGAAAGACTTCACTTTTAATGTAATAAAACATAATTAAATTTTATTGAGGAGTGTGACACTTTAAATTTTCATTGCTCTTTGATCTTTTTTATATTTGCCAGAGGTATTATTAGCCCATTCATCAAATATTTATCATACACAAAATATATACCAGGAATTGTTCTAGAATTTGGAGAAATGAGAATTAAACATACATATATTTCCTGTCCTAGTAAAGTTAGAGAATAGAGAATTACAACCATGTATTCAGGGATTCCTATAAGCCAAATAATTTGAATACATTATCTCATTTAGTCCTCTGAATTTCTCATCAAAATGTAATAATATAATAACTGTTTCCTATAAGAAGAAACGTATAACTCTTTAACTTTTAAAACTTCTCAAACCCACTTAGTAATATCAGAGCCATTTTCTGAATGTAGGTTTTGGAAACTCTAAATCCAGTTTGATACTGCTCCTCCTTAGCTTAGAGTGTTCTCTTATTTAGCAGCTGTTATGTTGAAGGATACCTTTTACCATATTCTATATTGTCCCTCACTCATCTCAAGTGGTGACATATGGATGATCCATTTGAAAATACAGGTTTTTATTATTGTAGTCCAGTTTTTATTACACTGCAGGGATGGAAAATTTCCCTTTCTGGTACATAGGACATGTGTAGCCTGGAAATTTTTACGTGAAGATCTGAAACATTGAGAAACCATGCATAGATGTGTGTAAGTCAAGTGTCCCTGATTCATTTGGAACATTCACATACAAATTAGTATTAAGAGTTGAAAATATGGCAAAATCCTAAAAAGAAATGACACCCATATGGTAAAACATCTTTGATTTGAAGGTGAAGGTTAAGTTTAAAGTTTATTCTTACTATATATTTTAACATAATCTATTTTCCTGATTTGGAGTTATTTAGGAGGAAACTGGCTGGGGAGAAATTACATATCATGGAAAAAGATTTTACCTATATATAAATCTTTACAACTGCTAACAACTTTGAGTTATGTTTCAAAAAACATGTATTTGCTTACAGGCATTGTGAATTAAGCTGAAAGACCAACAAGGCTCTCTTCTCTATGTGACTCCAGAAAAATGAGGGACTTGGGTTTGCCCTGAAAATTATAACAAGAAGATTGATTAAAAATTATAAAAGTCTAATACTGGAAAATAGAGAATTGATTTACAAAACTGGAGTTAATTATCTTCAAAAATATTAGTAGCCACTTACCAGTAAAAAATGCAGATTGTAAATACCAAATATTAGGTAAATTCTAGTTGTTTTAATTTATAATTTATTCAAATTCAGAAGAGTATTTATCTTCTTGATATATAGGAAGAACTTTGAATTTTAAAACAGGAAATTGTTTAAAATATAAAACTTTTTCAAATAAGCATGATAAAAATATTCCTCATGAATAATAAAATCTTAAAATACAAATGACACTAACATTTGCAACTGAGAAGAACACATTTAAAATACATATTTTATAAGAATTATATGTGACTATTCTTTTAGCTCCTTTGATAACAATTTTCATTTTCAGAAATCATTAGAAAACCTCTTCATTCATTTTACTTCTTTTTTTTGCTTGCCTTGACTTTTTTTTTTTTTTTTTTTTACAAATATTGGTGAACTAGGCCATGAATAAAGTGATAACTGAAATTTCTCTTAACCTAAAACAATTCCTGTCAATATTTATATAAGATTATTTTTATCTTGCTCAATTTTATAAGTTTCCTTGACATCATTCACATGGAAATTTATGACACCATCCTTCTATAAAATGATCTATGAAGGAAGAGAAAATAAAGAGCATCACTTCAGGACAAAAACATGAAATTTAAATGCATATTGTTTAAGTCTATCATTAAACATTGGGGACCCAGCTTCAAATTAGCACATAAAAATGCAGAAATGTTCAGTCAGCTCAACACTGTATACTCTACAGGACACAAAATTGCTGATGGATAACCAACATCTGGCTCATTTGTTTGCTATAGCGATTAACAGTTCTAACTTTTATAAATGTGGCATATTACATAATATGGTTGTTAATCATTTTTCAAGCAATAGCAGATATAGTTTAAGTTCAAATCTCACAAATCTTACCTTGACTTATTTGTAAGAAAACATTTTGAATTATTTATGTAAGTGTATGCTAAAATTAGGCAATGAAGAAGCATCTGTTAAAATAAAATCATACTGAGTTTAAAAAATTATATTCTATACTGACTGCATTAATGTCCCCAATTGCTTACCTCTCCCTATGTCCATATGCTTTGCCATGTGACTTTGCAATTCCTCTCACTGAAGAATCAATGTCTATATACCCACTTCTTAAGAGTGGACTGGTCTTGCTTCATTTAACAGATTGTGGCAGAAATGATAGTATCTCAGTTCTAAGCCTAGATCTCAAGAAGTTTTGCATATTTCCCTTGTGTCTCTGTGCCTCTGATATCCCTGTGAGAATTTTTTAGAGGACGAAAAACTAATTGAAGTGAGTTGCCATATTGGACACAGCCAAACAAGCAGAGATAAGTCAATGGCCAGACAATCCAGCCAAGATGAGCAGAGTCTCTTACTTAATCCCAGGTGACTTCAGGTGCATTGAAAAATAAACATTTATTTCTGTAAGGCGCTGAGAGTTTTTATTGCCATATAGCAGTTTTATAACAAATTTTATAGGACCTGAGATTTCTCAATTTCTAAGCTACCTTCCAATTATTAAGTGCTTTTTGAAATTTCTTTTAATTTTGAATTTAAACAAAGCATTTTTAATAGGTGATGCATAGAGCCATTTTTTTCTGCATTTTAAAAATAAAACTGTATTGCTGAAGGTCTCCCAACTCACTTATCACTACAACCAATAATATCTGACTTATGTGGACACCCTAGACAAGTAAACTTGCCTACATTTATTTATATCTATCTGAAAACTACATAAATTACTTGGAGCTGAGTTCAAACACTTCAACTAAAGGTCTCAAGAAGGAGATGGAGAAGAATTTTCTGTAGAAAAAAGGATTCTTGATGCTTGGAACATTTATTTTAATTGTTCCCATGATTTCATAATAGATTTTCCACTATGCCTAGTATTAAATTTTCAAGAAAGTAATGGGATATTGAGATAATCCAAGATTTCCAATAAAATTCAAAATTGATAAATCTTGTTTTGTTCAATTTTTTAGATCTTTCTTTCTCTTTACAAATTGACAAAGATGATAAATTTAATCATAAAAACATTCACAAAAAATATTTCTAATTAAACCTTTTAAAATCCTGATAATTATGGGGGAAACAGTATAAAAGCAAAGTTATTTATTTCAAGAGAAAACTAACTTAAATTTTGTCTTCAGTTGAAATGCATATGTGTGTAGCCCTTTATCTATCAATCAATATCCATTGATCAATAAATTAATCGATAGATAAACAAATTGAGAGTTTGTGTCTTACCCTAGTATTTCAGGGAACTCTAGATACATATCTATAAAGTTACAAAATTTTATCTTTTGCTTCATTGAAATGAAATTCTAGAAATTATTTGAGTCTGTTTCTTTCCTGAAACCACCCTACTTACTGGGATTATAAGAGCCATATACATAGATATATTTCCAAATAGCCAGCTTGAATTACTAAACCCATCTCTTTTCTGGGTAATTAATTAATTTATCAATTTATTTAAGGATATTTATTGACTGCCTACCAAGCACCAAATAAAGTTCTTTGCTCTGGAAATTCAAATGAAGGCATAGTCACTGTTCTCAACTGACTCAACAGTCTAATTGGGAAGACCAAGTAAATGGACAAAATGAAAACTGCAACAAAATATTATTAAAAGATTTAATCCAAGAATACTCATGAGCACATAAAATGGACACCCCTGAGATATTGGTGGTGATGAATGATTTCCTGCAGGAGATGATAATTTAGCTCAGCATAAAATAGCAGTAAAAATTGGTGAAGGACTTCAGGAAAAGCACACTTCAGTCATGAAGACAAGGTGTGATGAACAAATAAGTTAAGGCTTATTCCACAACCATTTGGGAAACTTATCCAAAATACAAATGTATTTTGTGTTTAGCTCTACCTACAAAAAAAAGTCTGATTAAATACATATAGGGTTTGCTAGGAAGTGCATATTTTGAAAAGAAAAATAGTAAGTGATACTGAGGCATAATCTCAGCTTAAGGAAACATGGAGTAGAGCAGAAACGGTTAGACAATGAATAGGAAACTACAAAGCTGGAAAGGTAGGAGACTTTAAGCTATAAGGTCTTTAAACTATAATGTAATTTTATTACAGGTAAGGAATTTAGACTTTAATAGAAATTAATGGAAAGTTCCAGGATTTAGTGCTCATGGGAAGAAGGGACTGCATGTTAGCCTGGAACTGCTCCCTTCTCTCTCAGATATGTTTGGTAAACACATAGACCGCTGAATACACCCATATTCCCTCGGATATAACACATTCTTCCTCTAACCCTTATTCCTTACCACTAAAGGATTTCTAAGAAATGATCATTCAATGTATAATAAACTGTCCTATATTCTCATACTCTTCAATAAAGCTTTCCTAGATCTCCTAGCCTTAACAACAAAACAAGTAAACAAAAAACTTATCTCACTTTGAGGATATTTTCCTGGTCTCAAATCCAGGCTATTTTTAATCTTATACTCAGGGTGTTTAAACAGTAACATTTTTTCATCCTCTCATCTGAAGCCATTTTTCATATTTTACAAAAGAAATGAAATATAAAACAAATTCCTAACTTTTGAGGTTCCCACATATTAACATCCTTCATCATTATCATCTACTAAAATATATGTAAATACTCATCATCCACAGTAGACTTTGTTACCTGACTCACCATTTTCTTTCCTGTCCCGGGTCAAGCAATCATTCTAAATGACGTCAAAGTTCATGTGGTTGACCTAACCAGTACCCTTGCCTCTAAATTATTGGCCATTCTCCTTTCTTTATTTTCTTCATCCATTCAGGAAGATGCTGAATGGGTTTGGACCCCCTCACAAGCAGACACTGAGACAAGAATTTGAGTGCCAATAATTTCTTTGGGATGTAATTTCAGGAGATACTTGTAGAGCAGTGTATAAGTGAGGCAGATAAGTGAAAGAAGACAACAAAGGGTGCCTTATCAAGTCAGTTTCTTCTGTAGGTAACTAGCTGAATTCAACTGGGGAACTCTGCAAGACAATTTAAAATATTTTTCAGAATTATCTTGACCAATGGGGAGAGAGAGCTCTAGCAGGAACCTACCAATATCCTGGATGCTGTTGGTTGAGCCACACTTCTGGAGCACTAATTCTGAGGTTTTCTAGCTTTCCTTATACCCAGGGCAAGTATATGTCAGTGAACAAAATAAAACTGTCAGCCAGGGGATTGAAAGGGATCGAAGTAGGCAGCCTGTGCTGTTTAGAAATGAATAGAAAGTACTATCCTTGAGGCAATGGGGCAATGAGAGCTCGTGCTACACCTTCCATACCCACGAGCCACTGGACCCTGACAACACCCAACATTTCTCTTCTTCCTTCAAAAATGTTCATTCCACTCTGTGATCACACTAATCTTTAGCTACACTATGTTCTCCAATTAATTTATGAATACAAAACCCACCATTCTCTTGTTTTCTTCAGTTTGTCTTCTGCCTAGCCTAGATCCCCAAGTCTATCTTTTCAACCACTACCTAGACTATATCTGCACATTTCAAAAGTTGAGCAAGAATCTGGGACACTTCAATACTTTCAGGTTCTAGGAATATATAGACTGTGAACTCCAAATCATGAGTATAAATATTATGGTGAATTTTATATATTTATATTTAATAAATTAATGAAGTGAATAAAAATGCAATAAAATATAATATACCATTCAAAAGAAAATTATATGATTTACAGAAAAAAACCTATCCTCTGCAGATGTTATAGTCCAATAATTAGATTAAAAATTTAAACTATTAAAATTAGTGACTTTTTTCAATTTTGTTAGAGCTTGACAAGCATTCCTTCATTTAGAAAGAACACCAGATACCTATAATTGAGGTCCATTTGTCTGTTGTATATATTGCCAATGCAAATACCCTGCCAAATTTTTCTTGTTAACTTATGCATGCACTTTTGTTAGGTAAATACCTGGGAATGGAATTACTGGATCTTAAGAGTAAGGATGTATTTGACTTTGGTAGATATTTCCAAAGAGTTTTTAGTCAGTTTTGAGGAGTAATAGTGAGAATTACTACTTCTACATATTCTCACTTAGTTCCTAACTGAGGCATCCTGGATGTGGGGTAGAACACTTCTTATATTTAGCAATGTTTTAAAGCACATAAAACCTTCTGCAGGACAGGAGACCCAAACCTAACTCAGTCTCCTACCTTTATACATAATTGAGCCTGAAAGAGTATGTACGATCATTTTATCAAACCAGCTGCTTCTGTATGAAGGAAAATGTGGAAAGATATGTGAATAAATAAGGAATGAACCTACTGCCACATCTGAAATTGTTGTAAAATATTTCCTCTGATTAGAAGTGATATTCCCAGTAAGGCTTGGAAATCCAGTCATTTCAAACTTGTTAACTGTAGGCCAATGTTGAGTTCAGTCTTTGATTAACTAACTTAGAAGACTATGAGTACAACTCCTGGATACTTAAGTCAAGGCATTGAACCCTGATTTCTAGGACAGCACAATTTTGTAGTGAATTTCACTGATTTGAAATTAATCAGAAATTTTGAGCAGCAGAGACATGATGTGACCTAAATTTTAACAGGGCACCCACCTGCTATGATAATTAATTGACTGAAGAGCACTAAATTCAGGTATATTATTCAGGAAACTTTTGCAAAATATGGGTGAGAGAAGACAGAGGCTTACATAAGGCTGTATCATGGATGATGGTAAGAAATGGTGATGAATTCCAGAATATTTTGTAAGTAAAGCTGATAGGATTTACTGGAAGAATTCATTTTGAATTGTTATTTCTTATAGAAAGACAGTTTCAGGAACTTCAGTTGCAATTTGTCTAGTCAAATGGTTCTCAGACATTTTGGTCTCAGGGTCACTTTGCACTTTTAGTTATTGAGGATCCCAAAGAGTTTTCATAGATTGGTAAAATCTATGAAAACTTATTGTATTAGAAATTAAATCTGAGAGTTTTGTAGGATATTTATTGATTTCATTAAATAGCAATAATAAACCATTAAAAGATAGTTTATACCTAATATTACAAAAAATGGCTCTATTTTTCAAAACAAAAAAATAGTAGGAGAGTGGAATGGTTTTACAGTTTTAGAAATCTCTTTAATGCCTGGATTAATAGATGAGAACTAGATTATCTCCTCCAGCATTCAATCCGTCATAGTATGTTGCTTCAGTGAAAGTATATGAAGAAACTGTGGTCTTACACAGATGTTAGCTAGAAAAGGTATGCAGACATTAACAGCATTTTCAATTAACTATATATATTCTTTTTTGAAACTATAAACAAAACTTGATAAGTGGTAGTTTCTTAAACATTGGTTGCAATGTGGAATCTGAAACAACCTTATCAATAAATGTAATACTTTGTGACATTAAAGATTTTTGTCTTATTTTTCACATGAAATGAATCTCTTATACCTGCATAATTTCAAAACATTATGCAATGATAATACAGAATAGTGTTATGCAGATTTTTCAAATGCTGATACATTTTCTTGTGCAGTATCAAAAATCTCATACATAAATACCACAACAAATCTTAATAGAGAAGTCTCTAGTATTGAGAAGCTGGCAAGCTCACGGTGGCACATACAAGCTTTCTAAAATTCTAATTTTCCACTTAAAAGCCAGAATTTTATCATTGACAATAAATTCTCTCAATTCTATTCCTTTCTTTTCTTTTTCTTCCCTTTCTCTTCTCATCTCTTCTTTTGAATAGACAGGCTCACTTTATTTGTGTTCCTGAGCATATCAGCCAAATGTCTAAGACTTGTTTGCTATTGATTTTCTGTCAGTCAGTCTTTCAAGGGAAATCATTGTTTCATGAAATAAGAATTTAGTTGAGCTCCTAACTGAAACAAGTACACAAGTCCTTTCTCTCCAGAAGATCATCTAGTGTTGATATGCAGCAAATTTTTTTTTTTTTTGCATATTTTCCTTTTCATCACAGGGGTTCAAGAGTTAAAAAAATTAGTAATATTTACTTCTTCAGCAAGGGCATTCTTAAGTGAGGTTTTCATTTTTGTGTGTACTGCAAGTGTGTGGCAATAAAGAATATGACGACTATTGGTATATTTGGTGCCACTGTCTTAATTCATGCTAAAGTGCCTGTAGTTTTGCACAGCATTGCTTTTGAATTGTCAGTGTGAACATCAACACAGTAAAATAAGCAAATACAATTTTAGTGTTATCAAGAAAACTATTTAAATCAGAGAATCACTGACTATATTTTGAAAACAACTGGTCTAGCCCCTTCATGAAGTCAGCAGCTGGTGAAATAACTGTAAGATATACTCATGGATATGTTGGGTCCACTGTGAGACGGACTTTGACCAACATTCCTCTTATCACACGACCTCCACAGGCTCTCACTCTGACCCTTGAATGGTGGCAGCATTCTGTGATGACTCAGAGCCAGTGTTCAGTAACCCTCAAACATCACATCATGTCTCTTTCCCCATACATTCTGTCCTCATAAATGCCTTAGGATACCTTTGGTAATGGGTAGAAGAAAGACTAGCAGTATATTCTTGTGGCATTGTCCTAAAGTCTGTCTTCAAGAGTTCTGGACCCATTTTTCCTTTATTGGTATCTGGGTCTATCAACTAATCCATGGCTGGTTGAGAGAGGTTATAACTCTATTTTAGTGGCTCATATATCTGGATCTTATTCACTAGTTCTAGAGCTGTTTCTTTCATATCTATAAATCAAGTAGAATTTGGGGGGACTGGTAGGAATTCCATGATCAATTAACCAATTAACCAATTAATCACCTTCCAAAGACCTTATTGTATCAATCCATTCTGATAACCACTCAGAACTGCTGATTATCATAGTAACCAATGTAATTGTCTCTGGGGGTAAATTATCTGGTAACTATATTGCTGCCAATTAGCTTTTGCTGCTGTGGGATCCCATCTGTCTTTAGTGCCTTTCACAGCCTGCAAGTAAAGCTGATGCAGAATATTTTAAGGATGCTGGCACTCTCTTTTCCTTCTATTTTTCATCACCTTACTGAATTAAGTTTTTAGGCTACTCTGTGAGGATATGAAGATAAAGAGAGGGAAGCAGGTTATACATAATAATCCACTTGGACATTACTATTTTCTTCACCCTTTGCATTCCTTTTCTTTACAAGGTAGAAAAGATATCTGGTATTTAAAACTCATTAACTCCATATTTTAGTCACCTTCTTGAGCAAATTTCAAAAGCACGTGCAGATGCTCAATTTAGTCCTTCGAATCCAGAATCTCAGTTCAGTTTACCATTATTGATATTCTGGATCTTATTAAATACACGTTTTTCTCTTTATGGTTCTAACCTCTGGAAAATCAACTTCTGCTTTATTATCCAGATTATGACCAAAATAAGTAAGACAGATATTGCAACACATTGGCATGTAAGCTTTTCCTCCAAGATAGAATGTTGCACTTGTCTCTTTGAGGGAATATTGAGATCTGAGCCCAGTTATGGATGTGATGGCTACTGGAATAGTGCAGTATAAGGACCACTGGTTTTCTATTGCGTGGTAACCCCCCTACAGGTAATCATTCCATGGTTGCAAAATGAGGCAAGGCTAGCCGATCAGACAAGTCCATCACAAAATTCTACTCAGAGTAATCCAAATCTATCTACTCTAGTTCTCACTTCAGTTCTCATTCCAGTTCTCATCCCAGTTCTCACAGTCCCACTGTATCCTATAAACTTCCTATATTTTAAATAGTGTATCTGGCAAGGCTGTGAATTAAAATTATAGGTTCAGCAACCCAGAGTACCAAATCCTGAAACTAATATTTTGTGAAGAGTCCTATGATTACAAGAAACAAGATATTATTTGGGGCGGTCAAATATCCTTCATATTCTGATCATTCCTTGAGCCACTAATTTAAAATCATGTGTGGCTATTTCTTTCTTTAATCTTTTTAGTAGAGACCAAAAGAGCCCACACAGTTTTCATTCCAATCAACATGTCCTACTGCAGGAGACATTTGGTCTTTCAAAGACTTATTTAATTGACACTTCATTCCATACGACCACAGAATATAATTTAAGTGACTATTTTGCCATTGCATGCCATGATCTACTAGTGTCCCATTTCCTACAGTAACCAGATAACAATGGCCTTCGAGAGTAATCCAACCAATTAGTCAAGGTGATTCACTTCCTTAAGTGTCTGCAACAACTTCTCACAGCAATACTGTGCCAATCAAATTGAGGCCACAAAACAGCAACCACTCTCAGTATTTTAGGCAGAAATTATTAATGTAAGAATATAGGTGCTTTGAGGCCTTTTTGGAATGGAATTTGATATACTACTCCCACAAACAGTGAATTCAAGGAAAGAAAACTGCACTAGCTACATTTAAGGAAAAAGAAAGTGAAATACAAAGCCACATCTACTTTGCTCCTTTCTTCTTCTTGCTGTCTAGGAAGAGAAAGACTAGATATAGGAATGCTGTGGGTAATTCTAACTACAAAAATTAGCTTGAGAAACTCACGTCTCCAAAATGTTGCTTGTTGTTAGGAAATTTTAAAACAGCAAAATTATCTTTGTCTTCCTCATCCTTTGCAAATATTTTCCTGGGTGCATTTAATTGATGGAATCTAATTTGCATCCAGAATCCTAACTTAAGTGTCCCTGTGAAATGAGTTTTATGTTTTCTCGTTTCTGTAGGCAAAAATGTAGAGTAGAAGAAATTGAGAATTAATACTGAGTGTCCATCTGTTATATTCAACCCAATTACTATGACTCTCTGTTGCTTTATAAGCTTCACTGGCTCCCTATAGTCTTGGATTCAATTTGAATAATATTAATTGAGCATGAATGATGGTCTAGGCACTGTGACAGGTGATAAGGAAACAGTCAGTAATTTCATGGAGCATAGCATGAACAAGGTAAGACAAGAATGAAACAAATAATTATAATTTTGTCTAGTGAAAAGAGTAGGGAAAATGCAGTGTGCTGTGGAGATATAAGAAGAAAGGATTTAAAGGAAGTGAAAGGTAACCTGAGAAACAAAGAGTTGAGATCAGTCGAACTAGTCTACTTGTGACTATGTGTAGTTGAAACAGTAGATGCTCAATAAATATTTGTTCCCCAAATGTTTTTCAGGAAACATTATGTTTTTGGTTATGACAATCATTCATCCAAACCTTCATTCATTCATTCATTCAGTTGACCCAGAGATTAATAGAATAAATGAATGAACCATTGACGTCAGTTTTTCCTACACACCCTGCCCTCTCTGACATGTTGAGTGAAAGTTCTAATAATATGATGGAATTATAAGTTCTTGTGTAGAGGGATGTGGGATTTTAGTGTTTTTGCCATCAATTGTTTCATAGGCATTATTAAATGAAAAATCATTTATCTTGTATTTTAAAGGTTATAGGGTATGTATAGAATACACCAAAGCAGACTGACATTAATTTCTATGCCAAAAACCTGCTCCAAATTCTACATAAGTGTTTTATATCAAAATATCTGTCCATTTAGAAAATTAACTAACTCTGCAAAAAAGAGGTAAGGTGTGTGTGTGTGTGTGTGTGTGTGTGTGTGTGTGTGTGTGTGTGCGTATGTGGTTTATTCCCATCTCTTTATAATATTATTTAACTTAGAGTACATATTTAGAAGTAGTTAATTTACTTTACAACCTTACTTCAGATTCATAATCTTCTTGTATTAACTGATCGATTATTTAAATGTTAGAAGGCAGCAGCTTCCACTGATACGAAAATAACAATAAATCTTCAAGCAGATGTATTTGCTGCTAACACATTACCTTACACATTGTTTTATTTTCAGAAAGAAGCCTGATTAAAACTTGGTTTTAAATAATAATAAAATCAACATATTGGATAAGAAGCAGGAATTTTGTAGAAACTGTGCCACCTAACAAATTTCTCCATTCTGGCTCAAAATATTAAGAACACAATATTGCCTGTCTTCTCCTAGCATCTATCCACTATGCAAATTCTACAACAATGCATTGGTTTCCTAGAGTGGCCATAATAAAGTGCTACACAGGGAGTGACTTAAAACAACCGAATTTTATTGTCTCACAGATCTGGGGGCTATACACCCACAGTCATGGTGCCGGTGAAGCCATGCTCTCTTCGTTGCTCCCTTCCTTGCTCCTTCCAGTTTCAGGTGACCCTGGTGTTCCTTGGTTTGTGGCAGAATACCTCCAAACTCCACCTCTGCTTCACATGGCTGGCTTCTCCTGTGTGTCTCTGTCTCTTCTCCTCTTCTAGAAGGTCACCACAAATACTGGATTAAGGACTCGCCCTACTCTAGAATGACCTCATCTTAATTGCCTCTGCAAGGACCCTTTTCAAAATAAAGCCATATTCTGAGGTCTTTGGGATTAGAGCTTCAGCATATCTTCTGGGGGACACAATTCAACCCATAACATACATCAGCCAATCCTGGGGGCCCAAGTATGCCAATTCTGTTCGGAAAATCAACTGCTTGTCCAGTGCTGGGCAATTAGCTAGAAAGTCATGAGACACAGAGCACCTGGCTCTCAGTCTGCTTTTTCTATTTTGTTTTGTTTTTTCTCCTTCATACCACACACTTGCATACACACACAGAGCGATAACAATTTTATTTCACACTAATTTATTTAAACGATTCTGACAAAGGCTCTAGCATTTATTCAAAAGCTAGCAGGATGGAATCCCATCTAAATGGTAGAAGACCGTACATTCATGGGGGTTCTTCCCCTCTGACATAACTATGGTTGTCATTCCCATAACTATCTTGAGATTTTCAATGTTCCAATTAGGGTGAGCACTCTTCAAAATCAGTATATTATTTAAACAAGTAAATGGTAGCTTTTTTATCCTAATGGATCAAGGGGCTAACATTGGCCCCAAAGAATTCTTCAATCTCTTTAATCTTTTACTCCACAGAAGATCCTGGACTTTTTATGTAACTGTATCTGGTTACACACGACTTCATATCTCAAACAGTGACCATTTTATTTGCATTTTTCATGCACCCTATGTACTTTTCACTCACTTTGGTGACATGTAACAACCATTTAGCAAACCAGAAAACTCAGTATTGTGAATTGCATAACAAGATTAAATCCAGATGTTCTGATTTCAAATCCAACACTTTTTCTATTGTTCATGCAGCCTCTTAGAACTATTCAGAAAACTCGATGACATAGCCATAATTAAACAATGCCCAAACATTGAAAATAAAGTAATTTTCCTTTAATCTCTCCAGGAAATTGACTTCATTCTCTATTTTTTTAAGTTTCTATAAAGAGAAATACATGAGAAGTACCAATTTACAGTCTACAGAAAACTAAATAATTCACAAAGGTACTTAAGACTCAAACAGAATTGGACTAAACTAGAAGAGGAGATTTTGAATCCTCTTCTTCCTCATGGTTGACATAGTGTTTGGGAGCTGTATATATCCCAGTAAAACATGTCTTAAAGTTAATCCATTCTTGTGGATGTGGACCCATTGTAAGTAGGACCTTTTGATGAGGCTATCTCAGATAAGGTGTGACCCACCTTTATAAATGGAAGCAACATAAAAAAGAAGCTAAAATCAATAGAACCCAGAAGAGAAGAGGGAGACCAGGCAGATGCTACCTCGAGCCTTGCCATGTGAAAGGAGCCCAGGATCACCAGCAGCTGGTCTTTGGGAAGAAAGCATCACCTTGATAATGCCTTGATTTGGACATTTTCCTGGCCTCAACCATTCAAGAATAAATTCCCTTTATTAAGCCAGCCCATTTCATGGTATTTGCTTTGAGCTGCCTATGAAAGTAAAACAGCTGGCTAGATATCTGATATTTTCTTTTCCAAGTGTAAAAGTCATAAACATAAGAGAGAGTTTCCATTGTTCTTAGTGTTCATTTTTGCACCCAAATGGCCTGCTTCAGGTTCCCACACAATTGCTCACATTCCTCTGAACAACATGTACAATTTAGACAATGTGATATATTCAATTTATAATGGGGAATTTATTGCTGGTGCTGTAAATCAAGAAATATTAAGAAAAAAGTATCCAGGAGAGATAAGTCTTCCTGATGCCATTTGTTATGTGTACTGCTATAGAAATGCCAAGTATTGGAAATTGGTGTATGCTGAGCAAATTATTATAATTTTGGGGCTTATAAAATTCTCCTTTCTATGTCAGAGTTGTCTGACTTCCATGGTATAATGGGATCTATCAGGACAATGCATTCTTGGAAGGTGCTGAATTAGTTGTTACTTGACATACAAGTAACAAACTCTGATTCTGGCCACTTATGCTAAAAGGTAAAGTGAAATGAGCAGAATAGGCTAGGAAATGAATCTTTGCAAGAGACAAGAATGAGGAATTTCTAGACACTAAAAGCTGGGAAATGACCAGTGTGTCACAGCAGGAAAGGACTGGCTAAGTCAAATTCTTATTTGGAATTAAACTCCAATCATGCCTTATCTCTTTTTCATTCCTCACAAGATTTTTATTTCAGAAAGAAAACTTAATTAATGTTTATTTTCCCCATCCACACAAGTTAGAGGTGAATACAGTCTTTCAGATAATATCTAATATAATAAATAGTCTTAATGATAAAAAAAATTGTGGAGTGGTTATAAAATAGAATTGATTCCAATCAGCCAAAAATTCACCACAGATTCTAAGGAAAATGATCTATATCATAATTCATCTCAATTTGGGACTTTAAGAGTCCACATTCACGACACACAGGCACACACACACACACACACTTTGGTAGATACTTTTGTGTCTATAATTTTACGGATTTTCAAAATTTTACAAAAATGGAGAAAACTAAGTTAAGATTTAGGTTATATTTCCTAAATAATGATACATAAAACTTGGTAATTATATTTAATTTAAGCAGAAATAACTGAAACCCACATTGGCTTCTTTTTTTTTTTTTTGTCGTGTTTGTTTTTTTTTTTTTTCAGGCTTAAGAGGTCACAGATAATTTAATGTAACCTAGATAGAATAACATTACTTTGTTCAATAGGGGTGAGTTAATACTTCACCTCAAGCAAGGACAAATGTCTTGACCAGACTTCGTTTTAAACCTGAAACATAATTTATCATGCTAAATGCATGCGATCGCAGTTGACTCGTCTAGGGGGGGGAGTGGCGGCCGGTTGCTAAATCCTAGGCTCTCAGGATTGCTCGGAGGGTACCGGCGGCGGGGGCTCTTTCCCGGAGGCGAGGGCGAGGTGGGGGACTTGGCCAGGTCCCCGGCGGAGGCGTGCAAGTATGGAGGGCGGTGAGAAAGGAACAGGCGGGACACGGTTCTTTTAGGGTGAAGAAACTAAGAGAGAGAGTTTATTAGGGGAGAGTACAAGCTTATATCGGGCGGTTTAGAGGGCGGGGTAGCTGTAGGGGTTAAAGGCTTGGATTGGTTCTGAGAGGATGCGGAAGCTGTTTGCCGTGGGCAGGAGTTGCTCTGGCAACGGTGCATGCGCACTGGCGGTGGGGGAGTTGCTCTGGCAACGGGGAGTGTCCGGGCAAGATAAGGGGGTGGGGAAAAGGCGGTTCCCTCCGGCAAGCCTCCCCTAACGGTGGTATTTTGGGTGAGGAAATGGGGCCTGCCTCCGGCCTCACTTTCCCAGGCCTGGGGGGCTGTGGAGGGCGCTGTCACCAGTGCCCACCACCCTCCCCAGGGGCGGATCCGGTCCCCTGGCCCAGGCCCGCCAAGCTGAAGCACGTAATCAGTGTCCCGCATTTCCCCCTTCTTTTCAAATTGAAGGAAGAAGCTTACCGGAGAGGTCCGCTAAGGGATGAGGGAAGGGGGAGGCTGGGGAGGGGAAAAGGGGTTGACGGTGGCTCAGCGAGGCTGGAGCTCGGCGTTGGTGTGGCGCCCGGGCGCTCGAGAGGGGCCTCGCTGCTTGCGGGATGGACGAGGGTGGTGGCGCTGTGGAGGGTCAGCTTCTTCAGTGGAGGCAAGTCGTTGATACTGGACTTGCACAAATGATGAGAGGACAGCATTGGTATTGGCCTGGCTTTTAGCAAGTTGGCGAGGTCTGCGGATAACCCAGGGCCCTAGGGTGAGAGCTAGAATAATTATTAGTAGGGGGCCTATGAGGGGGAGGAGGTAAGGGAGGAGGGAGGTAAAGATGTGGGACCAATAGTTGGCGGCTTCACGGTTTCTTTTGCGTTGTTCCAGTCCCTCTTGGACCTTCTTTAGGCTGTCCTCGGCGAGACCTGTGGAATTGGCATATACACAGCATTCTTCTCCTAGGGCGGCGCAGAGGCCTCCTTCTTTGAAGAGGAGAAGGTCGAGACCTCGGCGGTTTTGGAGCACGACCTCAGAGAGGGAATTGACAGAATTTTTAAGATGGGAAATAGCGTCTTGTAGGTGACGAATGTCCTCGTCTACAGCTGCCCGGAGGTGAGTTAGGGCGGTGCTTTGACTGGCTAATGCAGCGATTCCGGTGCCAGCGCCTGCAAGACCTAGGAGGGAGGCAATCGTGAGGGCGGTGATGGGCTCTCGCTTTTGCAGAGGAGCAGGGGCTGCAGTTCTTTCCAGGCGGAGGAAGAAGTCTTCCTCGCTGTGGTATAGGACCCTAGGGATGAGGACAATTAGGAGGCAAGTTTCATTAGTTGTATTGAGGGTTTGCACGTTAAGGCAGGGGGTAAGTCCTGTAGAGGAGCAGAGCCATTGGGAGGAGTTGTGAGGAATAAGAAATTTGGCAGGGCTGCTGGGAGATGAGTAGTTGGCACAAGCTGTGAGGTTGGGAGAGTTACTTGAGCGAGGGTGGATGCACTTTCCTGTAAAGGAGACTGAATGAAAGGTTAGGGGGACGGCAGAGGTATTCCAATTGCATTCCGAGGGGCTGTCCTCTGTGTTTTCTGAAAAGGAGAGGTTGGAGGCAACTGGCTCATACAGGGGGGAGGAAGTGGAGAGGCAAAGCCAACAAGAGGAGGTAAGATTGGGGTTGGAGGAATTCACTGAGGTGAAGGCCGCTTGGATAAGGCCGAGGATGGGAGAGGAGTAACGAGAGGGTGGCAGAAAAGGTTGGGGTGGTGGGGTTGGCGATGCGCTGTTTGTAGCTGAGGTGCGGTTTCCGGATGCGCTGCTTGTACTTGAGGTGCGGCTGGAAGGCTGTGGAAAAAGGGGGTTAAGGACTTGGTTGGGACCTATGCCAGAGGGTGTTTTTAATGCAGTATTTTGGCATGGTTGGCTTACAGCCTCCTTTTTTATGAGAATAAGTGATCCTCGGTCGGCTCCTTTCTCATAGATTTTAAGCCCCAAGTTTGACCGAGTAACCAGGAGGGATCAGTGGGGAGCTGCACTGTAAGATTAAGATGTGTGCAGGATCCCTCGCTTTCTTGGCCGAGCCAGTTAACTGTAGGGAGTTTGCACCCTGTAGGGGCCCACTTTAAGGTAAGGTAATGATTAGGAACAGGAGGCTTCCAATTAGTGGCTAATGTTTCACACCCCCAGTATGCACAGTAGTACTCGTTGGGGGAAATGCATCCCTCACAAAGCATACAAAATGATAAGACATTTCATTATACACCTTCTTAACTGATTTGGAGAAGCTTGATTAGAATGCCTTTTACACTATCTGATGTTTTGAACACTGACACATTATGGAGTTGTTATCATTTCTGTGGGATATTCACCCTCTAAAGAGGTCATGCTGGTTATTATTTTCATTCTAGCTTTGTATACAGTCACATGATATTATAATCTGATCATTAATAATAGGTGATCTCAAAACTGTCACCACTCTGCAAAATCTATACTGGATAGGATAGAAATAATCTCTCTTTTCAAGTGAAATAAACTGTATATGATTTATTCATATTATTATTTAATCAGAGAACCATATCCCAGTAATGGATGAATATAAAGCTATGCAAAATCAGTTTCTGACTGAGAAATGTCATATTGATTACTTATTCCTAAAAAACACATCTCAGCATGGGCTCTGTAGTTTCTACTCCAGTTCCCGCCAAACTAGGGTCCCATCAAAAATCCAAGTACAGTTGGCTTTAATGATACTAATGTCTTTGAGAAAAGAGGACAGAAGTGGTTCAGTGCTATGACAAGGGAACATCGATCACAAATGAATTAACTGTTAACACCTGTTTATTATTTTTTTAGGACCTATTGCTACTTAAAAATAAGGGTACATAGAAATAATAATGTTTGAAATTTCAGACCAAGTGTGAGTGCAAGTGGGAAGATGTACTCATGCCTATATTCATAATGTTACATTCCTTGAGCACTTAATAAGACCTGGGCTCTGTTTTAAGCACCTGGCATATATAACCTTATTTCATACACTCAACTATATTTATTGATAGATGAAGAAACTGTTCCACAGAGATGAAACCTCTACTCCCAAAGTCAAACAACGAACAAAGGGTGAAACCAGGATGCTAAATCAGTGATCCTGAGTCCATGTCCTCACTCTCAAACATAATACTACATATTCTACTTAAGATCGATTTAATATTTAAACATCTCACCTGGCAAGTAGCAGTTTGTATAAATGTTAAGCTTCAGGCCTTGGACTAAATACTGTCTTCTCTATAATTGGGATAATAATCATCCTGACTCTTTTACAGGGGCAACATCAAACCTTTTTGTATGATTTTTAAAATTATTATTCTGAAATTTAGCAGGAAATTTGCAAGTGTAGGACAAAGGACAGTTTTCATTTTCTGATATACTTCCATATCCCTAAAACAGGCCTCCATCATTCCTGAATATTTAAATGTGTACTTATGCAAAGACTTCTTCCTTCATAACCACATAAAACCACACAAATCCATAAATCTCTATGGACATAGCACTACCATCTAATTGTCAGACTCCATTCAAAGTTTGCTAATTTTTCTAATAATGTCCCTTATAATAAGGCCAATTATTCTGAAAATGTCTCTTAATTTGGGTTTTTCTAATATTTCCTCATGATTAAAGATGGAGACCTTTAGCAGAAATATCACAAAAGTGTTCTCATTGTGTCATATAAGATAGCAAAGGATTTCAATTTCATTCAATATTGATGATGACCATTTTGATCATTATTGATTAATCTAGTGTCTGCCAGACTTCTTGGGGTATTTTTTTTCCCTTTTGTAACTAACACATATTCTATATTTGGGTATGTGGGTGCGGAGTTACTTTAAAACAATGTAAATATCCCAACCCTCATCTAGCTTTCAATTTATTGCTGTTTCTTCATATGAATATGGAATAATTATTTCTTATTTTATTCAATGTTATAATCTGCTACCATATTTATTTATTTATTTATTTTGATAGTCAACATTTCCCAGATTTTACCTATATGAGTTTCTTCAAACTAGCTTCTGTATGCCTTTGACATATCCCTATCAATCTTTGAGCCCTTCCTTGCTTTCTGGCAGAAGATGTCCCAAGCTCATTTTTGCATTAGCCATTTCCCTAAAGATACTTTATCACTTTTAGTGTGGAAGGGATTTTAGAAGTTAGGACCTGGGCACTCAGTGTGCTCACTACTGCTGGGGTTTTACTGATCCCAGAAGATATAGGGAATATATATATATGTGTGTTTGTGTGTGTATCCTCACATACTTACACACACTTTTTTCTATATGTATCTGCACATAGTGAAAAGGAGCTGATTCTAATGCCTCAATTCCAATTGAACATAATAAGGGAAATTCTAATTTTTTCCATTTCCTTACTTATACCTCTCTTTCCTGACAATGAGACACCTGGATCCCAGGATCCATAGAATATTTAGTTATTTGATTACTGATGCTGCCCCTCTCCTCTAAATAGCCAGTTTCCCATTGCCACTGCCATTTCCTTCCTCAGTGGGTACCCTCCTCTCCATACACATGATTCCACACCCTCTCAGGCCAGGTTTCCTCACTACAAAGGGATTCTCATCACCCATACGATCTCCACCAGCCCATGCCAGACCTCCACCCCCGATGTCAAAGGATTTTTCACTTCAGTTGGTCTTTGGCATCTGCCTCACCTGGGCCACAACCCTGTGTGGATATTCCCCTTACCGTCTTTGGCTCTGATGCTCCATGTCAGGCTGCCTTCCATGGGAAAAAAGGTCTCACCTGCTCAGGCTCCCATAACTTAGTCAGAGCAACAACCCACCCATGCACGATATGCCTTACTCCACCTATATGTTTATTCCCTGCTCCATCAGGACTGACTACCCACAGTGATGCTCTCCTCTGCTCACCCAGGCTCCAACACCCTATGCCATCAAGTTCTCTGGCCCAGAAGATGTCACTTCATTCATCCAGGCTCTTCCATCACATGCCTGATTGCCTGTTACCCTGGGCTCCAGCAGCTCGCTAGCATGGATGCCTCCATTACAGGGCCAAGCAACCTCATTTTATGGGTGTTGTCCTCACTGCTCTTGGTAACTGACATCCTACCCAAGCATGAATTCTCCGCTCACTTCTCTCTTGCTTTAATGTTTTATGCTAGGTCACCCCCTCTTGACATCCTACTCATCTTTTACCCTACACTTGCTGGTCCACCCTAGCTGTCTCTCATCCACAGACTAGGCACTGATGATAGCTTTGTTGTGACCCACTTAATGGATTTAGTACAGAATTGTTTAGAAAGGAAAGAAAAGGGAAGGGAAACTGATGATTTATTTACAGATTTAGTCTTAGAGAGAGAATGTCCACATTTGAGCAACAAAAGAGGTTCTCTGGAGATGACTCCTAGGCATAATTTTAAGTGGGCTTAGTCTCCCCTTTACAGCCATAAGTTCCACCTGAGCAAGCCTCAAGATCAAAGGCTTAACTTATAAAGTAGGAGGTTCCTAAATTCACATAGCACATGTTATGTCCATGATAATCCATCCATATCTCACATTATCCTCACTTAGTTGTACAATCCTCATCACTCTCCATTTTAAACAATTCTCAGTACCCAAAATACCTCATAACTCTTGTCAGCCCTTAATTACTTGTTCCTAGTATTTGTGTGATACTAGTATGGTGCTCCTATTAATTATAGTTTCTAGTATGCAATAGGTAGATTTTTCCCATATACCCTTCTGTTTTCAACACTCTGGGCTGGTGATGTAACTTAGAAGTATATCATGCAAGCACCTATGTATATTTGTGGCATGAATTTGGGGACACATGCCTTTAAACAACCCTTTTCAATCCTATTTGCCTTCAATACAGCTCTAATACTTATAATCCAAGTAACAAACAATCATTGCCCCTATCCATTCCCATATCTTTGAACTACAATAAAGAATATGATTTTAAAAAATAAAGGGAAGGTGAGAAGTTAAGATGAGGGTCCAGAGAAAGGGAAAGAAGAAGAGAATATGGGAAAAAATACACTTTTAAAGTACCTGGTAATTCCAGGAAAGCACTTCAAAATGAATATCTCTAGGATGTAGTTTTGGACACACCGCTTTTCTAGTTTTAGATCTGAGTGTTAGCTGATTGACCACATAATAGCCAACCAACTCCTCCTGTCAGTGATTGGTTTAGTGATGGATTTGTAACTCAGTTCTGGTTAATAATGTCAGGAGCGTTCTGCTGGGATGTTTATGGGACAAAGTTTCAACCTTCTGAAAAAGAACAAATTGGAATCAATGACCTTTTTGTTTCCGGAGGTTGTGTATATGCAAATGGGATGGCTTTCCATAAAGGAAGCAGTGAATATTTGAAGGGAAGAAGAACAAAGAGGAAAGATAGCAGAATTTCTGAAGTAACTGCCTATATTTTCATTTAGCTCTGGATACCTTGTAAAGTGTCCAAACCTCCTTATTGCTTGAAAGAGCTTTCTTTTGCATGCAGCTGAGAGCATCCTCTCTACTACCCCAGGATAACTGCTTTGTAAACACTCAAGAATATAAGGGAGAATGAGTATGTTTGTGGTGACATGGGTAAAGAATTATGATTATCTTCTAGAAATTTTGTCTTTGTCTTTTTCTTTTCTTTTTTAGATAGCAATTCCAATAGTTTGCAAGCCCTTTTCTTAATTTACTGGAAAATGTAGTTGTTTAGTCAGTAGCCTGTCTCTTTGCCTAATAGATTGTTTTATTTCACAAGTTATTAATGGATATCAATAATTCAAGTCCTTTTTCAGAATATCCTGCATGCTCCCTAAATTCAAATTATTTGATCAGCATTTTAAAAAGATATATATATATATATATATATATATATATATATATATATAGCAGTCCAAGAAGGGGAAAAGAGTACTATTTTTAGAAGACATGTTACATTTATTGAAAGCATTTAACCATAGAATTAATGGTAGGTAGCTGTAAAAAAATGGCCAAGACTACAAACATAAATCTTAAAAACAAATATAAACTATGTTAAAAACTATATCAGGAAAACCCAGAATATGTCAACACAAACTGAAATTTGCAAGAACTAAGCAAGGGAGGAAGAGAAAGCCTTAATATCCCACGTTACAAAGAAGGAATCACACAATTAATATTTCTTGATTCTTATTGGTAATATTTAGAGAAATATGAGTTCCTGCTTAAAAGTTAAGTAGGAACTTTTAACTCACTTTTAACTTTTAATTCACTGTTTTTTGTCAAAAGGAAAAACAGGTGCATGTATTCAAAATTTATTAAAAAACAAAATAAGACATTCTGTAAATCCAAAATGGGAACACAATAAAAAATAAAAATGGAAGCATAAAAGAGTGTCTAGGAATTAATGTGCTTATTTTTATACATATCATTGCATACATATATCATTGTAATAAGACATAAAAATGGGTTGTTATTCTTGTGGATATAAAGCAAAGATACAGAAATTAAGTTTAAACATTTTGCGAATACCTTTTGCATGGAAGAAAAATCAAAACTGAAGTTTCAAAATATTTAGAAAACAAAAATAATGAGTATAATGAATACTTTATGTTAAAACAAAGATCTCAAAGAAAAGTTATAGATCTATAAAAACAATTTTTTTTTTAAGGAAAAGAAAAGAATGGAAACCCGATAAACATCTACACCAGATTGTATCCATTGTTCCCAGTTGTTTGCTTGCTTTTCAGTTAGAGGGTCATGCATCACCCCCTATTGTTGTGTGGCTTTCTGGGCCCCCTAGCAGTATCCATCCCTTCACCATTGACTCAGACTTGGCAAATGGAATATGAAAGTCTCTGCCACACACCACTTTCTACCAGGCGCCTTAAGAACAATCTTGCTTCCCTAAGTCCCTGGGTCTTTTCCATCTGCTGCTAGACAGCTTGTCCAACCCAGAGCCTCCCCCTCCTGGGCAACACCTCAGTGTGAAAACACATGGAGGCCATGTGGGCAGAGCCACAGCAGGTGGCCAGCATCCCTAAAGGGAATGTGAGCAAGCAATAAATGATTTTCCTTCTAAACCACTGAGATTGGGGGTGTTATTTGTTACTGTGGGAAACCCGAATAATAACTTATGGTATTCAGCTCAATTAAAACTAACAAAACAAACCAAAAAAACAAGGAATTCAAGTCAAATAAAGTGAAAGAAAGGTATCTGTAGGGATGAAGGTTTGTGTTGCTTACTAAAATAAATTAGAAATTATAAATGAACCCAACAGTGGATTCATAACAAATGTCTACTAAAATTGCCAAATTGCTATCTAAATAAACAAAAAAAAGACAGAAAATGATCAAAAGAAAATGCCAGTAAAATTATTTCAGTGTGCATAATAAGAGTAAAATTAACTATTATGAAATGTAAATTAACCATTAGGACATAAAAAAAACACATCCATTCATTGTTGCATGTGTCAAACTGATTTCACTTTTTTAAATTAAACTAATAAAAAAGTAAAAATGAAAAATATAAATGTGAAAATTATTTACTAACAGATGCAAAAAAGCTTATCTGGGAATAAAAAACTTTATATACTTAATCCACTATTTATTTATTGTCTTTTTCTCCATTAGCATGTAAAGTCCTGAAGGAGTATTCTACCCACGGACGTGCCTGTGTGCTATTCAAGTATGCACATTTACCGAACAAATGAAGAAAATAAAAGAATCACAAACTATGAAGTTAAGTATTCATTTTTGACAAAAGCAAATTTTTAAAAATTAGATCTATATAAGATAAATAAGATAATAAGATAAAATGGATCATATATAGCATTTTAAAAAAAATTGTTTTTATGAATCCTGCCAGTTGCAAAAAAATCCCATTCACTACACTAATATTAAGGAGGATATAGACATTCATTGAAAGAGTGAAAACAGAAGTAAAAAGGCATCTCAGGCACTTTGTGGAGTAATAGCCTGAAATAAGAATGAATGACCCTCTGTATAGAATGAGATGCATGCACACAACAAAAATAACATTGAGTGAAAGAAACCAGACCCAAAAGGGTACATACTGATTACTTGTGTTTTACATGAATTTCAAATACAAGCAAAATTAGGCTACTATATTTCAAGTCAGGATATTGATTAGCCTTAGCAGTAAGGAGAAGGAAGCATGAAGGGGCTTCTGGGAAAACACAAATATACTGTTCCTTAATCTGTATAATAGTTTCACATATGTATACACTTGATTTGTTTATTCATTTAAGTTCATATGAGTGATACTTCATAAAAGCTAAACAAAAAAACAAATGAAGAAAAACAAATTAAAAAGGGTTTTAAATAGGAAGTGAAAGTAGTAAAGCATAGAAGATGGGAGCACACTGGGGACACATAGGAATGTGAACTTTATTTTTGCTTTTTTTTTCTTCTTGTGTCACAAGATTTTGTTGGGTTTGAATGTGGAAATGAAACATTCCCTTAAAGAATAAGGGCCTTTTAAATCTTGTAAACCAGAAAAATATCACTTTGGGATTTGGGGGAAGAGGCACATATCTTCAATTATTTCCTATATTCAGAGAAATAAAATTAAGATGAGGGTGACAGCTAGGATTTTGCTAAGTAGTTGATTTTTTTCCCCTATAGTGCTAAGAAACAGGAATCTAGGAAAGTAAGGAGCTAATTTTATTGTACTGGTTTTATATTCTAGACAATAAAGGAGAAGGGTGAAAGAAATTTTTAGTTTTCTTTCAAAACTAGGGGGTAAGTTCAGAGAGAAGAATGCAAGAAGGGATAAAATCTCTTCAGAAAAAAAAGAGAAGGCATCTTGTGCAGCAACCCGAGTGTTTATCAGTAAGGGTCTCATATCCAACGTATTCAACTGAGAATAGGGATTTCACTAATAAAAGTGGCTTTATATTCAGCATCATACCATATATTCTTTCTATTAAAAGTAAGTATTATATGCTGTTAATGTTCTTGGATTTTGAAGAAAGAACTCAATAGTGACATCTATTATAATAAGCAAAGGGTCAAAAGATGGAGAAAATGCCACGTTTTTCTTCTCCTACCAGCAATTCTAGAAATATCTCCAGATTAAAGAAATGAACAAAACTGTACCAATCCATTTCTTTTAAAAGTTGATAAATGAAATATTTCAAAGCCACCACTCATTTCCAACTTAATGCACAATTAGCCCTTCTAATGAGAGCAACTACCGTTTATAAACCCTTAATAAGCTGGGGATCAAAAACCTGTATTACACATTCTTTATCCTCAAACTGTTTATGGTAATCAGAGCAAAAATCATCATTTATTAATTATGCTTCTGTCTTTTATCCATTCTAAATGTTTATCTAAGTGATATAAAAGTAATGGACTCATGTGCTCACACATGAATGTACTGAGTACAGGTTCATTTTGAAATAATATGCCTTTGGAAATTTATCAAAGTAATAAAGCAAAACCATAAATAAAACATTTCTTCCAGGTCTTCCCTCTGATTTGTTTTACTTTGACAAAGGCAACTGTATATATATGAAATGGTAGAGTCATTTCATTTTATTATTTAATCATTCTGGGCAATGTTGTGGAATTCATGTAATAATGTGTTAGTCATGATGAACATATAAGTTCAATAGTATCTTTTTGTATAATTTCCTGAAATCAAATGGGAATATAAACAATAAAAGTTTTTGTGTGGACGTGTTTTCTTTTCTTTTGGTATATACCTAGAAGGGAGATTGCTGTATTGTGTGACAAGTACAAATTAAATTTTTTATTTATTTATTTTTTATTGAGATTGTCCAGATACCATACAATTATCCAAAGATCCAAAGTGTACAATCAGTTGCCCACAGCACCACCATACAGCTTTGCATCCATCAACACAATTAATTTTTTTTTTCAATATTTAGAACATTTTCACTACTCCAGAAAAGAAATGAAGACAAACAAAAGAAAACTCAGGTCCTCCCATACCCCTAACCATGCCCCCCTCTATTATTGATTCATAGTTTTGGTATAGTACATTTGTTACTGTTGATGAAAGAATGTTAAAATACTACTAACTGTAGTATATAGTTTGCAATGGGCGTATATTTTTTCCCTATATGCCTCTCTATTATTAACTTCAGTTATAGTGTCATACATTTGTTCTAGTTTATGGGAGAGATTTCTAATATTTGTATAGTTAATCAAAACATTGTCCACCACAGGATTCACTGTTTTATACATTCCCTTCTTTTAACCTCCAACTTTCCTTCTGTTGACATGTGTGACTCTGAGCTTACCCTTTCCATCACCTTCACACACCTTTCAGCACTGTTAGTTATTCTCACAACATGCTACCATCACCCCTGTCCATTTCCAAACATTTAAGTTCACCCTAGTTGAACATTCTGTTCATAATAAGCAAATGCTTCCCATTCTTTAGCCTCATTGCTGTATCTTGGTAACTTATATTTCATGTCTATGAGTTTACTCATAATTAGTTCCTATCAGTGAGACCCTGCAATATTTGCCTTTATGTGTCTGTCTTATTTCACTCAATATAGTGCCATCAATGTTTGCAATAGGTATATAGTTTTTTTAAGATGGTTTTGTTCACACACCATACATTCTGTCCTAAGTAAACAATCATTGGTTCCCGGTATAGCCACGTATTTATGTATTGCGCACCATCACCACTCTCTATATAAGGACATCTCCATTTCTTCCACAAAGATGGAGGAAGAGTCAAAGAAGGCAGAGAGGAAAAAGAAAAAGGAGAGAGAAAAACAAACAAACAAAAAACTTGATAGCTAGAAAGCAACAAAAGGAAAGATAGCATTAACCTAAAGTAGAATAAAGAGTCAGACAACATCACCAATGCCAGGAGTCCCTTACCCATCCCCTATTCCCCACTTCCCCATATGCATTTAGCTTTGGTATATTGCTTTTGTTACATTAAAGGAAGCATAATACAATGCTTCTGTTAATTCTAGCCTCTAGTTTGCATTGATTGTATTCCCCCTCCCACCAATCTCACCCTATTTTTAACATCATGCAATGTTGACATTCATTTGTTCTACCTCATGTAAAAACATATTTGTACCTTTTATTACAATCATTGAGCACCCTAGGTTTCCCTGAGTTACACAGTCCCAGTCTTTATTGTTCGTCTTTTGTTCTGGTGTCCCACATGGTCCTAACCTTCCTCTTTCAACCATATTCACAGTCATCTTTGATCAGTGTACTTACATTGCTGTGCTACTATCTCCCAAAATTGTTTTCCAAACCTCTCACTCCTGTATTTTCCTTTCTGTCTGCAGTGCTTCCTTTAGTGTTTCCTATAGAGCAGGTATCTCATTCACAAATTCTGTCATTGTCTGTTTGTCAGAGAATATTTTAAGCTCTCCCTTATATCTGAAGGATAGTTTTGCCAGATACAGGATTCTTGGTTGGTGGTTTTTCTCTTCCAGTATCTTAAACATATCACCCCACTTCCTTCTTGCCTCCATGGTTTCTATTGAGAAATCCACACATAGTCTTATCAAGCTTCCTTTGTATGTGACAGATCGCTTCTCTCTTGCTGCTTTCAGGATTCTCTCTTTATCTTTGATGTTTGATAATCTGATTATTAAGTGTCTTATATTCTGATTGGGGTACACTGCACTTCTTGGATCTGTAATTTTATGTCTTTCCTAAGAGATGGGAAATTTTCATTGATTATTTCCTCTATTATTGCTTCCGCCCTTTTTCCCTTCTCTTCTCCTTCTGGGGCACCAATGACACATAAATTCTTGCTTTTGGTTTTGTCTTTAAGTTCCTGGAGACATTGCTCATATTTTTCCTTTCTTTTCTCTATCTGTTCTTTTGTGTGTAGGCTTTCAGATGCCCTGTTCTCCAGTTCCTGAGTGTTTTCTTCTGTCTCTTGAGATCTGATGGTGTATGTCTCCATTGTGTCTTTCATCTCTTGTGTTGTACCTTTCATTTCCATAGATTCTGCCAGTTGGTTTTTCAAACTTTCAATTTCTACCTTATGTATGTCCTGTATTTTCATTATATGATTCAGCTCTTTTGCTGATTCTTCCCTAAACTTTTTGAATTGACTTATTATTAGTTGTTTGAATTCCTGTATCACAGTTGAAGTGTAAGTTTGTTCCTTTGACTGGGCCATAACTTCATTTTTCTTAGTGTAGGTTGTAGTTTTCTGTTGTCTAGGCATGGTTTCCTTGGTTACCCAAATCAGGTTTTCCCAGACCAGAACAGGCTCAGAACCCAGAATGAAGAAATATTCACTATCCAGTTTCCCTGAGGGTGTGTCTTAGAAAATTGGTATACCCTGTGATGCCTCAGGTCACTGTGCTTTTTTATCCAGCAGGTGGAGCCTGTTAGCCTGTAATTCTTGACTGGTGTGAGGAGGTATGTCTGTTTTCCCCGTCTCTGGGCTCTGTTTCTGAATGGAAGGTGGGTAGTAGAGCTTGGACCCACCCCTTTCCTTTTAGAGAAGATAGACCCTGTAGGGGGAGGTCATTAGCATTTGAATGGTCTCTCTCTGCCTGTTCTATCTCTACCCTTGTCTGGGTCACAGCACTGGGAACTGAAAATGGCTGAGGCTTTCTCCACTGAGCAAAAAAGGAACAGAAAGTCCCCTTCAGAGCTAGTCTGAGGTGACCCTCCAGCTCTCCAAGGTCAGTCATCACCCAAAGCCTCTGTCTGCTTGTTGGGGGTTCATACCTCATAGTGAGCAGTTCACAGTCACTAATTAAAACCCCAGTTGGAGTTCAGCTGAGCTATATTTGCTTACTGGGAGAGAGCTTCTCTCTGGCACCACAAGGCTTTGCAGCTCGGGCTATGGGGGGAGGGGTCTCCCAACTTGGATCTGCAGATTTTATACTGTGATCTTGGGCATTCCTCCCAATTCAGGTTGGTGTATGATGAGTGGACGGTCACGTTTGTCCTCCCGCAGTTATTCTGGATTATTTACTAGTTGTTTCTGGTTTTTTATTAGCTGTTCCAGGGGGACAACTTAGCTTCCACTCCTCTCTATGTCACCATCTTAGATCCTCTCCCAGGGAGTACAACTTGAATTTTATAAGAAATGGCCAAACTGTTTTCTAAAGTGGCTGTACAGTTTTGCATTCTGAAAATTCCAATTTCACCACATTTTTGCAAATACTTTGTTTTATCATTTTTTAATATTTTAGCTATTATATCAGGCATGTCTTATAGTTTGTCTGGTTTTCTAGATGTTTAAGTAGGAGGATGTAAACCCAGTTCCTGTTACTCAATCATAACCCAAACCTGAAGTCTTTCAATTTGACTTTTAAAATAATGTACTAGCATTAATTTGATAAAAAATAAATTTGAAAAGATAGCAATATGAGGATAAGGAAAAGCTATACAAAACAAGATTGCTAAAACACACACACAGACACACAGGAATCATTATTGCCCAAATCAGGACTAATTTAAGAAAATTAAGGAAGAAACAATAAAACATGGAGGGAAAGAAACTAGAAAAGCTGCTATCAGAACAAATGCAGCTGCAGCAGAAGGAAAAGGATTAGATTATTTAATTAGAAATTAAATAGCAATATTTAAATTAGTAGAAACAATAACATTTTATGAGCTTAAGAAAGAAGTGACATCTCAAATGGGTCATTAAGACCCAAACAGTCTTGAACAAGATATCTATATCTAATTTGTCTTTCATTTCAACAATAGCAATTTTTATGATAGATGAACTTCTTGACAATCTCTGTAGGCTGAGATCCTAGGAAAAACTAGGATTTCTAATTAAAGATCCTTCTGATAAGAACAGTAAAATTAGTTCCCTATTGACTATGAAGAATATTTAAACACTGCTCTTTCTTATCTGGAATAATCAGGAGCTATCATGAATACAAATAGGTGCCAAGAACTATCTCTTTCACTTCTCACACCTATCTGGTTCCCCACCTCCCACATTTAACATATGATATTTAGATTTAGAAAGCTTGAATATCTTGTCCCAAATCCCCCAACTAAGAACTATCCTATCCCAAATGTGGCCTTCCTGTTTGACTAACTACCCCTGGGGTTGAGGCCCCTGTGAGACATGGGTATATTACAACCAAAATAACAAATGCCACATGGTCAAATTTAAATGACATGAAAGGAAATAAATAACCAGAGAAAGTATCTGGATTAAATGCCTATCAAATATAATGTTTGTGAAAATATAGTCCAAACATCTCAGAAAGCTTCCGTGGGAGTCACAAATATCTCTGAAATCTGCTTTTAGAGGACCATTAATTATTTCACTTGGGTTTTCATTTGCTATCTGCCTCGACCTTAAACATATATTTTTAAAATCATTTGCTTTATCTACTAACATCTATATTGATAAGAAGGTTTTCAATTTTTATAAAAACAAATATATTTTTCTGATATTAGGGTCATACAATAGTTGAAGGATTTTCCAAATTATGAGTTGATATCTTGTAATAATTAAAATTGAACTAGAATATCATAGCACTTATACGTGTAGTATGAACTCCACATCAAATCAGGTGGAAACAGAGTCTTATGTTTAAGGTTTCTATGAATGAAGTTTCAGATTGCCAGTACTTCCTCAACTAAATTGAAAACTTTTCTAATAACATATAGGAAAGTATCTTGAGCAGACCAAGGATGTTTAAAATGAAACCATGAACAGGATCTGTCATAAATATGGCCTCTTTATATATAAAATACAATTCCAACTATCCAAATCCTTATTCAATCTTTCCCTCTGATTTTGTCTTGAATACATAAAGAAATGGAATATTTACATAATTTTGGAGTATAGTCTGTTACCAAATATACTGATTTTTCTATATTATTTCTTACTTTTCCACTTAGTTTGTGGTTGAAATGGTTTATCTTATCAATTTATTCCCACATAACAAAAAGAAAAATGAATCTGTGTCTCACATAATTTTATTTTATAAACTCTCTCCCTGATTCTCTTTGACTTGCATAGACAAAAATGCCTCTGCCATCTGAGATTGGGCCACTGAATTATACCTGGCCCAGCACACAATGAGAGAAAGAATCACTTAACTTAAAAACTCCTAAAGCAAATTGATTATTTTTTCTCTATTTTCAAAATATAAAGAATGCCCCCATATATTTTCTTTATACCCTGCCAATTAATTTACATTGCAGATATTCAACAATAAGAGTCCATGCAAAATCTCTGAATGGCCTAAATTGAAGCTGTTAGGACATAGACTTTAAAAGTATTTTGCTTTCTGAATGATTAACCATCAAATGATTTTCAATGAATATATATCACAGAAAATTTTGCTGAGTTCTTAAGAAATATTTCACATTTAATATCTGATTTTGACACCATAAAATCTGGATCAAATCATGGTAAATTACATCAATACTGTTTATAATTTTTATGGGAATTACAGTTGGCAAATTGTACTCTTTCTGAATGCTTTATATTGTTTATTCACAGCAAGAGTTCTATTTATTTAACATCCTTATCATAACTAAGAGAACAAAACAAAAGATGTTTTTCATAAACTTAATAGAGCACAAAATCAGTTGCAGGAGCAAGTAAATGCAGTTAAGACCTAAAAGATTTGCTTGGCTGCCTTAACTGCATTACATGACAAATACATTGCAAAATCACTTCCACAAAATAAAACAATTACAATCAGTTCTTTGATAATCACATTTTATAAATGTGTGGCAAGTGTGTGTGTGTGTGTGTGTGTGTGTGTGTGTGTGTGTGTGTATTTCCCCTGCAGAAAATCTGAGCTTGGGGAATTTTTAGTTTTGTTTGTATTGTTTCCCTTAATTTTCCTTAAGACTCTTTAAAATGAAAACCCATCAATGTCTCTTTAACCTATATATTTTTAAAAGTAAAATTATATTCCTGATCCATCTTCTATACCATCCACATATTATTTAACCCTTCTACAAAAACATATATACAATTTTGGTTAAAATTACTTCTGTGATAAAAATCACCTAATATGGAAGTAGAAAGTGCTACTAAAGGGACAACATTACCTCATTTTCCTAGAGGTTTTGCTCATCTTTTTAAAAACTGCTTTTCCTTTTTTCAAAGACGCATGCTCAGATTTTTATATTTGACTTTAGATTTTGAAGTTTATCTGTAGGCAAATTTGGACATGCCTTTACAATGAAAGCAATAATATAGACACAGGGGCCTCTGGGAAAGGAATAAGGTTTTTAGAAAAAAAATCAAGTTCCTCTCTATTAATTTCTCATATTGAATAATGTGACATCTAGTGTCAGGAATGCTGGACACCAATGGCCATGGGACTCTAAGCGAGGCTTGATGGTCTCCTACCTTCAGTAATTGCTTTCCCCCTATAGGGACAGGAGCCCGAAGAGTGACACTGGGTATTTGTTCATTTACCGTGAGAGATCTGGCACAGCACCTCATGGGGCTTGATTTCCTCTCTTTCTCTGTGATCCTAATTTAAGACACTGTGAAGGCTGTGATGGGCTGTGTATTGCAGTGCTACCAGTTCACTGATGACATTTTGTTTCTGTTATTTTTCCATAGAGCAGGAACTTATTTTAGATAAAGGAAAGTATTTTTGTTTTATTTCAACAAAAAGGTGCTACAAGTATTAGTTTACGAAGTTTAGATTTGTTGTCATGTGATTGTTTTGCCAAACTCTTTGCCCTTCAACACTGAGTATTCAGTGTTCAGAAATTAGGCTTTTAATATTATTTTGATAGATACTTCTTTAAAACAGCATTCATTTAATTGTATCCTTTGGTCCTTTATAAATCACAGAGGCTTAGATCTTACATCTTCGACCTCAAAAATTTCCCTGTTAGTTACCCTAATTCCAAGATTCCAAGTAAAGTTTTCATAAATTTGGGCTTCTGCTATTTCAGCAATGCACAATACAGAAACATACTGTAAGTTTTGTTTCATTAGCTAAACATCTTTAATTTTAGGCATGTAGGATGCAATAACAAGTTTTCATAAAAATGATCCTTGGATATTTTCAAAATATAAAAATGTTTACTGTAATATTAAAAGTATCCATTATGTTCTGTATGATTTTATTATATATGACTCTATTATATTTATATGCTGAAATATTAATTTAAATATTACAAATATTCATGGATTGCCTACCAAATATTGATTCTTTCAACATTTAATTTTTTATTTATACTTCACAGTAATACATATAGCTAGGTATTATCTTATTACTTCAGAAATAGATGGAAGAAAGAGGCACACAGATTTAAGTACAATGTATTAGGATCATTTTTGTTTGTCTGGATGGTAGATCTGCTTTTTAACACCAAGTATTCGAATTTAAAATATGGTTCTTTCTCTGGTAAACCAAAGCTGTGTGTTATTGTTTACTTACTCATTTGTGTTAACGACAATTTATCTTTTCCACCAAATCAGGTAAAATTCCAACATATATGCTGGGATATTGGGGAACCTACAATGAAACAACTTACGCATATTTGATTGTGGTTGAAAATATGGTACTTTATGTTTAATACTTCTTTCCAATTTTCAGCATACTCTGTGTTAATTAGAAAAATTCTAACAGAAACTTCTGCCATTGGTATCTTATCAAGACTTTGTGTAATGAACACTAGGAACTGAGCTATTATGTTGCCATTTGAAAGTGTGAAAGATCATTTATTGAGAAACTCATCCTTCTTTGACTTATGATATGGAAACTGAGATTTGTTCCTCTTCAGAATACTGTATTTTACATTTCAATGACCAAACAATTTTGTACCCTTAATAGGACTCAGAGCATTTTATATTTGGAAATATAGTGACTATCATTTTTAAATTAATATTTTGTTCTTTTTGAAATGCACACATGGGATGTGTAAATAATCATAAACTTTTTTCACTACTTTTTAATAATAGCTTTATTGAAATATAATTTACAAGCATAACATTTCCCCTGATAAAAGGTACAATTCAGTGTTTTTTAGTGTATTCACAGCTGGACAACCATCACTACTATCTAATTTTTGAACATTTCACCACCCCAGAAAGAAACATTATATACATTAGCAGTCACACCCCATTCCCCTAGCCCCTGGCAACCACTAATCTATATTTTTTCTCTGTGGATTTGCCTAATCTAGACATTTACTTAAATGGAATCATACATAACAAAGCATAACAGCTTTGTTCATAATAGCCCCAAATTGAGAACAACCCAAATGTCTATAAACAGGTGAATGAATAAGGAAATCATAATATTTATACAATGAACTACAGAGCAATGAAAAAGAGTGAACTTTTGATACACACATCAATACAGATAAATCTCAAAAACCGAAGCTAAGGAAAGGAGACCGAATACTGTCTGATTCCATTTATATGAAACTCTGGAAAAGACATGTAATCTGCAGTGACAGAAAGTAGACGTATGCTTACCTGGAACTGAGGGTGGAAAATAGGCTGCAAAAGGCTATGAGGACTTTTGGGGGTGACAGAAATGGTCTGTCTTGATCATGGATGTGATATTACACATTTGTTTATATTTCTCAAAACTCATCAAATGGGTGCATTTTATTATATTAAGTTAGACGTCAATGAAGTTGATTTTAAAAGTAAAAAAAAAATAAATCAGTTCACCAAATGGTCAGTTGGCCAATAGTGCAATCATCCTACCGTGGTTGTCTGGCAATGAATGCCTCTTCAAATGGCATTCACTGAGTTGGGACTGTGATATTATATAGTGATTGTATATAATGATTTGGATACAATAATAATGATAATACATAATTATTTGACAATATACTAAAATATTATATTAAGTGCTGAATAAATGTTTTTAATGAGCTAAGTATAGAATTTACTGCAGTAACACAGATGAATACTGCATATACTTTAAATGTAGGTATCCAGAAAGCAGTAATGTTTTCATGAGACTTTGAAGCATGAGTAATGAGTTTGTTAGTGTTCCAGTTTGCTAATGCTGCTGTCAAATTTGATAGGAAAAAATGATGTGTGGGTTGGGTTTGAGGGAGAAGAACAAAATTTATTTTTCAACAAATTTAGTTTGGAATTTCTATCAGATGTACAATTGAAGATACTGATAAAAGTTTAATAATTGAGTCTGGAGTTCAAGGAAGAGGCCTGGGCTAATAATTAAGAGAAATAATTTATTATTTTCAGATTCATAAAACAAAATGCAGTTCCCTAATTTGCAATTATATCTTCTTATTTTCTTTAACAATGGGAATTTGATAGGAAATTTGATACTCCAAGTTATCAAGGTCAAAAACATTTACTTTTCTTTCTCTGATACTTTCCATTAAATTTTATAAGAAGTCCTATTTTTACAACGTTAGAATTCATGTAAAAATCTTACTGTTCCCCACACAGTCCTAAGTATTCCAGGCTGTCACTTTCAAATTCTTCCTTCCATCTGACACCAGGACTCAATTTTGCCAAATTCTCTGCCACCTTAAAACAAGGATCGCCTTTCTTCCAGTTTGCAACAACACATTCATTATTTCTGTTGAAGACCTCGTCAGAAGTATCTTTAGAATCCATATTTCCACAAACAGTCTCTTCAAAGCAGTTTAAGCCTTTCCTATCAAGCTTCTCACAATTCTTCCAGAATCTTCCCCTTATCCACTTAAAAAGCTGTTCCAACATGTTTGGTATTTGCAAACTCAGCAGCAAAAGCACCCCACTTCTCTGGTACCAAAATCTGTTCTAGTTTGCTAATGCTGCTGGAATGCAAAACACCAGAAATGGACTGGCTTTTATAAAAGGGGGTTTATTTGGTTACACAATTACAGTCTTAAGGTCATAAAGTGTCCAAGGTAACACATCAGCAATCAGGTACCTTCACTGAAGGATGGCCAATGGTGTCTGGAAAACCTCTGTTAGCTGGGAAGGCACATGGCTGGTGTCTGCTCCAAAGTTCTGGTTTCAAAATGGCTTTCTCCCAGGACTTTCCTCTCTAGGCTGCAGTTCCTCAGAAATGTCACTCTTAGTTGCACTTGGGATATTTGTCCTCTCTCAGCTTCTCTGGAGCAAGAGTCTGCTTTCAATGGCTGTCTTTAAACTGTCTCTCATCTGCAGCTCCTGTGCTTTCTTCAAAGTGTCTCTCTTGGCTGTAGCTCCTCTTCAAAGTTCACTCTCAGCTGCACTAAGTTCCCTCTGCCTGTCAGCTCATTTATATGGCTCCACTGATCAAGGCCCACCCTAAATGGGTGGGGCCATGCCTCCATGGAAATATCCAGTCAGAGTCATTACCCACAGCTGGGTGGGGCGCATCTCCAAAGAAACACTCAAAGAATTACAATCTAATCAACACTGATAATGTCTGCCAACACAAGATTACATCAAAGACAATGGTATTTGGGGGACATAATACATTCAAACTGGCACAGTTGTTAAATTGCTAATTCAGGCAGAAACCTCTAACTACAAGCTCTGTTCTCTGTGCTGTACCTAATCCTATTGTTTTCTTCAAGCTTTCCACTTTACCTTCTGCCCTGTATGTGGGCATTTATACTAAACCTCACCCTCTATATTTTTTTCCATTGATTCATGAATGATTTTTCTGTAGCTTTAACCATGTAGATGAATGGTATTTCAAATCTGTTTCCATTCCCACAAAATTACCTCCAGCTTCTTTATTATCCTCTCTGTGCCTTAGTCCTTCAACCATAAAATCAGGATTGTGGGAGTAACTCTCTTTTAGGATTCTGAGATTAATTTGACTAATGATGCAAAACAATTAGAACAGTGCTTGGCATAGGGTTAGCAGAATAGATGTGTTATTAGATGTCCTTTGTATTATTACTTACATATTTGCTCTGGTCCTGCCCTCAACTACTACTAAATTGAATATATTCCTTTCTTCCCAAACTAGCTCTCCCTTCTGGCTTTCTATTTGTTTTCATGAGATACCATTATCTCAATTTTTGAACTCAAATATGTGGTCTGTTTTGACTTACAACTCTGCCTATACCTTCAGGAAATGGAAGAAATAACCAATAATTACTTTTGACTGAATCAGGTTTCAGTCATTGAACATTGATATTTTTTATATTGTTACCCTATATTGTGTAATACCTCTGACTGCAAATGAGTACAGATTTCAGCATTTATGAAATAATCTTCTTTAAAAAAGGAATCAAGTCTTTTCTAAAAGGAGCATATACATATATAAAACATTTGAAAGTTATGTTTGTCTTATATCTCTTATTGGCATACCTGTGAGTCCATGCTGATATAAACAAATGATTGAATATATTACTAAATGAGGGAGAAGAAACAAATCTCCCATGCAGAAGAATTCTAATTAATTTACGCAGATAATAACCCTCAAGGAGGGGGTGCGTAATTTCCTACTTCTTAAGTATGAAGTGTGCATAGTGACTTCTTTCCAAAGAGTGCACTACAGACAAGGGGGAAAGAGTAATTTTACAGTGGAGAAACCTGACAAATGCAACCTCAGCCAGGTGATCAAGGTCACTTTCCCCAGTGATTAATCATGTTGATGGTAAGTACCCTTTATATGATGTGACAGAAATGGAACTTTACCTCTGGAATCTTTATCCTCTATGCTGGTTTGGGTGTATGTCTCCCAAAATGCCATTATCTTTGATGCAGTCTTGTGTGGGCAGGAAACGTTTTGATGTTATTGGGTTGCAGACTTTTGATTGGATGTTTCCGTGGAGATGTGATCACTGAACTGTGGGCAAGCTCTTTCACTGGATAATTTCCATGGAGTTGTGCCATTCAGTATGGGCCTTTTTTACTGGAGCACTACATAGGCTCAGACAGAAGGAGCGAGCTTTGCTACAGCCAAGAGGGACACTGAAGAATGCACAGAAGCTGAGAGAGTAGCTGCGGATGAGAGACAGTTTGAAGACGGCCGTTGAAAGCAGACTCTTGCTCCGGAGAAGCTAAGAGAGGACAAACACCCCAAGAGCAAATGAGAGTGACATTTTGAAGAGGAGCTGCAGCCTAGAGAGGAATGTCCTGGGAGAAAGCCACTTTGAAACCAGAACTTGGAGCAGACACCAGCCACGTGCCTTCCCAGGTAACAGAGGTTTTCTGGATGCCATTGGCCATCCTCCAGAGAAGGTACCCAATTGTTGATGCATTACCTTGGACATTTTATGGCCTTAAGACTATAACTGTGTAACCAAATGAACCCCCTTTATAAAAGCCAATCCATTTCTGGTGTTTTGCATTCCAGCAGCATTAGCAAACTAGAACATCCCCTAAAACTATAATCGCAGACTAATCATGAGAAAAACATAAGACATATAGTCATCCTCCAATATACCTGACCAGTATTCATCAAAATTGTCAAGGTCATTATAAACAGTGAAAGCCTGAGAAACTTTCACAGCCAAGGGCAGTATAAGAAAGCATGATGAAGAAATGTAATGTGGTACCTAGACGGGGTCCTGGGACAGAAAAGGACAATTATAAAAACCATGGAAATTTGACTAAAATATTGACCTCAGTTAATAGTAATGTATCAATATTGGTTAATTAATTATAATAAATGCACAATACTAATGCAAGAGGTTAATTATAGAGGAAACTGAGTGACAGGTATAAGGGAATCCTGTATATTATCTTCTCAACTTTTCTGTAAACCTAAAGCTATGATAAAAATTAAACACTGTTTGAAAACTCTCATGACCACCTTGGCTGGGAGTCCCTGGAGGGTGTTTTGGACTGTAGAATGTTTTTCTGTTGTTACTGTCTCCCAGCAATCTCCTTGTCTTCCTACTTGGATCAGCTGATGCATCAAAAGCATGTGGGTGGCTAAAGCAAAACCTTGGGCCTTGAAGTTATTTCCTTAGACTTCATAAAGCAGAAGGACAGCTGGTAAAGGGGAGGAGTCCCAGGACTGAGCTGCCCAGGTGAACAACAACCACCAAAAGGCAGACTGCACACATGCTCTGTTCTGCTGCCCCCTTCCCACTTGTGTATAATGAAGAGCATTTAAAAGGGCCCAGAACCTTAAAGAAGACCGAGTGGAAACCATCCTGTTGATTGAACAGAAAGTTGAAAATCAGAAGAATAAGTAGCATTTGATTTGTCAAAGCCACAAAAGATGAAACCTACAGCAACATGAGGATGCCTGAAGACAGCCCTGCTGCAGGCCAGGAGTAGAGAAAACCCTGAATTAGTAACACTTCTGTGACTGGTAGTGCAGGCGGAAGTGAGTATTTGTAGAAGAGGCAGTTAGAAGTCCAGGTACATCCTATGCAGCTAAGTGACTCCATAGTCAAACAAAACTGGTTGCTTGCTCTCAGGAAATACAAGTGGGCATGAGAACACCAGCCTCCACTGCAGAGGGTAGGAGCGCTGGACTAGACACTGGTAGATGCACTGAAATTTGTCTTCAGACTTGAATCGTGCTTTCTCCCTGTCTGTTTCCTCCACTTAGGCCTAAAACGCTGGTATCCAATCACATGACCTGTTGACAGACGGTTGGAGGACTGCTTTGTGGGGCACAGACCAACTCAGGGGTCTTTCCAGCAACCGGGCATCCAGGTCACCCAGCAGTGAGGCTCACACACGGGCAAGGCCTGCTCTTGCACAAGGTGCTTCACTTAAATTCAGCTTCTCAGGCACTCATTCAGGGTTGTGAGCTAATAGGCAGAAAAAGATCAAACTAAACAAGCAGAATACAGAAGTTCAGAGGAGACAGAGAAGGCAGAAAGAGCAGAAGACATTTTCAAACAACCCTTAATCGATATGCTCAGCAAGTTTAAGGGAAGATATTGCATCTGCAGAATAAAGACAAGTGACTAATCAAAAGAGAGCATTCAGAGAGCAAGCAAGCACTCTTATTAACCAAAAATATGATAATGGAAGGATGAGGTGATATAGTCTTGACAAATGGAAGTTAAAATGAAATTTTTCTGCAATGAAGAACAAACATACAAAGAAATGAAAAATAGGGGAGTAAACATCCAAAAATTAGAGGCTCATTTCAAATTTAGGTTCACATTTTGAAGTAAAGGCATCTTGGAAAAGGATAATCAAGAAAGGAGAGGGTAGAGAGCTATTAAAGAATTATATTCAAGAAAATTTCTCAGGAAATTGAAAAATCTCAAATGCTCAGTAAAATAAAAAATAAATAAAATACCACTCCATTTCATTTTTAAAAATAGATATGAAGAAACAGACATCATAATAACATAATAGTTATTACTCAACTTAAATCTAGATTCTAGAAAACCATGGAGAGATGGCTTCAAAATTCTGAAAGATATAATCGCCAGCTAAGAATTCTGTAATCATCCAAATAAAGCATGGGGATAGGAAAAAATATGTATTTTCAGGCTCACAGATTTTCAAAAATTTACCTCCCTTGTGTCTTTCTGGGAAGCTACTGAAAAAGCGTTTCAAAACAAAAGAGAAAGTGAATTAAGTTTCATGAGATCTAGACCAGAGAGTAACAGAGGGAGGAGGGGTATTGGGCATTTCTAGAATGCTGGTGAAAAGAGAATCCAGCATGAAAGCTAATTGGCTGCACCCATTCTAGAGAGAGCAGACTCCAGAACTGAGAGGGAGGATAGAGTGTTCAATAAAGAAAGAATAAAATTAAAATTGGTAGACTATGAGTTGGAATAAATATTCCCTTGGAGATGAATTAATGCAAATGTGTAGAAACCTAAACAAACAAAATTGTTACTTATCATAAACTCTGGCAAAAACAAAAATGTTATAGCAGAAAGGTTAGGTTCTTAGACTATACCACATCACATAACTGTAAATTAACATTTGGACAATAATAGTAATAGAATCATAATTTATTAATGTATTCATAACTATGATATAATTTTATTGAGAAAAAAAGTTGAGAAAAATTGTGTGTTTCTGGAAGTGAGAAGAGTTATAGGAAAGTTAAATAATAAATATCCTTAGAAATCAAAGAAAATGGCTTAGCTAAATAAAAAGTAAAACCAGAATTTTATTTAGAAATATGGAAGTAAACACAAGAATGAATAGATAAAACAGTTAAAAGTTGTAGCCTCAGAAAAACAAGGATGCAGAAAGCAGGAGAGGGGAAGGTGGCAGCTATTTTTGGCAATAAGCTTTTTAGAAATATTTAACTTTTAAGCTAAGTAAAACTCTGCACCACTTATCACCTGACAAAAATTGCCTGAAGTGTGGATGAAGTAATCTACCTTCATGGATATAGACCTGCACTTTGTTTTACTTCTGCTTTCTGTTTCTGTTGTTAGTAATTTCTTTCATGTTGCATATATCTTGAACCCTGCCTGGTTTATGAACTCTGTGGAACAAAAAATAATTCATAACTAATAAAAAATTAGCAGAATGACCATGTATTAACCCCATGTTCAAAAGTCATGATTTTTCACCTATAACCAAAAAGAAAACAGATCCTCATTGTAATAGCAATGTACAGATGAGACCTATTTATATCCTGTGGATAACCTTAAGAGGTATAGGGGATATGTGCTGGTACATTTTCTTGCAGGAATCCCTTTTTACATTGAAAAGATTTCAATTTTCTCTTAAAGATTATTTTTCCTTATTTTTAATCTATGAGGGTGGAATTTAGTTGAAGTCAAGCCCTGGCTGGCTTCAGGGGTTGTGTCTCAAATCTGCCCAGTGAAGAAAACACTTCTTAGAGTATCTGATCCTGATTCAAGTGTGAGGAGGTCTTCCAGGTCAGATGAATAAGAGTATCTGGGACTTTTATTAGGGCTACCTTTTAGAAGAGTTTGCTAAGCTGATTAGGATGTAAAAAGTCTATTTCTTGTGGTTATCATTGCTACAACGTAAGTAGAATCTGCTTGAGAATGGAGCTAACATTAAGTAATGATTACAGATGGAGAAAATTTTAGATAACATTGTTTGAGTGCTTGTGTTAACTGTGTGAGGCCAACCATGACCACTAGATTTTTCAGTTAGGGAAGCCAGTGAAGTTTCATTCTCATAAACATGTGTTGACTTAGGGAATCTGCATAGAAAAAGAAGCCTAGCATAAGAAACAGCATTATTTCAAAAATATGTATTTTAAAGAAAAAGGAAAGAGAAAACTGGAAAATGGGAGATTATATATGTCGTGTCCCCCAGATAGGAAAGTGGGATACTGTCAGCCTGCCAATTGTTCTGTTACTAATCCCTAGGCATATTTCAGTTATAATCAAATTCACAATTTCAATGAGATGTTGACTATGTACAAGTGATTATAAAATTCATTTATAAATGTAAGGAAATTCAGAAAAACATTTTGAAAATGCGTATTGAGATGTTATTTGTTGTCCAAGTGTTAAATTACATGACAAACTATGGAGAATTAAAATAGCCTGGCATTAAAATACCAATCCAAGTGTGATCAAAGGAAGAGAGATGGTTCTTTTTGGTTATAGGGCATTACAAAACCACACAAAAAAGAAAGAATTACAGTAAAGTTATTCCACATTAATCAAATAGCAAAACTTAAGTGAGCAAGTAAGCATGAGAATCAAAGAATAATAATGTATTTGAATATTTTTCTGATCTTGGCAAAGGAGTCATTAAGTATTAAAATAATGTATACAGTCACATTTAAGTAAAAAAAATTAACTTGATAAAAGTTAAAATATTCTTATACTGTCTTCTGGTTCTATCCAGATTGAAATCTTAACAGGGATTGATCCACTTTTCTCCATTGCTATCTCCTGAGATATTCCAGTATTGAGAAAGAGAGTGATGGGTTCAGGAATCCAACAAAAAAATTGAGAGTCCACATATGTAAATAGAAAATTGCATTCTGGAATTCTCTAACAGCAGTAAAGAATGAACAGTTTTAACTTTGAGTGGAGGAATTCTGTGTCTCAATCTTGTTAAATTTATGCATGTTAGCTTTAGTGTCCTTATGAATTTTGTGGCCTAGAAATCTGAGTTAAACCATTATTTCACTGGCTTCAAAATTGGAGTGCCTCAGATGGGGTATGTAGTGCATTGTTCTTAATTGATGAAGGGAGACCTGCAATGACTTCTTTTTATGGATTATCTTAATATGAATAAAATTTAAATGGAAGAATCCTATTGGCATTGAATAAAAACTTAATGCAAGACAAAGAGCCATAGAGAGAATATTAATTAAACCTTATACCAAGGCATCTATTACACAAAGTACTAACCATTGCAATACTTATAAATGATTGTTTCAACTTTTGAAATAAATGAGCTCATGCTAGTAAACTTCAGTCCTGGGATACAACTGGAATACTTCTACCTTCTTTCCTTTGAGGTAAAGGTCTTCTCATTTCTTCTTTTCCTCCTTTCTTCTTATTTCTTCTTTATTACCTCCATTCAAGGAAGCCAGAAGGAATACACAGTTGCCTCCCTCATATATTGGAAAATTTTCTATCATACTCATCAATTCTAGACACACCTAGAATTATGCCTTTTATTCACTATGGAGATGGGTGATTGTGAAGACAGCATTATGGAAGGAACAACTATTGACAACATAAATGATTTTTTTAGTGAATAAATTTAAAATTAAGGAATCCATTCCAATATATCAGTATGCCCATTATTGGGGGTGAGAGGAAATGTGAAAGTCTGTTAAATATTTGGGTCATGTACCTGAACTTAGGCTGTGATAGCATGCTCCGGTCTGATCCTTTGGAATTGGATTGTCTTGGCCCTGAAAACCTACCTGGATTATTTTGTTAAATCTGGAAAATGCTACTTAACTTGAACAAGAATCATTTGTTATAAATAAAACTACATTGGAAAATGCAATAAAAGGTAAAAATTCCATGAGTGATTTTCACTGATGATGCCCTTTTTACCATATCTATGTATGAAGATGTGACTATGTGTTGTTTAAGCTACAAAATTGAACTAAATTCTTATTACCCTTTTGTTGCCACCAGAAGCCTTCTGACAGGAACTCCCTGATCTGCCGTCCAGCAATGTTCAGTTTCCATTGTGTGCAGCCATTTTATCCCTTCTCATTACAGAGGAGAATGTGTATCACCACTGGGAAGGCTACTCTTAACCTGGACCTAATCTTGTCAAGGACCTTTTTTCTTGGGTTATCGCCTTCTTCTCTTTGTTATCACTAATTCCCCCCTTTGCTGTATCATTACCATTTGCCAAATATAACCAGTAATAAACAAACTGATATTATGATTCATCTTTTACCCTGAGTCCTCCTCCATTTGTCATTCTATTGCTGTCCCCTTCCTATTCAAGCTTCTCAAGAAGCCCTTACATATTATTTCCATTCTCTGACTTTTCATTCTGCCTCCTCAATTTATTCCAATTTAATTTCTGCTCTCAATGTCCTATGGGGATATCATATATTAGAAACAGTAATGGCCTTCATTTTATACATTAAATGAGCATCTCCCTGGCCTCATCTCATGATATCTCTGAGCAGCATACAAAAGAGCTGACTGCTTCTTTAGCATTCACTTTTCCATGTTTCTGTGAATGCCACTGCACTTGTTTTCCATTTTTCCTAGTTGTTCCTTCCCACTCTTTGCAATCCAATCTCAAACTGTTGTACTTCACTAGGGATTTTTTTTTTTCCTGGGCCCTTTTCTCTTACCACACTTGCACCTAGCTATTTCATTAATCTCTATAGCCTTATTATACATCAACTACTATGTATATATGTATGTATGTATATATGTATGTATATACGTAGCCTTATGTATGTTTATACTATGTATGCATGTATGCATATACACATCTTTACCCTAGACTTCCCTCCCAGGCCTCAGATCTTCATGTACAAATACCTGGATAGTTTTTCTATTTGACTGTCTAACAGAAACCTCAACCTTAATGTGTTCCAAAAACAAACTTGATGTTTATTCCAACTCCTACCATACCATTCCTCTCTCAATTTTCTCTTTTGGTAAATGACCTCATTGTCTACACAAATGCTTATAAACAAGACGTGTGATTCATTCTTTAAAATGGCCTTTCACTTCCACCCATTCTTTGGCAGTTCATTTCAGTTTCATCTCCAAAACACATTGTAACCCTTAACACTATCAGCTCTTCTTTCATCAAGATTATATATAAATTAATATAATCTTGCCCCTGGAAGACTGTAGCAGTCTTCTAAATACCCATTCCACTTCACCTCTTACCTTTTCTCATCCATTCTGCAAACACTGTCAAGGATAACATTTTAAAAATAAATCTCTGGTATTATTCTCTTGATTAGAATTTTTGAACTGTTCCTCCTTTCACTTGAGCTAAAACACGGCATAGTCAGAATTTACCCACCAAACATCATTTGTGCAAGCTTCAATATATTTGTAATGTTCCAGAAATGCTGGTCAGTGATCAAATACATTTAACCCCTTTTCCCTACTAGGGTCTTGGAACTCACTATATTCTTCTTTTATTTAACTACCTTCTTTCATTTAGGTTTAAAAAAAAAAAACCCCACAAAAAACCAAAACCCATAGATCATGTCACATTTAAAATTCAGTCATTCAAAAAGATTCTTACCATTCAGACTTGTGTATCCCTCTCTCCATTATTCTCTTCCAAATTCCCAGTAAGTTTCTTCCATAACATTAGTAATAACTTTGAATTATACATTAATTTGTCTCTTTTTTTAAAATTTTTTATTTATTGAGATTGTTCACATACCATACAATTGTCCAAAGATCCAAAGTGTACAATCAAACAATCAATTGCCCCCGGTACCATCATAATAGCTGTGCATCCATCATCATAATTAATTTTTTTTTGATTTTTAGAACATTTTAATTACTCCAGAAAAGAAATACAAACCCAAAAAAAGGAAACTCAAAACCTCCCATACCCCTAACAATGCCCCCTCCATTGTTGACTCATAATATTGGTTTAGTACATTTGTTACTGTTGATGAAAGAATGTTAAAATACTACTAAGTGTAATTAGTTTGCAACAGGTATATTTTTTCCTATTTTTTTAAGCTTCAGAATAGTATTTTTCAGATATTTATAGTCATCTTATTTGATATCACAAAATAGTAGCTGTGTTATAAATTTTACAGATGAGGATATTGTTGCACTATTCTCACCATACATAGATTGCAGAACAAATCTGAATACAGATCAATACTTCCTTTTCTTCCTCCTTTGTATATTTACAAACATGCCTACACATAACCCTTGCTATTCAAATTATTTTTATCTGATCCAAGGACCTAAATGCATTGAGATAATTTTGTTTTGTTTATAGGAATCTCACTGTAAACTATACGAGCTTAGGGATCTTTGCCAGACCCTCTATCTGAACTCAGAAGCTAAAATGGTTCAGTATTTTCCATTAACTTTGCAATAAATAGCAACTCTTGGGTCCACAATTAATGTTCTTTTGTTTCAGTGTATGAAATAGAAGTTAATTGCCACTTATATTTAGTGGTTCAATGACTACAATAACAGATGTCTCTTCATATATAAACAGACATTTTCACCAACACTGCTTCCTATATGCCTTTGCTTTATATATCCCATGCCTATCTCCAGACAAGGGCATCTCATCTACGCCAACCAATAAAACATAATTGAGAATACACATTTTTCAATGGTCTCAAAAAGTATAAGAGTATTCCTTTGGATTTTCAAAAGAAGTCTATATTTTCAGACTTAAATTTAATAGTTTTTAATTATTCTTAGTCTAATTCCTGTTTTATCAATTAGGAAACTAAGAGTCATCTTACTAGTTAAGTGAGATGACCACATTTACAATCAGCAAGTCAGAAAAGTGAGGCAAATATCTTCGTCTTCTGACTGATGTGTTTCAGAAAGAATGCCATACCATAAACCTGAGTTATCCATTTGAAACAGAGTGATAGAAATGGTAGCATGGAATAGGATGTGATACCAAGTATGTTTTCTCCTTCATAATGTCACCATTCTGCAATGTCTGTTTATTCCTCTGAAATACAGAATTAAAAATAATTTAATATATGGTTGTGTCTTACGATGACTATGATGACAATAAAGCCAAACATATTCAGTGGTCACTATATGGCTTAAAAAATGCATCTTCATCTAATATTATGGAACATTTCTCCATATCTCTCCCTCGTTTCTTTGTTTCTCCTTCAGTAGGGCTCCTTTTGGTATCTCAAGTAGGGCAAATCTTTTATTAGCAAAATTTCTCAGCATTTGCATGTCTGTGAAAAATTTAAGCTCTCCCTCAAATTTGAAGGAGAACTTTGCTGGATAAAGCATTCTTGGTTGGCAGTTTTTCTCTCTCAGAATTTTGAATATGTCATGCCGCTGCCTTCTCGCCTCCATGGTGGCCACTGAGTAGTCACTACTTAGTATTTTTTTTTTTTTTTTTTTTTACTTTTTATTTATTTATTTTTTTTAATCATCATTTTATTGAGATACATTCACATACCACGCAGTCATACAAAACAAATTGTACTTTCGATTGTTTACAGTACCATTACATAGTTGTACATTCATCACCTAAATCAATCCCTGACACCTTCATTAGCACACACACAAAAATAACAAGAATAATAATTAGAGTGAAAAAGAGCAATTGAAGTAAAAAAGAACACTAGGTACCTTTGTCTGTTTGTTTGCTTCCCCTACTTTTCTACACATCGATCCATAAACTAGACAAAGTGGAGTTTGGTCCTTATGGCATTCCCAATCCCACTGTCACCCCTCATAAGCTACATTTTTATACAACTGTCTTCGAGATTCATGGGTTCTGGGTTGTAGTTTAATAGTTTCAGGTATCCACCACCAGCTACCCCAATTCTTTAGAACCTAAAAAAGGTTGTCTAAAGTGTGCGTAAGAGTGCCCACCAGAGTGATCTCTCGGCTCGTTTTGGAATCTCTCTGCCACTGAAGCTTATTTCATTTCCTTTCACATCCCCCTTTTGGTCAAGAAGATGTTCTCCATCCCACGATGCCGGGTCTACATTCCTCCCCGGGAGTCATATTCCACGTTGCCAGGGAGATTCTCTTCCCTGGGTGTCTGATCCCACATAGGGGGGAGGGCAGTGATTTCACCTTTCAAGTTGGCTTAGCCAGAGAGAGAGGGCCACATCTGAGCAACAAAGAGGCATTCAGGAGGAGACTCTTAGGCACAAATACAGGGAGGCCTAGCCTCTCCTTTGCAGCAACCGTCTTCCCAAGGGTAAAACTTATGGTAGAGGGCTCAACCCATCAAACCACCAGTCCCCTATGTCTGTGGTCATGTTAGCAACCATGGAGGTGGGGTAGGCGAATACCCCTGCATTCTCCACAGGCTCCTCAAGGGGGCACTACATCGTTTTTTTTTTTGTTTTTTTTTTTCCTTGTTTGTCTTTTTTCTTTTTTTTTTTTAACTTTCCCTTCTTTTTTCAAATCAACTGTATGAAAAAAAAAGTTAAAAAGAAAACAAACATACAATAAAAGAACATTTCAAAGAGACCATAGCAAGGGAGTAAGAAAAAGACAACTAACCTAAGATAACTGCTTAACTTCCAACATGTTCCTACTTTACCCCAAGAAAGTTACATACTATAGCAACATTTCAGTGAACTTGTTCCTACTACATCCATCAGAAATTAACAGACCATAGTCATTTCTGGGCATCCCCAGAACGTTAAATAGCTTATCTGTTCTTCTTGGATTATTGTTCCCCATTCCTTAATTGCTCTCTACTGCTAGTTCCCCTACATTCTACATTATAAACCATTTGTTTTACATTTTTCAAAGTTCACATTAGTGGTAGCATATAATATTTCTCTTTTTGTGCCTGGCTTATTTCGCTCAGCATTATGTCTTCAAGGTTCATCCATGTTGTCATATGTTTCACCAGATCGTTCCTTCTTACTGCCGCGTAGTATTCCATCGTGTGTATATACCACATTTTATTTGTCCACTCATCTGTTGATGGACATTTGGGTTGTTTCCATCTCTTGGCAATTGTGAATAATGCTGCTATGAACATTGGCGTGCAGATATCTGTTCGTGTCACTGCTTTCCGATCTTCCGGGTATATCCCGAGAAGTGCAATCGCTGGATCGAATGGTAGCTCTATCTCTAGTTTTCTAAGGAACTGCCAGACTGACTTCCAGAGTGGCTGAACCATTATACAGTCCCACCAACAATGAATAAGAGTTCCAATTTCTCCACATCCCCTCCAGCATTTGTAGTTTCCTGTTTGTTTAATGGCAGCCATTCTAACCGGTGTTAGATGGTATCTCATTGTGGTCTTAATTTGCATCTCTCTAATAGCTAGTGAAGCTGAACATTTTTTCATGTGTTTCTTGGCCATTTGTATTTCCTCTTCAGAGAACTGTCTTTTCATATCTTTTGCCCATTTTATAATTGGGCTGTCTGTACTATTGTCATTGAGTTGTAGGATTTCTTTGTATATGCAAGATATCAGTCTTTTGTCAGATACATGGTTTCCAAAAATTTTTTCCCATTGAGTTGGCTGCCTCTTTACCTTTTTGAGAAATTCCTTTGAGGTGCAGAAACTTCTAAGCTTGAGGAGTTCCCATTTATCTATTTTCTCTTTTGTTGCTTGTGCTTTGGGTGTAAAGTCTAGGAAGTGGCCTCCTAATAGAAGGTCTTGAAGATGTTTTCCTACATTATCTTCTAGGAGTTTAATGGTACTTTCTTTTATATTGAGATCTTTGGTCCATTTTGAGTTAATTTTTGTGTAGGGGGTGAGGTAGGGGTCCTCTTTCATTCTTTTGGATATGGATATCCAACTCTCCCAGCCCCATTTGTTGAAAAGACCATTATGGCTCAGTTCGGTGACTTTGGGGGCCTTATCAAAGATCAGTCGGCCATAGATCTGAGGGTCTATCTCTGAATTCTCAATTCGATTCCATTGATCTATATGTCTATCTTTGTGCCAGTACCATGCTGTTTTGGCAACTGTGGCTTCATAATAAGCTTCAAAGTCAGGGAGTGTAAGTCCTCCCACTTCGTTTTTCTTTTTTAAAGTGTCTTTAGCAATTCGAGGCATCTTCCCTTTCCAAATAAATTTGATAACTAGCTTTTCCAAGTCTGCAAAGTAGGTTGTTGGAATTTTGATTGGGATTGCATTGAATCTGTAGATGAGTTTGGGTAGAATTGACATCTTAATGACATTTAGCCTTCCTATCCATGAACATGGAATATTTTTCCATCTTTTAAGGTCCCCTTCTATTTCTTTTAGTAGAGTTATGTAGTTTTCTTTGTATAGGTCTTTTACATCTTTGGTTAAGTTTATTCCTAGGTACTTGATTTTTTTAGTTGCTATTGAAAATGGTATCTTTTTCTTGAGTGTCTCTTCAGTTTGTTCATTTCTAGCATATAGAAACATTACTGACTTATGTGCATTAATCTTGTATCCCGCTACTTTGCTAAATTTGTTTATTAGCTCTAGTAGGTGTATCGTTGATTTCTCAGGGTTTTCTAGATATAAGATCATATCATCTGCAAACAATGACAGTTTTACTTCTTCTTTTCCAATTTGGATGCCTTTTATTTCTTTGTCTTGCCGGATTGCCCTGGCTAGCACTTCCAGCACAATGTTGAATAACAGTGGTGACAGCGGGCATCCTTGTCTTGTTCCTGATCTTAGAGGGAAGGCTTTCAGTCTCTCACCATTGAGTACTATGCTGGCTGTGGGTTTTTCATATATGCTCTTTATCATGTTGAGGAAGTTTCCTTCAATTCCTACCTTTTGAAGTGTTTTTATCAAAAACGGATGTTGGATTTTGTCAAATGCTTTTTCAGCATCTATTGAGATGATCAATTGATTTTTCCCTTTCGAGTTTTTAATGTGTTGTAATACATTGATTGTTTTTCTTATGTTGAACCATCCTTGCATGCCTGGAATGAACCCCACTTGGTCATGGTGTATGATTTTTTTAATGTGTCTTTGGATTCGATTTGCAAGTATTTTGTTGAGGATTTTTGCATCTATATTCATTAGGGAGATTGGCCGGTAGTTTTCCTTTTTTGTAGCATCTTTGCCTGGTTTTGGTATTAGATTGATGTTAGCTTCATAAAATGAATTAGGTAGTGTTCCATTTTTTTCAATGTTTTGAAAGAGTTTGAGTAAGATTGGTGTCAGTTCTTTCTGGAAAGTTTGGTAGAATTCCCCTGTGAAGCCATCTGGCCCTGGGCATTTATTTGTGGGAAGATTTTTGATGACTGATTGGATCTCTTTGCTTGTGATGGGTTGGTTGAGGTCTTCTATTTCTTCTCTGGTCAGTCTAGGTTGTTCATATGTTTCCAGGAAATTGTCCATTTCTTCTACATTATCCAGTTTGTTGCCATACAGTTGTTCATAATATCCTCTTATAATTTTTTTAATTTCTTCAGGATCTGCAGTTATGTCACCTTTTTCATTCATTATTTTGTTTATATGGGTCTTCTCTCTTTTTGATTTTGTCAGTCTAGCTAGGGGCTTGTCAATCTTGTTGATCTTCTCAAAGAACCAACTTTTGGTGATATTTATCCTTTCTATTGTTTTTTTGTTCTCTATGTCATTTATTTCTGCTTTAATCCTTGTTATTTCTTTTCTTGTACTTGGTTTAGGATTGGTTTGCTGTTCATTTTCTAGCTTCTTCAGTTGATCCATTAGTTCTTTGATTTTGGCTCTTTCTTCCTTTTTAATATATGCGTTTAGTGCTATAAATTTCCCCCTTAGCACTGCTTTTGCTGCATCCCATAGGTTTTGGTATGTTGTGTTCTCATTTTCATTCGTCTCTATATATTTAGCAATTTCTCTTGCTATTTCTTCTTTAACCCACTGATTGTTTAGGAGTGTGTTGTTTAACCTCCAGGTATTTGTGAATTTTCTAAGTCTCTGATGGTTATTGACTTCTAATTGTATTCCATTGTGGTCAGAGAATGTGCTTTGAATAATTTCAATCTTTTTAAATTTATTGAGGCTTGTTTTATGTCCCAGCATATGATCTATTCTGGAGAAAGTTCCGTGAGCACTAGAAAAGTATGTGTATCCTGTTGATTTGGGATGTAATGTCCTGTATATGTCTGTTAAATCTAATTCATTTATCAGATTGTTTAGGTTTTCAATTTCCTTATTGGTCTTCTGTCTGGTTGATCTATCTATAGGAGAGAGTGATGTGTTGAAGTCTCCCACAATTATTGTGGAAACATCAATTGCTTCCTTTAGTTTTGCCAATGTTTCTCTCATGTATTTTGTGGCAACTTGATTGGGTGCATAGACATTTACGATTGTTATTTCTTCTTGCTGAATTGCCCCTTTTATTAGTATGTAGTGGCCTTCTTTGTCTCTCAAAACATCCCTGCATTTGAAGTCTATTTTATCTGAGATTAATATTGCTACACCTGCTTTCTTTTGGCTGTAGCTTGCATGAAATATTTTTTTCCATCCTTTCACTTTCAGTTTCTTTGTGTCCCTGTGTCTAAGATGAGTCTCTTGTATGCAACATATTGATGGTTCATTTTTTTTGATCCATTCTGCGAATCTATATCTTTTAATTGGGGAGTTTAATCCATTTACATTCAACGTTAAAACCGTGAAGGCATTTCTTGAATCGGCCATCTTATCCTTTGGATTATGTTTGCCATATTTTTCCCTCTCTCTATTAATATCCTTTATTGTACCCATACCGAATCTCTTTAGTACTGAACCTTTCTCCAAGTCTCTCTGTCCTGTCTTTGTTTCTCTGTCTGTAGGGCTCCCTTTAGTATCTCCAGTAGGGCAGGTCTCTTGTTAGCAAATTCTCTCAGCATTTCTTTGTCTGTGAAAAATTTAAGCTCTCCCTCAAATTTGAAGGAGAGCTTTGCTGGATAAAGTATTCTTGGCTGGAAATTCCTCTCACTCAGAATTTTAAATATATCGTGCCACTGCCTTCTCGCCTCCATGGTGGCTGCTGAGTAGTCACTACTTAGTCTTATGCTGTTTCCTTTGTATGTGGTGAATTGCTTTTCTCTTGCTGCTTTCAGAACTTGCTCCTTCTCTTCTATGTTTGACAGTGTGATCAGTATATGTCTCGGAGTGGGTTTTTTTGGATTTATTCTATTTGGAGTTCGCTGAGCATTTATGATTTGTGTATTTATGTTGTTTAGAAGATTTGGGAAGTTTTCCCCAACAATTTCTTTGAATACTCTTCCTAGACCTTTACCCTTTTCTTCCCCTTCTGGGACACCAATGAGTCTTATATTCGGACGTTTCATATTATCTATCATATCCCTGAGGTCCATTTCGAGTTTTTCAATTTTTTTCCCCATTCTTTCTTTTATGTTTTCATTTTCCATTCTGTCATCTTCCAGGTCACTGATTCGTTGTTCAACTTCCTCTAGTCTTGTACTATGAGAGTCCAGAATCTTTTTAATTTGGTCAACAGTTTCTTTAATTTCCATAAGATCATCCATTTTTTTATTTAGTCTTGCAATGTCTTCTTTATGCTCTTCTAGGGTCTTCTTGATTTCCTTCATATCCCGTACTAGGGTCTCATTGTTCATCTTTAGTTCTTTGAGTAGCTGCTCTAGGTGTGTCTCTTCTGGTCTTTTGATTTGGGTGCTTGGGCTTGGGTTATCCATATCGTCTGGTTTTTTCATATGCTTTATAATTTTCTGTTGTTTTTGGCCTCGTGGCATTTGCTGACCTTGATAGGGTTCTTTTAGGGTTTGTAGACCAGTTGAAGTCCTTATCTCTAATTTATCAGATCTACAGCTTCGTGGAGTACACTTTCTCTAACTAACCAGCAGGTGGCATCCACGAGACACCTGTTCTCCACAAGCCAGATCTCCCCTGCTCAGCCTTTTTGGTGAGTGGGGGAGTGAGTCTTGTGGGGCCCAATTGGTGTCCCAAGCTTGCGTGTGTAGTTGGTGTTGCCTGCCCTGTATGTGGGGCGTGTTTCTGGGCAGTCGGGGAGGGGGGGTGGCCCTAACAATCAAATCTCCCTGATGATCCTAGAGTTTTAAAGCTACTGCAATAGTCTAATCCTTCAGTTCAGACCTGCCACAGTTTGTCTCTGCCACTGACCCACAAGTCTTTGGTATTGGCGTATGGCTCCTGAGACTTGCAAGTGGGCCCCTCTTCCAGGCTGTGCACCCCGGGTCCTCTGTTGAGTGATGACTGTGCTATGTCGCAGGTGAGTGCCGTCCCCCCAGGGCAGTTCTGGGCTGCTGGGCTGTGTTGGGAGGCTCCCAGTCTGCTCAAATGATGGCTGAATGGGGCTCTGTTAATTCACACTGCTCCCCCTTCCCAGCTCTGGGACATTCAGCTGAGGTTGCAGGGAAGGCTAATGTCCACGCCCAGTTTTGTGGTGTGTGCCTGTTATTTGAAGCACTTCCGTCACACTGGGTTGTCTGGGGCAGCTCTGGGCTATGGGGCTGGCGATGGGCAGGAGTGTTTCCTGTCCACCAGGATGGTGGCTGTGAGCGGACACCCCCCTTTTCTTGGGAAGTTGTGTTGTTTAGTGAATTTTCTCAGCCACTGGATTATTGCCTTTTGTCTCAGAGCTCTCTTAGTTCTGCTCTTGACTTGACGTGCCCAAATTTCAATTCTTTGAAGCTTTCTGTATTGAGCTTCTTAGAGTAATTGTTTTAGAAAAAGCAAAAAGGATTTAAAAAAAAAAAAAAAAAAAAAAAAAACGGCCCTCCTCAGAGATCTAATGGGTTATTGAAATGCTAATAGACAAAGCAACCAGGGCCATTAAGGAAAAGTGCCCAGGGCAGAGAGATCAGCCTTGCTTCGGGATTTGCATATGCGCCTCAAGGCCTGATCTCCGCCCTTCCCCTTTCTGTGTTCACCAGAACTCCAAAAATCCTCTGCTTTTATTTTGGAGTTTTTTGTGTTGTTTTTTTTCTATGCCTGTCTCCTCACTGCTGGGCTGGCTGCTCTCAGAGTCTCTGGTGTCTGGCCTCAGTCTATCTATGGTTGGAGTTTGAATCAGTAGAATGAGTTTCCGGTAAGAGCAGCCACTGCAATTCTCCCTTCTCCTTCCTGGAGCTGACAGCCCCTCCTCCCCCGGGACTGAGCCTGGCAGGGAGGGGCGCGGGTCCCCTGGCCGCAAAAACTTACAGATTTCGCTGATCTCAGCAGTTCCACGTTTTCATGAGTGTTGTATGAAGTATGCCCAAAGACAGATTGCTCTGTGGTGTCCAGTCCACGCAGTTCCTGGCTTTTTACCTACTTTCCTGGAGGAGTAACTAAAACATACAGCTCACCAGTCTGCCATCTTGCCCCGCCTCACTACTTAGTCTTATGTTGTTTCCTTTGTATGTGGTGAATTGCTTTTCTCTTGCTGCTTTCAGAACTTGCTCCTTCTCTTCAGTATTTGAGTCGATCAGAATGTCTTGGAGTGGGTTTATTTGGATTTATTCTATTTGGAGCTCACTGGGCATTTATGCTTTGTGTATTTATGTTGGGGAATTTTCCCCAAAAATTTCTTTGAAAACTCTTTCTAGACCTTTACCCTTTTCTTCCCCTTCTGGGACACCAATTATTCTTATATTTAGATGTTTTATTTTATCTATCATATTCCTTGAGGTCCATTTTGATTTTTTCAATTTTTTTCCCCATTCTTTCTTTTGTTCTTTCATTTTCCATTTTGTTGTATTCCAGGTAGCTGATTCATTGTCCAGCTTCCTCTAGTCTTGTACTATGAGTATCCAGAATCTTTTTAATTTGGTCAACAGTTTCTTTGATTTCCATAAGATCATCTATTTTTTTATTTATTCTTGCAATTTCTTCTTTATACTCTTCTAGGGTCTTCTTTATGTCCTTTATATCCTGTGCCATGGCCTCATTGTTTGTCTTTAGTTCTTTGATTAATTGCTCCAAGTACTGCATCTCCTCTGATCTTTTGATTTGGGTGTTTGGGTTTGCATTATCCATATCATCTGGATTTTTCATATGCTTTAAAATTTTCTGTTGTTTTTAGCCTCTTGACATTTGCTTAACTTGATAGGGTTCTTTTAGGATATGTATGCTAATTCAAATGCTTCTCTCTAATTTGTCAGATCTACAGCTCGGTGGTGTACACTTTCTCTAACTAACCAGCAGGTGGTGTCTGCGAGCCACCTATTCCCCTCAAGCCAGTTCTCCCCAACTTTGTCTTTGTGGTGTGTGTGGGTCTGATTCTTGTGGGGTCCAATTGGTGCACCAGTTCTGTGTGTGTAGTTGGTGCTGTCTGTCCTGAATGTGGGGTGTGTGTTTGAGTGGTTAGGGAGTGAGAATGGCTTTAACAATCACACCTCCCAGGTGTTCCTGGAGATTTAAGGCTATTCCAAGAGTCTAAGCCTTCAGTTCAGTCTTGCCACCAATTGTCTCTGTTGCTGTTCCACAAGTTCTTGATATTGGCATATGGTCCCTGGGATTTCCGAGTGGCTCCCTCTTCCAAGCTGTGCCCTTCTCGGGTCTCTGCTGAGGGAAGGCTGTGCCACTTCACAAGTGCGCGCCGTCCCTCAAGGGAAGTTCTGGGCTGCAGGGCTGTGAAGGAGCATTCCCAGCCTGCTGAAAGGATGGCTGAATGAGGAGTGTTAATTTCCCCCTGTTTGAACCACTGTGCCTTCCTAGCTCTGGGACAATTAGCTGCGGGCATGTGAAAGGATATTGTCCATGCCTGATATTGTGGCATGTGCGTGTGATGCTGGAAACACTTCCTGTCACCCTGGGTTTTTTTGGTGCAGTTCTGGGCTGTGGTGCTGGTGCCAGGCAGGAGCGTTCCCAGCCCACCAGGAAGATGGCTACAAGGGACATGTTTTTTTTCCCCTTTTGGCTCACCTCTGCCTGCCTTGCTCAGAAACAATTAGCAGTGGGTTTGTGAAAGGCTAGCATCCACACCAGATACTGAGGCATACTCACAGGTAGTGGAGATGCTTCCCTGTGCAGTTCTTGCTGCCATATCCACAGCAGCTTTTGGGTTTTTTAAAAAAGAACTAGTCCAACTCCAAATGCCAACCCTCGGTTTCCCCACACCGCAGTGTTTACTTACTCATTTCAGAATGCAGACTCTCAATTTCAGCAAGTGCATGGTCCCTGTGGATTAGCAGACCTTGTTCAGCTGGTGCATCACTGGAACTGGTGTTCTGGGTCACTTTCTGGCTTTTATCTAGTATTTTTCACAGAGGTGTTTTTTGCCCTGTCTCTCCTAACCGCCATCTTCCAGAGGTCTGGATCCACAGTTTTTACTTACAGATTTTATGCTGTGATCTCAGGCATTCCTCCCAATTCAGGTTGGTGTATGATGAGTGGATGGTCACGTTTGTCCCCCCGCAGTTATTCCAGCTTATTTAATAGTTGTTTCTGTTTTTGTTTTTTTTTTTTTCAGTTGTTCCAAGGGGACTACTTGGCTTCCACTCCTCTCTATGCCACCATCTTAGATCTCCTCAATTTTTTTCTTTATACCTTTAATGTTCCCCACCCATTCAACTGTAAGTTCCCTGTTGGGAAAAAATCAGGTCTCTTTTTTTGCCACTTTATAGCCAATGCCTTATTAAGTTTATGACACATTAAAAATTAGCAATAAATAGCCACTGGTAAAATGAATCAATAGAAGAATATAATAAACAACAAAAAAAGGAATTTTATCAATGTGAAAATGTGTGTACAATGTATACTTCGGATTTTTTTTATTTTATATGAATATTCAATATATTTTTATGGCCATTTGAAAAATTCCACCTATGTGACTAGTACTTTCTATACTTTCTTTTACTTGCACATTTACTGTTGCAGACCAATTTGATCTATCTAGAAAGACTTATCCTTCTACCTTCTGTAGTAGGCAAACTAATGCCACCCTCAAAGATGTCCACACCCTAATCCACAGAACTTGTGAATACATTAGGTTACATGGCAAAGGGGAATTAAGGCTGCAGGTAGAATTAAGGTTGCTTAGCAGCTTACTCTAAAATAGAGAGCTTATCCTGTACTAAATGGGATATCCCAGTATTTTCACAAGGATCCTTAACAATGAAACAGGGAGGCAGAAGAGAGTCAGGGGATGATGTGATGAGGGAGGAAAGGCACAGAGTGATGCAAGGTAAGAAAGACCAGATTTGAAGGATTTAAGATGAAGGAGGCCACAAGCCAAGAAATGTGGAAAGGGCAAGGAAGCAGATTCTCTTGTAGATCCTCCAGAAAGGAATGGAGCTTGGCTGATCCCCAGATTTTAAGCCTAATGAGAACTGTGTTGGTCTTCTATAAATGTAAGATCTTAAATTTGTGTTATGTCACTAAGTTTGTGGTAATTTGTTACAGTACTAATAGGGAACTAATTCATCTTCCTATTCTTAAATATTGCTTTCACCTTTCAGTCATTTTGTAATATCTCTAAGTGATTTCTACAAAAAATGTCAATGACTTAATTCCAAATGAGTATCTTTGAGATCAGTGATGTGAACAATGTTGAAGCCAGATCATATTCATACCCCTTTGAACTTATAATGCCTGAATGCTTTACACTTCTCATAGCTACGTTTATTTTATAACACTTGAAGAAAGAAGCCTCTATAAAACTAGAATTTTGAAGACAAGCAACACATCTTAAGAAGGGAATATTTTGTGATGGGTTAGTTCTCTCAAACCATTTCTCTATTTTATCACCTCAAAATCAATCTTCCTTCTCAGGAAGTAGAATTTTATTAGGGGTAGTTCAGAAAATACTACTAATGCTGGGACAGTGGTATCACCTTTTCTCATTTTCTTGCAACAACAAAAAATAATAACATGAGAACTTCTGAGTGATCAGGAACATTGTGGATATATAGTGCTATTGTTTTTCTTTTTATTACCTTTTAGAACTCCAAAAAGGTTTCCTGGAAACACTATAGATAATAGTGGGGATATTTCTAGGGTTAAAAATATGAGTATTTTATGGTGAATATTCTGAATTAAGATAGGCAACATGCACAGACTTGGACTTTATATCTGTGAACCTCTAAATGTATTAAGGTTTCAATCACATTGAGAAGTGTGGTAGGGATGGTCCTACTGCAGCATGCCACCTTTTCCTGAGACCCACAAATACATCCTGTACTCAGGACTAGGAATGTCAGCCTTGTAGGATAAAATACAAAATCCCTAGTAGATAAAGGGACTGCCAAATCTATATTCCTTTGCCTATTGTCCCAAGCTTCCATAAACATTCACTGGAGACAGTCTGACTCTGAATGGCATGCTTTATGACACCCAGCTCACTCCCTGGTAGTATATCTGTTCCTGCTGGAGAGGGAGTGGGGCTCCTCCATTATGGCAGCACACAAACACAAGAGAGGGGTGCTATAAGTAGAGTACCTCCCTGCATCAGCCAGGGATGGAGACCCACTGGCTATGGGAAACTGACACCATCTAGTGAATATGGCTTACTCTGTTCTCCTCTATGTGAGTAAAACATCTTTCCATCAGAGCCTGAGTGAATTGTGCTTTTTCTGGCAACCCCAAAACCTATATTGGAGTGCGTTGACATTTCTTTAGATGTCTCTTCTTTTGATGTACAAGAAGAATTCAAATTTTCTCCTAAATTATGTGGTAAGAGCCTTAAAGACTTGTTCTTGAACCTAAATCTCTTGATACATTCAGATGTGATTTCTATTCAGAGTGCCAGATTTACTTCAAATGTAGGCAACATTGTATAATATAACTGGAAATTTCAACTTTTTAAAATTACTAACATTTCTACCTGAAGGTGTTTGCAGGTCAATTGGGAAAAAATACAGGTATTAAAAGACTGTTGTTTAGGAAACTTGTTGATAATAGAATTTGAATCAGTAGACTGGGGGAAGTAAACTGCCTCTATAGCTGTACTTCCTAAACTAGTATAATGAAAATTATAGTGCCCAACACAATAGTACTGCTTTGAATTCAGAAAGCATGAGCAGAAAAGGCAAAGCTGAAATATATATAATCTCATAATCAGATACTTCCAGAATGTCACTTAATTCTCATTTCCATGTTAGAATGACCTACTCTATAGAGAAGAAATTTTTCAGTATATACTTTGCTGTATGCTTTAGTGGTCTGATTTTATCATTAAAATCTTATGTATTAAAAAATATATAGTAAATGAACTAAGCAATGAATGCATGGCACTTATTTAATTAAAACACTTTAATCAAGAAGGAAGTTAAGTGGAAAATATTCTAATCATTCATTAATCACCAAATGCTAAATGTTTGCCCAATTATTTCGCAAGAATTGAGACTCATGGTTAGAAATTGAGTTTCAACCAAAAACTGGAAAGCAGAAAAAATATTTTAAAAGGGAGCAATAAAATATTGAAGCAATATTACATTTTTCCAACAATTTATAAACTGGAACAGGGTTAATGGAAGTAGACACATTCTTGACTATTGTCAGAATGAATAAATGTTTTAAAAAATAGATTTACCAGATTTAATTTGTGTTTGCTTGGTTTGGTCTGTCTAGTAGCTCTCAGAAGAACTACTTCTCTCTCATTATAGGCAACAGTGATTTTAAGCCTGATCCCATCTCTTGATTCTAAGAATAGTTTAGGTTACTGGATTCATGGTGTATATTCCATGTGCCAGAACATATGATTGACTCAGAAGTAAGTGTGTGATCCAATATGGACCAGGTGAAATTAATGTGGCTGAAACCTTTGGCTGAAAATATGGGAACTACTTTCTAGTACATCAGACATTCTGTAAGTCTGGAGCTATGGATCTGAATTTGACTATAATATATTGACCAACTACCCAAGAATTAAACTATTACAGAGAAAAAGAGAGTCAAGGGATGGAAAGAGAGACTTTGTAGCAATACCATTATTTGTCACACTGAACTACTTGAAACCAGATGCACACAAAACCTCTTAAACTGTGCTTTTTTTGTCACATGAGGCTAATAATATTGAAAAAATACCCATATATATACCAGAATTGGGATGTAGAATTGAGTGGGCAATACCATCGGAATAGTCTGAGCTAGGATGGGTTGATGAGTAGTGAAGATTCCAACATTCCCTATGTGAAAGCCAGCAATCATGTTATGTGGTATGAATCAACTGTTTACACCTGTAACTCATATACCTAGGCTGTTAATTTAGGAAAACTAGGGGGTGGCAGGAGTGCCAGGATGTGGAGTGTTTTAACAATTTCTTCTAATCACCAGTAAAGTCTTGTGGAAAAAGAATATATGCAAACATACCTGATGGATCTGTAAACAGAGAGGGAAGGAAATGTGACTTTGCTAATTGTTGGGTTTTGAATCATGTTCCCCACAAAAGACATGCTCAGGTCCCAACTTCTGGTCCTTTGGGTGTGAACCCATTTGTAAATAGGACCTTTCAAGATGTTATTAGTTAAGATGTATCCAAAATGAATGAGGATGGACCTTAATTGCATGTGGCTGAAGTCCTTATATACAAAGGAAATTGGATGCAGAAAGAGAAGCCACAGGGAGCAGCCAAAAGCTGGAAGTCAATAGAACCTGGACAAGAAAGGAAAAGATGCCATATGCATTGCCATGTGATAAAAAAAAGTCACCAGCCAGCACCATAATGCAACAATCTTCCAGGAGAAACCATCACCTTAATGACACCTTGATTTTCTACTCTGCATAGCTTCAAAACCATGAGCCAATAAATTTGCACTGTTTAAGCCAACCCATTGTATGGTGTTTGTTTTAGCATCTAGCAAACTGATACACTGATAGAGACCCTTTCATCTTGCATCCAACATGCCAACATCGTTAAGTCTTGCTGGATTAGGACAACTGAATTTCCTGCTCGTGTTTGATTTACAAAGATGTTTGGCAGGGGAAAGGAGGCAAGGTATAAACTAATTTTCTAAGATGTATGAGTCATGAACTTCCAAATGCTACCCAAAGGCATCCTGTCTGAAAACAATAGCAATTATCCCCATTGAAAACCACCATTTATGCAATTATGTTTTCTCCAATATTATAGACCAGATATCCAGAGATACATTCTCATTAAGAATTCCATGAGAAGACTTTTGCAAACACTTTTAGTAATTACTAGATCAAGAAGACAAAAAGCATGTTAAAAATGCATTTTATCAAAAAATGAAGAAAAAATCAGAACTTCATGAAATGTAAAACAAAAATTAAATAGAAAAGATTTACAAAGTAAAGAAAGGCCACAGACCCTAAAGGATTTACAGGAGAGTTCCACCATCTAAGGAACAAATACTGATCTTTGATAAGATAGTAGGCCAACCTACTGAAAGTCTAGCTATCTCTCTCACCTCTACCAAGCATTTACTCACATGTCATCCTCTTAACATGCCATACCTTGGTTTATTTATAAAACTGCAATCCACTTTTCCTGTCTCAGCATTCCTATCTGCTAACTTGTTCTCCTTTTGTTCTTCAAGACACTCATCAACTGGTAGCATACTACATAATTTACTTGCTTATCTTTTTATATATATATAGAATTAAAGTTTATTTTTTTAAGTAACAATTTTTTTAAATTTTATTTTGAAATAAATTCAAACTTACAGGAACAGTTGCAAAAACAATACCAACCCCATACACAGAACTCCAGCATACCCTCCCCTGATACCCCAATCCACCAACTTTAACAGCCTGTCACACCACCATTTCTTTCTTTCCCTCCCTCCCTATCTATCATCCATCATCTATTGCTCTCTCTTCTGAACATATGAGAGCAAGCTGCACAGAACCTTGAACAAACAATATAATTCACATATACATTTCCCATAAACAAGAACATTCTTTTATGCAACCCCATTAAGCACAGCTAAGAAGTTCAAGAAATTCAACATTGACACAAAGCTTACATTCTGTATTTCCTTTTTTTCCTTTCTTTTGTCCCAACTGTGTCCCTTTGAGCCTCCTCTCCTCCATCCTCAGATCCCATCCAGGATCATCCTTGGCATTTAATTGGCATTATCTATTTAGACTGTCTTTTTTTTTTTTTTTTTCATTTGTGGAAACATATATACAGCCTAAATCTTCCCATTCCAACCCCTCCCTAGCATTCCATTAGTGGGCTTAATCACATTTAGAATGTTGCAATGCCATCACCTTCCCACCATCCACTACTAGAAATTTCCCTTTACCCCAAACAGAAACCCTACACTAATTTCTTAACTCCCCATTGCCCCTTCCCCCACTTCTTGTAGCCCATACTCTACTTTTCATCTCTATGGTCATATTCTGTGATACTTTCTTTGTGTTTACCATGGGGCTTAAATTTAACCTCTTAAGTCTATAACAATCTTGTTTTTCTTTGATATCAACTTAACTTCAATAGGACCATAAACTATGTTCCTTTACTCCTCCATTCCCTCACCTTTATGTAGTTCTTGTCAAAAATTACATATTTTTCATTGAGTCCAAAACCACTGACTTATCATTACAGTTTATGTATTTTAGATCCTATAGGAAGTAAACAGTGGAATTACAAATCAAAAATACAGTAGTAATGGTATTTATATTTACCATGTGATCTTTACTGGAAATCTTTATTTCTTCATGTGGTATCAGTCAATTGTTTAGTGTCCCTTCTTTTCAGCCTGCTCAATTCCCTTTAGCATTTCTTATAGGTCTAATCTACTGGTGATGAAGTCCCTCAGCTTTTGATTATCTGGGAATGTTTTCATCTCCCCCTCATTTTTACCCTCCAGGTGTTTGTGAATTTTCTAAGTCTCTGATGGTTATTGACTTCTATTTGTATTCCATTGTGGTCAGAGAATGTGCTTTGAATATATTTAATTTTTTAAAAAAATTGATTGAGGCTTGTTTTACGTCCCAGCATATTGTCTATTCTGGAGAAAGATCCATGATCACTAGAGAAGAATGTGTGTCCTGGTGATTTGGGATGTAATGTTCTATATATGTCTGTTAAATTTCTCTATCTCTCTCTCTCCTTTCTTTGTTTCTCTGTCAGTAGGGTTCCCTTTAGTATCTGAAGTAAGGCAGGTCTTTTATTAGCAAAATCTTTCAGCATTTGTTTGCCTGTGAAAAATTTAAGCTCTTCCTCAAATTTGAAGGAGAGTTTTCCTGGATAAACTATTCTTGGTTGGAAATTTTTCTCTCTCAGAATTTTAAATATGTCATGCCACTGCCTTCTCACTTCCATGGTGGCCGCTGAGTAGTCACTACTTAGGCTTATGTTGTTTCCTTTGTATGTGGTGAATTGCTTTTCTCTTGCTACTTTCAGAACTTGCTCCTTCTCTTCAGTATTTGACAGTCTGATCAGAATATGTCTCGGAGTGGGTTTATTTGGATTTATTCTATTTGGAGTTCACTGGGCATTTATGCTTTGTGTATTTATATTGTGTAGAAGGTTTGGGAAGTTTTCCCTAACAATTTCTTTGAATACTCTTTCTAGACCTTTACTCTTCTCTTCCCCTTCTGGGACACTGATGAGTCTTAAATTTGTATGTTTTATTTTATCTATCATATCCCTGATGTCCATTTTGATTTTTTCAATTTTTTTCCCCATTCTTCCTTTTGTTCTTTCATTTTCCATTCTGTGGTCCTCGAAGATGCTGAGTCATTGTTCACCTTCCTCTAATCTTGTACTATGAATATCCAGAGCCTTTTTAATTTGGCCAGCAGTTTCTTTAATTTCCACAAGATCATCTATTTTTTTATTTATTCTTGCAATTTCTTCTTTATGCTCTTCTAGGGTCTTCTTTATGTCCTTTATATCCTGTGCCATGCTCTTGTTGTTTGTCTTTAGTTCTTTGATTAATTGCTCCATGTACTGCATCTCCTCTGATCTTTTGATTTGGGTGTTTGATGCTGGATTTTCCATATCATCTCTTTTTTTCATATGCTTTAAAATTTTCTGTTGTTTTTGGCCTCTTGGCATTTGCTTTACTTGATAGGGTTCTTTCAGGATATAAAAAATACCAGTCTCTAATTTGTCAGAGCTACAGCTTGGTGGCATACACTTTCTCTAACTAACCAGCAGATGGCATCTGCGAGCCACCTGTTCCCCTCAAGCCAGTTCTCCCCAACTTAGTCTTTGTGGTGTGTTTGAGTCTGATTCTTGTGGGGTTCAATTGGTGCACTAAATTTGGGTGTGTTGTTGGTGCTGTCCGCTCTGAATGTGCAGCGTGTGTCTGGGTGGTTAGGGAGGCAGGGAAGCTTTAATAATCAAACCTCCCAGGTGTTCCTGGAGATTTACGGCTGTTGCAAGAGTCTAAGCCTTCATTTCAGTCTTTCCACTAATTGTCTCTGCTGCTGACCCACAAGTCCTTGGTATTGGCTTAGGGTCCCTGGGATTTCTGAGGGTTCCCCTTCTGAGCCGTGCTCTTCCAGGACTTCTGTTGAGGGAAGGCTGTGCCATGTCACAAGTGTGGGCCACCAGGCCATGCAGGGGCACTCCCAGCCTGTTGTTTCAGAATCCAGACTCCCAGTTTCACCAAATGCACAGTCTCTGTGGATTTAGCAGACCTTGTCTGGCTGGTGCATTACTGGAACTTGTGTTCTGGGTCACTTTCTTGCTTTCATCTAGTATTTTTCATGGAGGTGTTTTTTTGCCCTGTCTCACCTAGCTGCCATCTTAGGTTCTCCATTTGCTTATCTTTAATGCTTATTTTATGTTTTCCTCCACTAGGATTTAGACTCCACTGTCGCAGTTTGAACACCTGAAAAACTGCCTATTTCATAAGAGTTACATGGTAAATATTTGTTGAATAAAGAATATAGAGGAAAACATGCAAAACAAATAATAGCAAATTGAAACAGCTATTTAAAAAGTGTTTGCATAACAAGACCAATTTGGATTTGCTTTGAAAATACAAGGTTGGTTCATCATAAAAGAAACCTTTTAATGCAATTCATCATGTTAACAGATTAAAGGAGAAAAAACAAGTAATCATCTTAACCCAGAAAAATAACATTCAATGGAATTCATTTTATGGTGTGTGCATATAGCTTAATAAAACTGAATTTAAAAAAAATCATAAAAAGATGAGAAATCTCACTATCACCTCTTCAATTCAATGCTCTTCGGAATGGTAGAACAAGAAGGCAGTACAAATATTTAAAAGGTTTAATTACTGGTAACAAAAAAAGGCTGCCATGATTTACCGAGTATATGACTGACTACCTAAAAAGAAAATTTATTGATAAATTAGTAGAATTTATACTAGAATTCAAAAGGGAAATTATTAATATGTTGTAATAAGTTTATATAAAAGTCAATTTTCTTTCTATAATCATGAACAAGTAGTGACAAGATGTAGCTTAAAAGAAGACACTATCTAGGATTATATCTAAATTATAAGTCATATGGAATAAATCAAATAAAAGCTGACAAGAGAAGTCAGCAGTAGCCTGAAGCTAGAAGGAGAGACAGTAGTAGTGAAGGATGACTTCTGAGCAGAAGTGACCCTGGGTCTAGTGACAGACCCAGCGTGAGATTATCTCATAGGCTCAGTTCTCCCTTCCTCTGGTCTATCCTGGAGTTCCCGTCAGAGCCCAAAGTCATAGGAGTGGACTATAGGTCAGGATTTGGTAGACAAGGGGAGGCTGGAGAATGTTCAAGAAGGGAAAATTGAATATTATCAGAATAAAGGTGAACTTTATCAGTAATTATGGAAATGTAAATTTAAACCACAATGATATTCCATTCTTTACTCCCTATATGGGCAAATATTAAAATAAAAATATATTTATTTATTCCAAGTGTCAACAAGGTATGAAAGAAAGGGATTAGAGTAACTCCTATGTCAGTTAGGATAGATTAACTACTCTAACATAGTTCCCCAAATCTTAATGGCTCAATATGATGCAATTTTATTACTCACTCTGGGAAATTCTAATATTCATGATTTTGTTTCCTAATTTTGGGAACTCTTCTCCAAGCAATGACTAAGGGGTTCCAGGCTCCTTCCCTTTTCTGAGGCTGTTATTTCAACACAAGGCTTCTGAGTTCATTGTGAAAAGGGAAAACATAGAGATGGCTCAGAAGTCCCTGAACACTTTGACCTGAAATTGTTATGCATCATTTACATTCATATTCCATCCCTGTAGACCAATCATGTGTCCTATCTATACACCCATCAAGAAGGTGGGAAAATATGCCTCTGAATTGATGGAGTAGAAGAACAACTCTAAACCAAGAAGGGGAAAAATGAATTGTTGATGGTCGACCATTATCCTTGCCAAAGCTGTATCTGTCACAACCACTGAGAGTCAGATTTTGCTAAGTTACATTGAATACAGAACACCTCAGTGGCTTTAAAAACAAATATATATTTCTTGATCATATTATATTTCAGAAATTATACTTTAACTTCTGTGGTTCTGCTCTAGGCTGTGAGTCAAGTTCAGGTCTGCTTTACATACTATCTCATTCTGTGATTTTGTGTGTTAAGGGTTCGTATCTGGCAGAGGGTTGGGAAGATGTAAATCCAAAATGTACTACATGATAGTATATAAAACTTCTGCTTCAGCATATATCAAGATGCTTCATAGTCCATTGGCCAAATTGCTTTTGGCTAAGCCCGATGTAAATGGCATCAGTGGGCAAGAGAGATTTACTTCCCCACAAGAGAGGCAAGATGAATAATGTGGTAGATGCAACTAGCACAAACATAATGGACAGTTTAAATCAGCCTGTTCTTGCTTCCACTGCAGCTGGGAGAAAATTAAGGGGTTAAGCTGTGTAGACTATTTCTAACAATGTGGAAGGAAGTTCCCAGACGTCTATCCCCAGGAGAAGAAAGAGGAGAAAGATAAAGAGGAAGAGGAAATAGCAAAACACTTAGAGGAAATGGCACACATGGAGGCCAATGCAATTAAAAACAAGGAGACACGCAGGTACTGGCCATAAGGCACTGGGCTTAAATCTCTCCATTATAGAGAGGCAAGGACACCTTACAAAATGTTTATGGGTCACTTTCCCAGAAAGTCCATTTCCATCTCTTGTTCTGTTCACTGTAATGTACAACATAACTTAAATTTATTAGCAATGGTCTTGGCACCTAGACTAATACAATGGAAAGATGGGAGATGTACGTGTGAGGATCCCATGTGGACTTTTCAGTAAGTATTGTTGCTGCTTTTAAATTCTTTCTCCAGTTCATCCTGAGTTTTGTCACTTTGAAATAATGTGTTGGATATTCTCAGCAACAGACTTCATTATCCAGGAGTGTTTCTTGTGAGTGAGCTGATTTATAGCACATTTCCAATCTTTTTGGGGGATCAAGAAGAGAGAAAACTATTTCTTTACAAAATGGTGGACGTAGAGCCATTCCAGTTAGAAGAGGCCTGATGATGTGAGAGCTGTTTCTTAAAAACAGTTAGACATATAGTAATTTCTGATACATTTTTTATTTTCATGTATGCATTAGTTCTACATTTACTACATTTGGAAGCTGTGAATTTACCACTTGTGGTTGTTATTCTCTTCATAAGGAAAGGAAAAGCCTGGCTAGTCATGCTGTTTGAAAAGCCTTGATTTGGGGACTTTCATTAACACTGGTCGATTTCAACCAGCTTGGTTATGCTTGAGAGGTTGGGATCTAGCTAATACCAAAGTAAAGCCAAGAAGAAAATGTGTGACATAAGTTCTAAATTAAAAAGTTAAGAAAAAGAGAAAAAGTAAAGGTAAAGGCAAGAAAAAAATTTGCACTTATAAAATAATTTTTAAAATAAGAAACAAATCATAGCTGAACATAACAAAGTATGTGACCACAGACCTCATACACTATGATTATTTTATATAAGGTAAAAGAAAAGCTAAAATACATGTGTAGGTATATATACATATATACACGCACATTTCAGTATATAGTACATGCTATATATATATATATATATATATATATATACGCACATGCATGTGTTCAGTGTATGTGTGTGTATATGTATGTGTGTGTGTATATATATAGAGAGATAGATAGATAGATAGATATATTTATTTAAAAGAAAAGAAAGACTGTGAGTAGTGAGAGCCATGATAAGTAATTCTTCTGGGTGGAAGAAGGTAGAAGGAATTGGGATTAGGGGCAAGCTAGGCATTTCCCTGTATATTGATAACATTTTTTTCTTGTCAGTTTATACATATAAAGTATTAATTTTATAATTTTAAATTATAATTTATCTATCAGTTTTGAATATAATTTCATATACATGACATACTCCATAATAAAACGATGACAGTAAAAAAAAACCTTTTTATAATTCCAAGTGGGAAATGGATAATTGCCTGAGTTTACACACTGCAATCTATTTAATTATCCTTTGGCAAAGACAGAGGCCAAGATGGAAGGCAATAACTAGACAGCTAGGGGAATGGATAGAATACAGAGCCACAGTTCTAAGAGAAAGAAATATGGAGTCTGGAATTTAATTTAAAGGACAAGATTGAATATTATCTCTGATTTGGTTATGGGCCACCATTTCATTTAAGTGCCTTGTTTCACCAATACAAGGCCTGAGTAAGGACAGGAGTGGTTTTTATTTTTATGTTATCACATCTGATGCTTATCATGATGTCTGTTAATGAATTCCTAGGTAAATAGGAGACATACGTCCTCATCCACACACACACCTACAAGCCACACCCTCTACACATCCACACACCCACACCCCCTACACACACACACACACACACATACACAAAGCAAATGGGAAAAAAGTTTACAATTATATAACAATAAGTAGTTGCTCCAAAAGAAGCTCTATTAATTTGTACTTTGAATGATGATCTAGTTGCAAATAGAAGCAATTTCAAATGTTTTAGAACTTGCTGATATCTAAGAAAATAATTCCACAAAAGCTGTGATTAGAAATATGAAAAATAGCAAGTGGGAGTGTAGAAGAGCAGTGGAATTATTTTGCCTTCAACTTGCTGTACAGAGGTCACATAACATCTCATAAAGGCTATGTTTTACTAAATGTTAGAGGTTAAGTTAGAGTTTATCAGTTTATTAAATGTATTTCTGGCAGACATATTAATATGAAGAAAGGCAGGATGACATGTAAATATACTGACATTAGGTTAATTAACATAACACATACCACCAAACAGTTAAAAAATATAGTTGAGATAAAGTGTTTAATTCAATAGTAACCTCCTTCTAGCTCTCGGTACCAGGAGCCATTACCTACAGCAAGAGTGGTTTCTAGAATCCTAGTATAACTTAAAAGAACACAGCATTTGTCCAAGACAATCTTAGAAAATGCTAATGATGACATGACTTTCACCAGGTAATGGGTGTGGAAAATATCTGGATCTGAAAAAATAAACAATAATATTTGTTGTTGTTGTTTTAATTGCACTATTCAGTATCTTCCCTCTTTGCTCCGAATTTTGCCACTTACAGCTCCTTGAAAATTCCCAAGAGGAAATGCTTTCTTATTTTATTTTTCTGTAGTCCTTGACTCATTCAATATTTACTCATCCACAAATAAGTTCAGAACTATTTATATTTTACATAGCAAGAAAGCATTTTCCTATCAGAGGAATGCAGAGCATAACATAGTAATTCTATTGCAATTACCTGGGAATGAAAGGAAAGCAATTGCCTTGACCCAGCTGTGTGGAATCTCAGATATTTGGCTTTAAGGAGATAATCTCTGATTACTGGGTGGGCAGAACTTTGTTTTTACTTGTGACTTACAATTTTCTTTGTATATTAAATCTAACACAGATCCTTCCACCTGTAATGTGGTCAGCAATATATAAGCACTAAACTGATTCTGCATTGGCCAACAAAAGTTTACAATTCCAAACAGAAAAATGTGCTATTTTACAATGAATACAAAGACTGTAATAAATTCTCATCTAGTTGTCAGTGCTGCTTGTAAAAACAGATTTTCAAAAAGGCCTGCTCAAATATTTTTCATAAAAGAGAAGAAAAACAAACAAACAAAAATAATGTAAAACTTTGATAGCCTGCCCATCCTTAGAACTGAGCTAATGGGTAGAAATCATTTAGATTCAGGACATGCTTTCCCTATTATTTTTTTTAAATCCTCATTTGGTGGGGAATTATTCTTCCACCAGGGAAAGTATAGATATGGCAAACCAGTTGTACAACAGTTAATACTCCCCACTATGTTAGTGGATATGGAAATAAAAACATCCATTGTATCATTTAAACACAAAAACAGAATATCCTAAGGATGTTCAGGAAACTGTATCCTAGAGGTGGACTATTTTAATTTTCTTTTCTGTTATTGACTTAATGCTCTGCTTATTGAAACAAATACAATTACTGCCTCTGCTCATGGATAAAAAGAAATCTATCCTCAAACTTGCTAGTGATTGAATCCTCATTCCTATCAAGACCTGATTCAAAAAACGTTTTCATTAGTTACAAACCATCTGAAGATATTTTGCAACCAACTTCACACCTGTTCTACTCTACTTTTTTCTGTGCTCTCTCTCCCTTCATGTAAACTGGCTCTTTTTTTCCTTAATCTTGTTCAATCTGTGACCCTTTTTCCAGTACCTTGTTGATGCAGAGACTTTTCCATTTTGGCTCAGTAACAATAAAATAAAAAGTGGATTTATGTATTTATTTTTTGCTATATAGTGTCCTGATTTCGGATTTCATTGAGATATTATTTGAAATTAAAACATAAATTCCAAAAATATTTTGAAACACAAAACTCTTTAAACAATTTTATTCAAATACATGTGTAGAATAGGGAATAAGCATATTCTGGGGGTGAGAGTCATTGATTGATTAAGAAACTATTTATGTATTCAATAAAGTATTAGGGACCCTGTAGTCTATCAGATACTGTGCCACGAATAATGATTTAGGAAGAGAGAGCCCTATCTTCCCTCATATTTTTCCAGGGAGACATTCATTTAACCATAATGGCATGGTATTTACAAATGGTTCCCTGTACATTTCAAAGGGATCACAGAAGAAGGTGGGTTTTGTCTGCCTAGATGCATAGGGAAACATTCACAAAAGATACAACAGAAATCTTGGTGGGAATTTTATAATTTAGTTCAATTTTTGGTGAAACAGGAAGATGCTGAGAAATGCAATGCTTAACTGAATTACTAATGGTTGACCAACTTTTTAGTGATAGTTCAGAATTATAACTAGTTCTAAAGTCCCCAAAGCCTATAGAGAAAGAGCAAGTAAAATCAGGCAAAATAAATAGATGAAGAATGATGAAAATACATAGCCTTATATTCATTATGTGTGTGAGGAAAATGGAGAGCAAGTAGAATCAAGGAAGCTGAATTATTAAGTAAAATGTTGGCACAGATTTTGTTTGTTTGGTAAAGCTATGCTGTAGCTATAACACATGATCAATCATTCTGTAGATACAATACATGGCCAATCACTGTGCTCTGGGTACTGATAGAGATTTTCTGACTCTGCAATGATTCAACCCCTTGCTAATTTTTGAGACTCATGAGAATAGGAATAATGAAAATACATTGATAAGATAATAATCCCTTATCATTTGGGCATCTATATTTAAATAAAACAAAGGCATCATATATATTTACTTTGACAAACTTACCTGCATCTCTATATTTGAAGGAGAATATATCCTTGGGCAATTCTTGGGTAAATTTTATCCCATAGACACTTCTATGACTATAGGATAAAATAATCCAACCAAGTCCAACATAATTGGGAATGTGATGATCCTTAGCACAAATTTATTGCAGTTTCTTATTAGTAAAATTACACGATTTGCACAAGTATTGCTTGACAGTCCATGGGCTCATAGACAACTATTAAATGCATCTCTAGTATTATTGAGTAATACAATATAACATCCTATTAAAATCCCTGTGTTCAACAAATGAAAGACCATCTGTGGCCATCAGGCTGAGCCAAGCCTCTCAAGCTTAATCAACTGTCTTTAAATCTTTCTCCATAACAAATAGATGATTGACTCAGCTTCCCTGTGACAAATGACTAAGAGTTCACAAATCCACTACTCAGCACCAATATATGGTTTGGTTGTGAAAGGATTTCTTACTCTTTTTTTTTTTTTCCACTTTGTTGTAAAGGAAAAGCAAAAAATATGTATATTAAAAATCCCATTTGATTGGTCAAGGATTTTCTGTTTCAAAGGTAATTTGTTCTTTCAGGGCTATCAACAATATGGCTTTTTTAATATCCACCTCTATTTTTGACTCAGCAGTTTTGTTTTATAGGCTATTGAAACATATTCTACATGGAAGGACAGTGTTTCAGTGTTTCTAGATTTCTGATGGGAAATATCCCCTTTTCTTAGTTGTTGGGTTTTATTCTGAATCCTTTTTTAGCACCACTAGAGAATGACTAGAGTGGGTCTTGTTTTTTTTTCTTTTTTTTCCTTTTTTTCCTTTCTTCTTATTTAAATGTCTATATTCTTCTAATAACATCTTAAACCTTTAGAAAATGATGGAATTATTTTTTTTTATTCTGCAGTTTATATACTGTCTGAGCATTTAAAAATTTCTGCTTCTATTTTATAAATGATATAAAGATCACAGATATGAAATTCAGAGTCTTCCCATGGAATGTACAATCAGCCATTATACTGACTTAGTGTTTTTTCTAAACCATCTATAAAGCCATAAAGAAATATTTATTTCTCCTTTTTTTTTCCTGTTTGAGTATTTTCCTATTTCTTACCAGTTCAATTCAGTATGAACTTGTAGGATTTTAAGTTTCTATTACCTCGTAAGATTTTAATCATATATTTGTGCATGTAGTGATTTAATTTTATTTGCCAATTTAAAAAGCTGTTCTTGATAGTCTGTCACTACTGTTGTGGGCTATTAAGCATTCACTATCCCTTCCTTAGCCTGTAGATGTTATTCTTTGGAGGCATGTGAAACAACAAAGTTCTTGGTTTACATAAGCATTTGACAAGGAGTCCATTAATTTGCAAAGCACTTTTGCCCCGAAGCAGATAAAATGAATTTATTGAGTTTTTATTTTGGGTCTATGGGGATTGTAAATAAAATATAACTTTAAATTCTTGCAAATCATTGGCCAAAATGGAACTGCATCACCAGTATGTTTCTAATGTAACAAAGACTTTATGAAGTACAATGATAGTGGCATTTCTACATGTGGAAATTCAAAATCTTTAAAGATCTTTGGAAAATTTGGCTTTAGTATTATAAATACAAAAACAAATCCAAGCATTGTTATGATAATGAGGGATTTAAAAATAACTAGAATCAGATTTCTCATATTAAAATGACACATCTGAATTCATAAATACATAATGTATACCTAAATTATGCTTTAGGTAACTAACGTTATTTAAAAATTCAACTATTTAAAGTTAAAGTAGTCCCACAATTTCAAAGCAGTCATATTTTAATTGAAATTAGCTTTTCTTGTCAGAGCAGATACTAAATGGTTACACTGTTTCAGCTTCTTAACAACCACCAGGTAGGATTAGTAATTCTGCATGTATGGATAAATTAACATTTTGCTGGTTAATGAATTTCAACTTTTCTATAATTAAATCCTGGTTTTAACTAAAAAATTTGCATTTGTGTGCTGACTCATTGGAGAGATAAATGCAGTATGTATGTGTGTGTTTGTGTGTGTGTGCATGTGTGTGGCACTGAACACAGGAGAAATGAGTTAGAATTGTGAAAACTTCTAAAAATAGTGTGTACTGTACGCTTCTACATATATATTCAAGAGTAACCTTAAATCCTTTATGTCCAAAACAGCATTTTTTTCTTACACATTAGCATAGCTTCTACCATTCTAATTCTATTCTCATAGAGAGATATAATTATCCCTTATAAGGGTAAATAAAAATCAAAAAAGAAAAGGAAAGAAAAAAAAAAAACGCTTGGTGGAAAAAGGGAAAGAGATACACCATCTTCCCAAGTTTTTTTGTTTGTTCTCTGCTACTTTGTTCTCTGCTACTTTGAGATTTATGCCAATATTTTAAAAGCTACACAAACCTTTTGCCAGCTTTACAATCCAGGAATGTCTTCCTCAGTGACCTGGGAGCCATCTCTCTGAAATGTAAACATCAAGGAAGTTAGCAGCCTTACACGGGCATCTGCATGAGAGTTAACTTAGATGCCTGGCTCCAATTCATAACTATCTGTCATAGAGGTATGGGAAGTTTTATTATTCTTTTGGGTAGAGGCATCTAGAAAACACAAAGCCCAGACAGGTGAATTTAAGATGGACTATGTGTGGCGAATGTTGTTAAGTCCTCTTACTTGAGGACTAGTTATCATTTATCTTGAGAACATGTACACAATGGGCTGTATCTGCTTGGTTATATAAATGTATGAGACCTCTTTCTTTCTTTGCAATCTCTTCAGCAGATTGCCTGTGATGCATCACATTCTGGCTTAAAGCTATTCAATAATAAAATTGTTTTTCTTTCTCTGTGGAGGAGTTTTCTAAGTTGGGAGAATGTTTTGTTGTTCCTTATATTTCCCCCAACAATTTGGTGATGGTGATGGGTTTGTCTGGCAGTTCCTGAATTGAGCAGACTAGCTGAAGGTTGATGGCTATGTAACAGTCAGGTAAGAGGAAAAAGTCTCCCTCCTATTTCTCCACTCTTTTGGAATACCAACTGCATGAACCACCCTCTCAAATTCAATATTTCATTACTGAATAAGCACGGATAATAAAGGTTCTAAGATAATGTCAAGATCACTATACGGTTGGAAAATATAGGAAGACAGAAATGTTGCCTGCAGGGTTTTCTCTTAGAAGGCTAATATCTCTCTGTGATATTTGGAATGGGTATATGAGAATCCAGCCTTGCAGTTGCTCAAGAACCATTCTTTTACCGTATTTACTGGCATTCTTCAGACAGTCTTCATCTCAAGTAAATAGACTTCTGATATTTTGGGGATGACTATCATTCTAAGAGTAAAATTAAAAAAAAATTTTTTTGGATAGCTGGAAAGAAAGACGGAGAAAAATGGAAGAGAAAATGTGGGAATTAAATGTATTCTTTTTTTCAGAACCCTCCTCCTCCTTTCTCTTCTATCCCCACTCCCTTTGCACCCCCTGCATCTCTTTGTCCCTCTCTGCCTCAAATGGACTCCTGGGAAAAGGGAAGTGGCAATCTTTTAGATGGTTTATTCCCTTCTCTTGGTGATGCTAGTGGATTTCTCTGCAAAAAATAAGGGTGATACAACTTCTTTGGCAAGTCATGAATTACCTGCTCTGTTTGAGGACACAAGTTTGTGTGCCTGGCACTCTGTCACTGAGTCCACATCATGTCTTGGCGTAGATTCCACTTCTGAGTGTCCCTTATCACCCGCAGAGCACATTGCTAGAAAAGTAGAAATGAGAATGAGATATCAGGGAATAATTGAGGATCTAGTTAGAGACTGTGTCCCATATGAAAGCAACAGGATGGAGAGTAGATGCATTAATCATTTGGAAAAGGTAAAAAAAAAGGGGGGGGGGTTAGGCTAATAAATACCAATACAGGTGAAGGAACCAAAATGCCATATAATTCTACCTTTTCTTCTCCCAATGCAAGAAAAACCAACCCTACCTGTTCAGGTCCACAGTTAAGCTAATGCCATTTTGAAGCTACCCAAGACCCCTGAGGAGCAAGTGAAACATAAGTATCCATATGCCCTTCTCACTGGCTATCACTCTTCTAAAGACTCCTTTCCCTGTGCCCAGAAAGTCCCACAGAACTTTGCAGAAATACTCCCTAGTGTGCTTTCAGTTTACAGACCCATGCAGAGGGATATCCACTGAGTGCTGCGGGGAATTCTGCAACTGGTAGACTTGGCTCATTAGATGAAAGCTCTTTGGGGCCTGAGGATGATGGAGCACATAGAGGGGCACCTATGAAAGAACTGAGAATGTTAGAGATCCATCCAGAGTGGCTGCTGATGGCTATTCTTGAAGCTTCTCTGCTAAAGGTGAGCTGAGGAAAGTTGCAGCAGTAGTTTACCCAGAAGACAGTTAGTATCCCATTATTTTCATCAGTGGTTTCTTGATGTTTTCTCAAAATTTGCTGGCATTGACCCTGTGAGCAGATCAAAATCAGCTCTAGTCTTGGCACCCTTCGTCTCAGTCTCTTGTCAAATATTCGAACCCAAGTGAGGGAAAAATTGGTAGGATGGTGTTCTGGTTTGCTAATGCTGCCATTTTGCAAAACACCAGAAATGGATTGGCTTTTTATAAAAGAGGTTTACTTGATTACAAATTTAGTCTGAAGTCCATGAATGTGTCCAAACCAAGGCATAAACATGAGTATACCTTCACTAAGGATGCCTTATGGCATCTGGAAAACCTCTGTTAGCTGAGAAGGCACATGGCTGGCAACTGCTTGCTCCCAGGTTACGTTTCAAAATGGCTTTCTCCTAGGATGTTTCTCGCCAAGCGTCTGGAGGTATTCTCTTAGTTTCTTCCAAGCAAACTCTGGAGTAGCAAAAGTCTACTTTCAATGGCCATCTTCAAAATGTCTCTATGCTCTGAGGTCATTTGGTTTGTGAGCTTTTATAGGGCTGCAGTGAACTAATCAAGATCCAAGCTGAATGGGTGGGGTCACACTTCCATAGAAATAATATAATCAAAGGTATTATCCATAGTTGGATTCCAAAGATTCCAACCTAATCAACACTAATGCATTCACCCCCACAAGACTGCATTAAAGAACATGACATTTTAGAGGACATAATACATCCAAACTGGCAGAAGGCAAGGACAGACTATTATTCAAATTTTAGCAACAGCTACTTGGTTTGGAGACAATCTTTAAAAAGATAAAAAGAAAAGAAATTAAAAACTCCCTGTTAGCTGCCCAAGTAGAACTGTTTACTAAAGGGAATGCATCCTGTGCTGGCTAATTTATAGAAGGAGTAAAGGAATAAGGGAAACTATATGTCATCATTGAAAGACATCAGGACATTTGCAGAGAAATTGGAGAAAGAGACTCTGGAGAATTCCAAAATTGCAGGAACAAGGGAAAGAAGAAAGTACAGAAAGATAGGGAGTGACTGGAAATGGCATAAAATTGACAAATGTAGGGAATCTGGGAAGTGAGAATTGGTGAATCTGGTGCTACTTATTCTACAATTTCAAGAATTTCTTTATTTCCATCTGGTAGTAAGTCAATTCCAGATGCTGGTATTTTGGGGGTTCCCCTTCCTACTCGTTCCTTTTCCTCTGTGGTTCCCAGACAGATAGGTCCGTGACTGAAAAACATGTTTTCTAACTTTCTCCTGATTCTCCTGTATATCCATTGGGGAGAGAGATGCTGTGTAACCTAAAACTTACCATAGTCTATGTTCTGGATATAGTCATTGTGGAGCTTCTTTGGGAAAAGGCACCTGATCGGTTGCAATGTGTCTTCTGAAAGAAAAGGGGTAGAGCAGAGAGTGGCAGTCTCAAATGGTGGTGGAAAAGATCCCACGTTGAAACAAATCCATGCATCACTCGGGGGTCCAAGGGAAAAAGGACACTGTTTTCATTAGAGGTGCAGAAGCAATAAAGATAGTTTACCAATGGGCGAAGCCACAGCCAGGTGTAAAACAAATATCCGTTCCAAGGTCATTTAAAATGAATATAATCTGCTATAAAAGAATTAGTAAAGAACATATAATGAAAAAGGGACAGATCCTGTAAATAAGCCTATAATTTCCATAAAGAAGAAAGGTAAATTTGATGAAGATGATTGACTACTGAATAGATTTATTCAAGAGGTTAGGTAAATAAATAAATTTGTTGTTCCATTACCCTTGTGTAGGACCTAACTCTGCAACTATTCCGACTTCTGACTTTGATGTTGTTGTCTGCCAAGACGTTTTTCTCTGTAATTGATATGTTCACTTTTTTTGGTACCTATCACTTTAGCTGATCAATTTGAATTTTTGTTTGCTTTTACTTATGAAAGAGTCCAATAATTATGAAAATAGATTCTTCAAGGGTTTTGAGACTTTACTGTTCTTTCTGATCAGTTACAGAAAAAAAATACAGAAATTTGTCCCACCAGAATGATCTATATTATTCAAAATGAAGTGATTTTCTGGTAACTTCAGAGACTAAATAGCAATGAAAAATTTATACTTTGTCTTTATAATGATTCCTTTTTTCAAAGGACTAGACAAGTTGCAATACTGCCAAACTGGGGTACAACATTTAGGACATTTGTCAGTTAAAGACTGCAAACTGTTACAATCTAGGAGTCAGGCCACTTTGCAAATAAAAGTGTCTTGTTTCTACTCACAACATTCTCTGATAATATAAATTGATAATGTTTACTGATGGGTCAGTATTTGGGATAAAGTAGCCCACTTAAAGCTTGTTTTGTTGTGGTGATTTATACAATTTTGGAAGCTTATATTTTGCCTGAAATTGTCTGGATCAGCAGAGATAATAGCAGTTACTTAAGCTGCAATTTTTGGTTCTGGACTTAAAAGTAAATGCATAGACTGATAATAAATATGTTTGGTATCTGTCATTTAATAGGGAAAATTTGAAAACATAGGGGATTCTTAATTTCAATGGAAACATATTATCTATGGAAAATTGATAGTTGATTTCTTAGAGGCTCTATAACTGTCTACTTGGATATCAGCAAGCCAGTGTAGAACACACACAGGGCAGAATTACAAAATTTCTAAAGGTAATTATTTTGCCAACAGAATTGCAAAAGCATCTGTTAAAACATGGAAGACTTTAAACTTGGAAGTCCCATTTTTAATAAAATAAGAAAGTTTTGTTCATTTAAAAATTAGGCTTCACAAAAAGAAATGGACACTTTTTTTGTTTGTTTTTTTAAAGGCTCTCTAGGGACTTCCAGTTGAAAAAGATGGAGGTGTAAGATGCTCCAGGGCTATGTTCCCCTGCAGAATTGGAACAACTAGCAAAAACTGCCAGAGCCATCTTCCTCAAAATTCAGGAAAACAGTTGGGGTAACTGGGTGAGTTCTGAATCAAGAAATCACAACTTAAAATTAGTAAGAGACGTTCATGGGACCCTTGCTTATCCCTCTCCCAACCCTTCCTCCAGGGTGTGGAGCTGACCTGCCCTCCCATTGTGGGTTCCTAGACTTGTTCTAGAGGGAGCAGAAAAACTCCTATGTGGATATTGGGGTGTCTGAATGTTGCTGCCAATCATTCTAGTGTCATCCTGAAAAACTGAACACTCATCTCTGGCTTGCCCTTCCACAACTTTACCTGCAAGCAGAAAGAGCTTGGGGATAGCTATGGCAGTGTTAAAAGCAATGGACTCAAAGTAGCATGACACATAGGATTATCAGACTTGGCACATATGACAGAGTACCTGGGAAAGCAGAGTAGGGGAGTCTATTTCATAGGGATTAGAGGAGACAGTCAAATTCCTGTAAATGAGGGAATTTCTAAGAAAATGAGATCAAGCCCAGGATAAGAAAAATACTCAGGAAAGACAGAGAGAGAGTGACACTGTCTTGATAGGAGGGATAAATCTGAAGGAGAGCACCAGCCCAAAAGAAGCCAATTTGCAAAGACTGTGGAAGGTGTATTTTACATTGGTTTGTTTATTTTTGTTAGCTCCTGGTGCTCAAGGAAATCTCTGTTATATCACTAGCTGCATACAACCTTAAGGAAAAGACAGCTTAGGGAATAAATCCCAGAGTTAAGAAATTAAAATATTAAAATATACAGTGTGCAATAAAAGATTATAATACAAAGAAAATGGGAAATGTTGGCTCCTAAAGAGGAACAAAATAAAACTTCAGAGATCATCAATGTAGAATACCAGACTTTGGATGTATCAAACAACTTTAAAAATATAATCTTAGGTATGCTCAAAGATATAAGGAAAACAGGGAAAAGAACTAAAGTATATCAGAATTCTCATATTGAAAGAACAATATGAGAATCCCAATAAAGAGAGAGAAATTTTCAAAAGGAATCAAACAGAATTATTGGAGTTGAAGATTACAACAACTGAAATGAAAAATTCCCTACAGGGCTTCAAAAGAAGATTGGACTTGGCAGAAGAAAGAATCAATAATCTCAAACACAAGAAAATTGAAATGATTCAGGCCAAGGAGCAGAAAGAAAAAAATAAGAGCAAACAGAGCCCTAGTTTGGGACACTATCAAACTTACCAATACACAACTTACAGGAGTCCCAGAAAAAGAAAGAGAGATGGGGCAGAAGGAATATTCAAGGAAATAGTGGCAAAAATCTTCCCAAATTTAACTGAAGGTATCCATATGCATATTTAAGAATCCCAACAAATTCCAAACTGGATAAACTCAAAGACAGCCTTGCTCAGACACATAATCATCAAACTACTCAATTCCAAGAACAAGGAGAGAGTCTAAAGCTACAAAAGGAAAGGCATAGGATTATCAGATTTGGTATATATGATAGAGTACCTGGGAAAGGGTTACTTGCAAAGGAATTCCAACAAGATTAAATGTTGATTTTTCATCAGAAACAACGGAGGCAAGAAGATAGTGGGATAAAATATTCAAAATTCTGAAAAAAAAAGAATTGTCGATCAATAATTTTATATATGGTGAGATTGTCTTTCAAATATGAGAGAGAGATTAAAACATTGCCAGTTAAACAAAAGCTAAGGGAGTTCATCACCACTAGCTCTACCCTACAAGCAATGCTAAAGGAACTTCCTCAAACTGAAAGGAAAAGACACTATACAGTTGTTAATTTTATTCTGTTCTGTTCATTTTATTCTGTTCTGTTCTATTTATTCTGTTCATTCCTGATTTTATTCTTTTCACTCTTAACTCTGCATTGAATTTAAAACCATAATTTTTAAATTCAATTAAATTATGAATTAATAAAAATTAAATTCATAATTTTTATACTTGTTATTTACATACTTGCTATTTTATACTTATTTACATACATTACATATTCATATAAACTTATGTACATTTCCTCCCCTTCTAGGAAATGTACGTAAGTATGTTTACTGGTTTTTAGGGACTATATATTTTCTTAAAGCTTGAGAAACACTGCTCAAGGGAAAATAAAAAACATTTTTATGCACTAAATCCTTAGAAAGAAATAAACCTGAAGTATAATTATGTACGAAACTTCTAACTGATTGCTTATTAAAAAGTAATGAAAAGGAAATTGAGGTGCGCTTTCATTAAATGGTAAAATGTGTATAAGGAAAATATTTTCCAATGATTTCTCTGATGCAGATTTGCAAGGGTCTTTTTTACCCTAAGATGCCATGCCTACAATTTAGACAATTGCTCTCGAATGGGATGTGATACCTGAGTTATTGTAAAGGTAGGTCAGGGGTAATTCTTACAGCTGTGATCAGCTGATTCTAACTTTAATGATCAGTACTTCACTTATTTCCTAGAAAATAAATGATATTGAAATAGTGAGTTATTAGTATTAATTGCTAATACTATCAGCTAAACTGTAGGAATAATTCAAGGCTAACTTGCTGTATTGTTTTCTGTCCGTTTATTTCCATTCCTCTTCTTTCATCTCTACTGAAAAGGAGTTCCAATAAAAGCCAATGAAACACTAGTGCCACAGTCCTCAGAAGTATATTTCTCAAGGAAGAAAACTGGTTTACTTCAATGGAGAGGGTCTCTTTCTAAACTGTTCTCTCCCTCTGTCTCTCTCCATCTTTTCTAACCAACTTTCCTCCATCTTTCCCTCCATTACTTTGCATCATTTGAGATAACTCTCTCTTTTGAAACTTTTCTCACTATTTCCTTCTTTACAACTGGTAAAATAACAGCCAAGGAACCTAACCACAAAAGAAGTTTGCATCTTAATATCTTTTGTAACCTGCCCCTGCTTATTTGGAAGTCCAAATTCAAACTAGAATGAAGCCAGGAAAAAGTAACAGAGATAATTTTAAAAGCTGACTTTAGGTTTTAGGCCTTCAGCTAGAGCAAAGAAATATTCAAGGCATGTTCCAACTGAGTTCATTTGGGAATAGACTGCAGAGGGGTTTGCAGCCAAGTTCCTCCCTAGGAACCAAGCACGTGCATATCCCTGACTGCCTTCCATGCACTTATTCACCAGAAAAAACAGAGACGGTGATTACAGCCACAGTGTACAGTTGGCTGCCAATTCAGGTACTAAAGAAACTGGCCAAATCATCTTCTCAGGAGACATGTCTGACATCTGGTATAGCTTGGCAAACTAAGATAAGGAGTTGAGAGGCAGACTCACTTTGCAACTTCAAACTTCAAAAGCAGCTGCACTTCCTAAAGAGTTAGTCCCTTACAGAACGAAAATGCTGAACTTTTTGTGGATATGCGTCACTACGTCTGTTTGCAGCCCAGGGTAAGCTCATTTGAAGCTGTCAAATTATTATAAGTTAAGGCAGATTTTATAGTGACCTCGTGTCTATACCCAAAGTGAATCATATATAAAACCGTGGAGGATCAATTTAGACTTGAATAGCAATAACATGTGTGCCTAATGGATCATTCATATTGTTGAGTATTAGAAAAATAGCTATGTTCTGTTCAAAATAGGCAGAGCTTAGCGGTATAAGTCTTGGACTTATTTCATTGGGGGGCAGGGGGGAGGCTTGGTGGTTGTATTTCCTTCTTTTTCCCTGTACTTCAGCCATGGCTCCAAGTCTTACACTGTAAAGAACTGGAAGTCATTCATTTTGGTTGGAGTATTCATGTTACACGTGTGGGTTCAGATGCTAACTGTATGTCTCTGGATTAACTAAAACATGGACAGTAAAGAGAACTCCAAGGCAAGTGAGATGCTATCTGTTGCAAATTCCCAAATTTTGCAAATTTTGCAGGATTTTTTTTTCCAAAAGAGGCCGTAAAAGTGCAGCAGACCCATTTCACATGCATGGGTCACTCATTAATGAATCCTCTCCCCTTGGAAATACTTTCCCTCTTAGGCCTATTTTTGTAATTGAATCATTTCTTATTTTTGAAAATAATCTGACAGATGCACAAGATTTATCAGAGCATTCATCCTTCAGGTGATGCCCTACCCCTTATATTACTAGAATATAGGAGAAAATGAGGGAAACGAGGCCAAAATGCTATTTTTCTTACTTATTATTTAGTCCTTAAACTGAGACGTACATACAATTTCCATGGCTTATATTGACATAGTTATTGTACCAGCATAGGAATTTAACCTAGAATTTGTAGACCATTTAACACTAAATAATAAATTGTGCCCTTTCTAGGAGTATACACAGTACATATAAACTCTTTAGAGCCTGATTGCATGGGGGAAGAAAACAAGGGAACACCTTGCTCTTTTCTACCTTTGGGAGTTGACATAGGAGGGCATGATTTTTCCTATTGCCAAAGCCATCTTACAGATGTGAACGGAGACACTGGAACACACTGAGCTTGAAAGAGTAGAAATATGGAGAGCACAAGATACATGATCATTGACTCACTGAATCAACCTCAGACCCCATTGACCTCATTGTTTAAGCCAATATGAAATAAATTCAGTTTGCACTACTGTGATCTCTGTTCATAGTTAAAGAAGGAAAGGATGGACAACAGGGACCTCACACATCTCTTAATAATCTCAACTTCAAGAATTAAATATTGTTCCTGATGTTCTAGAGTGTGTGTCTCCTGACCATTAGGAATTATTTATACAACATTTCTTTCTTTTCTCTCTTCCTTTATTCTCTGATCAATTTATGAGAGTTTTCCAGTAATATACAAAAAATATAATAGGAATTGATATAATAAAAATAAGAATGAGGTGGTAAAAAGAATAAAATATGAAATGAAGGCAGGATTAAGTTAATACAGAAATATATATTTCTAACTGATCAAATCACATTTTCCAATTTTAATATTGATTATTTTAGTATTCAAAAAAATAATTTAACACATTCAGATATAGAAGATAAAAACAAGAGTGATTTGGGGGACTCCAGTTTTTAAACTACACCTGTCCAGTGTGTATTAAAAAAGCCATGTTGTAAAATGACAAAAATCCAAGTTACATCTTTGAAATAAACTGTGCCAGTTTGAATGTATTGTGTCCCCCAAATGCCATTATCTTTGTGGTCTTGTGAGGAGACGTTTTGGTGATGGTTGGATTTGCTTGGAATGTGCCCCACCCAGCTGTGGGTGATGATTCTGATGAGATGTTCCCATGGAGGCGTGGCCCCGCCCATTCAGGATGGGCCTTGATCGGTGGAGCCATATAAATGAGCTGACTCAGAGAGAGGGAACTAACTGAGTGCAGCTGGGAGTGATGTTTTGAAGAGAAGCAAGCTTGCTGGAAAGGAGCGTCCTGGGAGAAAGCCGTTTTGAGGCCGGAGCTTTGGAGCAGACGCCAGCTGCCTTCCTAGCTGGCAGAGGTTTCCTGGATGCCACTGGCCATCCTCCGGTGAAGGTACCCGATTGCTGAGGTGTTACCTTGGACGTTTTGTGGCCTTAAGACTGAAACTGTGTAGTGAAATAAACCCCCATTTTATAAAAGCCTATCCATCTCTGGTGTTTTGCATTCTGCAGCATTAGCAAACTAGAACATAAACGCAATGGTGAATTATGCATATATTAAGTTGTGTCAACTGGTAAATTAATCTAGTGCCCAGATATCTTTTTTAACAAATAGTTTATCTTGCTTTCAAGCCATTTTTTTCTGACAGTGATTGTCAGAAAATCAGGGCCCTTATATTTATGATAACAAAGGTCTATTTTTCCTTTTTTAGGCACACATTCTCTATATAAAAGAGGTTGAGTGTTAAGAAGGTCTACATGCAACTTATTCATAAGTAGTTCAATTTATTAAAATATGAAAAAGGAGAACCATATAGTGGTATATCTAGTAACATACCACTATTCTATGGGTCATCTTCAACCTCTCAAAAACCTTTTCAACAAACGCTGGAAGACTTTTGCATGGTTTTCAGATATTCAAGATGAAGTATTTATACACATATACACATATACAGTGGCTAGAAATATATATTTATTTTAAGTGTTTTAATTCACAGCTCTTTTATTCAATAAAATATCCAAATAAAACGTTTTTTCTCACAAGCTTCGCAATGCTGGCAAATGGCGAAAAACAGTTGTGAACAGATATAAACCCATTGGCTTTTCATTCATCATACTTGGACAAGCAAACCTGCTCTCGAATGTGTTTTGTGCTCTTTTGATTAAGTACATATGACACATGACTGAGGGCTTCAACTGTTAAATGAAACAAAGTCAAGAACACATCAAAGGCACACAGATAAAAGGAAAAATAAACACATGAACCTAAGCTAAGTTTAAATGAATAACATCTTAATTTCATGAAATTTTCTTTCTTTTCTTTTCTAACTTATCAAAGATAATTTTCTCACTGAGGTACTTTCACCATTCTCAGTGCAGTTAATCATTTTACCCATAGGACATTTTTCACATTTATCTCAATACATTGCATGAACTGTGGAGGGAAAATATCTTATTAATCTGTTTATCCATAGTATTTTGAAGAGTGTATTGTGCTTAGTAGCTTAGTCAATGAATTCAGTAAATTATTGTGAGGAAGACATGACAGATGGATATATGCGTATTATAGAGAATAAGTGGATGGGAATTCTTAAGAACTTTACAATTGAAAAGTTATTAAGAGAATTCCTACACCACCGCATATAATACAGAAGGGAATAGCAATTCAGGATCTAGTATTTTTACATCAATGCCTGCAACAGTCAAAAGATACAGTTACTTTGGTTGAAATATAGTCTCACATTATTTTCATACAAAATTTCTAGCAGCTTCCAGTAAATGGTGTCTCAGGGGCAGGTCACATTTAAGCAATGAAAGGAAAGACTAAGTGCCCACATGTTGCAGGAAATCAGGTAGAAGAGGAGTTTGAGTTCCAATGTTATTAATATAATGGAGGTAAGAGAATATTTAATTGTTTTTTCTCCAGAGAACAGCTAGGACAAGCCAGAAATCTCTAACCCCAGCAGAAGACCCTTGCTGAGATTTATTGAGATTAACCAAATTGGTGTGAGATTAACTAAATTGGTGTGTATCTTTCAGCATCAGAACCTGTCTGCACCATCACGGTTTGTGCTTCTAGGTTTCTCCTAGTTACCTACTGTTACAGCTACTTTGTCTAAAAATGTGACCAGACTCCTTTAAGTATATTTTTAACTCCCGTCTTCATCTTAGTGCCCTGTGTAAAAAAATGAATACAAAATATGTGAAAACGTCCTAAAAATCAGAATCATACTTATTTATTTTACTCATGCAAAAAGCCCTCAATTTTTAAATCAACTCTCACTACCAAAGTTGGTAAGTGGTAACATTAAATATTTCCTGAATTCAAATTATGAAATAATTATACTAGGCACTATAGGGATTACAGAAGAAAGAAAACATAAAAATTATAATTAGTACACATATAAATGAATAGGAGTTAAGAAATATGATTTCAGAGTAAGCGTTAATTGCTTTTCATTTCTTTAAACTTTTCATATACATTGAAAAGTTTAATTATTTTAATGTGTTAATATTTCCATTCTTTAAGGATAATAGTTAAAATTGTTTCTCACTAGAAATGTGTTATATAAACAAATATCAAGACATGCTTTTTCTCTAAATGTGATTTCAGGGCCATCAATTCCTTCCCACCTCCAAACACACACATATAATACAGTTGATGATTAAATTCAATTCCCATATTATAAAACTAAGAACTTTGATTTATGTTTGAAAGTGATAACACGTAAGACTGTAGTACTTAAAACCCTGAAGAATTTAAAAGCAGATTCTACTATGAAACAAGAGTAATTCATAGAGATATTGACAATAAGAATATGAATGTAAGAGAATATATCAGTTATAGAGGACATACAATATAGGGTGGGGTCTTTAAACTTCCATTCTGTGGTAAGAATTTTTTCCCTGTGTGTTCTGCTTGATACTCTAGAGCCAACTATCTTATTTGTATTAACCACATTTTAAATTGATGCTTTAACATCTATAGCATCCCCAGGTGCATTTGATGGCAACTGTTATCCCCATCTGTCTGTGACTTCCTTGGGGGTAAAAGAAAATGTCATGTGATTCTTGAGTAAATGCTTAAGGAATGCATTCTCATTGCTCATACTAAGACATAATCTATCAATAAACATACCGCCTTTGTATTTGTGGTCTTTGTTCCTTCATTATAGAATGCATCACTGACAGATGCGGTGCTTGTTACTTTTGTTTACCCCTCAGAGTCTAGCAAAGTTTTGTCCATTTAGTCAATATCCTTTAGTACTGGATAATTGATAGCCTTATTTAATAGAATAATTTTATAGTTGAAGATGTTACTATTTATATACCTTAGAGGGTCTTCAAAACTCCCATGATAAGCACATACCCATATCAGTATGGGTCACCAGCTTTTCCTCAGTTGTCACATAAAAGTCAAACCACTTTTACTGCATTACAAGTAAGGTTAAATACTGTTAATACTTAGATGGCTACCTCAGAATTGTGTGAAAAGAGATTTCAATTACTAATGTTTTTAGAGTTTGAAGTTTCTAACAAAGATTAGAGATCAATGATATTTCATATTAATAGAAAATTTTTTATTTTTAAATCTGGATAATTAGCAGCTATTTTCATTGATAATTATGCTTAAATGACTGTAAAAATTATTTGACAAAAGAGATGGAAGGTGGACATTTCTCTACTGTCTGGAAATGTTTGATATAAGTCCTATGAATAAATATTTTTGGTAAAGATCTCATCTATTTTTTGAACACAAAATATCAACATTTGTCCTAATCTACTTCATGATTTTACAGCTTGAATTTTCCATTTTGTGATTGCCTAGACCCTGCATTTTTCTTTGAGAATAATACAAATGATCAAGCTGTGAAATTCCTAAAGGAAATAAAATTCAATTATGATATGTGGGGGAATTTTGTAATAAAATTATGTTTCATAAATTATTGATTTTTTCATGTATATCAAATAGTATTTTAGGACTCCAATTTTATTACTTTCATTCTGCATCAGTTATCTTGAACATGGACCAATTTATTTTATGCAGGTTTTTCTCTCCCCAAAGATAAATAAGGAGTATATATTAGCCAACATTGGAGAGTGTTTGTTAGCTAACTATGTATACTTGCCACAGAGGAAGAACATATTTTAATATGTTTTAACTTGCAGTAGCATAACTTTTAAGATCTGTTACTCAGTCTTGAGCTAATAGCTATGGCAGATACAAGTGCATGTTTGTTTCATCAAAATGACTTACTAAGTGTAAAGAATTACTTTTAAACTGTGTGTCAAGTTAAAGGCAGGTAAGACACAGTTTATAAAATATTTTTAAAGGTAGAGATTATGTTTATTATGATCCTTGAGGAAGTTCCTTGGATCATTAAAATCTTCAAAAATATCAGGATTTGGTTAATTAACTCCTCCAAGGCAAAGGGTTCAATGATAACATTTAAATAAAGACACAGTTTTATATTGGAATTTTAAAATAACTTGCAGATATAAGATGCTGTGGGGAAGATTGTGTCATCCACTTCCTTTAAGCAAAAGCTATAGTTAAGTCTTGATATTGCTTACTTATGTCAAGAAAACTTTCAAAATACATTAGTGACAAAAATGTAGCTGGTAAATGAAGCATTCTTCCTATGTTATACAAATCCAAGGGTTAATATTTATGACAGGAAGTTGAATATCACCAAACAGAGCAGAAACACACAAACATACACCCACATGCACACATACATTCAAATATCATAAAAGAAAACAGTTTTTGTTTTTCTTTCAGTTACTACAAATCCTGAGTTACTAGTAAATTTGATAAATTAGACTAATTATGTAGCAGTTTTGAATCAAAAAGAAAACAGCAAGATTCTGCATTGCACATGGTTTGAAGTGAGACTAATGATTAGCCTTAAACTATTCTAGTACTGTCAAATCTGTGCTTTAATAGACATGTTTTTATACAAAATCAAGGATACCCAAACTGAGTTACTCATTTATTAAACTTAACTTTGTATTGATTTTAACTATTTTTAAATTAAAATGGAGTTTTAAAACATGATAATTTAATGTCATGGAAGCTTTTCAATAGAATAGGACAGTAACCCATAAGGAATCCCTAATGAGGAAAGTTAAAATATTTTAAGAAATTGAAGCATCACTGAAATAAGTTATAGCCCCTTTGGGTGGCACCTTTAATGCAGGTGTTATTTATTTTATAAAATGTATTTTGTATTTATGTTTAAGAAACACTCTCTATGACTCTTGGTTTTATATATCTCAATGATTGGCATTGGTGGTACATATTGTCATTTGTTATGTAGGCTTTGTTTCAATTGTTTGAAACTTTACCAAAGAACTCTAGGTGGGAGGCAAAGTAAAAAACTATGGTGATATCAAGAAGAGGCTTTGAAATCAGGGAAACTTGGTTTAAACCTCATTTTGTCATTTAATAATTGTATAACCTGGAGGAAGTTACTTTAACTCTATAAAGTAATGTAGGGATTCTCAAACTCAGCACAACTGACATTTTTAGACTCGACCATTCTTTGTCACGGGTGCTTGCTGCCTGTGCACTGCAGGATGCTTAGCAGCATCCCTGGCCTCAACCACTAGATGTCAGTCGTTCTCCCCTACCCTTGCTGGGTTCATAAAAATGTCTCCAGACATTGCCAAATACCCTCTGGAGACAAAATCATCCCCAGCTGAAAGCCATTGAGAGGATAGACCATAAATATCAATACTGGATTGTTTTGAGGATTGAAAGGGATAATGAATGAACTTAACACAGAGCTTGGCATGTAGTACAGGTAAATAAGTAGAAGTCATTATTATTAAACTAACAACTTAAAGACAGTATTTACACTTACCTTGGGTGGATGGACAAGAAACATTAAGTTTTCTTTCTGAAATACCTGAATTTAGGTTTAATGTAAAATGTTTACCAAAGATTCTATTTGTAAAAATCTTGTTTCCCTAGATATAACAAATATTGACTATAGAATATTTAGCAATTATGCTAACTGTGTTTTGTTGTGAATCAGAGATGACATCAAAGATGAGAGTTGTCTTGTGAGGTTATAGAACATCTGCCTCATCAGATTTAGCTTCAGTTCATGGTAGCCATTTGAATTCCAAGCAGAGAAACAAAGAAAAAAATATAAATTTCTATAATTCAGGTCTTGCCGATTTAAATCTATGATGATGGAAAACATAAGAATTTGAATTGTTAATGTTTATGATCTGTAAATTCGGATGTCATGTCATACAGCATATTCCTTTACATCCCTTTTGGTCATAGAAATATATGATCTATTTATACATCTCTATTAAATATATCAGATCTATAAATGAAAATATATCTAAAAATTTTTATATTTGCTACTCAGCTTTATATTCTTAATTGTTCACTACCTCCATGATTCCATAGCAATTAGCATATTTCTTCTTGGAAATGAAAACCACTTACTTTAATATAATGTTTTAAATCATAAATGAAAAATCATGAAAATATCATCCAACATAGCAGAAGCTGACTTGACTGAGAAGCTCAATTCAAACAGAAGAAAACAACTAATTTGTGAATCTTAAAGGCAGATAAAGATGAAGGGGAAAATGTAGGTAAAAACTATTGACATTTTACTTAGAAGAGGTAAGAATGGTAAGTGTATTCAATTATAAATCTCCTAATGCTCATACAATGAATGTTGATAATGCATTTTAGGATAGATGCTACTATGACTCAAAGATTTTCACAGGGTATCTTACTTTATCCACTTGCTAATGATTAGAAATATATTTTCATTAGTACCAGCCTGTCAAGCTTACAGCAATTTGCATATTGAAAGTACTACATATTTTTTTTTTGGGGGGGGTGAATTCAATTAAATGTAAGAATACAACAGGAGTTTTAAGTGATAAGATGCATAAGAAAATAATAATGCATCGCTTCATTCTTTGAAAGTCAGTTTTAGAGGTTGAAAATTTAGAGTTCTGTTGTTTAGGAAAAAGACAATTTTGTGATCCCTGGTAGGAAAAAAAAGACTCATGATTTATTTTTTAACTTAATAAATTACAGTGTATCACATTAATTAATTAAATGCAAACAAGTGAAAGTACAGATAATCATTTCCTGAACAAAATAAATACATTTTTAAATGATCTCAAAACTTAGGGTAATGTGTGAGTAGTATGCAATATATGTAAATTTTTGAAAAGTATATAGTCATTTTTAAAACATTAAGAAAATTTTCAAAATATGTGCAGTCCTCATTCAAGAGGCTGAGAAAAGCTCCAAATGCCTTAGGTCAGAGTAATGGCCCTAGGAACTGGGTAATAGTAATAGAAAGGTTATCTTTGAACCATTTGTCTTGAAGAGATTTAGTAACCAAGGACCTACATAAGGATAATAAACATAATCTTGCCTTTTAAAAATATCTTATAAACTGTTTTACCTGCCTCTACTTGATCATGTTTTATGATTAATAAAGTCGAATAGGGGAAAAGTTTTATCATGTAATAGACTCAAGGGTGAAGAAACATCAAATATAGTAAACGAACCAAGGCAAACTTAGGACTCAAGCCCACAAATAGGCCAGAAATGGAAAGTTAAGTAGGTCTAAGAAAATTTTATAGATGGAGGCTGCAGAACTTTAATGACGGAAATTTCTTCTTATTAAGTGTTGATGAAATTGGATAAGTGGTAAGTAGAGCAAAAGACACATGCTCATACAAGAATGAGTTTTATTAGTATGAGTAATATTAGTACTTCCATAATTCAATCAAGGTACTGGAAGGAAGCTTGAAATGGTCGAAGAATCACAGGGTATTAATTGTGATGCAGAGCTCAAGGTTCATGATGCCCCAACAGTGTGAGAACATAGACAATCGTTGATGTTTGAGAGCCTGAACTGATGACAGAAAGAAAAGGGAAGGAATCCAGCTGGCAGAAGATAAGTAAAGTTAGGCAGGTGGTTGCCTTGAAATTCCTGGCTAATAAAGTCAAAACATTGATGTAGCAAGTGTTGAGAAAATAGAATACAGGATTCGATTTTTGGAGGCAGTGGCTGTCAAGGCCAGCTTCAGACAGGTTGTTTGAAATTCAGGTCAGGGGTTCATTCTTGTTAGTTATATGGGTACTAGACAGATAACGAGGGCCAAATCTTCATCCAGAATGCCAGTTAGCATGGTGGGGAAGAGAGGGAGTTAGGTAGAGACAGCTGTGTAGGCAACCGTAGGAGATGCAAGAAGTCTCAGGGTTTACTTCCAGCAACCGTTAGCTTAAGCTGCTGGTGCTGATACATTTTACTTACTAATTCAGGAAGACCCAAGTATATCCTTCATCAATTGCATTAGTTAGATTTTCCTTCTTGGTGGTTTTATAATGCCCTCTGCTGTCATCACAGTCTCTTTGCCTATCACGTTATCTGATAATTCATTCTTTTATATAGTTCTCAAGTTCAATAGATTTTATATTTTTAAAAGAGGTATTGCAGCCTTTGTTCATCTTTATATAGTAAATATTTCATGTGATGCCTGGGAAAATTACAGTGTTAAATGAATAAATAAATCTGGACTGAGGAGATTTAGCTGAAAGGGAAATGGTGGGAAATGGTAGGAAGCAGGAGTTGAAATTTCTGGGATAGATCATTTTTCCATATACCAAGAGAGGAAATCATATTTATTTTGTTTGATTATTAGAACTAGCACTATAAATTAATATAATTCAAATGATATATTGTACAGTTTTATTGAACAGGAAAACAAATGGTTTGTACCCTAATTGCTCATATTCTGACGTCATGAAAACCAGCATTTCGAATAGCAGACCCCATGACACTACATAGCTAAGAGTATGTGAATTCTTTATGCATCACATCTTTTTAAAAACTGATTTGTTCTAGAGTCAGTGCAGGAACTAATGATTTTTGACATTGGTGCTAATGCACTCAAGGATTAAAAAGTAATCTGCCACAAAATTCATAGGTTTTGGGGTCAGAAAACTTTGGAGGGGAATTTTTATTAATTTATTAATCCATTAATTAATCCACTCATTCATTCATTCTAAGCATCATGTAAATAATAGTGGGAAATTTTTTATGGGTCCTTGAAGTCAAGAAACATAATAATTGCTGGGAAATATAATCAGATGAGAAATGATATTATGGCTATTAATGACATATTATGGTAAAGGATACAATGAAAAAGAATGAATTAGTGAAAATAATCAGAGAAACCAGCTTTAGATTGAGTAATTGAGAAAGGTCTCTCTGGGAAGGAGATGTTTCAGGCAAGGACAGAAAAATGAGAAAGATAGAATCATGAGATGAGTGGAGACGTTACAATTTCAAGAAGAGAGACCAGCTGGTACAAAAGTCTGAGTGTCCAGATCAGAGTGGGTAAAAGGAAAAAAAAATAATGTGTGATAATGTTGAAGAGGTAGGGAGGAAGCGAGGAACTTGGTAGGGAGGGGGAGAAATGAGGTGAGTTAATTTTGTCATATTCCTAAGGTATCAATATGTCAATGTCTGATAGGCAGTTGGACTTTGGGTCTAGACATAAAAAAAAATGGCTTAATAAATAAATGTGAAACTTTTATTTTGCATGATTTTAAATATATGGGAATAAATCTGATGATTAAGCAAGAGAGTATAAACAAATCTGATGGCTCATGGCAGAGCATGAGAAATTCTAGTCTTTAAAGTTTGGACGGAAAAGAAAAATATAACAGATAGCTTGGAAAGAAAACAAGAAGCTGGGGTGTCAGAAGCAAATGTATAATGATAATACTTTTTACATTTTGGGATAGCAATGAAATGTCAAGTATGATGATAAATGGGAAAGGCCCGGGATTTTACAACAGGACTTTTTTATTACATTAAAAGAGTATAATTAAGTTGTGGGAGAGGAAATTATATTAGAATAAATTGAGTAAATAATAGCATAAAGGTGGTGAAGGGAAGACCAAAGATAAAAAGAAGTTTTCAAAAATTACATTTATGAAGACAATAGGAACATAGAGATTTATAAGATATTTGGAGGAGAAGATGAGGGGGCTCTGATATGATAGTTTGCATTTTTTCAGCAAAGTATGATGCAAATTGTTAGCTAAAGGATATTTCATGAGAAGATATGAGAGATACAGTTGCAGTAATCTATATGAACCTCAGTTAATTTGATAGAAATTGGGATAACATCAATTACCGTTCAAGGTTTTGAGGCTATAAAATGAGCCATAAAATAAATTCATGTAAAATATCAGCCACTTAACCAATTCTTACTTTCTTTCCTAGTCCTTCCCAACCCTCAGATATTTTATATATATATATATATATATATATATATATATATATATATATATATATATATGTATATATATATAAACTGGGTTTCTTTCAAATCCTGGGAAATTTTTGTCATTTTAACAACCATGTGGACTTTGTTAGTGGGGGAATCATGGCATAGATTAAAATATATACCCTACTAATCTAAAGTAAACTTCAAATTACCTGGAAAACCATTGAACATTTTGGCTATGATTTAATCATTTTATCTCTCCATTGAACAATGTCAATAACAAAAGTTAACTGAATACAAATTTATGGTAAATAACAGAAAATTATGCCTGCTACTTATATAAACTTGAAGACACCAGATTTCATACAGTCAGCACTTTATGGATGAAAAAAGATAAATCCAGAAAATCTTAGTGATTTTTCCCAAATTCTTGACATAGTGAAAAGTAACACTGTAACTAAAATCTAGAGTTCCTTATATACACATTATATCTCATATCATACCACATTACTTTCTAGTTTTCAATTATTTGTTGAGGAATAATTGAAATTTTGAGATGTTTTCCCTTGGAAATTATTGCTATGCAACTAATCTGTTTACCATATGACCATGAAATTAATGATGTTATTACCTTGGTTATTTTGTTGGTTTTGCCTAATTACTAAACAATTATGTCAGCACATCAATTAATTAATATCTATTAATGATAGAAAGAAATAGAAAAGGGAAGCTATTCAATTATATTTTACATTATTTTCATGTTTAAAAGTACACCACTTTTATACTGAATATTATTTTAAAGCATTTTATACCTTGGATGATGCATTTTTTAAATTGTTTCTGATGGTTCAGGTATAATATTCTGGATCTTTTTTAAAATATGTAAGAATCATCATTCTTCCTCTCACAATAAAATGAGAACTAAATATACCATCTACTCTTCCTAACAGAGCTCAATTTCTGAATTGCCACAATGAACCTCAAATAATACTGTAATCATAAAGATTATCAAATGAAGTTTATAGACCAAAGGTCAAATTGATTGAGATGTTAGACTGAACAAAGGCTAATAAAAATGAGATTATGCAAATTTATGGTATTATATTTTTAGAAGTGATGGAATAAATTCTCAGTAGAATAATTTAAATTAAATATTTAAAATGAACTTTAAGAAGCAACTTTTGACAATATGCTGCAAGCTGTACAAGAAGCCAAAAGATCAACAAGTGATTGTGCTTGCAGTTATGAAAGTATTGCTTCTGTAGGTTAGCATTTTACATTTTGTACATGTAATTTCTTTGTAACAATTTCTATGAACAGAGTTTTGCCCAAAGGTCAATGCAAGGAGAACACAAATATTGCTACATTAATAGCCAATGCATTTTTTATTTTACAGATTATTTTTCCCTTGATTTTACTCTTACATTGTTTGAATTCTCCCACATGTATAGTACAAGCATTCACAGATATTACTGTTTATATTATTGTGAAAAACTCTAATAATAAATGAATAATTAATTATATAAATTATATATTATACATTACATCATAGATTATATTTTTATGTGTAATATCACAAACACAATGCAGGAACTTGGTGCCTATGAAATATTAGTTCCTAAACTAATTTTTACCTATATTCTATTTATACAGCCTGTCCTAATACTCCTAGTCAGTATCACTTACATTTTGGGGACATGAAAAAGGAAATTTACAAATGATATTTTCAACTGGGAAAATGGTATGGGACTTAAAATTCTCTTGACTTTACTTGAAATAACATTTCATGTGACCACAATTTTGTATCGCCAAGTCTACTGAAGTCCAGGTCTTACTTACAAATGCAGCACATTAAAAAAAAAATTAGCATCTATTCTCCAAACTCACCTATGTTTGCAATTGAACATAAGAAAAATAAAACCATGTTATTTATTTTAAAATGTGAGAATACTCAGACATGGCCTGACTCTGTTTCACTTAATCCTCACATGAATTTTGGAACAAGTTGTGTTATTTTTCATTTGATCATTTAAAAATTACCATGGGTCCAATGTAGTTAGACATTATCACAAAATATGAAGTGAATATCAGAAAGAGTGTAGCTGTTGTCATTAGATTTCTAGCATCACCTTCTATATCGAAGACAGAGAATGCAGAGAGAACACGAGCACTGGAGAAGTGTAGACTATGTTTCAATAATATGCTGCCAGTAGCAAGCTGTGTGACCCTAACTACATTGGACCCATGGTAATTTTTAAATGATTAAATGAAAAATAACACAACTTGTTCCAAAATTCATGTGAGGATTAAGTGAAACAGAGTCAGGCCATGTCTGAGTATTCTCACATTTTAAAATAAATAACATGGTTTTATTTTTCTTATATTCAATTGCAAAGATAGGTGAGTTTGGAGAATAGATGTTAATTTTTTTTGAAAATTCTTTACTCCACTTCAAAATAGCCACCAATGCTGGCTGCTCCCAGTCTCAAAGGCATCCAATAGGCAATCTAAAATGTTACAAATTTTACAAAGCACAGCATTTAGCAAAGCAGATGTATTACAATTCCCACAGAAAGAAGCAAGTTCAAAGTATCAACTTTCATAGTCAAGGAAGATGGCACATATGAAATAAAGGAACATACAAAATAAAGGAATGAGGCATTTTCTTTTGGCTTTTGTTAATATTAGTATCTGTTCCCTTTTGCCCTCCCCTACCCATATCTTCTTTTTTTCCCCACCTTCTTAGTGTTTAGTATAAGAAATTGTTTTGTGTATACTGCATTCTGGCATTCAGTCAAATGAAAAACAGTGTTTGAAAAAGCACAAGCATCCTAGCCCAAATGAGCTGAGAAAGTGCCAAGCATGTTATTTTTTCCTGGATTGGGTTTTCCTGCCAGTGAATGTCACACACTAATGCGATAACTGGGAAGGCTTGCGGTTTCTGTAGCTCCACTGAGGAGCTCATGGAGTCCTCTGAGACCTGCGAATCCTCCAAATTAGGATGGCAAATCTCCTAAAAGGCAAATATCTTCAAGACCCAAAATTCATAACTAAGCTGAACATAGTGTATTTGGTTACAGTCTCAGAATCACAGAATTTGAACCTTGAAGGGATGTTAGAGTGTTTTAGTATTCTAGAGAAAAAAAGCATAGGGCTAAAAGCCTAATGGGTTGGATGAAAATCACGGAGCCAATTTGGTCAGATTCCAAAGAGTGGGCAGGTCTCCTGTCATGCACCTAACTAACTTTATTTTCCCTGACACTTAGATGTCTGGCTTCACTTTTACCTATGTGTAAGAATTTTCTTAGAATTTTGTGAGTTTCTAGAGATATGCTTTCTGAAGAAGGATTACTATAATATGATTAGTACTAGTAGACCCCACTGAAGAATAATTTATATGAACAATCTACATTTATATTTTAGGGGGCTTTGAATTCAGAGTAAAACAAATTTTGGAACAGTGACGTACGATTTAACATTGCAAAATATTCTCCCTGCTTCACAATTGGTATATAGTTCTGCTAAAATATCGTGTTACTGATTGTGCCGGTTTGTATATATTATGTCCCCCAGAAAAAGCCATATTCTTTACTGCAATCTTGTGTTGGCTTATTAGTGTTGATTAGACTGTAATTCTTTGAGTGTTTCCATGGAGATGCACCCCACCCAACTATAAGTGATAACTCTGATTGGATAATTTCCATGGAGGTGTGGCCCTGCCCATTCAACATGGTCCTTGACTGGTTTACTAGAGCACTATATAAGCTCAGACAGATGGAGTGAGCTTGCTACAGCCAAGAGGGACATTTTGAAGACTGCTGTTGGAAGCTGATGTAGACATTTTGGAGAACACCATTTTGAAACGCAACCCGGGAGCAAGCAGATGCCAGCCATATGCCTTCCCAGCTAACAGAGATTTTCCGGTCGCCATTGACCATCCTCCAGTGAAGGTACCCAATTGTTGATGTGTTACCTTGGACACTTTATGGCCTTAAGACTGTAACTTTTTAATCAAATAAACCCCCTTTATAAAAGCCAATACATTTCTGGTATTTTGCTTAATGGCAACATTAGCAAACAGGAACAATGATACTGATAAACTTAGTTATTATCTTTAAAAATATAATTATGGAAAACACATTATGGGAGTGCTAGACATAAATTTATCTGCTCTGTCCTACCAGTTTTTTCTGTGATCATCATCACTGTAAATGAGTACTATTACTGCTTTCATTTACTGTTGATAGTTCTGTTTGTAATACACAAAACCTCCAATGAGATTTGGGAAAAGGAGACTTAGTGCAGTATAAAGCATTACCCTAATTCTTCAATTATTAAAATCTCTATCAAGGGCTGTGTTGAAGGTTATTTCCAATAAGTTAGTTCTTTACATATGGAGACAAGAAATCACAAAGTAATTAGTTATTTTATGGTATGCTGTTGGTTGTAAATGCTGTGAAACCCAACTCAACCTCTTTTAAAAGAGAATGTGTTAACTCATTAATTTTGGAGGCTATAGGTACTTTAGATATCCAGTGTGGCTTATCTAGAAAGCAAAGTCTCACCAGGATTTCCTCCTTAAATCTGTTTCCTTGTCTTTTTGGTTTTCTGTTTCCATCATCATGTGATGTTGAGAAATATTGACATCATCCCGAACTCCTGTAAGGGCTCTCTGGAGGCTTTAAGGATGAAATAGTTCTTAGCCATGTAATTTTATACTTCTGAGTCAATTGGAACAAAAAAATATCTCATCATATGCCTAGCAAATAATATGACAAAGTATTCTGATTGAAAAAGCTTAGGCCATTTGTCCAATCCTTAACCTGTGATTGTGGCCAACCCATTCAGACCTCAGCCTGAAAGTGGGTGGGGAAATCAATTCTACCCTCACCATACAATTTGCAAATTTAGTACCATTAAGAAAGGGGAACAAGAGAATAGATGTTAATTTTTTTAAAAACTTCTTTACTCCACTTCAAAATAGCCATCAATGCTGGCTGCTCCCAGTCTCAAAGGCATCCAATAGGCAATCTAAAATGTTACAAATTTTACAAAGCACAGCATTTAACAAAGCAGATATATTACAATTCCCACAGAAAGATGCAAGTTCAAAGTATCAACTTTCATAGTAAAGGAAGATGGCATTGAGAATGTCCAGTCACTGTGCAATCAGGATTGATTGAAAGGATAAATACTTGCTCAACTGTGCATCTGCAGACCAATGTCCAGACATGGTGTCTACTATTTCAAAACTGGTAGCTATTTGCAACTCGGCCAATTGCACCTAATGTCTGCTTTCCTTGATGTATTTGCTATAAAAGAGTTCTTACTTCAGAGAACATTTCTAAATAGTAGTTATCTTTCAGAAGCCTTTAGCCATGACAGCCATTTTGGACTTGAGTTTCAAAGGTCTCCTTGGATGACTTTGAACAGACATCTAAATGATTGCCCAGGGTTGTGTTTCCATTCTCCAGAATTGTTAGAAATGATCTATCTTACATTTTTAATTAGCTGGACAAATGAAAGCATTCAGTTTACACATTTGCACTATAAGAGTATCTGGAAAATTTAAAAAAACTTAACACAATAAGAATGTGTACTATCTTAATTATGGAAATCAACAGCTGGACACCACTTTTTACTTTTAATTTATTATGCTAACTACAGAATCAGAGACAAAATGATAATAGTCACAAAATATAAAGTGTTTATGTACTTTACTTAATCTCAAACCTGATGCACATACAAAATAAGGTGGATATTATTGTCCTTTTTAATAGATCAAGAAACTGATAACTATTTAAAACGTCAAAGGTGAAATGTGATAGCCCTAAGAGAAGCAGCCTAATGTGTTGTTTGAGAGCACAGACTCCTGCAGAGGAATTCACAGAGTTCACATTCTGGTTCTTACACTTGCTAGTTGTAAGAACTTGGGGGAATTGTTCCTCAGTTTCCTCATTTGTAGAGTGGAGCTAATAATCATAGCAACTTACAGGGCTTTGGGGAGGAATAAATGGGAAAATATAGATAATACACTTAGAACAGTGCCTCACCCACTTCAGGAGCACTATGAATGCATAGGAACCCCAAATGGTTTCCATGGTACCATGCTGCCAAGGAAGTTGCAATTTATATAGGATTGGCATAAAACATTGGTACTATATGATAGCCTTTCATAAATGTACTTGCTTATCAAACTAGATGTATTTTTTGACATATGAAATTACACAATGAGTCAGGAGTGCATAAAAGCCCAGGATAAATGCAGAATGTCTTCTTGTATCAACAATTTTACTAAAAAAGATGTACCATATTACATAATGTAAAATTCATACATTTATAAAGACATAATGCAAGGACACCAATAAAGTTCCAGTTTTCAGTAAGCTGCTCTGGATTCTTCCTTAACTTTCTAAGATATTGGTTAATTACATCAACATACAAATATTTTAGACAGGGAAAAACTTATTATATTCTGTGCCAGTTTGGATATATTATGTCCCCCAGAAAAGCCATATTTTTTAACCCAATCTTGTGGGGGCAGACCGATTAATCTGTTGCTAAAGGTGGAACCTCTGATTGAAGTATTTCCATAATTCGAAACTGAAGCTTGCTGAAGCTTGGAAACTCTTGGAGATGCTGGGAATGCAGACAGAAGGATGTTTGGAGAGGCTAAGCTAAGAGACGAAGCCCAGATTTTGCACTGGAGAAACTAAGAGAGGACCTCCAGATGCTTAGAGAGAAACGTCCTGGGAGAAAGAAGCAAGGGCATTCAGGAGCTGAGAGAGAGGAGCTAAGAGAAACCCAAGCACATTTTGGAGAATGCCATTTTGAAATGCAACCAAGGAGCAAAGGACCAGAAGATGCCAGCCACATACCTTCCCAGCTGACAGAGGCCACAAGCCTTTTTCTCAGTGAAAGTATCTCTTGTTGCCTTTGTCTGGACACTTTTATGGTCCTAGAACTGTAAGCCTATAACCTAATAAATCCCCTTTATAAAAGTCAATCCATTTCTGGTATTCTGCATAACGGCGGCATTAGCAAACTGGAACATATACCAATTTGTCCTTTTGATTTTCTTGTTGAAATTTGATTTGGTCTATTATCAGAATTCTCAGTGGTACTGAAATGCCTCATGAGACACTCGACCCTGAACTGAAAATTGTGAATGATAACACAGTTTGCAATTGTAGAAATCTATTATTGTCACACTTTCCCTTCTTGATTGACAAAATACTCAGACATAGTAACAATCATATAGATAAGTTACCCCTCATGAAGGAGTTTCTTAATGTTAGTTTCACTATTTTGTATTCAAAGACAAACATACAGGAATTAATGGAAAGACTAAAATAGTGTATTACCAGCCATAAAATTTTTATTTTGAATTTAGAATGTAAACCTTTTATTTTCATAAATGTGAAACAAATGCGTAATAAATTGCTAAAGCACAGAGACCTGCTTTAAAGTTCTATTGCGTTCTCTGCTTTTGAAAATACAATACAATTTGTATTTTCCCCAATTTTCACAAAGATGTATTGTCTGTCAAAACAGAGAACAAAAAATTTAATGGCCATTTTTTGAAGCTGTATTTTTCCCTTCAACCTTCCTGAATACAACATAAATTGATTGTGTGATTTTCACCATTATTATCAAGCATTCTCAGAGCAAAATTTAATATCCATCATCTTTTCCACTCCTCAGCTTACATTAACAATATTAAGGAAAGAGGAAAATAGAAAGGGGGGAGGAGATGGAGAGGTAGAAAGTCCTATACTAAATAAAAGGTTTTGTACCCTATCTGTCAAGACTGCACTTACAGAATTTTTTACAGAACAGATTGTCAGGTTTAATCTTCATATTACACAGGAAAATAAACAAAAAATTAATAAATTATAAATAGTAATTATTACATCATGAGATAGACCTTGTAATTTTCATATTTAACTGTAACAAAATCCATCACTCTTAGGCACCACTGGCTATCATTTCTGACCTGAACTTTGAGACTTCCAGGTAAGGATTTTAGGTAAAGAGTGATGGAAAAATGAAAAGGATGTAATACATTTTCTAATGGAGTGATATTGTAGTAATTTTTGAAACATCCCTTCAGAAGTGTTTTCATTCTGATGTGTTGCTCTCATCAGTGATAACACAGCAATATATAACACTTTGTTTTCATTGTGTACCACAATGGAGATAGTACTCTTTTATTCCTATGACCTAGAGGTAGTACTTTACTTTCGAGGTGGCATGCAGTTTGTGCTTGAGTAATACGAGTTTAAAATCCCTATTCTAATATTTGTGTTACCAAAGATAAAAGTTTAGTCTTCATTTTAAGTATTTAAAACTACAGTGTGATTGCCTGGTAAAATATATTACCAATACATTTTATTAATGTCATCGAATTTTCTTGAAATGTGTTTAGTAGTTTTCCAATTAACAGCAACTTAAAGTGTTGTCTAATTCCCACCAATTTTTCTGTCCATTTAATATAATGTTGATATTTCTAAACGTATCAGGACATGGAATGAATCTTACAACTGAGTGAGGCACTACACAGTACAAATTTATTCTCACAAATACACTGGTCAAAATATAATTTACACTGTATATTTTATTCAAGATATTTAAAAAATAATATAGTATAGGCACCAGCCTATTCAAATTGATGCATAAGCCAAGCTGAAGGGATGCTGGCCAAAAATAGGCAGTGTGAGTTTCACAGTGCACACCTGCTGAATGACAGCCCTGACTAAGGGCTGGTGTAACAACACATGGATTGAAAACTATGCCAACTTGATGGAAAGACATTAAAGACATTAAAGAGCATATGATATTAAGTTAGTATTAAAAATGTAATGAAACACAAACATGACTCACCATAGTAACAACATATAAAATATTTAGTGTATTGGTTTTATATTGCTGTGTAACAAATTAACACAATAGGTCCTCTGTTTAGCATCAAGTTGAAATCAAGGCATCAGCCAGGGCTGTGATCTCACTTGAGGCTCTGGGTCCTCTTCAAAACTCAGTGGGGTTGTTGACAGTATTCAGTTCCTTATTATTGTAGAACTGAGGTCCCCCCTTTCTTGCTAAATGTTGGCCAGGGATCCCTCTCAGCTCCTAGAATTCTCTCTCAAGTCCCAGCTGTGTATCCTCACATCACTGCAGCTAACTTCACAAATTCCAGCAGGAGACTCTCACTCCAGTCTGCTGCTCTAGAGTCTTATATACCAGAACCCAATCAAGGGTGAGACTACCCCATCATATTTACAAATCCCACCCACATTCAGGGTCGACATCACTGTCTCTTTCTTTCCCTCCTTACCTCCCTCCCTCCCTAACACTATCATCTATTGCTCTGTCTTCTGAACATATGAGAGCAAGCTGCACATATCTTTGAACAAACAATATAATTCACATATACCTTTCCCATGGACAAGAACATTCTTTTATGCAATCTCATTAAATGAAGCTAAGTTCAAGAAATTCAGCATTGATATAAAGCTTACATTCTATATTTCCTTTTTTTTCTTGTGTCCCATCTGTGTCCCTTTGAGCCTCCTCTCCTCCATCCTCAGATCCCATCCAGGATCATCCTTGGTATTTAATTGTCATCTATTTAGACTTATTTTTTTTCAATTGTGGAAAGATATATACAGCCTAAATCTTCCCATTCCACCCCTTCCCTAGCATTCCCTTAGTGGGATTAATCACATTTAGAATGTTGCAATGCTATCACCTTCCAACCATCCATTTCTAGAAGTTTCCCTTCACCCCAAACCAAAACCCCTACCCTCATTTCTTAACTCCCCATTGCCCCTTCCCCCACTTCTTGGAACCCCTACTCTACTTTTCATCTCTTTGGTCATATTCTCTGATACTTTCTTTGTGTTTACCATGGGGCTTAAATTTAACCTCTTAAATCTATAACAATCTTGTTTTTCTTTTGTATTCTGTGCCATGCTCTCATTGCCTGTCTGTAGTTCTTTGATTAATTCTGCCAGGAACTGTGTGTCTTTGGATCTTTATGTAGTTCTTGTCAAGAATTACATATTTTACATTGAGTCCAAAACCACTGATTTATCATTACAGTTTATGTATTTTAGATCCTGTAGGAAGTAAATAGTGGAGTTATAAATCAACAATACAGTAGTATTGGTCTTTATATTTACCATGTGATCTTTACTGGAAATCCTTATTTCTTCATGTGGTTTCAGTCAATTGTTTAGTGTCCCTTCCTTTCAGCCTGCTCAATTCCCTTTACCATTTCCTATAGGACTGATCTACTGGTGATGAAGTCCCTCAGCTTTTGATTATCCAGGAATGTTTTCATCTCCCCCTCATTTTTATCCTTCAGGTGTTTGTGAATTCTCCAAGTTTCTGATGGTTATTGACTTCTATTTGTATTCCATTGTGGTCAGAGAATGTGCTTTGAACAAATTCATTTTTTTTTATTTTTTATTTTATTGAGGCTTGTTTTTATGTCCCCGCATACAGTCCATTCTGTAGAAAGATCCGTGATCACTAGTGAAGATCGTGTGTCCCAGTGACCTGGAATGTAATATTCTGTATATGTTTGTTAAAAGTCTCTATATCTCTCTCTCATTTCTTTGTTTCTCTGTCAGTAGGGCTCACTTTAATATCTGAAGTAGGGCAGGTCTTTTATTAGCAAAATCTCTCAGCATTTGTTTGTCTGTGAAAAATTTAAGCTCTCCCTCAAATTTGAAGGAGAGTTTTGCTGAATAAAGTATTCTTGGTTGGAAGTTTTCCTCTCTCAGAATTTTAAATATGTCATGCCACTGCCTTCTCGCCTCCATGGTGGCCGCGGAGTAGTCATTACTTAGTCTTATGTTGTTTCCTTTATATGTGGTGAATTGCTTTTCTCTTGCTGCTTTCAGAACTTGCTCCTTCTCTTCAGTATTTGACAGTCTGATCAGAATATGTCTTGGGGTGGGTTTGTTTGAATTTATTCTATTTGGAGTCTGCTGGGCATTTATGCTTTGTGTATTTATATTGTGTAGAAGGTTTGGGAAGTTTTCCCCAACAGTTTCTTTGAATACTGTTTCTAGACCTTTACCCTTCTCTTTCCCTTCTGGGACACCAATGAGTCTTAAATTTGGACGTTTTATTTTATCTATCATATCCCTGAGATCCATTTTGATTTTTTCAATTTTTTTCCCCATTCTTTCTTTTGTTCTTTCATTTACTGTTCTGTGCTCCTCGAGGAGGCTGAGTTGTTGTTCAGCTTCCTCTAATCTTGTATTATGAGTATCCAGAGTCTTTTTAATTTGGCCTACAGTTTCTTTAATTTCCATAAGATCTTCTATTTTTTTATTTACTCTTGCAATATCTTCTTTATGCTCTTCTAGGGTCTTCTTTATGTCTTTTGTATTCTGTGCCATGCTCTCATTGCCTGTCTGTAGTTCTTTGATTAATTCTGCCAGGAACTGTGTGTCTTCGGATCTTTTGATTTGAGTGTTTGGGTTCGGGTTCTCCATGTAGTCTGGTTTTATCATATGCTTTAAGATTTTCTGTTGTTTTTGGCCTCTTGGCATTTGCTTTATTTGATCTTTAATTTGTTAGAATTGCAGCTTGGTGACATACATTTTCTCTAACTAACAAGCAGATGGTGTCCGTGAGTCACTTATTCCCCTCAAGTCAGTTCTCCCCAACTTTATGGTATGTGGGGATCTGATTCTTTTGGGGTCCAATTGGTGCACTTAATTTGGGTGTTGTTGGTGCTATCTGCCCTCAATGAGGGGCGTGTGCCTGAGTGGTTAGGGAGGAAGGGCAGGTTTAACAATCAGACCTCCCAGGTGTTCCCGGAGATTTAAGGCTGTTCTCTGCCACTGACCCAAAAGTCCTTGGTATTGGCGTAGGTTCCCTGGGATTTCTGAGTGGTTCCCCCCTCCCTGCTGTGCTTTTCCAGGACCTCTGCTGAGGTGGGGAGGGCCGTGCCATGTCACAAGTGAGTGCCAGCCTCCAGGGAAGACCTGGGCCGCTGCGCTGTGTAGGGGCGTTCCCAGCCCACTTCAAAGATGGTTGAATGGGACACGTTAACTTCCCCCTTTCTGCACAGCTCTGCTCTCCCAGCTCTGGGACAATCAGCTGTGGGTGTACTCAAGGCCACTGTCCACGGCTGATAATGTGTCATGTGAGCGGTGCTGTGGGAAAGGCTCCCTGTCAGGCTGGGTTTCTTGGCTCAGCTCTGTGCTGTGTGTTTGGCTCAGGCAGGAGTAGCCCCACCCGCTGGGGAGATGGCTGCAAATTGTGCATCTCCCCTTTGCTCCCCTGGACCCGAGACAATCTGCAGTGGGTGTGGGAAGGGGTATCCTCCACCCCAGACACTGAGGCGTTAGTCCAGACCACTCCCATCTTATCTGTAGCTGTTCCTGGGCTTCTTTTTTTTTTTTCTAAAAACGCCAACCCACCGTTTCCCCCCAACGCAGCGTGGCCAAGGGTCTCAGCCGACACACTCACTCGTTTCAGAATGCAGACTCCTGGTTTCACCAAAAGCACATTCCCTGTGGCTTTAGCAGAACTTGTCCAGCTGGTACTATTCTGGAAGTGGTGTTCTGGGTCCTTTCTGGTTTTTTATCTAGTGATTTCCACGGAGGTGTTTTTTTCTCTGTCTCACCTTGTCGCCATCTTAGGTTCTCTCTCCTACACTTTTGATATTTTACTATGAAGTTTCAAAATGAGCTTACTCACTGTTTCTAAAACTCAGAAACACTTTTTAAAGTTGTCTCTCATATTATATATCAAATTATTGCCTCAGCCACGTAAACTAGTTTTTGTAACTTTTAAAAAATCTAGCCCTCTTTTCCATTCTTATTGACATTATTTTAATTCAGTTCTTCCCACCATTTTCTTATGGAAACTCACTAATATGCAGCTGAATTCCTCTTCTTCTTTTGTTCCTTCTTTCTTCTTTCCTTCTCCAACCCTCTCCTCTCCTCCTCCTCCTTCTTTTCACTTCTCTCTCTCTCTCTTTCTTCCATGCTCATCCCAGCTTAGAATCATAATGTTCTGTCTGAAATTCTTAGGTAAAACTCAAGTATCATACTAAAATTTGTGGTCCTATAGGTGTTCAGTATTTTGAAGCTGACAACCTTCTTTCTCATCCTTTAGGATCAATTTCAATGATCTGTTCAAAGAAGTTTTAATCAATTTTCACCAAACAGTAATTCACTTCCTCTTATATTCTTCATGAAGCTTTTTGATTTATCTGATATCTACTGCACAAGGCACTGAGCTCTTTTCTAAGATAGTTCCATTACTGGAACAAAGTTGGTGTTACATAATTAGGTATTGAATAAATGAACAACTAAATAAAAAAAAAATTAACTATTTGCAGTTAGACATTTGCACCAGATTCAGAAAGATCTCATTGTCTAGATGATTAATGAATAACTTCAAGGATAAGGATTAATTATGAATGCCAAGGGTTTTCTCCAATTTTGACCAATGTAGGGGAAGTCACAGACACACCTAATGGTCCTCTCCCAGCCCTCACCTATGCCCCACTCCTTTCCTATTGTATGCAAATGTTTCAATATGTTTCCATTCCTCAGCTGGCGGGAGATGTTAGGTCCTAAGTTAAAACCCCACACTAGGAACAAACAGTTGCTTATCGGGGTAGGAATTGTCAGTGGGAGGGCTCCCAGCTCCTGGGCTGAATAAATACCCCACTCGGGTAGCACAGATTTGTCTCTCCTCTTTTGATGAGGGCATGCCAAGCCACTATCCACTGTCCCTGGGAGCCCAGCCATGATGGTATCTCTTCCCCTGCTCTTTTGGACGATTTATGCTGTGTCAGTAATAAGTGGTCATTTGCTCTCAGTTCTGTTATACCTGAGCCTGTGTTCTCACATTACCTCATATAGCAGCTCCCTCAACAGCCAAAATAAATACTCACATGCTTCTATGTTATTTTCATAGAAATAAGACATTCATAAGAAAGCTCTGTGAGAAATGTTGTTTCATTATTATTTGAAAGTAGCAGGGTGATGAATTAATGATTTACAGGCAAATTCAGAATATCATTAAATTATGTCAATACCAAAATCTTCATAAGGTAAACTTCAGAGAAACGTTGATCTTATTTGAAAGATCCTCTAGAAAAGAGAATAAATGAATGTGGTACTCGGGCACTGGGTTTCCCCTAAAATTCTGGGCAGGCTAAGTCTTTGCCTATACCCTCTTATGAGTATAAAATATAAAACTGCATACAAAATATGCTGAAATATGCCCAGAATAAGACAGACATTTATGAAATTGGTATTCCTAGCTTTCTGCAGAAATGCCACAGTATCTCTGCCATCCAAGAAGATGAAATGATTGCAAATCCCCAGGCTTATGCTGAGAACCCTCCCAAGAGCTCATCATCATGAACTGCTATTGTCACCGATTCCCATTCATTGAGTCCTAGATAGAAAGTGAATCAAAAAATAGCATATTGGGGCATTAAGCAGCAGATTAACATTGATCCAGAGATTTCCAGGTCGGAATTTTATACTCCTTGGTGTTTTAGCAAGGCCATGACAAGATTTAGCTCAGCTGTCAAAGTGAGTGCAGAGACAGATACCTTCAGACAAGAAGAGGAAGCACCAGGGTGTGAGTGAAACATCCTCAAGCTTCCTGTCTGTTAAAACTCTTCCCAGAAGCAGTGATTCATATTTGTTAGAAAATAAAACAAGATGCAGTTTTGCGTTTGAGAAATTTTTGACACTGTGTTGCTGTTTTCAGATGTGGATTTACTTTGCTAGTAACAAGTGCTTATTCAGGGCATCTTGAGCTGCTCCAAATGACCAGTTTGACAGTCAGTGAGAGAGATGACAACAGCTTCCATGGTGCATTTTGGAATAATTTTTTCTTTAATTGCTCTGCCATTGAAAAAAAAAATCCATCCCACATAAATTTATGCTATTTATTCCCTCTTGAAATAGGTTTTGTTTGACTGTTTTTGCTTTTAGAAGAGGAGAGGGAGTCACATTTTATAGGTATGGCCTTAAAATGTAATAGATGGCCTGGGAATAAGAAATTGACACATTTATGAAGAGATTGTTAAAGTTGTAGAGTTAAAGAAAAAAGAATTCAGAAACTCCTTTAAAATCAATTTTCTTCTTAAATTACTACCAAGCCATATTTCTCTCTCTCTCTTATTTTTAACTTTCTTTTCTTTTCTCTAACTGTTGACTAAGGGACATTGCTAGATGAAAAGCAGTTTATGTCTCTAATAATCTTGGCAAAGAGAACAAGAGAAGTAGTGTTTGGAAAAGAAAAAAAAACTCATATGAGGGACTTTTCAGGTCTTCTAAGTTACTTAAAAGAACACAAAAGAATAGGCAGTGTTTTCTTTGATCTAAAAATACTGTGACAACTTTTCACTTCTTATGACCCAGTTTAGGGACCTAGGTGTTACTGACAGTTTTACAGCACTGCACATAATCTGCATAATATAACTAAAAATGGAACAGGGAAAACTAAAATAACCTGTTATAGCATAATTTAGCCTGACTAATTAACATCATAGCAAATTATTAAAAGGCTCTTCTGACATAAAAAACATAAAACTTAAAAACAAAAATGTCTATGTGAAAGAAGTACATCTGTCAAACATGACAATTGGATGAATTCAAAGAAAAATTGTACTCTCCTTACAAAATATGCATTCACAGATACTGAAAAATTGATATTTAATATATAATATTCAAAATATTCAAATTATTTTATTTGAAAACTCTTTTTTGAAACTTAGCACAATCCACCCTGTATTCTGCATATTTTTATTTTTCCCTCTGTTTTGGTTTATATTTGAATAGTACTTCTAAAAATAGGATGCACCACTATGAAACTTTAACTAATTTAGCATATGTTTATGACCCATGGTAAATCAGTCTAAACAGTGTATCAGTAAATTAAAGGTATAACTCTCAGCAACTGTATCATTTCAGTGTTTAGAATTATACATTACACTCGCTTAAGGTTGCACAATAAACATTCCTAGTCCATAGAGTGGTAAGGTAGTAGCCCCTCTCTCATGAGGCAGGTAACTCTACTTAAATATAAACATTTGCTCTTAAAAAAAGAAAGTGGCTGTAACAATTATTTCTCATATATAACAGAATGTAGGAACAAGAGTGAAATATTGACATATTTAAAAAGAGAAATAGACAGTTGTATATTAATAGAAGGAGACTTTAATATACCACTTTCAGTAATGGATAAAACATCTAGACAGATGATTAGTAAAGAAATAGAAGACTAAAAAGATGCTCTAAATGAACTAGACCTAACAGACATTTATAAAACACTTTGCCCAACAGCAGCAGGAGACATATTCTTCTTTAGTACATGTGGAAAATTTTCTAGGGTAGACCATATCCTGGGTACCACAACAAATCTCAATAAATTAAAAAATATTGAAATCATGCAGTGTATCTTCTCCATCCAAAAGGGAATGAAGCTAGAAATCAACAACAGAGGGAGAAATGGAAAATCCCCAAATATGTAGAAATTAAACAATGTACTCTTAAACAGCCAATGGATTAAAAAGGAAATCACAAGGAAAATAAGGAACTATATTGAGGTGGATGGAAATTAAAACGCAACATACCAAAACTTATGGGATGAAGCAAAGGGAGTGCTGAGAGGGAAATTTATAGCTCTAAATGCTTAAATTAAAAAGAGGAAAAGTATCAAATCAGTGACCAAACCTCAAAATTGGAGGAACTAAGAAAAGAACAGCAAACTAAACCCAAAGTCAGAAAAAGGAAGAACATAACAAAGATTAGAGTGGAGATAAATGAAAAAGGAATAAAAATCAATAGAGAGAATGAACAAAATCAAATGTTATTTCTTTAAAAAGATGAGTAAAATTAAAAAGCTTTAGCTAGACTGACAAAGAAAAGAAAAAAGAGAAAGGATACAAAAAACAGATAACCAAAATCAGAAATGAATAGGAAGACATTACTCCCAACCCTACAGAAATAAAAAGGACTATAAAAGGATCCTATGAACATCTTAAAGAAATTGGTTAAATTAGATGAAGTGGAAAAATTCCTAGAAACACACAAACTGCTTACACTGACACAAGAAGAAATAGAAGATCTCGATAAACCAATAACTAGTAAAGAGAATGAATCAAAAATCAAAAACTCCAAATAGAACAAATCCAAATAAACCCACTCCAAGACATATTCTGATCAGACTGTCAAATACTGAAGAGAAGGAGCAAGTTCTGAAAGCAGCAAGAGAAAAGCAATTCACCACATACAAAGGAAACAACATAAGACTAAGTAGTGGCTACTCAGTGGCCACCATGGAGGTGAGAAGGCAGTGGAATGACATATTTAAAATTCTGAGGGAGAAAAATTTCCAACCAAGAATACTTTATCCAGCAAAACTCTCCTTCAAATTTGAGGGAGAGCTTAAATTTTTCACAGACAAACAAATGCTGAAAGACCTGCCCTACTTCAGATTCTGAGGGGAGCCCTGCTGGCAGAGAGACAGGGAAAGGAGAAAGAGATATAGAGAATTTTAACAGACATATATAGAACCTTACAACTCAAATCACCAGGACACTCACTTTTCTCTAGTGATCACAGATCTTTCTCGAGAAGGGACCATAAGCTGGGACATAAAACAAGCCTCAAGAAATTTAAAAAAAAAATAAAAATTGAATATACTCAAAGCACATTCTCCAACCACAATGGAATACAAATAGAAGTCAATAATTTTTGAACTGTAACTCCACTATTTACTTCCTACATGATATAAAATACACAAACTCTAACGACAAATCCGTGGGTTTGAACTCAATGTAAAATATGTAATTTTAGACAACTATATAAAGGTGGGGGAATGAAGGAGTATAGGAACATAGTTTATGTGTCTTATTGAAGTGAAGGTGGTATCAAAGAAAAACAAGATTAATACGGATTTAAGAGGTTAATTTTAAGCCCCACAGTAAACACTAAGAAATTATCAGAGAATATAACCATAGAGATGAAAAGTAGAGTTTGGGTTAAGAGAAATGGGGGAAGGGGCAATGGGGAGTAAAGAAATGAGTGTAGGGTTGCTGTTTGAGGTGAAGGGAAATCTCTAGTAATGGATGGTGGGAAAGAGCATTGCAACATTCTAAATGTGATTAATCCCACTAATGAAAGGCTAGGGAGGGGGTGGAATGGGAAGATTTAGGCTGTATATATGTTTCCACAACTGAAAAAAAAAAACAGTCTAATTAGATGACAATTGAATGCTAAGGATGAACTTGGATGGGACTGGAGGATAGAGGATAGGTGGCTCAAAGGGACACAGTTGAGACATAGGGAAAAGGAAATATAGAATGTAAGCTTTGTATCATTGTTGAAGCTATTGTACTTCTTAGCTGCACTTAATGGGATTGCATAAAAGAATGTGCTTGTTCATGGGAAGTGTATACGTGAATTATAGTGTATGCTCAAGGATGTGTGCAGCTAACTCTCATATGTTCAGAAGACAGAGCAATAGATGATGGATGATAGGGAGGGAGGGAGGGAGGGAGGGAAAGAAATAGCAATGTGACAGCATGTTAAAGTTGGTGGATTGAGCTATCGGGGGAGGGGGGTCAGGGTATGACGGAATTCTGTGTATGGAGCTAGTATTGTTTCTGAAACTGTTCATATAACTTTGAATTAAAAAAATAAATAATAATAAAAATAAAACAACATGGTACTGACACAAGATAGACATATAGACCATCGGAATTGAACTGAGAGTTCAGAAATCAACCCTCACATTTATGGCCAACTGATTTTTTTTTTCATTGAAAAATAACTTTATTGGTGCAGAAATTTTTTTGTTTTTTGTTTTTAAATTCAGTTTTATTGAAATATATTCACATACCATTCAATCATCCATGGTATACAATCAACTGTTCACAGTATGATCATATAGTTATGCATTCATCATCACAATTTATTTCTGAACATTTTCCTTGCATCAGAAAGGATCAGAATAAGAATAAAAAATACAAGTAAAAAAAGAACACCCAAACCATGCCCCCATCCTACCCTATTTGTCATTTAGTTTTTTCCCCATTTTTCTACTCATCCATCCATACACTAGATAAAGGAAGTGTGATCCACAAGGTTTTCACAATCATACTATCACCCCTTATAATCTACATTATTATATAATTGTCTTCAGGACTCCAGACTACTGGGTTGGAGTTTGGTAGTTTCAGGTATTTACTTCTAGCTATTCCAAGGAGTTATCTATATAGATCTATATAGTGCATAAGAATGTCCACCAGAGTGACCTCTCGACTCCATTTGAAATCTCTCAGCCGCTGAAACTATTTCGTCTCATTTTGCATCCCCCTTTTGGTCGAGAAGATATTCTCAATCCCATGATGATGGGTCCAGATTCATCCCCGGGAGTCATATCCTGCATTGCCAAGGAGATTTACACCCCTGGGAGTCAGAACCCATGTAGGGAGGAGGGCAGTGTGTTCACCTGCCAAGGTGGCTCAATTAGAGAGAGAGAGTGGCCAACTGATTTTTAACAAGGGGATAAAGACCATTCAATTGCCAAAGAATATTCAACAAATGGTGCTGTGAATACTGGATCATCATATGCAAAAGGATCAATGACCTAAACATAAGAGCCAGAGCTATAAACCTCTCAGAAGAAAACATAAGGAAATATCTTAACTACCTTGAGTTAAGCAATGATTTCTTAGTCTTTGCACCAAAAGCACAAGCCACAAAAGAAAAAATAGATAATTTAGTCCTCATCAAAACTTAAAACTTTTAAGCATTGAAAGACTTTATCATGAAAGTAAAAAGACAACCTAAAAAATGGTACAAAATAATTGTAAACCACATATCTACTAAGTGTTTAATATCCAAAACATATTAAGAAACCCTATACCTCAAGAATGGAAAGACAACCAATCCAATCAAAAAATAGGCAAAAGACATTTCTCCAAAGAAGGTATACAAATGTCGAAAAGCACAGAGAAAGGTGCTCAACACCATTAATCATTAGGGAAATGAAAAGCAAAACACAATGAGACACCATTACACACCGACTAGATTGCCTGCTATTAAAAAAAAAAATGGAAAATAACAAGTGTTGGAGAGGATGCAGAGAAACCAGAACACTCATTCATTGCTTGTGGAAATGTAATATGGTGCAGCCACTGTGGCAGACAGTTTAGCGGTTCCCCAGAAAGCTAAATGTAGGACTACCATGTGATCCAGCAATCCCACTTCTCAGTATATACCCCAAAGAATTGAAAACAGGGACTCCAAACAAATATTTGCACACCAATGCTCACAGAGGCATTATTTGGAATTGCCAAAAGATGGAAGCAATCCAAGTGTCCATCAACTGATGAATGAATAAACAAAATGTGATATATATGTATGACATAATCTTACTCAGCCATAAAATGGAAAGACGCTCTGATATATGTAACATGAATGAACCTTGAAGACATCCTGTTGAATGAAATAAGCCAGACACAAAAGGAAAAATATTGTATGAAGTCACTGATATGAAATAAATTGAATAAGCAAAATTCATATTGTCAGAGTCTAGAACACAGTTTAACAGGTTATGGGTTGTGGGTATGGAATAGGGAGTCAAAGCTTAAATTGCACAGAGTTTCTATTTGGGATGATGGAACAGTTTTGTTAATGAATGGTGGTGACGGTAGCAGACTATGGTGAAAGTAATTAACAGCACTGAATTATATATTTCAGTGAAGTTAAAACCATATATATTTAGGTTGTATATATGTTACTAGAATAAAAATTTTTTAAAAAGCCATGGGATTGTACCACATAGTGAACCCTAAGTTAAATCACGGACTATAGTTCCCAATTGCCTGTTAATTATACCAAAATATTTAAAAACAATCTATAAGTAAAAGAAGAAAATGTGATCAAAATTAATCTATTTTATTTAAATCAACCTAGACTATCTATAACAAAGGTATGAGATATCAAACTTATTTAAAAACAATGCTTAGAAATCTGCATTTTTAAATGAATATATTAGAAGAGGGAAAACTGATACTTACATAAAGCTCTATTTCTAAAAGCTAGTAAAAATGATCAGCAAATAAATCTTAATGACTATTAGAGAAACAAAATGATAAAGATAAAATTCAAAAATGAATAAAATAGATAAAATGTTTAAGTAAATCAATAAAGTCAAACTTTTTTCCTTTGAAGAGAAATAATGAAATTAATATATATTTAGAAAGTTTGATTATAGAAGACAAAAAAAGAATATACAAATTGTTAATATAGGAATAAAAAATGGAATGTTAAATAAATAGAGGACACAATCAATACATTTATATCCAGGAATTTTAAAAATTGGACTATGTGGACAATTTTATTGAAAACTACAAGTTCTCAAAATGATAGAGGAAGACAGTCATTAAAAACCTTTCAAATAGAAAATATAAAGCCCAGATAGCTTCACCAGTGAATATCCCATAAATTAGGGAATAAATAAAGCAGTATTATCCAAACTCTTCAAGTGAATATGGAAAGAAGGAACATTTACTGCCTCATTTTATGAGATCAGCATTACCACAGTACTAAAATGTGACCAGGATATTAAAAGAAGAATGTGTCCTATTAAACTCATATATAGATGTGAAACTCCTTAGAAATATAAATTAAAATATTTAAGAAGAACAATCCATTAAATCTAAATGAGGTTTGTTGTAAAAATGCAAGTGTTTGTAACATTCAAAAATAAATTAATGTAATTCACAATTTTATTAGAATAAAAGAGAAAAATTCAATGATCATCTCAAAAGATTGAAAAAAAGCAAGTGATAAAATTCAACACCCATTCAAGTATTAAAAAAAAAGAAACAAATATTCTAATACAAAGGGCTATACTTAATTAGCTAAATGTTGTTTATGGTTTATGAAAAAATCTCCAGCAAATTCCATTTTAATGCTGAACTATTGAAAGACCCTCCAAAATACACACTCACATCAAGCATGTAAGGGGGTCTGCAATCAATACTTCCATTCAAATCTTAATGTGCAATATGGAAAAAACAAAAACAATGGCATTCATTTCATAAATATATAAATAAAGCTGTTATTCGCAGAGCATATGATTTTGTATATGTAATATCCCCAAAAGTTTATAAAGTTAATGGGTGAATTCTGCAATGTTGCTGGATACACACCAAAAATAAAGTGAGAAAGAAAAAGTCTTTTTTATATACCAGCAACATATAAACAAATGAATTTTTTTTTTTACCACTTACAATTGCATTAAAATATAAATGTCTGGGGATATACCTAATGAAAGATGTGCAAGAGCTCTGTGTTGACAATGTCAAAGTATTGTTTAGAGAAATTTTTAAAAGGTCTATATAATTTAAGGATATACCATGTTCACCAGTCAGTGACTAAATATTTTCAAGAGGTACAGTATTTGTGAATTGATTTATAAATTCAATGCAATCCCAATCAAAACAGCATATTTTTGTGTGTATGTTTGTGTATGTGTGAAACTTGAAACTTGTTCCTAAATTTTATATGAAAAGGCAAAAAACAAGGAAGTCAAGAGAGTTGGAAAAGGAATGAAAATTTGAGGAAGAAGAAAGCTTCAGGAACTATTCAGTGCAATGTGTAATAATTGTATATCTATGTTTAAAAAAATGAATGGTTGATCACTATCTCACACTATACACAAAAATAAATTCTGGATATAGAACTAAGTATAAATGAAAATACAGTAAATCTAAAAATAACTTGAATATATTTTCATGACTTGGGTTGAAAAAGATTCCTTAAACAGATGCAAAAGGCCCTATCCATAAGGGGAAATACTAACCAATGGAACCACTTTAAAATTAGATACCTCTATTCATGAAAATACTATATTAATAAATTGAAAAGGCAAGCCACAGGATGGTAGAAGATAACTGCAATACATAAATCAGACAAAGATCTTGCATCTGTAATATATAAAGATCTTCTACAAATCACTTTTAAAAGAGACAAATCAATAGAAAAATGGGTAAAGTTCCTGACTAGACACTTCACAAAGAAGTAAATTCAGATATCCAGTAAACATGTGAAAATATGCTCAACATGACAATTCATCCAGTAAATGGAAATTAAAACCCCAGAAGCTATACTGCATCACAACCTACCAGAATGGGAAATGAAAAGGACAGAATTTGCCAAATGTTGGCAAGGATGAAAAACAACTGGAACTTTCCAAAGCAGATTGTGAGAGTGTAAATTGCTACAACTACTTTGAAAAACCTTGGTCAGTACTTTCTGAAATATGAATATACAGGAACAGCATGGCCCATCAATTCCTTTCTTACATTCCAATAGAACTGTATGCACATTTGTACCAAATGATATGTAAATTAATGTTAACAGCAGATCTATAAAGTCTAGCTCAAATGAGGGAACAACCCTAATATCCTTCCCTTTGCCAGTGAAAGTACTCTTCAACATTTGAATTAATTTAAACAATGATAAATGAGTAAAACCAAAGTGTATAGAAAAATGAATATAAACCACTGTTACACAAGTCATATGCATGAATCTCACAGATACTGTATACAATGAAAAAGTTCTTTATGATTCCATATATAAAAAATAGTCAGGAAAAACTAATATATGGGTAATAAAAGTCAGAATGAGAATTATCTCTGGCCATAAGGTGGGTGGTTGCTGGAAATTGGCATGGGGAATGCTGGGTTGTTGTAATGATTGATTTCCTGATCTCGGTTGTGGTTACTCATGTATGCTTAATCTGAGACGAGTCATTGAGGTATATAAGTATTATTTATGCACATGGCCTTTAGGCATGTGAACCTTTGCTAGAAGCTAGAAATGTTTTCTCAAAAAATAAAAATACATCTGATTTAAATAGCATGTATGAACCTCAGGAAGAATTCTGAACTCTAAACAGAAATTAAAGGTCCTGAACAGATAGACAGATAGTGAAGTCTTGGAAGAAAATACAATTCTCAGGGATAGTGTGTATGATGAGATAGAAGACAAAACTCTGATAGAAACTCACCTTCAAAGAGCAGAAGATAAAGCCAGCCAGGGGAATAAGAAGGAGTAGACAGAATTGAGAAAAATGTAGATGTGTAGTAGTACCACATGAACCAAGGAAGGCGAATACCTAAGATATCAAAATGCAAAGATGTCAAAATATTTAGAGAATTAACCTTTGAAATTAACCACAAATAAGTCACTAGTGACTTTCGTGAGACTAATATCGCTGTGGAGGTGGAGGTGGAAAGCCCTATTGCAACAAATTAAGATGATTGAATCAAGTAGACCCAAAGACTATAAATGAACCATTCATGATGCTCAGCTTCAAAGGGGAGGTTAGAAATAAGACAATACCAGAAAGAAGATGTGTCTTCAAGGAGCAGATGAGTAGCTGTTTTTGCTGACTGTGTAATATTGAACAAATAGCTTAACATCTCTAAGGTCAAAACCCCTTATAAAGCCAAAAACCGTAGTAAAACTTAAGTAAGTTTGTGAAATATACAGGAAAGTGACTTGTAATTCTGTAAAGCATTACACAAATGCACTTAAATGCTACAAATAAGTAATGGAAAATAGAATGTCTTAGTTTGCCTGAACTGCTATCCCAAATACCACACAATGGTTTAGCTTTAAACAATGGGAATTTATTGGCTCAGGGTTTTGAAGCCAAAGGAAGTCCAAAATCAAGGTGTGAGTAAGTCAATGCTTTCTACTCTAAGTCTGTAACATTTTTCCGCTGGCTGCTTGCAGTCTTTGGAGTTCCCAGGCTTGTATCCCTGTTTCACATCACAAGGTGTCCTCGCCTTTCTCTTTCGGGTTCTACTGACTTCCGGTTTTCGGCCCCTCCCAGTGACTTTGTATCTGAGTCTAGCTTCCGGTTTCTTTCTCTATATAAGACTTCCAGCAAACCAGATCAACACCCAGCCACCTGCAGTTTGGCCACCTATAAATTAAAAATAACATCTTCAGTAGATTCTGTTTACAATGGGTTTCCACTACAGGAATGCAAATTAAGATAAAGAAGATTCCTAATTTGAGGTATGTAATTCAATCTGCCACATAGAACAAGATAGAAATATATTTTATCATGTTAATACATTCTTTTTAAAATTCAGGTATAAGAGTAAATTTGAAAATAACCCTATATTTGAATAGCTCATGAGGAGCCATATGGTTGGGGGTTTCAGTCACATTGTGCTTTTTTAAAAATTTAAAGGTGCCATTTGTACTAAATCTCAGTTAACAAAAATTAATAGATTAGTAGCAAGTAGTAGCAGGATTGTAACTTGAGGACAGTGGATATGGAGATATGTTAAGCAATCAAGGAACTAAAATAATAAAGCAAGATTGTGCTTTTATAAATAGCTCTCTAGAGAAAACCTAAGACTATTATACCAGAAGTGTCATGACTTTGAATCCAAATATGCTACTTTAGGTATCAAAAATCAGGTTTGTACTTTATTTCTCATGTTGCAAATAAAGGAAGAAACTGCATAATAAATTCACCCAACTATTATGCAGATAAGAATAATGAGATAATCTGCATTGGTTTCTTAATAAGAACCTATAATCACTAATGCTAATCCCATTTGATTTTTTCCCTTAATCACATTTTCACTTAAGTTGAATTTCTTTACAGTAGACATTTTTACTTTAACACACAAGAGATTGCATAGCCCTTGAAGTGATATATGTGTGTTTATGTGTGTATGTGTATATATGTACATGTCTATGTATGTATGAATATATGTCACATTCAAGCCTTTGCAAAAGCTTTTTTTTAACCCAGTTGTTCAGTGACAGCTAATTTTCCCTTTTAATTTATTCATTAGATTTTATAACGCTAATGAATTAATGGTGACTGAAGCAACCAAGTATATCTCAACACCCAATGGTAATAGATTTTTCTCATATACCTAAGGAAAATCCAGGGACCTGTATTAATTGAACTATCAAGTTTCTTCTTATTGGATATTTGCATTTTATCTTTGTAATATGTGCTACTGGTCATTTTAAATGAATGGGATTCAGTGAAAAATCCCCTTTTTCCCATTAGAGACCTTGTGATGAATTGATAAACGACATGGTATGCTAAAACAGCTAACTTTATCTCTCTGTGATGATATTATCTGCTCCAGTTTTACTGATAACTTTGCTGCATGTGTTTTTTAAAATCTCTTTGCAATTGATTTACAGCTATGGAGGAATGCTTTTCAAAGTCAGCACTTAATTATTAAGGGCACTTCATTACATAGACATAATCTCCTGCATCTAGGGAGTCAGTTGTTTTTGAAGATTGTGTTTTGCCTGGTTACTTTGGAAATGCCCTTAGGTGTCAGTAAGAGCTTCACACCATATATCTCAGCTACAGTTAGAAAACCTGACAACAGTGACAATAGGCTGCAAACAGGAATAAAAGGTAAATAACAAGATCATGCACTTTTCACAGCCAGTTGTCGCAGTGTCAATAAATATCTTAGTGTCAGATTTAAGATTTAACATAGCTGTGGCTTGTCACATGCACATTGCAGTATTTGGTACCTTTCAACTTTACAGTCAAAGTTTTTGGCATAAAATCCCTTTCTCCAAAATCACCAAAACCATTTAACATACAAAAAATATATAAATCTATATTTTTATCTTTCTAATATATTTTCTTAATTTGGTTATGATTAATATTCATTTTTAAGATATATTTTAAGAAAGAAGGCCCTTACCAGTAGAGCATATAAAAGCAAAGCATGGTATTGGTACAGGAGCTTCTGTTGATACCTAAATAGTCTATTTTGGTTACAAATAGGGCTTTCTCATTAAGCAGAATTTCTTACTAATTTGCTGGCACATCTATAATCCAGCCTAATAATATTCAATTACTATCACTAATTCAGATTTGTTAAACTACTGATAATGCATAGACCTTTGATCAAAATATTGATTGATGATATTAGAGTTATAATTCAAAACTTCTGAGTCTTCTGAATTTTATGGATTTAGTTGCCCGTTCCAAGCAAACAATTAATATAATAAAAAATGTAAAACATAAAAGAAATTCTATATCCATTCTGGAAAGTAGAAGAGGTCACCATAGACATACTAGTAATATTAAGACAGTTCCTTGATATGTAATCCAAGAGATACCAATCTCCAGGAAAAGCCACCAACCTACACTTTTTGAGCACTGGAAATGCCTGGCTAGATGAGAACTGAAATTCACACTAGAATTAAACTAATAGGTAAGTGGAAAAAATGGGAACCAATGAAAATGTGAGACATGAGGCAGTTGAAGCTGAGGCGGGGGGATGGATTTCTTTAAAACTGTGTTTTATGTTCTTAACAGATTTATAAAAAGTTAATTTACATATCACAGAATCACAAATTTTGGGTTAAAATTCCATGATTTTAGTAAATATAGTCATGCAGCCAACCACACAATCCGATTTTAGAGCATTTCTATCACCCCTGCAAGATTAGAAGCAGTGCATTAATTTTGATGTCACAAATGACTTTGGAAAGTGCAATAAGTCCTTGTATGCAGAGGAGCAGTCTGGGGATTTGTTTCCCTAAGTTATTTGGTGGCCTCACCTACCTTATGTTTTCCCTTATTTGAAAATACTGTCATCACCTGCTTTTTGTGAAGGGAGATGTATTGGATATGGCATGATTTAACTTTTTTTTCTGTTCATGATTTTCATTTTGTTTTGGGTGGCTGGTGTGTTTGTCCATTAAATGGCCTGCTTTTTCACTTGATATGACTGCCACAGTTCAGTCATATTACCCCATTATCCAGGAGATTCATTATTTAAGAATGGGATTTAACTAAATAATGGTGGGTTAGAATCCTTTGGAGGGAAATGGTATTCCCGGCCTACCCACAGATCTTTGGAATCAAGAAAATGACCATGTAAGAAAACATCAATGTAGAGGAAAACAAAGCAGACTGATTGAGAGATAACATAACTCATTGACTGAAGCAAAACAATTTCTTAAAATTCCCTGAACTGGGTCAGCCAATAAATGACTTCCTCTTCAAATACAAATTCTACAAATTACAAAACCATGACAATTTGGTTTTTCCAACCTTCAGAATGAATCTGAGAAATGAGAAAATATGTTCCTTTATGAAATAAAAATACTGCACAATACTATTATAGTGAAATAATCATGGAACTTTATATAACCTGAAAACACTCCCACTAAAATTATCTAGGACTGCTTCCAGTCAACCAAGATGGCAGCAGTAAGACAATCTAGAGTACTGTTCCTTCACAGAATCTTTCAGTTACTAGCAAAAATTGGTAAAGCCATCGTCCTCAAAACCCTGGAACATAGTGAGTGCCAAATTGAGAAAATGCAGCTTTTCTTTTTTTTTAAATTCATTTTATTGAGATATATTCACATACCATGCAGTCATACAAAACAAATCATACATTCGATTGTTCACAGTACCATTATATAGTTGTGCATTTATCCCCAAAATCAATCTCTGACACCTTCATTACCACACACACAAAAATAACAAGAATAATAATTAAAGTGGAAAAGGGCAATTAAAGTAAAAAAGAACACTGGGTGCCTTTGTTTGTTTGTTTGTTTGTTTTCCTTTCCCCATTTTTCTACTCATCCATCCATAAACTAGACAAAGGGGAGTGTGGTCCATATGGCTTTCCCAATCACATTGTCACCCCTCATAAGCTACATTTTTATACAGTCATCTTCAAGATTCATGGGTTCTCGGTTGTAGTTTGATAGTTTCAGGTATTTACTGCTAGCTACTCCAATTCACTAGAACCTAAAAAGGGCTGTCTATATTGTGCGTAAGAGTGCCCATCAGAGTGACCTCTTGGCTCCTTTTGGAATTTCTCTGCTTCTGAAGCTTATTTCATTTCCTTTCACATCCCCCTTTTGGTCAAGAAGATGTTCTCCATCCCACGATGCTGGGTTTACATTCCTCCCCGGGAGTCATATTCCAAGTTGCCAGGGAGATTCACTCCCCTGGGTGTCTGATCCCATGTAGCGGGGAGGGCAGTGATTTTACCTTTCAAGTTGGCTTAGCTAGAGAGAGAGGGCCACATCTGAGCAACAAAAAGGCATTCGGGAGGAGGCTCTTAGGCACAATTATAGGGAGGCCTAGCCTCTGCTTTGCAGCAACAGTCTTCCCAAGGGCAAGTCCTGTGGTAGAGGGCTCAGCCCATCAAACCACCAGTCCCCTATGTCTGTGAGCACATCAGCAACCATCGAGGTGGGGCAGCCCAATACCCCTGCAAGAAAATGCAACTTTAAATGCAGTAGGAGGAGCTTCTTTTGATTTCTTAACTGGTAATGTCCTTTAAGGATATTCATGAAATTAAATCAAGCCATTCAACATTAGGAGAAACATTGCAAGATGGATAAAATTTTTTTCTATGTATTTGTGTTGCCCTTATTGGAGACCCTTTTGTAAATGTCACTGTAGCATGAAGACACATGCTACAATGTTTCATTGATAATGAAGATCAAAACTCAAAAGTGGTTTTACCAGTCAAAGGTGGGATGGAGAGAATTAATGAATAGGAGTCATTTGAAGATCAGCTTGTCATACCTTTGTGATCTTAGGAAAGTTATGCACATTGAATATCCTTCTGAAGCATCACTTTTACCTTGTCTCCGTTCTGTTTACAAGATTTGTTAATTGGCAGAATTCAGTAAAATATATCTTGTATCCTCCCTTCCTCCTAGAGGCCACACAAGTGGCACATTTTTTCATGCTTAGAGAAAGATAAAAGCTATCTGATTCCTTTTAAACCTTAGGGGTAAGAAACATTTTCAGATATTACTGTCTACGTTGACTACTTTCAATGCAAGCAGAGCCCAAGGGCTACTGACTAGCTTTCAGTAATTTCAGCATTTGACATTTTAACAAATATGCTTCGCTAAACCAGAAAGGCATGTTTTAACAGCACATTCTAACACTGCAATGTGAGGTTTGTGGGATTCTGATATAAATCATGTTTGGCAGTGCCTTATTTTTTAAAGTGGAAATGCATTTCTTGGTAAGATACAAATGGAATAAAGCAGATTAAAATTTTTAAAAAAAGCTCTCATGCAAACTACATATTTGATCGCTCAATGTTATGTTCAATGTTTATGACTGGACACAACTAGCAAAACATCGCGTAGTCTGTTGAAATAGATTAAATAAAAAGTTGATCCTCAATAAGTTAGCCAGTTTCAGACTTCTCAGAGTAAGAATACACTAGCAAAATTATTGCAAACTCTATACTTCTAGTTTTCTAGGGTGTAAGCCTGGTGGGTAGTGAAGAGTCAGTGAACTGACATCATATATTCATATAGCAAGTTGGCTTAATATAAGCAAGAATTGCACTATAGAATCCACATCCATGTATCTTGCTAGAAATGAATGAGAAGACCAAGTCAGACTGTAGAGATGAACTCAGAGGGCTTAGAGTTATATTCTCAGATAATGGATCTCACAGTCGAAAGGAAATAGTGCTAAGACACTTCAAGTAGGTAAAGCTTTTGTCCATGACTCACTGTTTCAAAAACTTTTTCATCACTTTTATTTTTCTCATGGTCTATGTCCGAGGCAGATTGCTCTGTAGATTAAAAATATTTTTTGTTCTTTAAATAATGCTGTTTATAAATCACTGCCTAACATAATATAGAGCAAAGTTTTAGACTTAGGATTTTGAAGAAACAAAAAAATTATTTTTTCACAAGCCCTAAATTGATCAACCTGTGAAAATAATCCAGACCAAAATGATCATGAGACATGTTGCATAAAATGGAACAGCAATCCATTAATTTATACTGAGAAATATGGACCAGATTATTTTTATTGCCTGGTTAAAACAACTTATGCGTAAAATGAATTGCATGCGTGACTTTCAGATAGGTAGACTGTGAAATCAAAGCAAAATTCAGTTTCAATTATCTTAATGAAGTATCACCAATTTTTGATAGGTCCATGGACCTATCAGTCAGATTAACTCCCATGAGGGTATCAACTGGTCTGGGCCCCATCTCTTTGGGACAGAGTTTGTGAAGACTGACAAAATTCTAACTTATTTTCTTTCCACTCCCTTTTATTTTCAGAGGACACTCTAGACTGTAGGATTTTCCAGCACAGAAGGTAAGCACCACTAATGCTGACTCTATTTTTCACAAACATCAATCATTTTCATGTTGTCCTACAATGTCACCCTGGAAAGCTTTAGCAGAATTGAATCTTTGTCAGATACCCACAGAGTCATAATTTAATGTTATCTTTTAGAGGGAGTGGAAAAAGTAATGCACAACAGAAATCAATAAAATTTTGAAGCTAAGAGCCATGGTTTAAATATCAGTTTTTATATTCTATTTGATAAGCTAGATGAGTTATATAAATCTTCTGAGATTCAGTTTTGTTATCTGTAAACTGGCATACTGCCAGTGTATTAAGGTATAAAAATGTTTGCATCCAATAGGTGATCAAAATGATTATTTTTGTTTTGTTTATATTATTACCAGATGCATAGTGATAGGCATTGATTTTAATATCATAAAGCAAACTTATTACTAGTTCAGATATAATTATATTACTCTTTAACAATTAAGTTATAGAATATCTGTCATTAGTAATTAAAAGCAATCTAAAAAAATGAACTTTGACTGAAAAATTATGTAGCTTTATAATATATTTATATAATGCTTAAAATACGTTTAAACATGTTTATACAATTTCATTAAAAAGACCAAGATGCAAAATTATACAGTATTGCATTATCATAATCATATAAACTATATTTATAGAAAGAATACCAGAAGAAAATATTTTGGTGATTACTAACTTTAGGTATAGAAATTTTGTTGATTTTGTTACTTTAATTTCTTATATCATTTAAAAATTTTTCTCAGTTTATTTATTTAAAGAAAAATCAACCACAACAAATTATTGAGGATTCCTTTATATTAGACTTTACATTTATTTAAAAACAAAACAACTAAACTCTAACAATAGACATACTTCTCATATGCTTCTTTAGCTAAAGGCTTATTCATTCTTAAATATGGACTGGCATTCTATGATAACTAATTTGAGTGGGCTTATTCTAAGAGAGATGAATTTTTAAATAAAAAATAATTAGCCATATATGTTTTGATTAGTATTTTGCTCTTTGGATTCTTATAATATAGACTCATCAACATATGTAAATTCATACAGGCAATATTCAACCAGATAAGAGTCTAACATTTACTTTTTTGATAGGATTTGATGGAATAGGGATCCAATATTCAGAACTCATTTGTCATATTTGCAGTACAAATGATAAAAAGAAAATGGTATGTCCTAAGACTACTGCCGTGGATAAGAACAAAAAGGTGGCTAATAATGCAGTTTCAACATTTTTTAAAACTGTGGGAATCAACAAAGCATAAAATATGCACTGTTATTCATGAACATTTTCTGTATCCATATGCTTTTTCAGAAAACTGCATTGTTTGAAAAATTCTCTTGAATATAAAACATCATATATAATGATTTTATGCTGTCATTCAAACATCTGTTGCTACGTATACAATTAGTTATTGCATTCAATTACTTTGAGACATCTTATGTGAAAGCAACCTAATGTACACACACACACACACACACACACACACACACACACACATTAAATTTTGTAAATTGTTGTTAATAACAGTTACTGAACCAAAGAAGGAAATCACCCTGGGGTTACATAATATGGTAATTTTCTAGTACAATCTAGAAAGTAATGATGAGATTGTTATTCAGAACAATGGAGCAATAGAAGATTGACAGAAAGAAATGCTCAATACACTTGTGGTTTTCAGTATTCTAAGAGCATATTGTGTTTTTAAATTTAGGTAGAAAATATTTATAATCAATCCTTCACAAGAATAGATAAAATGAATAGATAATATGAACGGTATGAACATTTATCTCTTACATTAGTTTATTGTTTCTATTAAAATTGTCATTAAGACTAATCTTCTAATCAAGATAAGAAAAAAAAAATAGAAGAAAAAAACGTAGAACCAGAGTGTTCTAGTTTGCCAGGGCTGCTATAACAAAGTACCAGAGACTGTTACCTGAAACAACAAGAATTTATTGTCTCACAGTTCTGGAGAATAGAAATCTGAAATCAAAGTGTTGGCAAGTTTGTGCCTTCTCTGAAGTCTATGGGGTTCTACTGATGGCTTGTCAACAATTCCTAACTCCATCTCTGCCTCTATCACAGCTCGGTCTCTCTCTCTCTTTCTCTCTCTGTGTCTCTATGTCTCTCTCAGATTAGGGTCCAACCTAATCAAGTCCAGCATCATTTTAATTAAATACATCTTCAAAGTTCCTATGTACAAATTAATTCCCATTCAAGGATCAGGGATTAGGACTTGAACATGTCTTTTTGGAGGACACAATTGAATTCATAACATAGAGAAAAGAGATTGCAATACTAGTTACTAACAGAGGAAATGATAGCTATTTCTAAAAATAAAAATTAAGTAGTGGAAGCTACCAAAAATAGAGAAACTAAAGAAGGAAAATAATTTCCATATGGTAGATTCAAATGAACTACAGAATTGTACAGATAATTCCATCAAGAGTAGAGTTAATGTATCCTCCCCTTGAATCCAGTCTAAACTTTTTACTGACAGAATAAAACAGAAGTGACATTGCATGAGTTACAATCCCAGAACCAAAGTGACCTTACACCTTCCAATCTTGTGCTCTTAGAAAATAGCTGCCATGTGAACAAGCCTGGGTAAGCTTGTGGAGTGATGAAATATTTAGAGAACCTGATGCAATCACTCCCTAATAGGCCATTAGAAACCTGCCTGTCCCCAAAAGACCTGGCAGCTGACTACAAACACATGGGAGAGCCCAGCAGAGACCAAAGAACTTTCCATTAGAATACAATCCAAACTGCCAGCCTACAGAATTTTGAGCTAATTAAATATTTCTTGTTTAAAGACACTAAGTTTTGGGGTGAGTTGCTATGCAGCAAACATTGACTGAGAAAATCGGCACCATATTTCTAGTGTGACCATAAGATGAACATAAAATATGTGGAACTGGCTTTGAGGCTTAGCAGATATTAGAAAAGTAGCAGAAAAACTGTTAGCAAAGACTAGAAAAATAGTGAGCAAATAGTGGATTTGGAAAAATGGTGAGATAATTATTTGAGCAGGGTGGGAAAATGTTGACCCTGATATTTTCAATTGACGTTGCAAATATTAAATTTTTTATGTTCGCTGCATTAAAAAAGAAATGGTCTAACGATGAATAGTCCATAGGAAATACTACTAAAGACAGAGCATTTGGAAAACTCAAAAATATTACAGAATTCTAAAAATTGGACACAGAATGAAAGGAAATTTGAGTGCAGTTTTGTATCCTCAAGATAATAGGTTGTTAAAGCTTATTATTTCATCTATCTTCTTTTAAGAACAATGCTAGCTTTCATTTTGGGGGTATGTTCATATCCTACTTCAATCGTGAAATTCTATAGGGAACTGTAAATTCTACCAAGAGCTGTAAAAAAAATCATTGTACTTTAACCCCCAGGCTACAAGAGATAGAATGTGAACTGATCCCAATCAATTACACTGCTTCCCTGGGATTTTTTAAACTTGAACACAGAAAATCTAGTCTATTTCCATTGGTAAATCTGTGACATAGAGATGAAAACTTAACGTTTTTTTATTCCCAGCCCTGTATTATTAGAATATGGGTTTGACAAGAGAGAAGTAGAGAGATCAAGTTGGGTAATTGTGCCATCAGAGTCTTTGGATCTAATTTTTTTTAAGGTCTATTTGCAATTCTGGCTTTCCTTTAGTTTTGAGAAACTTAACATAAATTTACCTAATTCCTCTTCTATTTCAAGTTGATGTTTGTCTCTTTCAATGAAAGAACATGACTAATGCTAAATATGTCATAGCCATTTTGAAACAGAAAAGGTAATTCATAAGTATAGAGCAGCTGAGAAACAATATCAATAGGTTGAGGAATTAAGTTTTCAGAAGTAATGGAAGATTAGATTTATTGAAAAATACTAGTAATATGTAACTAAAAATTCTGAATTTAAAACACTGAAAATTGATAACTGATTCATGTGGGAAAATATGAAGTGTCTCCAGAGTTCAGAAACAAGAAGAAAGAGAAAATACAAAAATGTATGAGTTCTAAGGCCAGCATTTCCTTAGATACATCTTGCTAAATCTTAGTAGCTTAGAGTAGAGAAGACAGGATATAAAGGCTATGAACAAAAAATGATGAAAGATTAAATGAAAGACACCCCGAAAAAGGAATAACACTTAAAAGGAAAAGGGAGTTTTAGACCAATTTCAAGTGATATCTGGGGGCCTGGGAACCTCATAGAGTCTGAATTGGTTAGGTATCCTCCTGCCAGATAAATTTACCAGTTTCAGCTATTTTCGTAGTAAACTATGAAAAACTAAACACAGATACTTAGTGGAAAAAAATGATGATATTTGCATTACAAACCTTTTATCTCACCAGAATAAATAAGAAATAATATTACGTGAATTTCCCTACCCAAAATCCTGAGGAACATCAGTTCACAATCAAAATTTACAAAATATGTAAGGAAATAAGCTCCCATAAGCAAAACACAGCAGGAAAAACAAACTGAAGAACAGCTTCACAAAGGCCACATAAGATATTAGGTATAGGACATAGAATAGAATTATCGGATATAATGAATCTAACTAAGGGAACAAAGGAAAGTATATAAAGATATATAAATTAATAGGCATATTGTTTAAGTAACAAATACAATTTCTATAAATATAAACTAAGAATTGAAATTAAAACTATATAATGTTCAAATACTGACAAAAATGTGGACTGTAATGTAGAGTTAAATTTAAATAAGCAGATCGATACAGAAAAAAGAGAGTATGAAAAATGTTAAGAGGCACAGAAGATGGGTAAGTTCTACTTTCATAATTTGAAGGAAAAAATTAAGAAGAAGGATAATGGTGAAATAGACAAAAATTAAATATGTTAGGCCAATATATTGCAGGATTGATGATCAAAAGTAATCATATAAATTAGAAAACACAAAATAGGAAACAGAGAGAGAAAGAGAGAAACTGAGAAAGAGACAAATTTAAATACTTTGAATAAAATTGCAGATAAAGACAAAGAGATCATCAAAGTTTCAAGAAAAAAATGCAGATATCCTAATATGGAAGTAAATAGACCAGAGAAGGATTTCTCAAAACAAAATAGAATGCAAAAGATGTTGAAATAATATCTTCAAAATGTTGAGGGAAAAAAGTCAATATAAACAATTATAGTCAGTAAAACTAATTTTTAAAAATAACACAGAATACTAATGTTTTCAAACAAATGCATTCAAACAATTACAGCAAAAAAAATATTTCATTTCAAGAAGAAAGAAGATAATGAAGAAGGAAGGTCAGAGTGGCTAAGCAAATATTAACTGTGTAAAACAAAAATAATTTATAATATGTGGTATTAAATGCCAAAAAAATCTAAGTTGGAAGAGAATGACTGGAATTTTAGAGTAAGCCTTACACACTTTTAAAATAAATGTAATCTTTCTTTCCATTGTAAAATAAAAGAATAGAAAAAGCATTAAAGCAGAGCAAAAAGGAACATAGAAAATGTGAGATGCACAGAATGCACAAAATCAATGTAAGCAATGATCCAGATATAACTTTAATTTTGAATCAAGTAAATTCATAAAGCCTTGCACTATAACACATTAAATAACCAACCAGAGCTCCAGCTTCTAATAACCACAGAGTGACTTGTATCAGAGTAATTCTCCCACTGAGAAAAATATCAATGCTGGATGAAATCAAACAACAAGCAGAAGATTAAGGTGAATGCAGAAGAATAGAGCCAGCCAGGATTTGAGTGACCAAATTCTAGATAAAAGTAGACACTGGGACAATGATTCATGTTAATCTGTTCACTTGACAATTTTTGCAAATTTTGGCACAACAATTCAAACTTCCTAGTGATGTTGCTGCTCCTCTTGCCAGACATCCTTTATGGCCTTTGCAGATGGTGTATTGTCTGGGCCTTGCTTAGATCATAAACATCTGTTGGATTTTCAGGTCTAAATTAATATACCCACTCCATCATGTGTGCTTCCCTAAGTCCATTAGCCCCATTGTCTTCTGCTTACCAGAGAATTCATGGCACTTTGACATTCCTTAGTGTGGGGGCCATTGTTTTCTCCATGTTTCAAGAAATCATCCTGGTAGCAAGTTTGGATCATCCCCCAGGCTTATTGCCAGGTACTAAATGTTATTCCTTGGCAAGGTGCTCCCAAATCATTAGCTCACATTCAATAAGGGAGGGATATCAACTTTTAATAAGGAATTGGAGCCTTCTTTGGCAAATTCAGAGTTTTTAGAGGAATCTAGGAGTTCAAGAATTTAGAGTCATGAGCCCATGCATCTCCAATCATATGTCAGGGTTCCATTCTCTCCAATCTAGAGCTCTGACTTTGGCACATCAGCCCTTTGGCTAGATGTTAACCTTCCTTAGAGTTCAGCTTTTCTGAACATAAATTATTTGTTCTTGCCCTCAGTTTTCCCTGCCTTCCTCCCACAAGAGATGATACGCTTTTTACATGCCACCAATGAGACCATCTGACTTTCACACTAGGCTTTCAGTTGCCAGCAGTCTCTCTCAGCTTTGCATTATCTTTCCTTAGATTGTTAATCTGGCCTAACAATAAACTCCTAATTCCATTGCCTGTATTATCAGTTTTCTGTTGCTGCACGGCAATTTATCTCAAATTTAGCAAGCAGTGTAAAGCAACAAATACTTATTATCTTAAACCTATAGTAAATCAGAAATCCAGGCATGGTTTAAATGGGTCCTCTGCTTAGGATGTCCCAAGACTCAATCAAAGTATAGGGTGGGTTGCAATCTCATCTGAAGGTTTGACTAGGGAAGCATCGACTTCTCTGTTTGCGTGTTCTGATCAGCATTCAGTTCCATGTAGACATCATACTGAGAATTCTAGATATTTTACGTTGTTGACAAGAGGCCATTCTCAGACTCTAAAGGCCACCTATAGGCCTTGCATTGTGAAGTTTTCCAATATGGTTGCTTGCTTCCATCCATAGGAGGAGAAAGACTTTAGCAAGAAGGAGCTACAATGTTATATAACATAATCACATTATTGCATACATGAAATCATTTGCATGCTATCACATTTGCTGTATTCTATTGATTAGAAGAAAGTCAGAGGTTCCTTCTGCACTCAGGGGGAAGAGATAACACAAGGGCTTGAATTTAAGAGTTGGGGCCATGGGACCATTCTAGGAGTCTGTATCCCATGGCCTTCCCAATTACTTTTTACTCCATAATTTTCAGACACTTGATACATTGTACCAGCTAGCTCATTCCCTTTTGTAGGTATGGTAAAATAACTCAGTTCATCACTATTCCAGTTTGCTAATGCTGCTGTTATGCAAAGTACCAGAAATGGACAGACTTTTAAAAAGGAGGATTATTTGGTTACAAATTTAAAGTCCGAAGTCCGTGAAAATGTCCATACTAAGGCATCAACAAGAGGATACCTTCACTGAAGAATGGCTGATGGCATCCGGAACACCTCCATCAGCTGGGAAGGCACGTGGCTTGTGTCTGCTGTTCCTTTGCTCCCAGGTTGCATTTCAGCATGGCATTCTCCAAAACGTCATGAGCTTGTCTCTCTTGTCTTCTCCAGAGCAAACACTGGGCTAGCATCTCTTAGCTAAGCATCTCCAAACGTCCTTCTGTCCACATAGCCAAGCATCTGTAAGCATCAGCAAGTGTCTTGGCCTGTGTAGCTCTTTTTAAAGGACTCCAGCAAACTAATCAAAACCCAGACTGAATGGCTGGGGCCACACCTTCATGGAAATCATCTAATTAAATGTACAGCCTACAGTTGAGTGAGTCACATCTCCATGGAAACAACTTAATCCAAGTATCACAAGATTGGATGAAAGAATATGGCTTTTGGGGGGACATAATATAGCCAAACTGGCACAATTACCTCTGAAAATTTTAACAGTTGCACAATCAACTTGTGTCAGAGACTGCATGTGCTTCATCAACACTAGTGATGGGGTCTTTGTTGCCAGCCAGATGGTGAGTGATCCTATTTCAAAGCCATAAGAGTTTTCTTAGGCAAATCCTGGCTCCAACTCATGGTTATTCTAGGAAGCAGACTCTGCTATGGAGATTAGCATGCAGGATGTTTATTAAGATGAGAGACCTTTGGATCAACACATGTGGAAGGAAAGGGAGAGAAGCAGGATTGGGCCTTTCATCCTCAGTTCCCTGCACAGTTCTGGAGCTGAAATGGTCCATTGGAAATTACCATCACCTGCTGCAATAACTGGGCCTGATATCCACACCACAATCAGTTATTGGATATGGGTTGACCTCAGATGTGCTTTGAGTTGAGGTGATGCAACTCCCTGTAGCTGAGTTAATCCCTAAAGATGCTGCAAGCTGAGGCTGTCTTCTGAGAGCACTCCTAGCAGTTGGGGTGACAAGAACTTCTGTAACTGAGAAGTTAGGATTTAAGGGATGATTGTGATCACTGAATCATTATATAGATATTCCTTTTTACTTCCTGGTATATTACAGTAGACAGAAGGAAGTACCTCCTGAGATCTCTGAACTGTAATCCAGCTGCTTTGGTCTCTGATAATGATTATGTAGCCTTTATCTCATGCTCTTCTGATTACAAAAACCTTGTGATTAACCTTCATTTATACTCATTTTATCTGGTTTTTTGATTTTAGAGTCTTATGCTCACTAAAGACAGCCCTTAATTTTTATTAATGAACAGTCTTGGGTCAGCCCGAAACTAACCCACCCCAAGTCAAAAGTTGTCTTGGTATCTGGTCTCCTGCTTCTAGAAATAAACTTTCTCTGTTTGAAACCCCGGTATCTCAGGAGTTGGTCATTTGAGTGCATCGGGCAAAGAATCCACCACCTTGGTCCGGTATCACTTCCTTGAAAGTGGATTTGAGTAGTTGATTTCTCAGTCTTCTACTGCCATCCACTTCCCTTTCAGACAAAGAAACTCACTTCACCAGCTACTGGGTGTATTTGTTTCTCACAGCTACACAGCTGAGTCCCTTCCCAGGAATTGCCCTACCCCAAAGGAACTTGCCTTGCCAATGTTTATTCCCACTCTCCCGTGGAAGCCAGCATCCAATATTTGTTCAGTGTTGTTTGAGAACAGGGCAGAATGGCCCCATTGCCTCAGTTGGGACAACAACTCTGAAGAGCTGTCCTAGTTTCAGCTCCTTTCATGGGATGGTCTGAGGTCTCTGTCTCCACTACATCATGGTCCACCACTCCTTATGCCTAGAACCGCTTCTTTCATTTCCTCATAGGCACTGTTCCCAAGAGAACCTTCAAAAAAATATTCTGCATACAAATCCCAGGATCTCAGTGTCTGTTTCCAGGGAAACCTCAATTACATTTGTCTTCTGAAGACTTTCCAATTTTTGGTGATTTCTCAGAGATACTAAACAGTGTTTACAATACCATGCTTTTAACACTATCCTTCTTAAAATCATTCTCCTCTTCCATGTCATCACCATTTTCTGATGTTTTTCCCACTGACTGCTACTCTCTCTTTTTCTGTCTTATTGATTAATCACTCCTTATTTGTACAATAATAATATTTACATACCCTGGGATTCTGTCCTCAGCCTCTTCTCTCTTCTAATCATGTTCTCTCTGTTTATGAATAGTCTATACCCTGAAGGCTCCCAATTACTTATATACTAACATTCTTCTGCTCCTTTCTCTCACTTCTTCTGTGACTCCAATATTGGTAGGTTTAATGGTGTCCCACAGGTCTCTTAATCTCTGTTAGCTTTAAAAAACATAGTTCTTCTTTGTGGCCTGAACTGTTTCATTTCTCTTACCTTTGAGATCAAAGATTCTTTCTTCTGCCACCTCCAATGTATTGTTGAAACCCTCTAGGGAATTTATCATTTCAGTTACTGTGGCCTTCAACAGCAGTATTTCTGTTTGATTCCTACTAAAAATCTTAAAGAGATTCTCATATTGCTCATTCACTGTTCATATCCTTTCATTCTTTCTCCATGTTTTCCTTATTTCCTTGAACACACTTAGGACACACTTAGGATCTTTTTTTTTTTTTTTTAAGTCTTTATCTAGTATGTCGGAAGTCTGGTTCTATTCATTGATGGTTTCTAGATTTTTGTCTTGTTCCTCTGGATGGGCCTTCATTTCTTATTTCTTTGCTTATAATATTTTTCTGCACACTGTACACTTTTTTGTTTGTGTTAACTCTAGGATTTAGTCCCTGAGCAATCTGTTCCTCAATTTTGTATACCATTACTGATGTGACAGATTTCCTTGAATTCCAGGAGCTAACAAAAATAAACAAACCAAAGCAGAATGCACCTTTAACAGCCTTTGAAAAATGTGGACTTTGCTTTGGCTGGTGTTTCCCTTCAGAGCTTAGCCCTCCTATCAAGATCAGTCCAAGGAGAATGTGAATTGTGGGGTCCTCTCCATCTTATCTGAGCCTGTGTGGAGTTCTGGGACCTGTTCTTTTCCCAGCATTTGCTTACTCCTGGCATTAGAAATTCCCCCATTTACTGTTTTCAGGAAGGAAAATGTCCTTATCATCCCCTTTGGAATAGACTTTCACCCTCCTGGGTGTTCTATTGTGTGATTTAATGCAGGTAGTCCTTTGTGCGGGGCACTTCAACTTAATTGTTTTTTGTTGTTTTGTTTTAATCAGATAAAGTCTTGATTTATTGAATGATTGAGCTATGTAGCTGTCAGCGCCACTGTATACCAATGAGAAGGGAAGCTTTATTTCTTGGTCTCGTCTCCTTTGACAGAGTCTTGATAATCTCCTCCTTCTTTGCTTGGAGCTGGTCCTCATGGCACTTGCCTGCCTCCTTGGTCTTGGATCTGCCGGCCTCAGCCTGGTCAGCCAAGAGCTTCTGTGGGCCATGTCTGCCATCAGCTAGTGGATGTGCTGCATGAGAATCCACTTGTACTTGAGCACATTCCCTTTCACCTTCGGGTACAAGCTGTGATACATGTGGTGGTCAACCTTCTTGAATTCACGGTATCTTCTGAGCAGCCAGCAGAGAATTCTCATCCTCCTCATCCAGGTTACCCTCACAGGCATTCAAGCATTGGCAGTACCCTTTCACTTACCCATACCCATATGCCTGCCGTTTGGTGGGCCAAGGGGTTTTTCCAGTATCAAGCCTGAGAATGGACAGTCACCGGCTTGTGGATGATCAGCCTGTCTTTGATCAGCTTCTGAATCTGCCAGTGGGAGTTGGCATTGGCGATTTCATGGGTCTCATTGTAGTCCAACCAAACCTTCTTCTTGCCACAGAGGAGGACGCTGGAGGTGAGCCTCTTCTGAAGCCTGAGCATACTCATGGCTGCGACAGCGGAAAGCAACTTAATTGTTTTTTACACTGCTTTAGCTGTCTGCAAGCTGCTTCTCTGCCTTTAGGACAAATTCTGGGAGGGTGAGCCCCAAACAAGTTTCCTGGTTCATCCTAAAATTTAGGTTTCCACCAGATAGACTGGCACGGACGTATAGGCACCCCAGGATGCACAGAGGGGTTACTCTGCTCCTTTTTGAGCAGGGCCAGGGACCAACAATGGGAGAGCAGGCGGCTTCACATCATGCAGGGGAAATATTGGGGTAGAGGCTAGCAGAAGCACCACAAGACGAATGTGTTTTAACCAAAATTTTTATTAACAAAATTTGTCTTGAAATTTGAGATGAGAATGTGAAATTTGGATGAGAACTTGATGCTGTTCCATTATTTTATGTAATTCTAAACATATGTTAGTTTGATCATTTCAGAAAAAGCATTTGTGAACTTCTTGCATTTAAGTTTTGGGTGACACTTACTTTCCAAGAAGGCAACATAATCAGTCAGCTCATAGATTATATTTATATTGCACTGCTGTGTGTGTGTGTGTGTACATATTCATATATATATAAACACATATGACCCATAATACAATGCAAAATACTTAATTTGAATTATGACAATGTCTGTCAGTCTGCTCTAAAAGTTAGTATGTCAGGGTTTAGTCAGAGGAACTTACAAATGAAAGAAACTTATCCATATCATTTTAGATAGCTAATTACTTAGCTTTAAATATTTAAGGATAATGTTTTGAGTAAAATAAGAATCCCAAATTATTAATTTGATAATTTTTTCATTGTGAAGTAGAACCTCCACTTCATATAAAAGCATTGTGAAGCCATAAACCAGAGAAGCTATTAATTCCTAGATAAGGCAAACACCCTCCACCTCCTCTCCCCCAATAGATGCATCTTAAAGCATGCGTGCTAAGCATATAGCTATCAGTACTAAAACCATTCCTGCTACATTTTAGTAACTTCAAAGAGACATGTTTACAAGCTTGAAAATCTCCACTTGGCTCTGTGCTTTCCTTGTTCATATAAAGCCCTCTGTAATCCCCTGGGTGGCATGGAGTGCTACTTGGAACGTCCTGCAGCTGCCCAGAACCAGCTTTGTCTGTAAGTTCCCTAGTAAGCTGTTACTATTTTGTTGTATGGAGTGGCTTGCTTTGTTTTTCAGTCTTAAGGTTCCCATCGAACTTTAGCGGAACCTGTTCTGTAGTTTGCAGGCAGACAATTGGCAAGCCAGTCAGTTTTGAAAACAAAACAAGCCAAGAAAAAGGGAGGAATCTATGGGGAGAATCCCAGGGTGGCCAAATTCCAGTGTGGGGGGAGGTAGCCCGTTTTCTTAGAACAGTTTGGCCCAGTGTGTGAGTCCACACCCAAAATGACAGCTGGAGTGTTACTCGTCTTGCAGGAAAACCCGGGGGCAAGTAGCAATCACAAGGAAAAGAAGCGATTGCAGTCATCGCTTGGCCCTTGCTATGGGCAGTTAGATGTGTTACCAAAGCCCAGTTAAAAGCAGAAGCTGAAGTAAAGAGATTAGAAGAGGCTTTAACTCGAGAAAAGAATACTCCGTTAGCATGTTCCAACAACACTAATATATTAGCAAAAAAGGTACAAACCCAAGAGAGACAATGAGATGTAATGGCATATAAAAATGTGAAAATGCATCGAAGGAGGATGCCACAGCAGCAGTTCCCAGAAGTTATCCAGAGAGAAAGCTGGGGTCTGAAGCTGTGGGATCCCCGGGAAAGTGCAGAAGAGGGAGAATGGGAGGAGGAGATTGAAACTGAAGATGAGCCCAAATGAGCAGGGCCATTAATAACTACAAAAATTAAAACAACCAGGGACCCTGATGAATATTGGAAAGAGATACCTACTCAGAAGCAGACAGTAATGAGGGCAATTTATGATATTTATGACATTTTATAAATCTTATTTAATCTGCACATGCATATATTATAAATTATGCTTTTTGTTTGTTTGTTTTTGTTTTTGTGTTTTTTTTACTAAATAGCTAGTGAGGTATTGATACCATGTTTCTGGATAGTTATCTGAAGTAAAATTATGCCTTGTTCTACATGTGTATCCCTAGAAATATTTAAATATATTTTAAGTAATAGATGAGATGGAAAACAGTCAAACAAAAATACTTTTCATGGAGCTACTCTTTATTTAAGAATGGCATAATAGAATTTTGCAGTATCTGTTGCAATCATTTACTCATATGCAATTGAGACTGTAATACAATTTAGACATGGCAATGGAAAATATGGAAATATTGCAGGGATAATTTCACTATGAAGAAGTCCCATAACTTCAGTATAGAGTCCATTTTTACTGGGACCTTGATAAGGCAGTTCTTCATTCTGCCATAGGAAACAGAATAAAATGTTCCCTTATTAACTGTCATATGCAAAAATGAATCTGCCTAGCAGGGAACATTGATAATGCCAAATAGAATATATAGAGAAAACCAAAGACCAAAGCCAGTGCTCAGGTGGAGAAATGAACAGAACATCATAACACCCCAGGGTCAATCCTATTATCTAATAAATTGCTCAGTAAATGTTTTTTGGAGCATAATGGAGGGAAAAAAAATCCACCATTGGAGATCAATGTTACCTAAATGATGTCCTAAGCAAGGACACAAAGATGAGGAATTTTCTAGTCATATTTTTGTAAAAATAATTTTGGAATGCAAATCTTTTATTTTTGCACATACAAAGAAACCATCAGAATGTAAAGGGAGAGTATACATAAGAAAATGTTAGAAACTAAGGATTATCATTGGTTGCTTCATGAGGAAAAAGTTAAAGTTGTCTGTGTTGCACTATATAGCTTCTTTATATATATTTTGGTATCTAAATATCTTTATGAATGTATATGCAAATATATTTAAGTAAAATTATATAGAACTATTTACATATAAATATCATTATATATATATACACACATGCATTTTTCTTTCTATCAACTTCTCTCTTGCTCAATTTATAATCTATCTAAATCTTATTCCTGAGTGTGCCTCAGATATTCTAAACCATTTTTGTCATATCTGTAGGGATCATAACTAAAGAAATGCTTTAGGTATTTTTATATTGAGATAATTAGCCTAGATAAACATCATATTAATGCTCACAATTACTTATAGCAATGTAACTGCCTAAAAACTTTATGAAAATTAATTTGCTAATTTATCAAGTGTGAAATGCCCAAACTTTCTAAACTTAAAATTCTAGTTATAATAATGTTTTCCTACAGAAATAATGCAAAATTTAGGAAAACATTTCTATTCAAGGCATTCAAACTCCATGTTCTTCAAAATAATGAGAACTGGGAAATAACTAAAATTTCCAACCAGAAATGATTGGGTAAAGTGAAAAAAAATACATCATAAAATGTGTTGTCATTAAAATATGAGAACATTCATCCCTTATATCATAAGTTCTGTGAGACCATAGCTATTTTCTGTTTTGTTCACTGCTGTGCAAGTCCTGGAAAACAATTTTGTTCATAGTAGGCCCCCAATAATATTTCTTGAATGACTAGATAAACCCCACTATATGAAGTGCATAGAAAAGAAACCTATAAATTTAACACAACATATAATCAGAGGTTAACTGGTTTGACGGTAATTATGGGGAATTTTTATTTTGCCATTCGACTTTGCCATGGTTTTTAAAAAGTGACCATTTTTATGGAGCGCTTTTTATTAAAATTATACAATACTGTGACATTTGTGCAAACACACTTTCACAAGTAGAGATTTTGATGCTGAAGAGTGGTGAAAAAATTGAGTACTGGGGGAGAACCTAAGATGGCAGCTAGGTGAGACGGCAAAAAAACACCTTCGTGAAAAATACTAGATAAAAACCAGAAAGTGACCCAGAACACTGCTGCAAGCAATGCACCAGCCGGACAAGGTCTGCTAAATGCACAGGGAATGTGCATTTGGTGAAACCAGAAGCCTGCATTCTGAAACGAGTGAGTGAGTCAGCTGAAAGTCCCACGGCTGTGCTGCGGTGTGGGGAAACGGTGGGCTGGCGCTTGGAGATGGACTAGTTCTTTTAAAAAAAAGCCCGGGAGCGGCTGCAGATATGACAGGGAGAGTCGTGCAGTGAAGCATGGCGGGAGCGGGCTGAGCTAATGCCTCAGTGTCTGGTGTGGAGGATACCCCTTCCCACATCCACTGCTGATTGTCTCAAGACCAGAGGAGCAGAGGGGAGCCAAAAGGAGAAAAAAAACTGCATTCCTTGCAGCCATCTACCCAGACCCACAGCCCAGAGCTGTGCCAAGAAACCCAGTGTGACGGGGAATCTCTCCCACAGCACTACACACAAGCCACGATATCGGCCATGGACAGTGGCCTTTAATACACCCAAGGCTGATTGTCCCGGAGCTGGGAGGGCAGAGCCGTGTGAAAAGGTGGAAGTTAACACGTCCCATTAAACCATCTTTGAAGCGGGCTGGGAGTGCCCCTGCATGGCCCAGTGACCCAGGGCTTCCCTGGTGGGCTGGCATGCACTAGTGATATGGCGTGGCCCACCCTCAGCAGAGGTCCTGGAAGAGCACAGCTGGGAAGGGGAACTGCTCAGAAATCCAAGGGACCCTACGTGAATACCAAGGACTTGTGGGTCAGCGGCAGAGACAATCGGTAGAAAGACTGAAATGAAGGCTTAGGCTCCTGCAACAGCCTTAAATCTCCAGGAACAACTGGGAGGTTTGATTGTTAAAGCTGCCCTGCCTGCCTAACCACCCAGACACACGCCCCACATTCAGGGAGGACAGCACCAGCAACACACCCAAACTTGGTGCACCAATTGGACCCCACAAAAATCAGATCCCCACACACCAGAAAGACAAAGTGGGGGAGAACTGACTTGAGGGGCATAGGTGACTCACAGACGCCATCTGCTGCTTAGTTAGAGAAAGTGTACACCACCAAGCTGCAGTTCTGTCAAATTAGGGATCAAGTAAAGCAAATGCCAAGAGGCCAAAAACAACAGAAAATCTTAAAGCATATGATAAAACCAGATGATATGGAGAACCCAAACCAAAACACCCAAATCAAAAGATCAGAAGACACACAGTACTTGGCACAATTAATCAAAGAATTACAGACAGGCAACAAGAACATGGCTCAGGATATAAAGGACATGAAGAAGAGCATGACACAGGATATAAAGGACATAAAGAAGACCCTAGAAGAGCATAAAGAATAAATTGCAAGAGTAAATAAAAAAATAGAAGATCTTATGGAAATCAAAGAAACTGTTGGCCAAATTAGAAAGACTCTGGATACTCATAATACAGGATAAGAGGAAGTTGAACAACTCAGCCTCCTCGAGGACCACAGAACAGAAAATGAAAGAGCAAAAGAAAGAATGGGGAAAAAAATAAAAAAAATCGAAATGGATCTCAGGGATACGATAGATAAAATAAAACGTCCAAATTTAAGACTATTGGTGTCCCAGAAGGGGAAGAAAAGGGTAAAGGTCTAGAAAGAGTATTCAAAGAAATTGTTGGGGAAAACTTCCCAAACCTTCTACACAATATAAATACATAAAGCATAAATGCCCAGTGAACTCCAAATAGAATAAATCCAAACAAACCCACTCCAAGACACATTCTGATCAGACTGTCAAATACAGCAGAGAAGGAGCAAGTTCTGAAAGCAGCAAGAGAAAAGCAATTCACCACATACAAAGGAAACAACATAAGACTAAGTAGTGACTACTCAGCAGCCACCATGGAGGTGAGAAGGCAGTGGCATGACATATTTAAAACTCAGAGAGAGAAAAATTTCCAACCAAGAATACTTTATCCAGCAAAACTCTCCTTCAAATTTGAGGGAGAGCTTAAATTTTTCACAAACAAATGCTGAGAGATTTTGCTAATAAAAGACCTGCCCTACTTCAGATACTAAAGGGAGCCCTACCAACAGAAAAAAAGCTGAGGGACTTCACCACCAGTAGATCAGTCCTATAAGAAATGCTAGAGGGAGTTGAGCAGGCTGAAAGGAAGAAACCCTAAACATTTGACTGAAACTACATGAAGAAATAAAGAGTACCACTAAAGATCACATGGTAAATATAAATATCAATACTACTGTATTTTTTATTTGTAACTCCACTATTTACTTCCTACAGGATCTAAAATACAGAAACTGTAATGATAAATCAGTGGTTTTGGACTCAATGTAAAATATGTAATTTTTGACAAGAACTACATAAAAGTGGGGGAATAGGGAGTATAGGAACATAGTTTATATGTCATATTGAAGTTAAGTTGGTGTCAAAGAAAAACAAGATTGTTACAGATTTAAGATGTTAAATTTAAGCCCCACAGTAAACACAAAGAAAGTATCAGAGAATACGACCATAGAGATGAAAAGTAGAGTAGGGGTTCCGAGAATTGGGGGAAGGGGCAATGGGGAGTTAAGAAATGAGTGTAAGTTTTCTGTTTGGGGTGAAGGGAAACTTCTAGAAAGGGATGGTGGGAAGGTGATAGCATTGCAACATTCTAAATGTGATTAATACCATAATGGAATGCTAGGGAGGGGGTGGAATGGGAAGATTTAGGCTGTATATGTTTCCACAATTGAAAAAAAAAAAAAAGACACTCTAAATAGATGACAATTGAATGCCAAAGATGTTCCTGGCTGGGGTCTGAGGATGGAGGAGAGGAGGCTCAAAGGGACACAGATGGGACATAAAGAAAAAAAAAAAGGAAATATAGAATGTAAGCTTTGTATCAAGGTTGAATTTCTTGAACTTCTTAGCTGTGTTTAATGGGATTGCATAAAAGAATGTTCTTGTTCATGGGAAATGTATATGTGAATTATATTGTTTTTTCAAGGATGTGTGCAGCTTGCTCTCATATGTTCAGAAGAGAGAGCAATAGATGATGGATGATAGGGGGGGAAAGAGGGAGGGAGGGGAAGAAAGAAAGAAATGGTGGTGTGACAGGATGTTAAAGGTGGTGGATCAGGTATCGAGGGAGGGGGTCAGGGTATGATGGCGATCTATGTATGGGGTTTGTACTGTTTTGGAACTGTTCCTGTAAGTTTGAATTTATCTCAAAATAAAATTTCTTATAAAAAAAATTGAGTACTATCTCCTTGAAATGTTTTCTTGTCAAGGTATTTCATTCTGGACACTCCACTTTACAACAATAAAAAGGTGGCTCAGTGTATTTGAAGAACTGAATGTAAGCAAGGTGGGCTAGGAGCAGTAAGAGCTGAGTTTAGAGGAGCAAAAGTGATGCCATTGTATGGACTTTTGATTTACCACTGGTAAAAAGATTTTAAGCATGAAATATATTAAATTTTGTTTCAAAAATATTATTTTGCAGCAGAATTGAGCATGCTTTAGAGTTTATAAGAGAAACATGAAGAGAAACATGAGGCTCTTGCCAAAATTTTGAATTACCAAATATATAATCCTTAATACTTGAGGACGTTTATTACTGGAAAATGACTCTTGAAGACAATACACTCAAAGTAATAAAAAATGGAGTTGTTTCAATTTGGAAAGCTTCCTTGGAGAAAAAGAATAAAGTGTATGAAAATATATTTGTTTATTATGTATAATGGTACTAGAGTTTTGAAAACGTTAAACTGATAGGATTCCTGTCTCCTATGGGTTCCAAATACAAGTTCAAGCCATGACGCTAAACGTTCCACAGAGGAAAAGGGACCACGGATCAGCTGTGTATGTCACAACTGGCTTTCTTTAATGTTTCCACAAGTCAGTACTTTTGAAAATGCAGCTGTGTGTGTTTGTGTGCTTTTATAAAAATGTATGGGGAAAATAAGTATCTAAAATCCATGATTTCTTCTGTAGTATATTAAAAGACCATCTAGGTTTACTGCATTATAATGTTTACTACAGTGGGGAAAAGTATTCTTTTTGCCATTATGAATGAGGTGTGAGGGCTATTACCCAAGAGAGCCTAAAAGTAACTAAGGAAAACATGGTGACTTTCAGGCAAAGGAACTAGAGAAGAAGTAAAGAGGTTCCAGAAAAAATCAGTTACTTTTAAGAGAAAGCTGAGAGCAGAGGGGAAAATTTTCACCATATTTGGGACTCAGAAAGAGCCTACATGTCAAAACACTCCCTTAAACAGGCACCCACCTGGGAAGGCCTGAGCAGAGTATAGATGGTGGCATATGTTTAGAGTGAGAGAGGCTGAGGTAATTTCGATTCATATGGATGACCTAAGGATCCATTGTTTATGGATGGGACACTGACTATTCCAATTACCCTTGATTGGGGAACACAGGAGCTATCTAAATATATGACTGAACAACTTCCTAGAGAGTTTGCCATAGACACAATTTCCATTACAACTGGGACACCCAGTGAAGGAATAATTTGGAGCCATGGACAGAATGGTGGGGGGACATTGGAAACAGAATTGGAAAGAAGATAATATGCAAGACTCCCTGTGACTGTTTTGTGCAGAAGTCCTGTTTCCATTAATACAATTCAAAGTTTTCAGCAGGACTGGAAAGAAAGCCCAGAAGAGGACCAGGCTAAATTCAGTGATGATAGTATCACATTTAGACGAGCCACTCCCAAGTGAAGACTGAGACAATGACCAGCATGAAGCCATTGGAAAACCCCCAAACCACACCTCCCCAAAGTCAAGACTGTTTTAACACCCTAGACAACACACATATTATATTATCATTGAGGGGGATGCCTAGAACTCTGATCAATAATAGACCATTTAAGAAAATAATAAAGCTAAATAATTATGCCATATCTTAGTAAGTGATAAGTAACTCTGCAATTCTGCTACCATTGTATTTAGCAAACATTTTGTTAAAAGGGTTTTTCTGCTCTAATTCAGGGGTCTGCAGATTTTTTTCTTTAGAGGGCCAGATAGCAAATATTTTAGACTTTGCAAGTTACATGTTTTCTATTGAACTACTCAGTCTGCTATTGTAGCCTTAAAAGACAATATGTTAATTAATAACTTGGATGTGTTATCATAAAACTTATTTACAAAAACAGGTGGCGGGGCAGGCCTGATTTGGCTGGCCAGCAGTAATTTGTTAACTCCTGCTCTAATTCTTAACATGAATAAAAACAGAATTGAGTTTTTGAAATTTTTTAGTAAAATTTAGTCATCATAATTGAATATACTTCATTTCATATTGAACATGTACTACATGATCTTAAAGAACGTCAATTTTACAAAAATATATTTGATTTCATTAATTTTTCCCCAGGGCTTTTATTAATGCTTTGATATTCAAATCTTAGGTTTTGTAGCAATAATTAGGTCATCATTCTTTTCTATTTTCTTTTCTTCAGGTGTTGAATAGTCTTAACTCCTCCAAGTCTTCATTTGTGAAAGGCTTTGCTTATGATTGAGCAGTTCTCAGTAGTATTTACTTCACAAAATCCTGCATTGTTTGTAAGACTTACAATTCCTTTTCAGTAGAAATATCTAACGAGAATTTTAAGATATTATGGAAGTATATACAATTTAAATACCTATTTAGTAGGATATACAATTTAAATACCTACTTATGTCTTCTCACTAATGCTTAAGTTCAATAGAAATCTTTGGGGAAAATGCCAGGAATTACTAAGTTAGCATGGAGAATTGTATGGTTGTATATAATGTCTGTATGGAAAGTAAAATCATGAGAATACATCAAATATAGTTATGGAGAGAAAAAATGATAATCCATCACTAAACCTACGAATTTCACATATGGGATTTCAGAGGAGAAAAATTATATTCCTATTTGCGTCTTTCTTGCCTCAACATCTGGCAGAGGAGGACATGGGGAAAGACTGATTGAATCCCAACTTAGACCAGTTAATCTTTCAGATATCTATATATCATCAATGTCTAAAATTGAAAAAACATCATGCATCACAGATTTTAGTGAATTTCATTTAAAGGAATTCTTCGAATTTTTTTCTTCAAAATGTCCATAATTTTATAAATTTTAGCTTGCCTTATAAATATATTTTAAATTGAAATTCAGACAATGCACTGCTGCTAAGTAGAAATATATAAATCATGTATGACAAATTGTTATCACTACATTTTAAAAAAAAATTTATTGTAAACTTTAGCATATATACACAACAGTGATAACTTTCAAAGCACGATTTCACAAGTTGTCAGAGAGCAAATTTTAAAGAATATCATGGGTCACAGTTCCACAACTTCAGCCATTTCCATTATTGTAAAATATAACATACGCATAGAAAGGTGTCAACTATCATTGCATAGTGCAACAAGCAGTTATAAGAGGTAATCCCCAAAATTGCTATGGGCCATAGTTCCACAGTCCCATTCCCCTCCCTGTTATGCAGTAAATACAAGGTACATTCAGAAAAGTGAAGACCCCCAAGGCACAGTTCAATGAGTAGCCATAGAGTAAATCCCAGAGGATGCCATGGGCTTCAGCTCCACCATGTCATTTACCTCCTTCCAGCCATTGCAACACTCCAGCATGGAAAAAAAATATATATAATTATATAAAGTTTCAGTATTCATAGACCTTGTTAAATCTTACCTTGTTTGTTGCTACCCCTTCCTCTCACTTAATCTCTTTCTTCATCTTCAGGGGTGTCTAGGCAATAAGCACCTTAACTTTTTCCTATTGAAAGGGGGTGTTGACAGTATGAGGAAGGGGGCTGCATCTGACTGTTATTTTAAAGAGGCTGTTGCTTCTGGGTTTTAGGACTTGTCTGGTATAGGAACACTCTGGTGAATTCAAGTTTCTGAAAGATAAAACTTAGTGAGTGAATCTTTTATAGAATCTCAGTTAGGGACCTAGGCATTTGGGAACTACTTTTGGTAAGGGCATGGCATACTATAGCTATTTGGGATGTCTAGCTGGAACTTCTTAAGAGAAACCTCCAGGATAGCCTCTCGACTCTATTTGGGATCTTTCAGCCACTGTGACTTCAGCTTATCCACCCCCCCCCCCCACATACACACCTCGTTTTGATCAACTAGGCATTTTCAGTCCCTCGCTGCCAGGTCCAGGTTCATTCCATGTCACCAGGGAGAGTCATTCCCCTGGGAGTCATGTCCCATATGGGGAGTGGGGAGGGGGTGGTTAATGAATTTATTTGCCGAGTTGGGTTTAGAGAGAGAAAGGCTGCATCTGAGCAACAAAAGAGTTTCCCTGGAGGTGCCTCTTAGACATAATTATAGGAGGGCTCAGTCTCCTATTTACACCCCTATTAAATAGTAGTGGGTTCCTAACTTCACTTAATATATATTCTGTCCCAAGATAAATGGTCAGTTTCTTAAATTATCTTCAGTTTTTTGTACAATCATCATTCTCAACTTTAAACAATCATCATAACAGAATACATCCCAGAGCTCTTATCAGCTATTAATTATTCATCCTTATTATTAGTGTAAGACATCCCTATTAAATACAGTCTTCAATATGTAATGGGTAGTTTTTCCATACCACTCTGTTGTTAACTCTCTGCACCAGTGTCATACCTTATAAGTATATCATGCTAACACTTATTTAGGTTTGTGGTGCTGCATTTTAAAGTATTTGTTCCTTCAAGAAAAATTCACCCATGTGACTAGGATTTATTAGGAAGATTTTTATCTGAAGTAACCACAGAACTAAGTATCAGGGATAAGATGTTTCTAAGATGAAAAAAAATTATAATTTTATTTTACTGTTTTGATAGTTATAAATAAAACATACTTCTTTATCAGCTATGTATTCCTTTTTACATTTTTGTTTTATTTTTATTATTGGAAAATGTGGCAGTGATTGAGATTCAGATCTCTTTTGAAGAAACTTACTGTGAGTTATAAAGCTGCCTGCATCTCACACCTTCAGATGCACCATGGTGTTCATTATGAAGCCAAACTTTCCTTGGTGGCTCTTAGACCATAACAGATCAAAATGGGTGTTAGAACTGAACTTATCTAACCCGGCATGGCTCTTCTCTAATAGACAACCTCTTCTTTGCACTGCAGTCCGAGACTCCTCCTATCTAATCTTTCTTCCTTCTTCTCTTCTTTCATAAGTGTTGACCATCATTGTTGTCTGAAGGCTTCACCTACCTAGTTCTGCTCCCTCTTATCTTTCTATTTTGTAGATAATTCCCACAATAGATTTATTGCATGTCTGTTTCCATCTTGGTGTCTGCTTCCCAAAGGAACTGAATTGACAAGTTGGTGTTGGTAATATCCTGAAAGAGCAAACAGTAAGATCAGATCTTGGAACTGGATCATTCATCAACCATCTGGAAAGGAGGACACAATCTGGAATGGAATATGGAGTGTGGATAATTCCTCACAAGTTGGTAGCCCAGTGCTCAAGTTTTCATAGATATTGTACTGGGAGATGTTCCAGTAAAAGGGAATATTGCTGCTATTATAATGATCCCGGAATTTGAAAGTCAAGGAGGGTTCTTGCATACAAAGACTGTGGAAGTGACTGGTTATTACTAAATTGTATTGCTGTGTTGCAAAGGTATAATGGAAAACTAAGATAAATAGCTTAGAAGAATGTCCTTATCTCCTACAGTGGAAGATTAGACACAGCTGAGGAGCAAGATCATGATTTAGCCAAGGCAAGTCTGATATACTAAGACCAGGGCTCTGGTTGGAAAAATATGAGACCCTGAAAGAAGGGTTAGGGACATGCAGCTATAAACCCCAAAAGATTTTGGATCTGCAGACTCCCTAAATCAATTCTCAGAGCTTTCAGAAATTGTACATCCCTTTCTATTAAGAGCAAGTGTTTTCCCCATTAAGGAGGACATGAGTGAGGCATCCCCCATTCAAGGAAACAGATATCCCCTCAGGAGCTTCCTCCATTTCCTCTCCTATCTGCCATGTTGATAGCTTTGGTTAAATCCATACATAATCTGGCAGGAAATGAGCAGGACTTGATGGAAAGGAGAAAGACAGTTAACCCTATATAGCTTTAAAAATTAGCAAGCATTTACTAGTAGGGACCCAGGAATATTTAGGGAGTGTATTTTAGTTTTCAGGGTTGCCATAACCATGTGCCATACTAGGTGATTTCCACAACAAAAATTTATTGTACTACAGTTCTGGAGGCTAGAATTCTTAAATCAGGAATTGATGGCGCCAGGCTTCATGGGGAGCCAGTGGGGGAGAATATTTCCTTGCCTCTTCTAGCTTCTGGTTTTGTCAGCAATATTCGGTGTTCTTTGGATTGTAGTTGTCATCACCCAACCCTCTTTTCTGTGTCTGGCTGAGTCTCCTCTCCCATTCTTATAAAGATGCCAGTTGTGCTAGAATAAGGCCCACTCTAATCCTGTGGGCCCTCATCTTAACCAAGCATATCTTCAAATATCTTATTTCCAAATAAAGTCATCTTCACACTGGCCATACCTTTTTCTGGGACAAAATTCAAGCATAATAAGGGTACGCCATCAAGAGTGCTAGATGTTTTAACTGGATAAACAAGAATTTATGAAAATGGGGGTATTTTCTTGGGACATGGATTTAACATCCAGGCAAGGACCCAAGGGAGGCAGAGTTCCCACATGAAGAAAAATTAAAATGTTTGTGTTTCCCTGACAGAGAGTAAATGAAGAGATAACAAGGTTCATGGACTTGGGCATGCTGAAATGGCCAGAAAACCCATGAGAGGACTGTGTTTCATGGGATGGCTCTGAGTTCACACCATTTGTGAGACAATTTTGAGCGTGCTGGTGAGAAGGGTACTGACATAACTAAGAAGTTAAATGGTGACTCTCTTCTGAGAGCCAGGGCTGGCATAAGAAAGGATTTCATAGAGCTGAGCTCATTCATACCAATAGGATTGATGAGACTCTTAAATAATAGAGGCTAGATGGAAACACTTAACCTGCTGGAAGCTAGGGAGTAAGAAAATTTGGAGAGAGAATCAAAGGAGATTGACCTCACAGAGAATTTTGGAGATAGTAAGGCAAAATACACTGGTAACCACTGAAAATGTTGCTTAACATGTACAGTCAGAAAAAGATGAGAATGGAGGATAAAAGGCTAAGGGCATTTGCTCCAGTTGAAAGTTACACTTCGTTGCTCAGTTCTCAGATCTAGGCCAATTTTGAAGTCCAGAATCATTAACAGATAAAGCAGTCAGGTCAGCAGGACGAAAAGTCCTGCAATCCACAGCAAGTTCATACTGAAATATCTCCCCAGTTTATACACAAAGGGACACCTGTCCATTTATTTGGGAGAAATCACTGAGAAAAGGGAAGAGATTAGTAATTTTAGCAGAATGATGCTAGAAATAAAATAAAAATAATAAATATGTAGAATGTCTTTATCAGATATATCAGTAGACTTAAAACAACTTAAGAAAGAGTAAATAAACTGGAAGATATTTCAAAAGAAATTATCCAAACTGAAACACAAAGTTTTGTTTAAAGAGAAATAAAAACAGAACAGAGCATCCAAGAGATGTAGGATAAATCAAAGGGTCTGATATATATGAGAACAGATAATAAGAAATATTTGAAGAGCTGGCTGGAAATTTTTCCAGAAAGAATAGAAGACATCAAACCACACATACTTAGACCTAGACACACCTCAGATTGCTAAAAAAACAAAAGAAAAAGATAAAATCTTGAAGGCAACTGGTGGGGAGGGTAATTATATAGAAAAGTGTAAAAATAAGATATATAACAGATTTCTCATCAGAATCCATGCAAGGGTATCTTTAAAGTGCTGAGAGCAAGTATATTAACTCAGAATTTTTTACCCAGTATGTGGTAGATTGAATTATGTATCCTAATTCTTAATCTTAATCCTCATTTCAGTGGATGCCCCATTGTAAGTAGTACCTCTTGAAGATGTTATTTTTAGTTAAGGTGTGGCCCAACTGAATGAATGTGGGTCTTAATCCAGATTACTGGAGGTTTTATAAAGAGAATCTAAAAGCTGGAACCCAGAAGAGAAGGGAGGAGATATCCCCACAAGACAGGAAAGCTAAGGAACCTCAAGGATCACCAGAAACCAGCACCAGAAGGTTACAGCCTGGGAGAAGGCAAACCTTTGCTCTATCTAGATTTTGAACTCCTATCCTCAAAATCCTGAACCAATAAATTCTCATTGTTTAAGCAAGCCCATTATGTGGTATTTGTAATAGCAGCCTGACAATCTAAGACAAAGTAAAAGTAAAATTTAAGAAGTATAGATTGCTTCTGTGAGATAAAAATTAAACTAAAAACAGGGAGAGTCATTTGCCAGCAGTTCCAAATTATGGGAAACATGAAAGAAAGTTCTTAATGCAGAAGGAAAATGATACCAAAGTTAGATGTATAACAACAACAACAAAAAATGAAGATTTCTAAAAATGTTTAAAATAAAGGTCAATATACAAAACTTGTTCTAAAAATTTGTAACCACCATAGTTAATTATCTGAGGCAAAATAAGTAGAAATGTATTTTGGATATATATATATATATAGAATATGAAAAATGAAATGTATGCAAAAATAGAACCAAAGATGGAAGCAAGGAAATTTGATGAACTGTTGTAACATTCTTAGACTATACAATATGCATTATGATTTTATTTGAAGGTAAATGGTGATTAATGATGTATATCATAAACCCCAGAGCAACAAATAAAAGTATTTTTAAAAGATTTATTAGACACTAGTGAATTTATAAAACTCAATTATATCCAATAAGCAGTAAAAGGTAAAATAAGACACAAAGAACAAATATAACAAATAGAAAACAGCTATCAAAATAGTATTTAACCAAGCCTCATCAGTAATTACATTGAAAAGTAAAGCAGAAGTTCTAAACCAGGATTGGTACACTTTTATTTCTGTAAAAAGCTAGATATTAAATATTTTATGCTTTGGGGCTTTACAGTCTCACAACTGCAGTATTCCACTCAGGCATCTTAACATGAAAGCAGCCATAAATAATATGTAAATGAAGGTATGTGGCTTTGACCCCCAAAAAAACTTTATTTACAAAAGCAAACGGGGTCAAGTCTAGTCTATGGGCTATCATTTGCTGACCCCCATAATAAACAAAACAATCAAGATAGGAATTGAATAAAAAATAAGACCCAACTAAATTTTGTCAATAAAAATATACTTTAGATATAAAGATATAGATATATTAAAAGTAAAGGGATAAATAGAAGAAGATAGAGCTTGCAAATACCAATTAATAGAAAGCAGGAGAGGCTGTATTAATATCAAAGTACACCTCAAACAAGGAATATTACTAAGGATAAAGAAGATAACAATACTGATAATAGGTTGGATTCATCAAGCCTTAACAATCCTAACTGTGTATAAATGTGTAGATCAGAATGTCAATATGCATGAAACAAGTACAGATAAAACTGACAGGAGCAACAAACAAATCAACAATGATAGATGGAGACGTCAACATTCTTCTTTAAGGGATCAATAGAACAAGTATCACTAAGGATGTAGAAGACATGAACAATGCCACCAACCAAATTTACCTTATTGAAATGTATAGAATAGCCTATCATCCACAGCAAAATACACATTCATTAAAGTGCACATGGACCATTCACCAAAATAGACCATATTATGAGTCACAGAAATGCGCTAGCACAAATTTAAAGTATCAAAATGATATAAAGTATTTTCTCTGACCATAATAGCACTGAACTAGAGATCAATAACAGAAAATGCCTCTGAATTCCCAGAATATTTTAAAATTAAAATATACATATCTAAATTATGCATGTCAAATAGCAAAATTTAAGGAGCTTTAGAAAATATTTTGAATTGAATGAAAAGGAAAACTCATCAAAATTTGCGGGATGCCGCTGAAGCAGGGCTGAAAAGGAAACTTGCAGCATGTAATGCTTGTATTAGAAACAAGAAAATTTCCAAACCAAAATTATAAGCTTGAACTTAAATTTAACCCAAGTCAAGCAGAAGCAAAGAAATAAAGAGCAAATACTAGTAAATTTGGGAAAACAAAAACATATTAGCAATGAAACAAAAGTCTGGTTCTTTGAAAATATCAATAAAATTGAAAAATCGGCAGCCAAACTTACCAAGAAATAATGGAGAAAAACCGATTTCCAACATTAGGAATGTAAAAGAAGCATCTTTACAGGTACTACAGACATTAAAGGTGTGATAAGGGGCAAATAACTTTATGGCATAAATTCAACAACTTAGATGAACTGAATAAAGTCCAGGAAAGATGCAAATCACTTAAGTTCATACAAATAGAAATAGATAACCTTAACAGTCTTATATCTAAAGATGAAATTGGACTTTCGGTTTGCTCTCTGTCATGTAAATACAGTTGCTGAGGACTGAAAGCAGATCGAGCGAAATCAAAACTGAGCACACGGAAAGCAGGTCCCCGCGACATTAGTTTGAATACTCAGTGCCATTTTCTTTGCTGACTTAATTGTAAACTGCTAATATGGCAATGCGCAGCAGCCAGTTCAGAGCACACATTTAAAGGTGGAGGAAACGGAGTCTTTAAAGTCCATCAGCCCAAGAAAAGCTGGATGCCTTTAAGGAGGAGGCTCGGGAGCCAGGTCCGCGGTGGCATTTAGTGGAGGGACCACAGCCGCTGGTAAAGGCCCTGGTCACAGTGCTGCAGTGACAGCGACAGCAGCTTCTTCACAGCACAGTGCGGGCACTGAAGCCGGAAGTCGGAGTGCCCGGGTGTCAACCTGCCTCACCCTGACTCTGCCGGGGGAAGCCACCTCTACACTGGGTTTTTATGAGGATGCCCATCTGGCTGACATTAAGCCAACCCATATCATTTCTTTGCACAAATGTGTGGTTTCCACTTAATACAAAATATGTTTTTCCCAATTGGCTTACATTCCATTTGTGGTCAACATATTTACAATGTTTTTTTTTTCTGGGGATTCAGGGTCATCAATATCATTTCAATACACAACAATTCACTCTTTGATCTTGGGTTACACTATTGCTGCACAGACTCATATATAAGCATCTTCAACAATATAATTCCTACTATAATCAATAGAAAAACTGCTGTAATTTCCTTATCATGCTCTAATATCCATTCTCTGAATTTCTAAAAGTTTAGTTTTCCAAACATGCAAATGTTACCTTGACGATTTTTCTTCCAAGCAAATATCATTTAATAACACTAATAACTGTGCAAGGCCTCATGGTATGCTGCAATTTTTTTTCTGTTGCTGTATAGTCAGTATTTAGTGCAGCCATTATTACTGGAAAATATTATCGCATGAACCTTTTCTGCCTTTTGTTGTAAGAAATGGGTCTCTTTCCTCTCTCCATCTCTGTAATGCTCTTCTACTGTATTTAGTTTATAATTTCTTAATAAACTATTAATGAATTTGTCTGCATTAATGGCAAAGAATTTTTAAAAATCACATCAGTGACTGTCTGGTGGGTATGGTTAATTGGTAAATTCTGATAAAAATTTAGAGAATTCTTAAATCTACAGAATTTACTATGAATAAAATTATGGGAAATAGCCACTGTTGCTCAGCTAATTCTGTATAAATAAGCTCATTCATGATCAAACTGCTCCCAGAATACTTATGGTTCAAAGAATTCAGCTTTTGATGTGACTAATTTAGGTTCATATATAGTCATCTTTCCATAATGGAACATATTTGGCCACTCTGTGAACTTCAGGGTTATATGAATATCATTTGTGGTATAATAGCTCCATGGTAGCCCTAGTATCATTATTCTGTTGTACAGTAATGGTGGTAATTTCACATTAACCTCAGGCCAGTCATTTGTATAATTTAACAATTGTTACTGTATGAGAGTTACAGGTATGTTCTGTGGTTGTGGTGTGGGCTGGTATAGTGCTATTTCTCTCATCTTTTTCTTCTGCCTCTGTCTCCGTGTTTCTCGTCATAACAAACTATTGAAATCATCATCATTATTTTCCTCAGATATCCATTGTGTCATAACAAATAGCTATATCCATCTTTCTGTATTTTCCATTCTCCCTTTTCTTTCTTTTTTATTACCTTAGGCATAGTTGCTCTACTTGTACTTTTTCTATCCTTGTTAACTTGTCCACTGATTTATTATGTTTCATTGTCCTAGATTTGTCCTTTTGATATATTGTACATATGTGATCATGATACCTATTTTTAATTTATCCCATATTACTTTGTCCTAAAAGTCATGGTTATTAATTTTCCAGTTATTCAGTTTCCATGATACAGACTGTTTTGCCAATCCCTTAAATACTGTCCGTGAATCTGTACATATGTATATTTTCTTCTTTTTCTCTTTTAGCATTTGGTCAATTACCAGTCAGATTGCTACTAATTCTGCATATTGCATTGAATTCCCTGGTCCCCTCACTAGTTAGGGATCTGTATTTTTGGGTTTCAAGGCTGCAGTGATCCAGGTGCTCCAGAGGAGGGTAGCATCAGCGCTAATGTCTGAGAAATTGCAATCACATCTTTTAGTTGTGGTAGTGCTAATTCCTGGTTTTCTCCCCGGGTATATGTTAATATCCATCTGATTTTTTAACTAGCAAAATGGGATTATTATAAAGTGAGATGGTGGGGATTACAATGCTCTCTTCTACTAGAACTTGAATCTTTTTAATAACATCTTGGAAACTTCCTTTTATATTATTTTGTGGAGTATTAATTACTCTATTTACATCTGATAACACTGCTGGAGTCATTTAGCCTGTGCTAATGCAACTTCTGTATATTCCTATTTCTGTTTACATGTGGTGCTATAATGTCCATTCCCAATATGTTTACTAAATTAGATCCTACCAGGCATTTGGCTTTTGGGAGTTCCATTTAGTATTGTTTCTATATTAATTTTCCTCCCAGACCCTCAATTTAACCTTTCTTATTATTTTCCTCATCTTTGTTAATCTGGCTTTTAATTATTGTTATCTGGTGAATCCAGTATCCACTACCATTAAATGTTGTTCACATTTATAATTATCCTTAAAAAAGTCATCCTTACATGTGGGCGATCATCTCCAGCTTTGGCTAGGTGAAAGAGATTGCCAGATCTTGACAGTGAGACGAGGTCTCTATGTGTCTCCATCCTTCTTCTTGGTTTATATTGCTTTTCACTCCTTACTGCCCTATTATGTAAGGTGTTCTAGAAGTCTGAAGTTCTGTCGGCCATGGCCATTGTTTTAAAATGATGTTCTTACCTGCCCAAATCCTCCATTCCTATTATTGAAGGGACTCCTAAAATGTTGTATCCTATTTTGTCTTGGTGTTTTTTCCATTCTGGATTAAGTGGGAATGGTCTTATTGGTTTTCCAAAATCAAACAGTGCTCTGAATGCATCATTTTTATCCTGACAATATTTCAGCAGTTCTAATTGCATCAATTAATTTGTCAATTGTGTCAGCATCTGTGAAAATTGTGACTAGAGCCATTCTGTCATTACTTGGTGCTGACCTTAGTAGTAATTTTCTTAATTTGCTCCATGGCTTCTGCTTCTGACAGACTATTTGTACGACTGTCAAAAACCCATAGTTAATAACTCCATGTTCACCAAGATATTAGTGACACCCCCAGCAGAGGACCCAGTCCCTATTTTTAATGAAGTTAAATTTGGTAAGAGCCACCTTAATTTCAGGCCTCTGTTATACAATCAATCAGTGATCTTCCTATTTCTGGATGTTTTTCTCCAAAACTTCTAAGTATTTGATTAAATCCAGTATCATTAAATATGTTTCTTACTTGTTTTAATTCACTGCCTGTTAGTGGCAAATTGTGGCCTCCTTTGTGCCATAGCTCTAAAAACCACTTTGTTTCAGTTTTTTTCTCCATTTTGTGAGAAATCTTGCCTTAATTTTATGATTTTTTGTCTAATAAAAGCCCTTTGATCTGTTACTGCAGTAGGGTCATCATCTGTCATCATAGTGTTCTTGGTAGTTTTTATGACAGTCATGGGTCTCGCCATCAGTTCATCTGGGTAGTAAAATAACTATGATTAGTATGCTAAGGGTTGTAATGTATAAAAAGGACTACATGCAAAAGCAGATGGGTAATGTAAGGAGAGAGACTGGAATTATAAGAAACAATCAAAAGGAAATGCTAGATATTATAGCACTGAAACCAAAATGAAGAATGCCTTTGAAGAGCTTGCCAGTAGACAGGACACAGCTGACACAAGAATCAGTGAACTTAAAGATATGTCAATAGAAACTTTTTCAAATGGAAATGCAAAGAGAAAAAAAGAATGAAAAAATGGAGCAGTATATACATGAACTGTGGGACAATTACAAAAAGGGTAAAAATTGCATGACGAGAATACCAGGAGAAGAAAGAAAGGAGCAGAACAGATGTTTGAAGTAATAATAACTCAGAATTTCCCCAAATTAGTGACAGACACCAAACTATAGGAAGCTCATAGCAAACAAGCAAAATGAATTCAAAGAATTCTACTCTTAGTTATATCATATTCAAACTGCAGAAAACCAGAGACAAAGAGAAAATCTTAAAAGAAGCCAGGCAGAATTGGAGTGGGGAGAACAAACAAACAAGAAAACATCTAACCTATAGAGGAACAAGAATAAAAATTACATTGGACTTATCTTTACAAACCATGCAAACAAGAAGAGAGTGGAGTGAAATATTAAAAGTCCTGAGGAAAAACAAAACAAAACACATCAATCTAGAATTCAGTATTCAGTGAAATTATATCTCAAAAGTGGAGGAGAAATAAACATTTCTGCAGACAAACAAAAGCTGAGGGAATTTGTCATCCATACACCTGCCTTGCAAGATACGTTACAAGAGGTTTTCAGAGTGAAAGTGATTTAGGACAGAAACTCAGATGTCTATAAAGGAAGGAAGAGTGTTAAAGAAGGAATAAATAATGTAAAATAAAACCTTTTATTTTTTATTCTTAGTTGATCTAATAGACTGAAGTAATAACAGTAACAATCTATTGGGTCATTTTAGTTTATAGAGAAATAAAATGAGTGATGGCAGTGTTATAAGGGATGGGAGGAAGGAATTGTAAATACTCTGTATTGAGATATTTGCACTATCCATGAACTGATATAGTATTATTTAAAGGTAGGCTTAGATAAGTTGTAAACATATACTGCAAACATTTGGGCAATCACATAAAATATTTTTTAAAAGACATATAATTAATATGTTATCAGAAAGAAAACAGAATTGCATAATATGCTTAATTAAAATCAGAGACAGCAGAAAAAGAGGGGAAGTTAAAAAATAATCAAAGAACTAGGGAAATGAAGAGAAAACATATAAAAATACAGTAGATATTAATTGAACTTTATCAGTAATCACTTTATATGTGAATGGTCTAAGTACACCAATTAAAACACAGATCACCAAAATGGATTTTTAAAAATAGATCCATCTATGTGTTGTCTACCAGAGACTCACTTTAAATATGAAACACAGATTAAATTAAAGGTATGGAGAAAGATATACCATGCTAATACTAATCAGTTCAGAAATAGGTACACACATACATAACCAATTAATTTTGGACAACAATCCAAAGGGAATTCTTTATTTTTTTTTTGAATAGTCCTAAAGATATCCATCTAGGGGAAAATACCAAAGTTCAAGATCATTTTCTATTTTGAAGAGACTTATCAATACACAGCAAACCAACTAACTTAGCAAAGAAGCTATTACCTCAATAATCTGGTAATTGACATAGAGATAAGAAAGAGTACTTATCAGTCAAGTTATAAATCCTTTGGTCCTCTATCTCTATAATATATCAGTTATGTATAGTGTACAATAACGTATTTGTATTATATGTCCACCCAATCTCAGGCAACTTTATCTGTCAAATCAGGTCAGCACTAGTCTTTCAATACATTTTACTGCCATGATAGTTTAAAGTATGAATAAACGTTGCTTAATATGTCTCCAGCATGTGCCAGCTCATGCTAACATCAAGGAAATATTATAATTCCAATAATAACATGATAGATAATAGAACGTATCTGGAATGGTGAGCATTTTTAAGATAATTTTATCCTATGAGACTATAACTTTTACTTAAATAAACCTTTCTCACATTAAATTCTTTGCTTCATAAATTCTACTTTGATGTTAGTATTCTTGTCTCATGTTTCTTTTAGCTGGCCAAAATTATTTTAAGATGTTGGTGATATTTTGGTTTTTAGATATAGCACTTGTAAGTTGCTTTATTTGTGTTTTATTTTATAACTGCATATATTTTTAACAGAAAAGTTGAAATATTTTAGCTTACTGTGTTAACCCATAATTTGTTGATTCCTTCACATTAAAAGCAACAACAACAAAAAAACTTGAAAGACTATCTTTTGACTTTCCCTAAAACTAATGTTTTCACTTCTCAGTTCATTGCATGCTCTAGCTTATATTTGGAAATATAGCCTGTGAAAGTATACGTAAGCTATGTGTTAAGAATACTTAAATAACAATGTAGTACTTATATAGATGTATAAACATAGATATATATAGACATTTTTCTATAAATTATTTAAAAACAATTGACTTTCTGTTCCCAATATTAACTGAATATATTACTCTTTAACAAAAATTCCGGGTTCTTTTAAAGTTTTATTTAGAGTATCTAAATTATGTCTAGTGAATTTTATCCCCTCATCTCTCTGAAGAATGGTACACTGGGATGTATGGTATGTAAAAAAATGCCCTTTCATTGACTTTATATAAAAGAGACATTCTGCATGGGCATATTTTAGGCTACATCATTTTAAAATTCTAAACTTTGTAGAAAAATAATTCTGTTGGCTTTCATTATTCAATGCTTCAGAAAAGAATTCTAAGGCCAGCCTAATTATCCATTTTCAGAATTTTTTCAGTCTGCATGTAGTATAATTCTTTGTCCTTTATATAGAAACGTATGAGGTGATTGGTAGCTGTGAATCCCTAGAAAGCTGTAATCATTTTTAAACTTAGTACTTCAATATAAATATATATATTTTTTTATCAAAAACTTGTATTTAGAATTTGCCAGCTGGACTCAGTTTAGATGATCCCAATTTTGTTGGCAGCACCCAAAGCATCATAGTCAGGAGCCAGTTGAACATTTGCCTTCTTCTCTTCATCAGGCCTGATCAGAGAGTTGACCTTTGCCATGTCAATGTCACAGAGCTTCTTCACAGCCTATTTGATCTGGTGCTTGTTGGCCTTGACATCCACAATGAACACAAGTGTGTTGCCTTCAGTCTTCTCCATGGCTGACTCAGTGGTCAGGGGGAACTTGATGGTAGCATGGTGGTCAAGCTTGTTTCTCCTGGGGGCACTCTTCTGAGGATATTTGGGCTGTCTTCTGAGATGCAGTGTCTTGGGCCACTGGAATAAGGGGGAAGTGCAGATCTTTTTTTTGTGGCTGTGGACACTTTCAGTACTGCCTTCTTGGCTCTCAAAGCCTTTGCTTTGGCTTCAGTTTTGGGAGGGGCAGGGCTTCCTTCTTCGCTTTTGGTGCCATCTTCATGAAAAGCCAATATTTTTAAGTATTATAATACTTTTCTAAATAATTATTATTTTTGTTAACATATCATTGGGGGTTGAGTCATGTCTCCTACAACAGATATGTTCAATTCCTAAACTGGGTCCTGTGGCTGTGAACTGACTTGTAAATAGGACCTTTGAAGATAGTATTATTAGTTAAGGTGTGGACTCATTTGTGAATAGAATCTACAAAGACCCTACTTAGATGAGGACAAATTGATCAGGGTGGGCCTTAACTCATTTATCTGAGGACTTTATAAGAACAGGAAATTCAGACAAAGTCAGTAGAAGCCAGATGTCGGCAGAAACCAGAGGAGCAGACACAAGGAGACAGAGAGAGCTGTGACAGATTTCCAGAATGCTACAGACTTCAGGGTAAAGCAAGCCTTGTCATTAGTTACAAAACCATGAGGCAACGAATTCCTGTTGTCTAAGCCAACCCACTGTGTGATATTTTCATAGCAGCCCTGGCAAACTAAGACATGTATTTTTGTTTTTCTTTGGGAACTAATATTATTAAAAGAATACATGTTTGTTTAGTGTCCTCCATAGCTATTGCTTCCCTTTTATCATGGTTAACTAAGGGAACATCTTATTCTGAGTTTCAAGAGAATTTTTATCTGTATTTTTCATTCATCCATTTTGGTGCATTTTCAATTCTGAATTTATTTTTCTCCAATCTTTATGTAAGCTTTGCCATTGTAAATGTAATATCTTTTTAATCTACCCACATCTCAGCTATCTCATACATTCAATTGTATATGTATCTCAAACCTTTTTGTGTTTCCATTTTACTTGCTGTCCTCCTTAAAATGCCCTTTCTCCTCCATTTTAACATAATTTGTGATTTATTGCCTTTGGAGTGCCCCTATTAATGTTTCTGAAATTTTCTTCTGTGTCCTAAATTCCTTTTAAGAGGCAAATCATCTTCTTCCAAATTTCAAGGTAATAAGTATGCTTTTTCCCTTTTGCTGAACATATTTTCTGTAGTCCTTCTCAGTCATGGCTGTGTAGAACCAGAAAAAAAGGGAAAACTTCAACAATTTTCTGAAATGGTATATTTCCATTGATTGTAAGTGCAGAGACCAAGTGCAAACAAATTAGTTTCTAAGAGAAACTTTTACTTCTGATTTACTGAAAGGACTTTTATCTTTACTGAGTGGACCCCATGTTGATAACCTCATATTGCTGAGGTAAGAATCAGGCCATGATGACACTCTCCTCATCTAAACATCAGTCACCTACTACTGCCACCTTTTTGTATGTAATTTGCAGAGAGGGATATTTAAGAAAAAAAAGTGAATGCTTTGTTATTTATAGTTAGGACTTTTAGGACAAACCCCTATAGAGAAGTGATCCCTAGAATTGAAGCAGGTCCTGTGCAACCAAATTATGCCTTCTTTATCATGGACCAAAGCCTAGTTCCACCTTGGTCCTCCCAAGTATCCCAGTCTTCATCATATTTCAACTGAAAGCAATAGTGTTTGCTTAAAAATCCTCTAAAGACCACTGATCCCTATAAGTATGCAAATTTTTCCATTTCTATCAGGATTAATTATCATAAAACTGCATACCTTACCAGATTGTCTTTGAAAAATTGCTTTTACTGAATCATCTTGCACTGTTTTTCATGTATCTGCCAAACCTGAAGGGTGTTTTCATACAATCCGTGCAAAATTAATTATTGTATTATAGATATGCCATTAAATATATTTTCCATAAGAACCACTGAATGTTATTTAAAGAACCACAGTAAAAAATGTCTCTCTGGTATTAGTACTAGGAAAGGTCCTGCTGCTCTGGAACAATTGTTTTAATTATATCTTATGGGCAAATTCAAAACTGTAACCTCTTTACGTGGTGAAATAAGAAGACTGGTGATTAATTTGTAGTCTAAGTAAGAAATTATTCAGAACTTCATGGTTATTGTTACTATCTACTTTTCACCTAGGATTTTTATTCTCCTACCTTTATTTCCTTTTCAATAATATCCTCTCAATAGTCTACTTTGCATGGGTCCATAATCCATGATTCATGTCAGAGAAAAACTAATTTCTGTCATTTTCCTCTTACAATGTTGCTCTGAAATCTAGTTCAAAATAGTGTCCTCTAAAAGAAAGACACCGCATCAATTTATCATTCATTGCAACTTATCAACTGTGTGATGCCTGCTGTCACAATTGTAGCTATCATTGATTTTTTTAATATATAAGGAAATGTTTTTACAACGGCAGCATCATACACATCTCAAAAAAGACATGAATAAATTGCTTATCTGAAGTTTGCAGAGTCAATTCAGGTTCGAACATCCTTTTTTCTTACAATTTTCACTTTTCAAACCAAAATTGCACTATTAGATGTAATAGCACCACAGGCTACATATTTATTGGATTTTTAATATGGCACCATATGAAAATAGATGAAAATCCTACTATTGATCTTGAAAGATACGTTAAGTTCAGTTTTCAACTAAAATAACTGTTCAGGAATCAGGAGTCAATTTATAATTTTAATTTGAACAGCTGCTGTAAGAACTGATATATAACATGGACAAAAGAAGTAAACACTTATTTCATGCCCTCATGAACTTCTAATTTGTTGGGACATAGCATGCCTGATAAATCCACCTGATAACTCTGTTTAAATGATATGTACATTCTAGGTGATATGAAATGCTCTAGAGCTTGTATAAGTCTGAGTTCATCAGGGAAAGAACAGGATTCACATACTGTAATATCACACATTTTTTTTCTTTGAAATATTATGTCAAAGTTTTCAGTTTAGAAGTGACCTTTCTGAAATAAATCTACTTTTCTACAAATTTTATTTAGTTTCGAATGGCACTAATATCAAGAGTGTTATTCACTTATCAGTGATTCTAATACCAAGGGTGAGTTAGGGCCAGAGAGGCACATATCCAAGTTTCACTATTTTTGAGTTGACAGTTCACAACTTAGTTTATTCACAGGAGATATTCCTTAGAGGATTTTTGCTTGTTTCTTTGTATGTATTGATGGGGACTTCAGGGATCTCCTTCATACAATATTTGCCCTTTAAACCTGAGCCAACCATTCAAATTCTGTTAAAAAACTATTTTCAGACCAGAAAGTATTATTGATACAACTTGCTTCATACTATATATTTTGAGCCTCTGATTCTGATATGTTAGCATATTTTGCCTTTAATGCAATCAAATTTCTGTCATTAGGAACCAAACCAAACCAAATAGCAACCAAAAATAATAAGATTTTATATCTAGAATTTCTAGTATAAACAGAGTGGATATATAAAGCTCTAGCCATCTCCACCTTATCTGAGACAAATGGAAGATATTTCACCTTCAGTTTTCTGTTGTCTTGGTCAAAGCTGTGTTTGGGCCTCCAAAAAAGTGATTTCTCTCCTGTCCATTCAGGCTTCTTTATCTACTCATCTGTAGGTGTTGAAAGCAAGAGAACTACTTAATAAACTTGTTGCACAATAAGGACTATCTTTACTCTGCTTCCCAGGGAACACAAAAGGCAACAAGTATTGTTTGTTTCTTACACTAGTGAAAAATCCACAAAATAGAGGCCATTTCTGTTTCATTCAGTAGTGTATAACCAGCCTCAGAACCATAAATAGTATCTGGCAGACTCTCAATAAATTTTCAGCGAGAAGATACTGACTCCAGGAGGAAGCCAGCCTTCTAGCTTCTGAATCCATGAGCCAATGAATTCCTGTTGCTAAACCAACCCATGGTATAGTATTTAATACCTAGGGAACTAATACAGTTTTTGGTATCAGGAGTGAATTGCTGCAATCACAAATACCTAAAAACATGTAATGAGGAGAGGCTGGAAAAATTGTGAGGGCTCAAAAATCAGTGAGAGCCGTAGAGAAAGTTTGTATAATCTTAGAGAATACATAATTTATCATGGACAGAATGTTAGTAGAAATATGGGCATTAAAGATACTTCCACTGAGACCTTAGAAGGAAATGAGGAATGTGTTATTGGAAATCGGAAGAAAAGCAATCCTTGTTAGAAAGCATCAGGGAACTTGGTGAAATTGAGTTCTGATGTCAGATGGAAGGCAGAATTTGCAAGCAACAAACTTGGATATTTAGCTGAGGAAATTACAAAACTAATTGTAGAAGTACACCCTGGTTTCTCCTTGCAGCGGATAGTATAATGCAAGAGGAACGTGATAAACTGAGAATTAAACTGTTAAGCACAAAGGAATCAGCAACTGATAATTTTGAAAATTCTCAGCCTATCCAGAAAGTGTGCATGGAGACTAGGGTCAGAAGCAGCTCTATCAGGAACCTCCCTGAGCTTTCAGGAAGTGAGTCCCTACACAACAGGGTTCCATGTGAGGGTTTAACTGAACAATCCTTTGCTAAAGAGGATGTGGCTGAAGATGGACTTAGGCATTTTAATGGAAGTCAAGATGGGAAATGCAGTTACCCAGGAAGAATCTGTGACAAGTTCTTTTGTCTGATGATTTGAATCCCCTGGAACTGCATGTAAAGTCCGTGGTTTCAAAGGCTGGAAGATTCGCTTCCCCCCTGGGTCAGTATCTTCCAGCTGACTAGCAATCTTTGAGGTTCCTTGACTTTCCCACCATGAGATAATGCATGTGGTGGTGTCTTCTCTCTTCTCTTCTGGGTTCCATTGACTTCTAGCTTCCTCCTTCTGTGTCCAATTTCCTTAGTTTATAAGGACTTCATCCATATTGGATTAAGACCCACCTTCATTCAATTCGGACACACCTTAATGAAAACATCTTCAAATGTCCTAATACAAATGGGTTCACATCTATGGGAGCAATGACTGGGACCTGAACATGTCTTGGGGGGTGGGGGTAATGATTTGATTCCCAACATCAGGGAAGAGAGGGATACCTTGAAGACACTTCTTCCCACTCTCAGTGTTCAGTACTTTTCCACTCCCACCCCTTCCCCTCATTCCTTCCCCATGGCCCCCTGGGTCCACAAAACTTCAGGACCCTTTTGTTAGGAGCTCCCTTAGCAGTGACACATTCCCCCATGTATGTGTTGATCCATTTGAGCCTTGCATGGTAGTGCCATGCCATAGGAAAAAAATAGAACACAGTGGGGGAGTCATCACGTTCTCTGGGTTAACCTTTTTCTTATATTAACACCAGTGATTAATGCCTTAACTGTTACTTTTGTTTTGGCTTGTTGTCTTAATCAGCTGCTGTTTACATTTCCTTGGCTGCTCAAGCAAATGCCATGAAAAGGGTCCAGTTAAACAGTGGGAATTTACTCACTCATGGTTTTGAAGCTGGGAAAATGTACAAATCAAGGCAATGCTTTCTCCCCAAAGAATGTGGCATTCTGGGGCTGGCTGCCAATGACCCCTGGTTCTTCTGTCACATGGCAAGGCACATGGTGACATCACTTGGTATCTTCCTTCTCTTCTGGTTCCATTTCAGCTTCTTGCTTCCTGTGACTTTCTCTCTCTCTGCCTGAATTTCTTTCCACTTATAAGGACTCCAGTAATTGGATTAAGACCCATCCTGATTGAGGTGGGTCACATCTTAATTGAAGTATCATTAAAAGTTCCCACTTACCATGGGTTCACATCCACAGGAATGAATTGAATTTAAAAACATATTTCTCTAGGGTACACATAGCTTCAAACCACCACAGCTGCTCTGACACCTAGCAGCTCAGATCAGCTTAGCTCTCTTGGCACAACCCAGCATTTGACAATTATGTAATTATTGAAATGAGTGGTAGAACATTTACTACCATGAAATATGTTAGTACTTTGAATATTAAGTAAAAAGCATCTTATTAAATTAATAATGTGAATAGATTTTTATAAAATATGTATATCCTTTTATAAACACAGATATATGAATGGGAAACTATTAGCATATCTCTGAATGTTGATAATGATTTTATTAATGCAATGAAAGTTTTTGCCATCTATATTCAAAAATTTCTACAATTACTTTATACTAATTCATTAAATGAATGACAGTTGTACAACTCCACTGTAATTTTAGACACAAGATATAGAAAAGGGAGCAAAATTGATGCCAATTGGGCAGTCCTTTGGGAGTTGGTCCCAAATTTCCCTTTTTCCCCATTTTGGCTTCTCCATGGGGCTAACCTGTGCTTTCTTAAAGCACAGATATTTCAACCTATTAAGATATTTACATGGTAACTGGATTCCCTTTGAGTAAGCATTCCAGAAGTCCAAGTTAGAAGCTGCGAGTTTTCTTATGATCTAGTCTAAGAAGTCTCCCAACATTACATCTACTGTATTTTAGTTACTAAAGTAATTCTAGACAAAGGGAGGGAAGGAATGGACTCCACTTTTCTATGAGAAATGAATTCAATACAAGGGAGGGAAAGAATTGACAGCTCCCATCCTGCAGATAGACAACTGCACCATGTTTCTGATTATCTTTGCTTTGTATATGTATCTGATTTTGCTTTCTGATACTGTCTTCCCTCCCCATTGCACTTTTATTTGAATGTAATATTTGGGACAGTTTTCCGAAAGGACCAATATTTCCCAATTTAATCTGAAGTCATTATAGAACATCAACAACACAGTATTTGGGATTTCAGTTTCTCACCATTAAGACTCACTGCCTCCCATCATCAATATTTATTGAGCATTTACAGTGTACTAGGCACAACAGAACATACAGAAAACATTGTCCCTGCTCTTGAGGAGCTTACATTCTAAAAGAAAAAAATACACCTCTTTTAAATGGTGTTTTTGTTTGGTATTTTCTGCAAGATACTGAGGAAATAGTCTGTAGGGTTAGCTTGTGAGCTTTGGGTATAACTTAGCCCCATCATTATTTAGAAAATAGAGGAAAAGGAGGATTTAAAGGCAGACAATGACAGAGCATTCAAGATAGGTAGGGCTTAGAGGGAGATAAACACAATCTCATCAACCAAGGAGAGATTTGCTGCAGTAAATAGGATGAGGGAAAATAGTCTGTGGGATGCAAGCAAAGGAAGTAGGGTAGTATCTTAGACATTGAGTGGAGCCAGTAAGATCATGCGGCCTTTTTCCAAGTATACGGCCACCAAGTAGGAATTGTTGGTGATGGGACAGAAGAAGGCTAAAAAAGGAAGGTAATCCTGTGCATCTGACAAATAGAAGGAATAAAGGATCAAAATGAAGGCAGGCTATGAGAGTATCAAGAAATTCTTAAAAACCAAAAGTAGAAGCACAAAACTTAAAGTTAATGCTACCCAACATCATGGTGGGCCAAGAACATTGTGGCTTGTGGCTTCCTGAGTTAAAAAATGCCATATCCAAAAATTTAAATGAAACAGATTACTTTTATCCAATTGACATCCCCCACCCCTCAACAGAAATTATTGGGGAGGTGGGGGGAGGAGGAATAGAAAGGAGAATGGGACATGGTTGGGAACAGTAGTTACATGAGTAGTATTTTTGTCATTATGATAAACTTCTTATTTAAACTTGGTAAAAGCCCATTAGCTGCCAAAAGAGAATAAGGATAAATTTCCAAAAATGTACAATTTCTTTTAGAGAAGTTTTAAAACCAAAAGACTAATTTACATGAAAAGTTGTAGAGAAAGTAGTTGAAAAGTCCATTCATAAAACTTTTATTCCACTTACATCAACTTGATACACGTGTTCTTAACAACTATGCTTGGATTGTTCATGAAAATTTCATAAGACATTAAACAAAGCTAGCCATCATCAAGTTATTTCCCTGTTAACTGTTTTTACAGCACATGCATGTTAGGCAAGTATCAAAAAAAAAAAAAATCACAAAAGCAAAAAACCTAAAAAATGTTAAATACATTGGTGTTTTGTTTTACTGCTATGCTTGATATACACAAAGTAATGGATATCAAGCAACTCATTTTTACTGCATCGTTACTTGTACATTTGTTCTTAGGTTGCCTAAAACATTTAAATACAAATAAAAAGAGTGTAGCAAAAATAATGAAAGCAAACAGCAGGTAACTTTACAGATAATGGAATGTGAACCGTTTCTGCCCTTTGTCAGAGTAAATTGGGTCACAACTTTGTCTAAAGGAACACTTCTGCAGCTGTAGTCAAAGGTATGCACAGTGAGACTGTGTATGCCACAGATACACATGGTTCAACAAGTAATATCTGTGGAATATCTTTTCTACCACAGCCTTCAAAGTGCTCCAAACCTTAAAGTACCCACAATAACTACACTTGTGACTGAAGCCAATTATCCCTTTTATCCCCCACTAGGACAAACCAATATGTAGGCAGTTTTGTTTGCTTAGACATGGAAACGGTTTTAACTCTGGCCCTTGTGAAGCCACAATGTACCAAAAGTACTATGCCAAACATTAATAACTTGTATAAAAATTCCACTTCCCCGTATTGGCCACCTGAAGATGAAAACAGATAACTCTCTGATGTTAACTGGCTCTGCTCCCCTAATATTAAACATAAAAACCACATGGGAAATACAGAAATACAAATAGAAGTAACATAAACCTGTCATAATCGTAAACAAAAAAACTATTTGTGGGGCAGATGGATGACAAATGGTCTACTGTGTAAAGTTTAGAATGAGGCAGACAAAAGTTGCAAGGCCGGTTAATTTTCCCCTCCTTCTCCTGTTTCAGCTTTGTCTCCGTGGGTATCCATTGTCCACAATGTCAAGTTGTCTCTCAGTAATTGCATTATTAGCATGCTGTCTTTGTATGACTCTTCACTTAATGTATCAAGTTCAGCAATGGTTTCATCAAAAGCTGTCTTTGCAAGAGAGCAAGCGTTCTCTGGGGAGTTCCGAATCTCACAATAGAACACATAAAAGTTAAGGGCTAGACCCAATCTGATAGGATGCGTTGGTTGCATTTCCTTTTTGCTGATTTCAAATGCTTCCTGGTATGCTTGTAGTGACTGATCCACAATCCCTTTCTTGTCATCACCAGCAGCAACCTCAGCCAAGTAACGATAGTAGTCTCCTTTCATTTTCAAATAGAAGACTTTGCTCTCTGCTTGTGAGGCATTGGGGATCAAGAACTTTTCCAAAAGAGACAGTACGTCATTGCAGATATCTTTTAGCTCGGTCTCAATTTTCTCTCTGTATTCTCGAGCCATCTCCTTTTTCTCAGCACCTTCCATCTTTTGCTCAATACTTGAGATGACCCTCCAAGATGACCTACGAGCTCCTACAACACTTTTATAAGCAACTGAGAGAAGATTCCTCTCCTCATTGGATAATTCAGCTGCTTGCTCAGTTACAGACTTCATGCAGGCTGCCATGTCATTATATTGCTCAGCCGGCTCGGCCAGTTTGGCCTTCTGCACCAGCTCATTTTTATCCATGACTGGATGTTCTGGCTGGCACCTCCGGGCAGGGCCTCAGCTCAGAGCCGCAGCACAGCCCTCCTCCCTCCCTCCGAGCTGCTCTCTCTGATACAGTCTTAAAGCTATTCTCATTTTGATAGATTAATTATTTCATGTATGTTTTACAAAGTTAGATATGTTTGGACTTTGTTCTGTCATTTTACTTTAGGACACATTTTCTCCTTTTTATGTTTCCTTTACAAAATTTGATTTGTAGTGTATACTTATTTTGAGAGATTTTGGAGAATCATATTCATTTTCTTTCTATGATTTGGAAATGGTATAAACTATTTTAGTTGTTATAGTATTGCCTTTAGAACAATTTATAATATATGAATATATTTAAATATTAATTTAGGTAAATTTATTCTTGACTCAGCCATCTTGATAACTGTCCAATGACTGCCCATATCCCCACTCTATTTGATCAAGCTGATCAATTCTTGATTTTGGTTGCTTAATTCAATATTTTTACTTCCTATTGTTGTTATGTTTCTATATAAATAATGCATTTTAATCTTTAATATTGTGTCTTCAGATTTTCCTAATTCTAAATATTTCTGATACTTAAATTTTGAAATTAAAATTACCCCCAATATTTAGTCTTATTTCTCTATTTAAGTGGGTAAAGTTTCACTATTTTTGGCACAATTTCTTTCAGCTATTGACTAAACTGGGTAGTCATGAAAGGGTTAAGAAAATATACTTCTAGACATCTTAAATGGTAGAAAATATCCACCTATTGTTTAAACTATAATGGCAGCTTGACATGAGATCTCTATCACATTTTGTTTCTCTGAGGACATTACATGTATGTAGGTATTTCTCTACTCTCTTCTAGTATTTGAGCATTCTTCATAAAACATGTTATACCCTATCAATTTGCACGTTTATGTCTTAACTTATTAAAGAAAATTTTATCTTCTTTATCTGACAGTTTAACTCTCATTCCTTAACATTATTTTATATTTTCATTTATGCTTGATTTTCTTTGTTTGTGGCATTTAAATGGATATGCTTGAGACTATTGAATCTTTGTATTCTCCCCAAACATCCAGAATGACAGAATTGTTCTCCACCTTCTTGCTAGAGGACAGTGGCTTTAAGTTACTTAGAGATCATGGAAACTATCATTTGAAATGGAAATCTTACAAGAATAATCTGGTTCTGCTCAATGTCAGTAGCCAGCTCTGCTGATAGCCTCTAGATAAATAACTATGGGCAAGTCTCAGCATAGTGTAAGAAGGGAAATTGATAGTCCTTGGTGTAGAAGGAATTGCTTAATCATAAAAGAACTGCAGGACCCAGCATCTGCTGATATTTCTCCTTATAAATTAGAAAAAGTGATGGCCAGAATTGCCTTGGCAAATAAATGTAAGGATAGAAATTCAGGAAACTGGACTCGCTAGTTTTGTTTGTTTGTTTGTTTGTTTGTTTAGTTGTCAAAAGCCAGAAGGACCCTAAATTGAATCCCTTCATTAAAACAATAACAAATGTACTACTGCGTTCATGAAAATTTCAGCATTTCTTATCCTCTGTGTGCCATAGTTGACAGTGAAAGATGGTCAATGAAGCTTTCGGAGGTCCAGTGATCTGGATAGCTTTTAGACATTGATTCTCAGGTAAAGAAAGCTTGTTGCATCTTCCAAATTCCATCATAAAGAAAGAGGCACAATATTTGATGAGCCACTTTGGATTTTTGGAGGCAGCATTTAACTCATTTAGCAGTACTGCCCTGCCCCATTTATCAGAGATTTACAATGCTGTCCATTTGGAGTGACACCTCATGTCACTCTGCACCTTCAGCAAGTCCAGGTTGCTGTTCAAATTGCCCTGCCTCTCAGCAGATCCAGCGATGCTAGAGAATGTAAGGTAGATACAAATTATGTGTTGAGTCTCTATAAAATCCCAATTGGAGATCTATGTTTCAGATTCCTGGAAGTCTGTCTTCTGAAGATTAGATGTTCTCCCCATTTGAAAAGTATCTCCTACAAAATATTGGATGTTAGTAGAGACTGAGCACTTCCCATGGGATATAAAATAATTATAGTCTGGAGCTGTCTGCTGTGAGTGGAGAATTGTCATATCCACCAACATAAAATCACCAGTTGCTGAAGCAGTTTATTATATGATGAATGTACTGTATTCAGGATCAAGCCCAAGTAGGTTACAATTAAAAATTAATAAATTACTATTAAATTAAGTTACCTTGGGATCCAGATTCCCATATTATTTGCCTCTTTTGAACTGACGCCTCTTCCTCAGCTCTCATTTATAGCCTCAAGTCATCCACATTTTAGTGTGGATGGCATATGACATGGATTCATAAGCATGAGGGCTATTGGTACCATAATATTGCACATCATCAAATACCTGCTGGTCACATGGAACACTGGCATGGCTTCTTTAAGGCTTAGCTAAGGCAGCAACTTGATGACAACAGCCTATGTGGATGGAGCACTGTCTCTCAGCATACGGTATATATATTGAACCAACAGCCATTTAATGTTGTTGTGTTGTAAACACATGGTTACCACAGCTATGGGGTGAAAGAGAATTGCACAGATTATGCAGTGATCATTGGGAAATTTGTTCCTCCTGTTCCCAGAATTTAAACCTATTCATAAATAGCAGCCCCAGTTGCATGGTGTTGGGGGGATTAGTAACACAATAAAGGTTCTGCTGAACTTAATGTCATGTCTGCTGTCTGATGCTTTGGGACTATCACCTCACTAGACTAGCAGACAAAGGGATTACTGTGTTTCTAGTAATATAATAACCCTGATTTTAAGAAAACACTAGCATTCCTGTTACATAATAGGGACAGGGAGGAAAATATATACAACTTGGGAGATCACTGGACATCTTTAATTGCTTCCATCTTTAGCCATAATAGCAAATAGGCTATTGCAAAAACTGTGGTTGAAAAGGGAAGGGACTCAGATCTTATATTAACGAAGGTTTGAGTTACTCCACTGGGTAAGCAACCAAGACAAGTGGTAGTTCTGGCTGAAGGTTAAGGGAATCTAGAGTGAGGGGTATATAAACAAATTGATAAATATATAGGTATAGTAGTTTGTTCTTCTGACCCTTCCCTTTTAAGGACTTTTAGAGATTATGCCTGCCCTGCCCTGAATCATCACTGAGGGTGGATCCAGCATATAATATGAGCAGGTTGGGGATTTGGACTGCAGCAAGATCTGTTAATACACTGCCCCATATCCTTCCAGTTAACTTCTCTTGGAGATGTTTTCCAGCATACTGCCAGTTCTTCATTTGCAATTCCCAGGAGCTTGCTCAACCATAAGCAGGTACAAAATTGAAGTGTGCACTTCCTCCTGGGGGACTCTCAACCGATGGATATGGGGCTTGGTAAGTAAATTATCTAGCTTTCCTGTTCTTTTTCAAGACAATTCTGAAGAACATTCTATATGGTTTTGTAGAAGGTCCCAGAGGGAATAAGCCTTAATAATCCACAGCAGCAATAGATCCATCAATGCACTTTTTATTAGCCTTTCCTATTTCCATATCTCACTTTCTTAACTTCCTCAATTGTATTTCCTGGGCCATGTCCCAAACTAGCCATGACCCAAACATGTCCAAGAATTTGTCTCAAGATCTGCTTATGGTAGAATCCTAACATAAGGTACTAAAATAAATTATACTATATAAAATAATCCTGGGTGGGTTAAAATAATTTTATATCATTGTATTTCATGCATGTTCTTGTCTTCTTATTTTCATGAAAATCTGCTTTTATGTCCAGTGCCATTAAACATTTTAAGTTAGAAAAATGGTATGTAAATGAAAGCTAATCCAATTCTTTATTCTTCTAAGATGTGTATATAACAACAGCAGATTTTCTGTCACAACATTAGACCTGAATACATAAGATACCTCCATGAGAAAAGTATATTGTTTCTTGTAAAGACTTAAACCTTGCCAGATTACTTGACAAGGAGAAAAGATACAATTAGACAGTGGAAAAGCATGCTAATTTTAATTCCTATCTAGTTTAGGTACATTATCAGATCAGAATAAAATGAATATTAAACAGAGTGGCTTTCGCCTTGAGCTTGCCTAAAATAAGTTAGATTAACTGTATTGATGTTATATTTTCCATATTTAAATACATATACATATATATTTATATTCAATTGCCTTGCCCAACAACCCGCAGCTACCCTTGACCATTGCGCACCACATTTCTGCAAGATACTATTAGCTAATCAGAGCATTATACATTCTTACTCCAACTCACATTGTCATCTATATCTTAAATTACCTACTAAGCTATTCTAAATTTAAATAAACCTTAGGAAATGTGCATCACCACATACACTAAATAACAGTTTTTATAGAACCAAATTAGATCTGGAAGGGAAATAAGAATAGAAGATGTTTCCATTTTATTCTTATTTAATATCTGTAGGGATTAAATTTTTAAGAGAAAAATACATTTAACTTTAATACAAATTGAACAGACAAATAAGTGAAATGAAAATTGCATTGCCATTTTATTTTTAAATAATTTTCTACAAAAATATTTCATTATAATTTATAGATATTTTTATAATTTAAAGTATTTATCATGCACTTTTCTGGGCCTCATTTCTCCAAATTTCATAAAGGGTGCACTAATTATAAAAACCCACATGTGAGGACTATACAGGTTAATATTATAAAATCCTTAGAGGACGTGGCACCTGGCAATATATAAGTGTTGTATCATGGGTAACTATTTAATTTAATTTTTAAATAAAATTTACATGAATCAAATAATTTACATGAAGGCAAAGTAGTAACTCAGAAATACATTTTTTCAAGAGAGAAAATTGAGTTGTACTTATCAAAGCAGTTCAGATTTAATTTTCAAGACTTTAAAGTTTCTGCTAGTAAGTTCTAAACCATGTAGGTATATAAGTGGCACTAATTTCCTATGTAATGCATTTGTTGGGAATCTTCAGGGGAGCCTCCAGTAAATAAGGCCCGTTTCACTGCATTACAACAGTCACAGATCTGGACAAATGGATAAATAAAAAGTAAAGCAGACAGGGACCAAAAATAACTCCTTTACTACTGAAGAGAGCTGATTAAATGATAGGATTTGAGGTCTGTTAGCCAAGGGGTTTATTGCTAATAAAGTTCAAAATTAGTCAAATAAGTATAGCGCTACCTAAACTTAGGCAGTGTTTCTTGAGTACTGGGCTTGGTTGGTGCTGATCTTACCTGGCTATTCTCAGGTTATTCTTCCACAAATGGAGACAGTAAAGGGGGCAGAAAGGGCAAAACATGTGCTGAGGGAAATATCTTTTTGTGGAAACAAGTAGCCAAGGTAAAGGTATTCTATTCCAGAATATGTATTATAACTTCTGGTAAGAAATTTTCAAAGAAGGTAAGCTACATTGACAGGGAGCCAGTCAGTTTGAAGACATTAAAAAGATTAAATATAGTTACAAATTCTTTTGCACTTTTCCCATTTACTAGTTGTCTCTAAATTCCCTCCCCTTGATTCTGGACAGGACTTAATTACTCATTTTAAAAATCTAATGTGTTAATGTTATATTCTGGGGATTTTTTTAAATTTATTTATTATTATAACACATACATGCACACACATGTATCTATATACATATAATTTTTTATTTTAATGATTTTAAGTGTATTATTCACTGGCATCAATTACATTTGCAATGTTGTGCTACCAACACCAATATTAATTTACCCAAAGTTTTGCATCACTCAAAACAGAATCTCTATACCCATTAAGAAATAACCCCCTATTCCCTCACTTGCCCTTACCCCATTACTTGATGTGGTGGTTTAGAGCTGTATGTACCCTAGAAAACAAGTTCTTACATTTAATCTGTTCCTGTGAGCCTGAACCCTTAGTAAGTAGGAACTTTTGATGAGGATACTTCAGTTAAGGTGTGACCCACCTCAGTCAGGTTTTTAATCCTATTACTGGAGTCCTTTGTCAGACAAGTGCAGCTCAGACAGAGAGAAATCCATGGAAGCAGTTGGGTTGAATTTCAACTGAACATGGAAGACAAAAGAGAGGCCTGCCACAGAAAACTGGTCTTTGGGAAGAAAGAGTCACCTTGATGATGCCTTGATTTGGACTTTTTTCTTAACCACAAAACCGTGAGAAAATAAATTCCCATTTTTAACCCCACCTATTTCATGGTATTTGCTTGAGCAGCCAAAGAAACTAAAATCTGCTTTCTGTTCCTACGAATTTGCTCTTTATATCTACTTATATAAGTGGAATCTTACAATATTTGTCCTTTTGTATCTGGCTTTTTTCAGTCAGCATAATGTTTTCAAGGGTCATACATGTTGTAGCATGAATCAGAACATCATTCTTTTTCACAGCCGAGTAATTTACATTGTATGTATATACCACATTTTCAAAAATTCATTTATCTGTCAATGGACTTTTGGGTTATTTCCACCTTTACACCTTTAAGCTATTGTGAACAACACTGCTATATACATTTATGTACAATTATCTATTTCAGTCCGTGCTTTTGATTATTTTGGATATAAAACTGGGAGTGGAATTGTTGGGTCATAAGGGAATTCTATTTTTAACATTTTGTGGAAGTGACAAAGTGATTTCTACAGCAGCTGCACTATTTCACATTCCCTACAGCAATGCAAGAGAATTGCAATTTCTCATTATTTACTTATTTCTGATATTTCTGATATTTGAGGATCATTGCATCTATATTCCTAAGGTTCTTGGTCTGTAATTTTCTTTTCCTGTGATGTCTTTTTCTGGCTTTGGTGTCAGGGTAATACTGGCCTCATAGAGTGAGTTAAGCAGTTTTACCTCTTCTTCAATTTTTTGGAAGGACTTGAGAAAACTGACGTAAATTATTATTTAAATGTTTGGCAGAACTCATCAGTGAAACTAATCCTGGACTTTTCTACATTGGGAGGTTTTTGATTATTGACTCATTTCCATATTTGATATTGGGTCTGCAGAGATTTTCTATTTCTTCTTGAATCGAGTTTATTTAATTTGTGTGTTTGTAGGGGATTACATTCATTCACAGTATTTGCTTATAAGCCTTTTTAATTCTGTAAGGTATATGGTAATGTCACCACTTCCGTTTGTGATTTTGGTTATTTGCTTCCTCTATCTGTTTCTTTGCCAGTCTAGCTAAAGTTTTGCCAGTTTTGTCACTTTTATTGCTCTTTTTAAAGAACCAGCTTTTGACTTTTTGAATCTTTCAAAATTTTTTCTCTTCTCTATTTCATTTATCTCTGCTCTAATCTTTATTATTTTGTTCATTCTACTAACATCACATTTAGTTTGCTCTTAGCTTTCAGGTTCTTCAAGGTTTGAGCTTAAGTTATTGATTTGAGAGCTTGAATCTTTTTTAATGTAGGCATTTGCAGCTCTAAATTTCTCTCTAAGGACTTCCTCTACTGCATCCAACAATTTCCATATGCTTTGTTTTAATTTCATTTGTTGATGTGTTTTCTCTTTTTCCTTGTGATTTCTTCTTTGATTCATTGGCTGTTTAATAATGTGTTTTTCATTGACCACTTATTTGTGAATTTTCCAGTTTTCCTTATGCTATTAATTTCTAGCTTCATTTCATTGTGATCAGAGAAGATATTTTGTATGATTTCAATCTTTTTTAATTTACTGAGATTTGTTTTGCTACCTAACTATCCTGGACAGTGAGCCATGTACACTTGAGAAGAATGTGTACCTAACATTTGTTGTGTGAAGTGTATATATATATATATATGTTTGTTCTACTTGGTTTATAGTATTGTTTAAGTCCTTTATAGCCTTACTGAACTTCTGCCTACCTATTCTGTCCATTATTGAAAGTGGTACATTGGATCTTCTGCTATTACTGAGGTACTGCATATTTCTCCCTTCAAATCCATTGCTGTGTGTTTCATATATTTTGGGGCTTTTTGTTTGGTATATATATATTTATAATGGTTATATATTCTTGAAAGATTGACTCTTTTATCCATTATCTCTTGTAACAGTTATTGATGTAAGTTTATTTTATATTAATTTAGGCACTCCAGCTCTCTTTTGGTTATAATTCGCATCAAATTTTTCTCATCCTTTAATTTCAATCTATTTGTTTCTTTGGCTCTAAAGTGAACCTCTTATAAACAGCAAATAGTTGGATCATGCTTTTTCATCAATTTGGTTAAACTCTACCTTTTTACTGAAGTTTTATTTATTTACATTTAAAGTACTTACTGATATTGCATTACAACTCCTGCCATTATGCTATTTGTTTTTTGTACATCTTATAGCCCCCTCCCCCATTTCCTCTATTATTGCCTACATTTGTGTTTAATTGATATTTTATGGTGAAGCATTTTGGATCCAATTTTATTTCCTTTTTAATGTATTTTTTAGATATTTTTGTTCCCATGGGCTTAGATTTAATATCCTAAATTTATAATAATCTCATTTGAATTGAATTTACTTAACTTTAATACATATACAAACTATTATCCTATACCCTCACCCACTTTTTATTGTTATAAATTGCATGCCCATAAACATGGATTTATAATTATTTTATATATTTGCATATAAATCAATTAAAAAAAGTGGATTTGCAAACCAAATTACAATAAAACTAGCATTTATATTTACCCATGTATTTATCTTTACCGGATACCTGTATAGCTTCCAGATATTGTCAAGTCCTTTCCTTTTAACCTGAAGGACCCCCTTTAACATTTCTGATAGGTAAGGTCTAGTGCTAAGGAATTCCTCAACGTGGTTTATCTTGAAATGTCTTAATTTCTTCCTCATTTTTGAAGGAGAGTTTTGTCAGGTGTAGAAATCTTGTTGACAGCATTTTCCCAACACTTTCAACATGCCGTGCCCCTTCCTCCTGGCTGCCATTGTTTCTGATGAGAAATGGGCTGCTAATCATATTGAGGATCCCTTATACATGACCAGTTATGACACTTCTGGTACTTTCAGGATTCTCTTTCTCTTTGGCATTTCACAGTTTGGTTATATTGTGCTTCAGTGTTGATCTCTTTGAGTTTACACTACTTGGAATTTGTTCATGTATTTCATCAAATTTGGGATGTTTTGAGCTATTATTTCTTCAAATATGTTTTCTTCCTCTCTTCTTCTCTCTCCTCTCCTCCTGGGAGTATTTGGTATGCTCAATGGTTTCCAATAGGGCCCTTAGGCTCTGCTCACCTGTCTTCATTCTGTTTTTCTTTCTGTTCTTCAAACTAGATAATTTAAATTGTGCTTTCTTCAAGTTTGTGGATTCTTCTGCCAGCTCACATTTGCTGTAGTACTGATCTAGAGATTTTCTTGTTACAATTACTGTGGTCTTCAGCTCCAGTTTTTCTGTTTGGTTCATTTTTATAACTTCTATCTTTTATTGATTTTCTAATTTTGTCTGTATATCATTTTTCTGTTTTTTTTTCTTTAGTTTTTTTTGTGTGTTTTCCTTTAGTTATTTGAGCATATAAAAGTCAGGCTTTATAATGTGTTTTTTTTGTTGTTGTTGTTGTTATGTCCAATAGCTTTTATTCCACACTGATTATTTTGTTCCTTCGAGTGGACAACCTTTTCCTATTTCTTTTAATGCCTTGTGAGATTTTTGTTGTTGAAATTTGGACTTTTGACTATTTCATTGTGTTGCTTCTGGAAATCTGATTCTCCCCTTCTCAAGGATTTCCTTGGATTTTTCCCCCATTATTGTTGAAGTCTGTAATAGTCTATTTGTATAGTGAATTTTACAAACTATTTAAGGAAAGATTGCATTCCTTGGCACGTGTAGCTCCTTAAATCTCTTTTCCTTAGCTTGTATTTAGCTGGTATTATGACAGTGATTTCCTTGAATGTCAATAACTTTTTAAAAATGAGAAACAAACACCTTTCCCAGTCTTTGCAGATTGGCTCTGTGCTGGAGCTCTCCTTCGGTGCTCAGCCCATCTTACAGTGAGCCTAGAGATCAGCCCCGTGTGACAGGTTATGGTACTGTCAGGTCTTTTATGAATATGTATCTTGCCCTTGGAATGTGTGGCCTTATAAATTCCCCTGTGTACACCGATGCTCAGAATGCTTCACTTTCCCCAAGAAATTCTCCACTGCCTTTCCTCCTGGTTCCAGGTGTTCTACTGAATGTCTCAACCTTAATCTTCTGCAAATGGCTGTGATTTGATTGTTTTCTTAAAGTGTTTTAGCAGCCTTGCCTGCCCCTTCTCCATCCAGAATTTCTGGGACAGGTGAGACAGAGATCAGCACCTTTTATAGGTTATACAAACAACCACAAGACATATTGAAACATATGGAACATATTGGAACAGATAGACAGTAAGGGGTATCTGCTCCATTTGAAACTCAAGATCAAGTACCTGCACTATGAATGCAAACTGCTGCACTGCTGATCCAGAGAGGGGTTGGGGGAAGGCTAACAATTGGGCTTAATTTTTGTTTTCTTGTTTAGATCATCTGGATGGCTTACTGATGAGAAATGCTACTATCTAGTAGATTTTTTTAATTACCTATCTATCAGATCTAATTATATGGTATTTTCTTTATGGTCAGTGTTTGAATCTAATATTTTAAGAAAATGATTGAAATTGTACATTCCTACAGAGTTATCGTATAAGACTGCACTTACCTGTCATGTTTTAATAGTGAATATTATCCTTTCCGTGGGAGGTTAATTCAGGAGATCAGAAAACTGACCTTCTATTTTATAGTTGTTCCTTTATTCTTTTTGAGACAAGATTTGTATTGTCTTTTTTAACATAATTACAACTATTCTTGCTATGTCCATTCAGAAACTGAATCGTTTCATATGTCATTGAATCTAATGAGCTAATATGTTATTTTGGATTCTTTATAAACATATTTTGAAATGTGAGAATAAGCTGTAATTTCCAAAAGTGATTTTTTGAGAAACTCACAACTATGTTGTGGAAAATTATTTAGGCAAGAAGTTTTCTCAATGGCATAAAAAATAGAAAATCCACCATACCCAGAATATTGACTGTGAATGCAAAATATCTTGATAATGGTTTATCTATTAGTAAAATACAGTGCATAAATATAAAATGGAGAAATATGCTCAAAGGCATTTGATAGGATACAGTGCATAAATATAAAATGGAGAACTATGCTCAAAGATATTTCATGAAATCAAACACATATTTCTGATAAAAGTTGTAGGAGACTAAACTAGACAAAAAGAAAGCATTGCTAAATCAGGAACTCATATGCTACTCAATGATGAAACTCTTAGGTTCTTTCATTAAAATCTGGAATATGAGAGAATATACTATACATTGCTATTGTTAAGGAACCAAGAAATATAGTTAGCACAACTATTATTGGATTATTTAGATGTCTACCTATAGAATTAGAGAAAATAAATGAAGCCTTACCAGAAATTGTAATAAAGTGATGTAAACTGTTTGATAATTTTATCTATAATGTAGCGACTGCTTTGAAAATATACTTGAAATATTGAAATGTTAAATGTAGCAGGAGAAAGGTGCTTGTATGCTTGCTTTCAACTTTTTCAACTAATTCACATCAAATGACACCCTGGATACAGTATAATCTTAAGTAAAAAGCAAGTGAAAGCCATAGATCAAAATGCAGGCAGATTGCTCATTAATCACATTGTAATTAATTAGCGAACTCAACTGGTAAAAAACAGAAATGAAGACAGTTACAGAAAATAAATGCTATTTATTACATCCCCCTTTTATGCCCCTGTGTCACATATGGATGTGCTCAGCTAATCAGGTGCTGCAGGTTGAATTGTGTCCCTCCAAAAGATGTGCTGAAGTCCTAATCCCTGGTAGTTGTATATGTGATCTTTGGAATTAGCTCTTTGCAAATGTGATCAAGTTAAAATGAGGTCAAACTGGATTAGGGTGGGCCCTAAATCCAATGACTGGTGTCCTTATAAGAAAGCCATGTAAAGACACAGGAACACATAACCACACAGAGGGAAGGCCAGGTGGTGTTGGAGGTAGAGATAGGAGTGATATTTTTATAAACCGAGCAATGACAATAAATGCCAGCAATCACCACAAAGTACAAGAGTCAAGGAAAAATTCTTCCCCAGAGCCTTCAGAAGGAGCATGGCCCTTATGAAAACTTTATTTCAAGCTTCTAACTTGCAGAACCGTGAGACAATAAATTTCTGTTGTTTTAAGCCCACGAGTTTGTGGTCCTTTGTTTCAGAAGCCTAGGAAACCAATGCACCAGGAAAACGGTTTTTTTGTAAACATCACCTAAAAGAGCTCTATACAGAAGACAGCCCTTCTAGCTTTTATTTTAACTCTTCTCAAATATTCCTTTTGCTACATTAAATTGGAGATTACAACTCCCAGTAAGCAACTATGCATGAAGATAGTGGAAAAGCAGTTCGTTAATGGATCTCAGTCACCTATGAGGAATGGTGAACTTGGGACAGTCAAGAAGAGCATTTGGAAGAGTCTGTACTGTGAACTATTGAATTTCACACACAAACACTTCCTCTTAGAAAACCAACCAATCCAATCAAGATAATTCCATGAAAACAGCTACTCTGAACTACATGAATGCTTTTTTGAAAAATATGAATTGAGGCAGAGAGTTTTTAGGAAATCCTGAAATTCATGTATTAAAAGGGAACCTATAAGAGCCCATGTGGATAATGAGGAGAACAAGGATGATCCTCTGCTTTGTTTATTATAAAATTTTGGACCTAGTAGATACATCCTCAGGAAAAAATCAAAACAAAGCAAAAAACAAATGACCAGTAATCAAATCAAGGGACTATTGTGGCATTAAAAGTGGATTTTTTTCTATAAAGCTAAATAAACTGTGTATGTCTGAAAATAATACCACTCAGACAATTGAAAATATTAGATTCTATCTCCTTGGTTTTCCAAAGGCAAATGTAATATGATAAAATGTGACTGAAGTAGGAGTGAAAGACAATTTTAAGAATAAAAAGACCTAGCTGAAAAAATAAAATAATGGAAGATAAAAAAAAAAAAAAAAAACAAAGCTAATATCCACATGGGGGGTATTCATTATGTGGAAAAGATTGCTGTGTATAAGAATCAGATAAACATAGGTTCAAACTGAGACCCTCTATATATCAACTATGTAATATTGGGCAAGTTATTTATATCTCTGTAGCTTAATTTACTTCCACTTAAAAAACATACAAAAAACTGCTTAGCTCAAAGTATTGCATGTGTATGTACTTGTGCACATTCACATGTGTGTAAAAATTTAATTAAAGATACATGTGAACAATTAGCATAGTTCTAGTTTAAAATTAAAATAAGTATTTTGTTACTATTATTATTATTAAATAGTAAATTTCTTATTTGAGAATGTCATGAGGAATATGGATGATACAACTACCGTACAAATTACTCTGAACACCAAGTTTATGAGAACACTTGAAAATTACAACAAAATCTGATAGTTTGCAAACTCACATTCAACATATCAGCCATCAGTTAAATTGTTAAATTAATGTTGTTTAGAATCCAGCTCTGTATTTGAAAAATACACAACAAACAAGGTATAAAGAATGCATTAATTATTTGACATGTAAAACTACTAATTTGTTATGTTAACAATTAAAAGGAGAAAAATTATGGTAATATCACAGGAATCAAAAGGCATTTAATAAAATTCAGTAGTTATTCTACTAAAATGTCTAAGTAAATTTCAATAAACTATATAAATATGAAAAGAACTTTCCAGAAGAGCAAATAGCAGACATCATTCTAAAGGATGAACTGTTAATAATAATTTCATTAACATACTGAACAAGATGAGATGTGAAATACAATTTTTTTCAATTTTCTTTCTAGAATTTATAAAGAATACAATAAAAATAAAATAATTGGAATAAATAGTGTAAAATACAACTTCCAATTGATATGATCATGAACCTAGAAAAGCTACCATCTTTAGAAAACAAAACAAAAAACAAAAAAAACAAAACAAAACAAAAAAACCCACAAACTACTCAATCTTTGAGGGCATTTAATATTTTGTGTCATTAGTTATAAGATAAAATGGAAAAATCAAAAGGTTTTCTCTATTTTTACCATAACAGTTACAGAAGGGAAATTTTAAATACACATCTATTCTACTCTTGAGAACTACATTACATAAATATGAGAAGAGGCACATTTAATAAGAAAGGTAGCTACTATAAAAATTCTAAAGTATGTATTTAAGAATATAAATTAAAATAACTGAATAATGGAAATAATAGCATGTTTTGTTTGGAAAAAATTATGTTTAAAACTAATAATTCTCCCCAAACTACTATATTTACACTGTAATTCCAAGGAGAATTTATATGTAAATACTGTAATTTCAATTAGAATTTCTTTTATATTTGGTAAAAATAAGTTAAAGTTCATATGGTTTGAAAAACATCCGAAAATAGAAGAAATTTACTAATAGAGATATCAACCTTTAACAACAAAAAATTATATTTGGGAAAAGATAGTCAAATAAATTCGTATAAAATAGTAGAAAATCCAAAAATAAGTTCCAGTGTATTAATAAATTTATTTTATGATAAAGTTGGCATTTCAGTTAAAGGAGAAAATGATGTGTCATTGTACAATTTATGCAAACAGGAGTTCTGGATAGATTTTTTATCCAATGTCCCACTTTAGCACTCTGCATACAGTGTACACTCAGTGGTAGTGGTGATGACAAACCCAAATTATCATTGACCATGAGGTTTGAATTGGATGATTGACCAATCAGTGTAGTTTTCCACCTGAGATAATTAAAAGAACTGTGCGTGTGTGTGTGTGTATACACACACACACACACACACATATATATATGGCATGGAAATAGCCTTTAGCCCTTTTGACATTCCAGCAACGCTTTCACCTTTGATATTTAAAATGACTTTCTCTTCATTTCTCCTACAGTAAAACTGTTGCCACTTTCATACCAGAGTTACTAACCATATTTTGGGGTGAATTGGTAATGATATACAGCTTAACGAATTATTTAAAATTTTGTGGCATATTTTCCCACATACAAATAACAATCACTAGCTTCTATCTTGTAAAATTCCAGTTTCTGTTGCAAAATGCAAATTGACCATTATATTTAATGAAAAATAAACTTCAAAACATAATGTTATATGAATTTATTTTTGATAAGCTGAAAAACATGAATTCTGTGGTTAAATTGATTTTATTTTCCAAATAATACTTTTTAACAATTTGTATTTCAACCATAAATGTAGAGTGGAGGCAGCAGTGGACCAGAAGGAACTCACTAAAGTGTGAGAGGAGAAAGATACTTACCTCCTTGATCTCTAAGCCTCAGCGGTTTCCTCAAACAGCATTTCTTCAAGTGGGCTCCACAGTCCTGGGTATCACAGGATGCATTCAAGGGTCCCCAGGTCAAAACTATTTTCAAAATAATACTAAGAGTTCACTTGTTTTTCCATTGTGTTGACATTTGCATTCATGGCACAAAAGAAATCATGAGTAAATCAACTAAAGTCTTAGCTGAAATCAAGGCAGTGACATCAAATTGTGCCAGGAGTCACTGTATTCTTCAACTCCATTCACTCTCAGTCAAAAAGGAAATAATTTCATTTTCATTTAAGATGCCCCTTGATGAATCAGTGCAATTTGTTTTAATTTTATTAAGTTTTGGCCCTTGAGCACGTGCATTTTTAATCTTCTATGTGAGGAAATAGCGAGCATGCATAAAGCGCTTCTGCTGCATATTAAAGTATGGGAATTGCCTCGAGAAAGAACACTTGTACAGTTGTTTGATTTGTGAGCAGAACTAGCTGTTTGATCATTGGGACACTATTTTCACTGGCGAGAAGGACTGAAAAACAAACTATGTTTATTCAAAGTTAGGTGTTGACAGACATTTCCACGAAATGAATAAAGTGAGTATGTGTGAAGATTTAATTAGATAATACATGTAATGTATTGAGGGTAATACTTCGAGTTAAAAGAAGTGATAACAATCATAGTAATATTGTGAAAATAAATACCTACTGTGCATGTGAAAATTTGAATTTTGTAAAACTTGTATGTGACAATGTGAACTTGATCCCTCCCCAATACTCAAAGACTTTCTGACAAAGTAGGTTGTGATAATAACAAATGCCATTTTGTGATATTTTGTAAGCAAATGTGTCAACATTTGAAAGATTTGCATAACCAATATAGATACAATCAAAGTACAAGATTGAAAAGTGGATTATAATAAAACAGGGCATGAATAGTTCATTGATTTGTTTTCAGACTCCAGGTTACAAGGAACGTTTAACAACCACTTGTCAAGTTTTTGGTATAGTGTCAAAGAGAATATCTGCAACTACCTAAAAAGATATTAAAATATCTGTTAGAGAAGTCACAAAATCTGTTAAGCTGTCATCGCCCAGCTCTCACCTACCCCCACCTCTTTCTCTGGGGAAGTCACAAACACAGGCTAAGCAGCCATTATCTAGCCATCCCTAACCCCCAGCTCCTTTTCTATCCTCTGTCATTCCAAACCTGGGGGAGATGTTAAGTCTAATTAAAAGTTCCTGCCAGGCCTTAAACCCAGAAACCAGGAACAAGCAGCCACAAGTGCTTATCAGAACATGAATTCTCAGTGGCAGGGCCCTCCCCCAAAGTGGATAGAAACCACACTCCGTCAGTATAGATTGGTCTCTCTTCTCCAGCACAAAGTGGGGTGTGCAGAGCTGTCACCTATTGACCCCCATCTGGAGCAATTTTCAGCCTCCCTGGGGGACTTCTTCCCCAGCTCTTTCGGCCTCTGTGTTGTGCAAATGATGAGGAGATTTGCCTTTCTTGGATTCTTTATTCCATACAATAACCGAATCATTTGCTGAAAATTTCGGTTGTGCCTTGAACCTGTGTTCCTATGATGCACTGTTGTAGCAACTCACTCCACAATACATCCCCCTTCCAACTGTACATCTGTGTGAGGTCTGCATTTTTTATTTACTCTAATACTGAAGCAAATATGAAAAAATATTTATCTAACATATATTTACTATCTAATTTAATATTATCAAATATCTATTGTCCAGATATTAAAGACATTTGCAAAAATAGAAAACATTGCCATTCTCACTAAGTCCTTTCTTGTTTTGGAAAATAAAGCCATTTTTCACATAAATAGGTAATTTATATTAATGTGTAATGGTCTTTTATCATTATTTTAAATGAATTAATAAGTATTTAAATTTTTTCTTAGTTTTAATATCTTACACATTCCCTATTTATAGTTATAACCTATATAAACAATATCTCTTTGGTCCTTTGATAATTTTTAAGAATGTAAAGGGTCACAAGACCAAAGTTATAGTTTTTGGTTTTATTTTTACTTTCCTTTGTAATCACATTTTTTTTTGTAATCCATAATATGAAAATAATTGCTTTAGAATGATTTATTTAAAGATTATAAGAGTTTCTGTGGAGGAAGTTACTATACGGTATATAGTGAAAACAGGCTCAGGCAAAACAGATATTCTCAGCAAATAACCACTTTATCACCTACACAGCACAAAGGATCCAAAAGAGCAGGGGGAAGGTCTCTTGATGGCTGTCTCCCAGTAGATGGCAGCTCCAAATGCTGCACTTTGTGCTGTCCGAGAGCTGCGTAATTGTATACTCCAGCGGGAGAGGGCCCTGCCACTGAGCAAAAAGCATGTCAAGCAACCATTGTGCAGAGTCCCTACTCTGATAAGCAACTTATTCCCAGTTTATTACAAGGAAGTCAGTTGTTCCCAGCTTTGGGTTTAAGGTATGGTCAGCCCATTCCATTAGACCTAACATCTCTTCTGGGCAGTGAAATGGAAACCTAGTGAAACCTGTGCACACAGAGAAAAGGACAGTGGTAGGCAAGGGCTGGAAGATAGCTGCTGAGTGTGATTTCTCCAGCAGTTTCTTCGAAAGTATATTATATAAATTTCACAGTATCATCCATTTACAAACATTTTATTTATATTTTAATTTGAAACAAATATAAGCTGAATGTTAGCATTTCCAGATACAACATCCATGATAACAGCCTACTTAAATTACTAATTTTCTAAGACTTTATATATATTAGTGGTAATTATTCCTTTCATTTGTCATAGGTTCCCTCCAGGATTCAGCAAGGAAGGTATAAGCAACAAGTTTCTGAATCACATACTAACTGTTAGTAGACAGGCTGGACAATGGGGAATTGTAAATTCTATCTCCACCAACAAGGATGAGATAGTATGAGCAAAGCTTGGTGCCATTTGCTTTAATACCTTGTCTATAAAATGGGAATGATGCCAATGGCTCCCTGTGGGGCTCTGAGAATGAAAGGTTTCTGAAGTACTGTGATATGCTCAGATTTGAAGCGTCACCCTGGAGCAATGTATTATTAAGCATTTGTCAAATTGTGAAAGTGTAAGTCAGTCCGAAGGAAGACTATCATCACAAATGTGATTCTTTCTATGGAGGGGACCTTAAGTATCACATCCCATTGAGTCCTGGAAGTAGAGAGGTTCAGTAGTTATTTTTAGATCACTGCATATTTCAAAAAAATGCTAAAACTATCATTTGATTCTTCTAAGAAACAGTGGAGATTAGAATAAGGTGTTAACACTGATTTTGTCCTTTTCCACCTTCCTCAGCAAATCCCTCCCCACCCTTTTCCAGACAATTCCACACATGTGGACCCATTCAGGGACATCCCATCTAATGCAAGACATCAATCCAGTCCCAACAGGAATTGAATTTTCTGCTGTGCTTTAAGATATGATTGACCTGGCCTGTGTATTTTTGCTAAAGTGAATCAGATTGAGAGGAAACAGCCAGATTTTAGCCCTGCTACTGGAGTGAAGGACTTGATAAGAGGAAAAATATGGGCATTTGTTCTGAAATAAAGTTTAGTATGACAGATAACCTGTGATATCTAAAGGAAGCATGATAATAGATTGTTTTCTAAGCATGATATTGGGATTCTGGGCAACTTGAAGTCATCAAGGAATCTCATTAGACAGGAGTAAGAGTTAAAGTGTGCACTGGCAGAATCATTTCTCCCACAGAATACATATTCACATCTTCATCTGCATTCCTGTGGGTATGGACCCATTTTTAGTAGGTGCTTTGAAGATGTTTTCGTTAGTTAAGTTATGGCCAAATTGAATCAGGCCGGGTCTTCATCTATATAAAGAGAGGAAATTCAAATGCAGTCAGTCAGAAGCTAGGAGTCAGAGAGGAGAGAGAAGTCGCCGTGTGATGGAGGACAGCCACCTCCAGCATCCTGCCAAATCTGGGAGAAAGCATGGCCTTGCCAGCATCTTGATTTGGGACTTTTAGCTCTAAACTGTGAGCCAATAAATTCTTGTTGTTTAACCCAACCCAGTCTGTGGTATTTGTCATACCATCCCTGCCAGACTAAGGCAGAGTGGAAATAGTGTTGAGGCTAGGAAGTGCATAATAGAAGGAAATTCTTTGTGCAGTGTTTAAGCTCTTCAACATCTGTTGTCATTTTCATAATTAGAGTCAGGTCAGTAATAATATTTATGATAACTTTTTTATCTTATTCATCCCTTTCTGTGTTTAAAGCACCTTTATAGATGTTTTATATTTATTAGCTTATTTAAAACTTATAACCAATTATATAGATAAGAAAACTGAGGCCAAAAGTATTGTTTGACCTAACTGCTCACAGAGACTAAGTGAGCAATTTATTTGCTACAATAATTTCAATTTAAATCTTTGTGAGTTTAACACCAACATTGATTTTTTTCCTACTGCAATGAAGTATCTTCAGAATCATTGACATCAAATGAAAATGGAAAATTGGAGGTTATGAAAATGTTGACTTAAAAAGAAAAGTACCTCAAATAAGACCTGGCAACTGGAGCTTCTTCCATCAAAAAGTTTTAAACGTTCAAGAAAGGCTGCAGTGCCTCAAATGACATTCCCTGGGAGGGGACACTAGTCACAGATATATTTTCCACCAGACATGATACATTGTGGTAGGCAGAATAATGGTCCCTAGAAGATGTCCACATCCTAATCTTGAGAGCTATGCGTATGTTACTTTACACAACGAGAGTCTTTGCAGATTAAGTCAAGGGCTTTGAGAGAGGAAGATTTTTTTCTGGATTTTAAGGGTGGTCCCAAGTCATCACAGTGTACTTTTAAGTGAAAGAAGGAGACAGAAGAGTCAAAGTCAGAGAAGAATGTGTGATGGCAGAAGCAGTAGTCGGAGTAATGGGACTGTGAAGACGGGAGGGGAGCGTGAACTGACGAATCAGTGCCACGACTGAAGCTGGAACAGACCAGGAGCAGGTTCTCCGCCACAGCCTCCAGAAGGAATGGAGCCCTGTTGAAACCTTTATATTAGCCTATAAGACCCTTTTTGGATTTCTGACCTCCCAAACTGTAAGATAATAAATTTGTGTTCAGTCAAATTAGTAAATTTGTGGTAATTTATTACAGCAGCAGTGGGAACCAACAAATACATCAACACTACCGTCTTGTTTAAACATACTTTCCAATTCAGTTTTAGTTCACAGGCTTTGGACTCTAGATAGCAGATGTAGACTCTCTGTCTAAACCATTCTAGTCTGGTTTAAAATATTGTACGTTTATTGTATTTTCAAGTTTGTAGTATTTTGACCTAAAACTGTATTGGGTTTTCTGTGGTGGACCCAATAAATGACTCTCCTTCCCTGCTAATATCTGAATAAGTTTAGAAAAAAAGAATAAAGATGGGGATGATATAGCACCTTAATTAAAATTAGAGGCCAGTACAATTTCATAAATAAAAATTTTGAAATTAGTTCCACTATATCCCTACTGTGGTCTTTAAAAATGCTGAGTACTGCATTTTTCCAACATAGTTTTGCCTGAGATAACTAGTTTAGGAACTGTGGGTTAGATTGTTTTCTGAAGTTCATGGGTCTTGTGTCTTTGTTATGACACTCTAGTGTGTCCTTTTAAGGCTTGAGACTCTTTAAAGGTGAGGCTACTGAGAGATTTGCAATTAAATTAATACAATTCGCTGGACCCTAGAGGAACTATATCAAGCCCAGGCCAGCGCAACCCGTTTCACTCTGTCTTTGGGAAACCCCTGGAAGACTCTAAGCTGAGCAAGAAATTGGGTACTATTGTTTCGCATTTAAATTTAATTTAGACTGTAGACACAGAGCTTTTAATGTTCAAGGTTTAAAGCACATGATCTTCAACACTAAGTCCTTTGATCTCTGGTTTAAGTTTTCAAAGGGATTTAATTTTTTATCTAGAATTTCTCCTTGGGAAATTCACAACAGGAAGGAATTTGCGTTAAAATTTGGTTCATCTCAATATTTGTTCATATTTTATTATTTATCTTACTGTGGCCATTTATTCTCAGTTTTATGTAAAGCTCTGCTTAAAACTGCAAGAAACACAGCTGGAAAGTGTACTTATAGAGTGAGTTCTGGACCATGCCTATACTGCACTTTGCAGTTGCCTAACTTGGAAAGAGTGACAACTGCTGTTCCAAACTGGACGTAATAACAAGAGAGAAGCCCTGGTGGATTGGCAGGAACATTAATCTGGCAAGTCTTTATATTGAGAGGGCTCTGCTTTTCAGATGGAAACTTCATAGTGTGTGCATGTGCATGTGTGAATGCAGACACTGTACATAGATTAGTTAATCCAAAAATCTACATGTATTTTTGTGATACATACACTTACAGAAGAGCTTTGTATACTTTTTTCCCTAAAATATATGTACAGAGTGTCCATGCACTGTATATGCTTATAGGTTGGCAGTGTGGGATAAAACAAATTGGGGAGGTATTTCCAGGTTTGAGTGCAGCTTTTCCTTGGCATGGGCTTAGAGAACAGTTCTGATCCATTTCAGAGCATGCTGACAATAAAGGATGGAGCACATACCAGGGTCCTGGGGAAGATCTGAAGGAGGCAGTGTTGGGGGAACAGCCTAGAAAGGGCAGCAGAAAACCAGAGATTTCTCTGATGTATAAATTTGGTAAAAAATAACCATGCATGATTAGCTCAGCTATTTGTTCTTCTTCTGGAGGGGAATCCTGCTCAGATCATTCTCATTTTCTCCATGCAGTAAGTCTTACCTGGGTAGCTCACCGTATCAAGACTCCTGGTCCAGTCAAGACTATAACTGAGTAGTAAATGTTTCTAATTCTGCTTGGTGACTGTAAGATATAAAGAGCATCTCCCAATCCAGCCTCTAATTTTAATTAAGGTGATATATCAGCCCCATCTTTATTTTTTATTTCCAAACTTATTCAGACATCAGCAGGGAAGGAGAGTGTCATTTAATGGGCCCACCACAGAAACTCCAATACAGTTTTATATCAAATACTAAAGTCTAAACTACAATTAATGTACAATATTTTAAACCAGACTAGAAGGGTTGGAAAAATGAGTGTGTGCATGCACATACACACACATGCAAGCATGTACACACATCTATTCTGGAACTGAGTGGCTTTGTTCTGTGCTTTTTATTTGAGCTACTGAACTTCAAAAAAATTATACAGTTGCTGAAGGAAATGCTAAGAGTAGAACTTGAGCAGAAACATGAATGCAGTCTCATCAGAGGAAACCTATTGCAAGGCCAGAAACAAGAAAAAATAAGTGGGAAAGCGCTATAAGGAACAAAAACAAACAAACAAACAACCCTGATGGGAAGTCACTGGAAAATGGGCTTGCATTTTGAATCAGTGTAATTTCCTGGAAATACCACTCTCCCTGTTTAAGTACCAATGACATAAGGTTCAATGACAAAATCTTTAGCATTATAGCAGGTTTTCTTACATTGGGTTTCTTGATCCATGCTGGCACATTTGCACAATGTGATGCCCTAGTGTTAATGGAGAGTGCAGGGGGTAATATCCATGTTAAGTGTTTTGCAGAGGGGAAACAGTCCACCTGTTAATATAGAAAAGCTTATGAACAAACACCCAAAGCACTTTAGAAGCAGAGACTCATGGAGAAAGTACAGCAGGAAACATGGCTAATCAATTGTCTGATTTCTGTCTTCTGTGCATCTTTTCCACTGCGCTGAATACAGAATGTTTCTATAATGAGTCCAACTTGGAGCAACGTTGCATATTTTCAGGAACATTTCTGAGGTCATGTCTATGTCACATTCAAGATATGAAGAGATTATGAAATAGTTAGAAAAATAGATTAATAAAACATTTATCCTGGAAATTTAGGATAAAAATGATTTCAGCCCCCCAAAATGCAGTACTCTGGTAAATGCCATAGCCCTCTCATAGGCTTTGTTTTCAATAACTCCTCACTTCAGCTGAAACCAGTCTTTAATGTTCTATCACGAGCCCAATGCAGCACCATGATGATGTGCTGCAGATTTGAAAATTGTAATGACACAAATGTTAAAACCTCTGAAAATGAGAAAATTGCTTGAATAATGTAAGAACAACTGAAGGCAATGGCAGCATAGTGTAATGTTAATGAGAACTGAATCTGGAGTCACACTTTCTGAGATTAATTTCTACCTCTGCTGCATTGGTGCTATGATACGAAGTAAATTCTCTACCTTCCTTTCTTCGGCTTCAAAATGAGAATAAGAGTACTTGTTTTCAGCTCATAGGGGGGATATGAGGAGGATGTGGTTAAATATGAGCAACAGTGTTTGGTGCAAGTAAGCAATATATGCAAGCGTTAAATAAATGTTAAAAATCAAAAGTCTACGGAGAGTCCTATGTTACTTTATAAGACTTTCTGTGATCTTCCTACCAAGCCCAGACTTCTTGGTATTGTCATCATGCTCTATATTTCTGCTTTGATAGAATTTTCAAATCTTAAGTATTTTTATTTATTGTTTAGCCCTTAATAGGGTATAAGAACCAAGAGGTAGGAACATTGGCTATCTTATTACTTGTTGATTACCTGATGGCTAGCAGAGTGCCTGACACATATTAATAGGTCAATGAATATTTGTGAATGAATGATTCAAAATTGACTCATGGTGCAGACTATCCCTGATGGATAAAAGTAACTAGAATTGTACCTGGAACTAGTAGGCACTCACTGTTTCTTAAATTGAATAGAATAATCTCTACCCAAAGCTATTCAGGGAAAAGGTCTGAAAGCTCCTAAATGCTTTCATGTGGACCATATAATATTTTAGTTGTAGTCATGAATGTGAGGGGCACATTGCATAAAGTTGGAAGAAAATACACTGAGTTCTGGCCATGCCTGTTCCCTTCCTGAATCACCTTGAATGTTCAAAAGTGTAGGAGCTGATTTTCCAATTTAAGCACTGGTGGGGTTGCAGGGTCATGGTAATTCCATATTACTAGAGGTTACCACTGTTCAGATTACAATTAAATATATATTTTTTCTGATTTCAGACATTGTAGAGAAATAGGTAGCTTACATACTCACATATATTTTTGGAATGAGATATACATCCAGAAAAGTTTCATTTCATTTTTTTAAATTAATATGCAGTACATTTTATTATTTTGGTGTACAGTTCTATGAATTTTAACAAACACATAAATTTGTTTAACCACCACCATAATCAGGATACAGAACAACTCCTTCTGCTCAAAATACTCCCTTATGCTATCCATTCATAGTCATACTCTCCCCAACCCTAAACCTTTGGGACCACTGATATGTAACTGTAATTTTGTGTTTTTGACAATTTTGTCTTTGAGACAGTGTAACCAGAGGTTGAAGGAAGTCTATTGAGTCATTCACTCCCTTCTTTGTCTGCATCCTGGTTATATGCCACTAATATACAACTGGTTTTGTAGGCTACAACCACTCATGGAGATTATTCATTTATTTATTTGTTTGTTTGTTTATTTATTAGGATTTTAAATATAATCTATCAGAATTGTAGAGGGAGGGCCAGGACCATGCGTTTTGTTTAAGTCTTCATAAGAGATTCTGATGATCATACCGGGTTAAGATTGACTGCTCCAAATTTTTGAAATAGAAACTCAGAGCCACACTGACTAATATGCCACCTAAAACAAGATGATATTGGTGAACTTGTTGGTACAGTATGCCATGTCATCTTAATCTTAAAATATATATTGCTTGGTTAACCTGGAAGTATTTCCTTCATATTTAAGTATTGAAAATCATACTATTTCCTATATGCCATCAGTTTCATTACTAAATAAAAAAAGGTAATAGTAATTTGTATTTGATCATTAAAAACATTAAAGTTGACTCTGGTGTAGACTCTGGAGTCAACGAAAATTGACTTGGGTTGAGACATGTGGCTGTGACTCTGTGTTCCTCCCATGGAGTCCATGCACTGAAACGTTCTGTAAGGGAAGTGATAGATCGGGGCAGCACTCCTCTAATAATTGTCATCTTGCCGTGATCAAGCACACATTCAATTTTTCAGTCTTCTGTAGAATCCATTTTTGTATCAAATTGACTGAGAAACTAAACTTAGTATATCAGCCCATTTCTTTCAGTAGTTTTCCTATCAAATGTGTCAGTTCTGTGATTTGCCGCTCCGTGATGTATTTATTTAAATAAAAAAGTACATGTGAGCCTCCTATTGCAGCTAAAATTCTCTCTGGAAAGATTTTCCTATTTTCATACTCTAATAAGTCGAGGGTGATATTTTGTATGGTGAAGTGAGATGTGCTATTTAAATTATATGTATGTTTCACTGGAAATAAGTATAAACTTGGACTACTATGTCTGACCCACTGCTTAGAAGAGCAACCAAAAAGAGGTAACAGAAGCGGGGCAAGATGGCAGACTGGTGAGCTGTATGTTTTAGTTACTCCTCCAGGAAAGTAGGTAGAAAGCCAGGAACTGCGTGGACTGGACACCACAGAGCAATCTGACTTTGGGCATAATTCATACAACACTCATGAAAACGTGGAACTGCTGAGATCAGCGAAATCTGTAAGTTTTTGCGGCCAGGGGACCTGCGCCCCTCCCTGCCAGGCTCAGTCCCGTGGGAGGAGGGGCTGTCAGCTCCGGGAAGGAGAAGGGAGAACTGCAGTGGCAGCCCTTATTGGAATCTCATTCTACTGATCCAAACTCCAACCATAGAGAAACTGAGACCAGACACCAGAGAATCTGAGAGCAGCCAGCCCAGCAGAGAGGAGACAGGCATAGAGAATAAAAACAACACGAAAAACTCCAAAATAAAAGCGGAGGATTTTTGGAGTTCTGTTGAACATAGAAAGGGGAAGGGCCCTGAGGCGCATATGCAAATCCCGAAGAAAAGCTGATCTCTCTGCCCTGTGGACCTTTCCTTAATGGCCCTGGTTGCTTTGTCTCTTAGCATTTCAATAACCCATTAGATCTCTAAGGAGGGCCCCCTTTTTTTTTTTTAATCCTTTTGTCTTTTTCTAAAACAATTACTCTAAGAAGCCCAATACAGAAAGCTTCAAAGACTTGCAATTTGGACAGGTCAAGTCAAGAGCAGAACTAGGAGAGCTCTGAGACAAAACGCAATAATCCAGTGGCTGAGAAAATTCACTAAACACCACAACTTCCCAAGAAAAGGGGGGTGTCCGCTCACAGCCATCATCCTGGTGGACAGGAAACACTCCTGCCCATCGCCAGCCCCATAGCCCAGAACTGCCCCAGACAACCCAGTGTGACGGAAGTGCTTCAAATAACAGGCACACACCACAAAACTGGGCGTGGACATTAGCCTTCCCTGCAACCTCAGCTGATTGTCCCAGAGTTGGGAAGGTGGAGCAGTGTGAATTAACAATGCCCCATTCAGCCATCATTTCAGCAGACTGGGAGCCTCCCTAGACAGCCCAGCAGCCCAGAACTGCCCTGGGGGGACGGCACTCACCTGTGACATAGCACAGTCATCCCTCAACAGAGGACCCGGGGTGCACGGCCTGGAAGAGGGGCCCACTTGCAAGTCTCAGGAGCCATACGCCAATACCAAGGACTTGTGGGTCAGTGGCAGAGACAAACTGTGGCAGGACTGAACTGAAGGATTACACTATTGCAGCAGCTTTAAAACTCTAGGATCACCAGGGAGATTTGATTGTCAGAGCAACCCCCCCTCCCTGACTACGCAGAAACACGCCCCATACACAGGGCAGGCAACACCAACTACACACGCAAGCTTGGTACACCAATTGGACCCCACAAGACTCACTCCCCCACTCATCAAAAAGGCTAAGCAGGGGAGAACTGGCTTGTGGAGAACAGGTGGCTCGTGGACGCCACCTGCTGGTTAGTTAGAGAAAGTGTACTCCACGAAGCTGTAGATCTGATAAATTAGAGATAAGGACTTCAATTGGTCTACAAATCCTAAAAGAACCCTATCAAGTTCAGCAAATGCCATGAGGCCAAAAACAACAGAAAATTATAAAGCATATGAAAAAACCAGACGATATGGATAACCCAAGCCCAAGCACCCAAATCAAAAGACCAGAAGAGACACAGCACCTAGAGCAGCTACTCAAAGAAATAAAGATGAACAATGAGACCATAGTACGGGAGACAAAGGAAATCAAGAAGACCCTAGAAGAGCATAAAGAAGACATTGCAAGACTAAATAAAAAAATGGATGATCTTATGGAAATTAAAGAAACTGTTGACCAAATTAAAAAGATTCTGGACACTCATAGTACAAGACTAGAGGAAGTTGAACAACGAATCAGTGACCTCGAAGATGACAGAATGGAAAATGAAAGCATAAAAGAAAGAATGGGGAAAAAATTGAAAAAATCGAAAAGGACCTCAGGGATATGACAGATAATATAAAACATCCAAATATAAGACTCATTGGTGTTTCAGAAGGGGAAGGAAAGGGTAAAGGTCTCAGAAGAGTATTCAAAGAAAGTGTTGGGGAAAACTTCCCAAATCTTCTAAACAACATAAATACACAAATCATAAATGCTCAGCGAACCCCAAATAGAATAAATCCAAATAAACCCACTCCGAGACATATACTGATCACACTGTCAAACACAGAAGAGAAGGAGCAAGTTCTGAAAGCAGCAAGAGAAAAGCAATTCACCACATACAAAGGAAACAGCATAAGACTAAGTAGTGACTACTCAGCAGCCACCATGGAGGCGAGAAGGCAGTGGCACGATATATTTAAAATTCTGAGTGAGAAAAATTTCCAGCCAAGAATACTTTATCCAGCAAAGCTCTCCTTCAAATTTGAGGGAGAGCTTAAATTTTTCACAGACAAACAAATGCTGAGAGAATTTGCTAACAAGAGACCTGCCCTACTGGAGATACTAAAGGGAGCCCTACAGACAGAGAAACAAAGAAAAGACAGAGAGACTTGGAGAAAGGTTCAGTACTAAAGAGATTCGGTATGGGTACAATAAAGGATATTAATAGACAGAGGGGAAAAATATGACAAACATAAACCAAAGGATAAGATGGCTGATTCAAGAAATGCCTTCACGGTTATAACGTTGAATGTAAATGGATTAAACTCCCCAATTAAAAGATATAGATTCGCAGAATGGATCAAAAAAAAATGAACCATCAATATATTGCATACAAGAGACTCATCTTAGACATAGGGACACAAAGAAACTGAAAGTGAAAGGATGGAAAAAAATATTTCATGCAAGCTACAGCCAAAAGAAAGCAGGTGTAGCAATATTAATCTCAGATAAAATAGACTTCAAATGCAGGGATGTTTTGAGAGACAAAGAAGGCCACTACATACTAATAAAAGGGGCAATTCAGCAAGAAGAAATAACAATCGTAAATGTCTATGCACCCAATCAAGGTGCCACAAAATACATGAGAGAAACACTGGCAAAACTAAAGGAAGCAATTGATGTTTCCACAATAATTGTGGGAGACTTCAACACATCACTCTCTCCTATAGATAGATCAACCAGACAGAAGACCAATAAGGAAATTGAAAACCTAAACAATTTGATAAATGAATTACATTTAACAGGCATATACAGGACATTACATCCCAAATCACCAGGATACACATACTTTTCTAGTGCTCATGGAACTTTCTCCAGAATAGATCATATGCTGGGACATAAAACAAGCCTCAATAAATTTAAAAAGATTGAAATTATTCAAAGCACATTCTCTGACCACAATGGAATACAATTAGAAGTCAATAACCATCAGAGACTAAGAAAATTCACAAATACCTGGAGGTTAAACAACACACTCCTAAACAATCAGTGGGTTAAAGAAGAAATAGCAAGAGAAATTGCTAAATATATAGAGACGAATGACAATGAGAACACAACATACCAAAACCTATGGGATGCAGCAAAAGCAGTGCTAAGGGGGAAATTTATAGCACTAAACGCATATATTAAAAACGAAGAAAGAGCCAAAATCAAAGAACTAATGGATCAACTGAAGAAGCTAGAAAATGAACAGCAAACCAATCCTAAACCAAGTAGAAGAAAAGAAATCACAAGGATTAAAGCAGAAATAAATGACATAGAGAACAAAAAAACAATAGAGAGGATAAATATCACCAAAAGTTGGTTCTTTGAGAAGATAAACAAGATTGACAAACCCCTTGCTAGACTGACAAAATCAAAAAGAGAGAAGACCCATATAAACAAAATAATGAATGAAAAAGGTGACATAACTGCAGATCCTGAAGAAATTAAAAAACTTATAAGAGGATAGTATGAACAACTGTATGGCAACAAACTGGATAATGTAGAGGAAATGGACAATTTCCTGCAAACATGTGAACAACCTAGACTGACCAGAGAAGAAATAGAAGACCTCAACCAACCCATCACAAGCAAAGAGATCCAATCAGTCATCAAAAATCTTCCCACATATAAATGCCCAGGGCCAGATGGCTTCACAGGGGAATTCTACCAAACTTTCCAGAAAGAACTGACACCAATCTTACTCAAACTCTTTCAAAACATTGAAGAAAATGGAACATTACCTAACTCATTTTATGAAGCTAACATCAATCTAATACCAAAACCAGGCAAAGATGCTACAAAAAAGGAAAACTACCGGCCAATCTCCCGAATGAATATAGATGCAAAAATACTCAACAAAATACTTGCAAATCGAATCCAAAGACACATTAAAAAAAATCATACACCATGACCAAGTAGGGTTTATTCCAGGCATGCAAGGATGGTTCAACATCAGAAAATCAATCAATGTATTACAACACATTAACTAGTCAAAAGGGAAAAATCAATTGATCATCTCAATAGATGCTGAAAAAGCATTTGACAAAATCCAACATCCCTTTTTGATAAAAACACTTCAAAAGGTAGGAATTGAAGGAAACTTCCTCAACATGATAAACCCACAGCCAGCATAGTACTCAATGGTGAGAGACTGAAAGCCTTCCCTCTAAGATCAGGAACAAGACAAGGATGCCCGCTGTCACCACTGTTATTCAACATTGTGCTGGAAGTGCTAGCCAGGGCAATCCAGCAAGACAAAGAAATAAAAGGCATCCAAATTGGAAAAGAAGAAGTAAAACTGTCATTGTTTGCAGATGATATGATCTTATATCTAGAAAACCCTGAGAAATCGACGATACAGCTACTAGAGCTAATAAACAAATTTAGCAAAGTAGCGGGATACAAGGTTAATGCACATAAGTCAGTAATGATTCTATATGCTAGAAATGAACAAACTGAAGAGACACTCAAGGAAAAGATACCATTTTCAATAGCAACTAAAAAAATTAAGTACCTAGGAATAAACTTAACCAAAGATGTAAAAGACCTATACAAAGAAAACTACATAACTCTACTAAAAGAAATAGAAGGGGACCTTAAAAGATGGAAAAGTATTCCATGTTCATGGATAGGAAGACTAAATGTCATTAAGATGTCAATTCTACCCAAACTCATCTACAGATTCAATGCAATCCCAATCAAAATTCCAACAACCTACTTTGCAGACTTGGAAAAGCTAGTTATCAAATTTATTTGGAAAGGGAAGATGCCTCGAATTGCTAAAGACACTCTAAAAAAGAAAAACGAAGTGGGAGGACTTACACTCCCTGACTTTGAAGCTTATTATAAAGCCACAGTTGCCAAAACAGCATGGTACTGGCACAAAGATAGACATATAGATCAATGGAATCGAATTGAGAATTCAGAGATAGACCCTCAAATCTATGGCCGACTGATCTTTGATAAGGCCCCCAAAGTCACTGAACTGAGTCATAATGGTCTGTTCAACAAATGGGGCTGGGAGAGTTGGATATCCATATCCAAAAGAATGAAAGAGGACCCCTACCTCACCCCCTACACAAAAATTAACTCAAAATGGACCAAAGATCTCAATATAAAAGAAAGTACCATAAAACTCCTAGAAGATAATGTAGGAAAACATCTTCAAGACCTTGTATTAGGCGGCCACTTCCTAGACTTTACACCCAAAGCACAAGCAACAAAAGAGAAAATAGATAAATGGGAACTCCTCAAGCTTAGAAGTTTCTGCACCTCAAAGGAATTTCTCAAAAAGGTAAAGAGGCAGCCAACTCAATGGGAAAAAATTTTTGGAAACCATGTATCTGACAAAAGACTGATATCTTGCATATATAAAGAAATCCTACAACTCAATGACAATAGTACAGTCGGCCCAATTATAAAATGGGCAAAAGATATGAAAAGACAGTTCTCTGAAGAGGAAATACAAATGGCCAAGAAACACATGAAAAAATGTTCAGCTTCACTAGCTATTAGAGAGATGCAAATTAAGACCACAATGAGATACCATCTAACACCGGTTAGAATGGCTGCCATTAAACAAACAGGAAACTACAAATGCTGGAGGGGATGTGGAGAAATTGGAACTCTTATTCATTGTTGATGGGACTGTATATTGGTTCAGCCACTCTGGAAGTCAGTCTGGCGGTTCCTTAGAAAACTAGATATAGAGTTACCATTCGATGCAGCGGTTTCACTTCTCGGTATATACCCGGAAGATCGGAAAGCAGTGACACGAACAGATATCTGCATGCCAATGTTCATAGCAGCATTATTCACAATTGCCAAGAGATGGAAACAACCCAAATGTCCTTCAACAGATGAGTGGATACATAAAATGTGGTATATACACACGATGGAATACTACGCGGCAGTAAGAAGGAACGATCTCGTGAAACATATGACAATATGGATGAACCTTGAAGACATAATGCTGAGCGAAATAAGCCAGGCACAAAAAGAGAAATATTATATGCTACCACTAATGTGAACTTTGAAAAATGTAAAACAAATGGTTTATAATGTAGAATGTAGGGGAACTAGCAATAGAGAGCAATTAAGGAAGGGGGGAACAATAATCCAAGAAGAACAGATAAGCTATTTAACGTTCTGGGGATACCCAGGAATGACTATGGTCTGTTAATTTCTGATGGATATAGTAGGAGCAAGTTCACAGAAATGTTGCTATATTAGGTAACTTTCTTGTGGTAAAGTAGGAACATGTTGGAAGTAAAGCAGTTATCTTAGGTTAGTTGTCTTTTTCTTACTCCCTTGTTATGGTCTCTTTGAAATGTTCTTTTATTGTATGTTTGTTTTCTTTTTAACTTTTTTTTCATACAGTTGATTTAAAAAAGAAGGGAAAGTTAAAAAAAAAAAAAAGAGAAAAACAAGGAAAAAAAAAGATGTAGTGCCCCCTTGAGGAGCCTGTGGAGAATGCAGGGGTATTCGCGTACCCCACCTCCATGGTTGCTAACATGACCACAGACATAGGGGACTGGTGGTTTGATGGGTTGAGCCCTCTACCACAGGTTTTACCCTTGGGAAGACGGTTGCTGCAAAGGAGAGGCTAGGCCTCCCTATGGTTGTGCCTAAGAGCCTCCTCTCGAGTGCCTCTTTTTTGCTCAGATGTGGCCCTGTCTCTCTAGCTAAGCCAACTTGAAAGGTGAAATCACTGCCCTCCCCACTACGTGGGATCAGACACCCAGGGGAGTGAATCTCCCTGGCAACGTGGAATATGACTCCCGGGGAGGAATGTAGACCTGGCATTGTGGGACGGAGAGCATCTTCTTGACCAAAAGGGGGATGTGAAAGGAAATGAAATAAGCTTCAGTGGCAGAGAGATTCCAAAAGGAGCCGAGAGGTCACTCTGGTGGGCACTGTTATGCACACTTTAGACAACCCTTTTTAGGTTCTAAAGAATTGGGGTAGCTGGTGGTGGATACCTGAAAGTATCAAACTACAACCCAGAACCCATGAATCTCGAAGACAGTTGTATAAAAATGTAGCTTATGAGGGGTGACAATGGGATTGGGAAAGCCATAAGGACCACACTCCACTTTGTCTAGTTTATGGATGGATGAGTAGAAAAATAGGGGAAGGAAACAAACAGACAAATGTACCCAGTGTTCTTTTTTACTTCAATTGCTCTTTTTCACTCTAATTATTATTCTTGTTATTTTTGTGTGTGTGCTAATGAAGGTGTCAGGGATTGATTTGGGTGATGAATGTACCACTATGTAATGGTACTGTAAACAATCGAAAGTACGATTTGTTTTGTATGACTGCGTGGTATGTGAATATCTCAATAAAATGAAGATTAAAAAAAAAAAGAGGTAACAGAGTTACTGAGAGCATAGAATTAATTCAAAAGAAAAATAAAGTAATATTTTAATTATTATTTATTATTAATTTAAAGTACTCCTTTTTACCCAAATTACAATATTTTTTTTCTCAAATGAGACTACAGGTGAGTGATATATAAAACCCAATAGTTCTAAAATGTTACTATTTCCGTTGAGTTATTTGGTTCTAAAAAACTAAGACTGTAATAGAGGAGAAAATAACAACAATTTTAATTGCTTTTATTTAATAAACTGCTTCGATTTACAAATGTTTGCCCATTGACCAGAAAAATGTTAATTAAACTAATGAGAAATGTATCTTGTTTTTTTCTTTTTAAAATCTATGGTATTATTAAGAATAATGACATCTTTCTCCAGATTAATTTGTTTTTACAAAATGGTTTAATATCTATTTCTTTTGTTCATGATTATGAAGTTCATTAGGGAGAAAGATAGATACATTATTCATATATTTTTAATTCTCTGAAATTTAAAGTTTAAGAAGAATGACCATAAATGTTCTCTGTTTTTTGGAAAAGTAGTTGTATAATTTTGTTTTTTATGGAAAGCTTTGACATTCTACCAGAGATTGATAAGTTCACAGTTGGTGACCCTTTTTTTTTTTTAATAATTCAGTTTTATTGAGATATATTCACATGCCATACAGTCATACAAAGCACATAATCAGTTATTCACAGCACCACTATACAGCTGTGAGTTCATCACCCAAATCAATTTTTGAACACCTTCAATACCACACACACAAAAGTAATAAGAATAAAAATTAAAGTGAAAAAGAACAATTAAACTAAAAAAGATCACTGGGTGCTTTTTTTTTTTTGCCCCCATCCATCCATACACTGGACAAAGGGGATTATGGTCTATAAGGCTTTCCCAATCACATTGTCACCCCTCCTAAGCTACATTGTTATGCAATTGTCTTCAACATTCAAGGGTTCTGGGTTGTAGTTTGATAGTTTCAGGTATTTACGGCTAGCTATTCCAATTCATTAGAACCTAAAAAGGGTTATCTAAATTATGCGTAAGAGTTCCCACCAGAGTGACCTCTCGGCTCCTTTTGTAATCTCTGCCACTGAAGCTTGTTTCATTTCATTTCACATCCCCCTTTGGGTCAGCATGATGTTCTCTATCCCCCGATGCTGGGTCCAGATTCCTCTCCGGGAGTCATATTCCACGTTGCCAGGGGTATTTACACCTTTGGGTGTCAGATCCCGTGTATGGGGGAGGGCAGTGATTTCATCTGCCAAGTTGGCTTAGCTAGAGAGAGAGGGCCACATCTGAGCAACAAAGAGGCACTTAGGAGAAGGCTCTTAGGCACAATTATAAGCAGGCCTATCCTCTCCTTTGCAGTAACAGTCTTCCCAAGGGCAAGTCCCATGATTGAGGGCTTAGCCCATCAAACCACCAGTCCCCAATATCTGTGAGCACATCAGCAACCATCGAGGTGGTGAAGCCCAACACCCCATGCATTCCCCCCAGCAGTATTCACATTAGTGGTAGCATATAATATTTCTCTTTTTGTGCCTGGCTTATTTTGCTCAGCATTATGTCTTCAAGGTTCATCCAAGTTGTCTTATGTTTCACAACATAGTTCCTTCTTACTGCTGCATAGTATTCCATTGTGTGTATGTACCACATTTATTTATCCACTCATCTGTTGAAGGACATTTGGGTTGTTTTCATCTCTTGGCAATTGTGAATAATGCTGCTATGAACATTGGCGTGCAGATATCTGTTCCTGTCACTGCTTTCAGATCTTCCAGGTATATACTGAGAAGTACAATTGCTGGATCAAAGGGTAACTGTATATCTAGTTTTCTAAGGAAATGCCAGACTGTTTTCCAGAGTGGATGAACCATTATACAGTCCCACCAGCAATGAATAAGAGTTACAATTTCTCCACATCCTGTTTGTTTCCTGTTTGTTTAATGGCAGCCATTCTAATTGGTGTGAGATGGTATCTCATTGTGGTCTTAATTTGCGTGTCTCTAATAGCTAGTGAAGCTGAACGTTTTTTCATGTGTTTCTTGGCCATTTGTGTTTCCTCTTCAGAGAACTTTTTCATATCTTTTACCCATTTTATAATTAGGCTGTCTGTACTATTGTCATTGAGTTGTAGGATTTCTTTATATATGCAAGATACCAGTCTTTTGTCAGATACATGGTTTCCAAAAATTTTTCCCATTGAGTTGGCTGCCTCTTCACCTTTTTGACAGATTCCACTGAGGTACAGAAACTTCTGAGCTTGAGGAGTTCCCATTTATCTATTTTTTCTTTTGTTACTTTTGCTTTGGGTGTAAGGTCTAGGAAGTGACCTCCTAATACGAAGTCTTGAAGATGTCTCCCTACATTATCTTCTAGGAGTTTCATGGTACTTTTATATTGAGGCCTTTGATCTATTTTGAGTTAATTTTTTGTGTACGGTGTGAGGTGGGGATCCTCTTTCATTCTTTTGGATATGGATATCCAACTCTCCCAGCCCCATTTGTTGAAAAGACTGTTATGTCCCAGTTCAGTGGCTTTGGAGGCCTTATCAAAGATCAGTTGGGCATAGATCTGAGGATCTATCTCCAATTTCTCAATTCGATTCCTTTGATCAATATATCTATCTTTGTGCCAGTACCATGTTGTTTTGATACTGTGGCTTTATAATAAGCTTCAAAGTCAGGGAGTATAAGTCCTCCTTCTTTGTTTTTCCTTTTTAGAGTGTTTTTAGCAATTCACGGCATTTTCCCTTTCCAAATAAATTTGATAACTAGCTTTTCCAAGTCTGCAAAGTAGATTGTTGGGATTTTGATTGGGATTGCATTCAATCTGTAGATGAGTTTGGGTAGAATTCATATCTTAATGACATTTAGCCTTCTTATCCATGAACATGGAATATTTTTTCCATCTTTTAAGGTCTCTTTCTATTTCTTTTAGTAAAGGTATGTAGTTTTCTTTGTATAAGTCTTTTACATCTTTGGTTAAGTTTATTCCTAGGTACTTGATTTTTCCAGTTGCTATTGAAAATGATATCTTTTTCTTGAGTGTCTCTTCACTTTGTTCATTTCTGGCATATAGAAACATTAATGACTTATGTGCTTTAATCTTGTATCCTGCTACTCTGCTAAATTTGTTTATTAGCTCCAGTAGCTATATCGTCAATTTCTCAGGGTTTTCCAGAGATAAGATCATATCATCTGCAACTAATGACAGCTTTACTTCTTCCTTTCCAATTTGGATGCCTTTTATTTCTTTGTCTTGCCAGATTGTCTTGGCTAGCACTTCTAGCACAATGTTGAATAACAGTGGTGACAGCGGGCATCCTTGTCTCATTCATGATCTTAGAGGGAAGGCTTTCAGTCTCTCACCATTGAGTACTATGCTGGCTGTGGGTTTTTCATATTGAGGAAGTTTCCTTCAATTCCTACCTTTTGAAGTGTTTTTATCAAAAAGGGATGTTGGATTTTGTCGAATGCTTTTTCAGCATCTACTGAGATGATCATTTGATTTTTCTTTTTTGATTTGTTAATGTGTTGTAATACATTGATTGATTTTCTTATGTTGAACCATCCTTGCATGCCTGGAATGAACCACACTTGGTCATGGTGTATGATTTTTTTAATGTGCCTTTGGATTCAATTTGCAAGTATTTTGTTGAGAATTTTTGCATCTATATTCATTAGGGATATTGGCCTATAGTTTTCCTTTTTTTGTGGCATCTTTGCCTGGTTTTGGTATTAGATTGATGTTAGCTTCATAAAATGAGTTAGGTAGTGTTCCATTTTCTTCAATGTTTTGAAAGAGTTTAAGTAAGCTTGGTGTCAGTTCTTTTTGGAAAGTTTGGTAGAATTCCCCTGTGAAGCCATCTGGCCCTGGGCATTTATTTGCGGGAAGCTTTTTGATGACAGATTGGATCTCTTTGCTTTTGATTGGTTGGTTGAGGTCTTATGTTTCTTCTCTGGTCAGTCTAGATTGGTCATATGTTTCCAGGAAATTGTCCATCTCCTCTACATTATCCAGTTTGTTGGCATACAGGTCTTCATAGTATCCTCTTATATATTTTTAATTTCTTCAGAATCTGCAGTAATGTCACCCTTTTCCTTCATTATTTTGTTTATATGGGTCTTCTCTCTTTTTGATTTTGTCAGTCTAGCTAGGGGCTTGCCAATCTTGATCTTCTCAAAGAACCAACTTTTGGTGTTATTTATTCTCTCTATTGTTTTTTTTTTTCTTCTCTACATCATTTATTTCTGCTTTAATCCTTGTTATTTCTTTTCTTCTACTTGGTTTAGGATTGGTTTGCTGTTCATTTTCTAGCTTCTTCAGTTGATCCATTAGTTCTTTGATTTTTCTTCTTTCTTCCTTTTTAATATATGCATTTAGTGCTATAAATTTCCCCCTCAGTACTGCTTTTGCTGCATCCAATAGGTTTTGGTTTTATCATTTTCATTCATCTCTATATATTTAGCAATTTCTCTTGCTATTTCTTCTTTAACCCACTGATTGTTTAGAAACATGTGTTTAACCTCCAGGTATTTGTGAATTTTCTAAGTCTCTGATGGTTATTGACTTCTAATTGTATTCCATTGTGGTCAGAGAATGTGCTTTGAATAATTTCAGTTTTTTTTTTAAATTTATTGAGGCTTGTTTTATGTCCTAGCATATGGTCTATTCTGGAGAAAGTTCCATGAGTACTAGAAAAGAATATGTATCCTGGTGATTTGGGATGTAATGTTCTATATATGTTACATCCAATTCATTTATCAGATTGTTTAGGTTTTCAATTTCCTTATTGGTCTTCTGTCTGGTTGATCTATCTATAGGAGAGAGTGATGTGTTGAAGTCTCCCACAATTATTGTGGAAACATCCATTGCTTCCTTTAGTTTTGCCAGTGTTTGTCTCATGTATTTTGTGGCACCATGATTGGGTGAATAAACATTTATGATTGTTATTTCTTCTTGTTGAATTGCCCCTTTTATTAGTACGTATTGGCCTTCTTTGTCTCTCATAACATCCTTGCCTTTAAAGTCTGTTTTATCTGAGATTAATATTGCTACTCCTGCTTTCTTTTGGCTGTAGCTTGCATGAAATAATTTTTTCATCATTTCACTTTTAATTTTTTTGTATCCCTGTGTCTAAGATGAGTCTCTTTTATGCAACATATTGATGGTTCATATTTTTTGATCCATTCTGCCAATCTATATCTTTTAATAGGGAAGTTTAATACATTTACATTCAACGTTATTACTGTGAAGGCATTTCTTGAATCAGCCATCCTATCCTTTGGTTTATGTTTGTCAGATATATTTTCCCTCTTTCTTATTGTCTTTTAAATAACCAATATTTGTATTTCTTAAGTACTGAACCTTTCTCCATATCGCTCTCTCTTTTCTTTGTTTCTCTGTTGGTAGGTCTTCCTTTAGTATCTGAAGTAGGGCAGGTCTTTTATTAGCAAAACCTCTCAGCATTTGCTTGTCTGTGAAAAATTTAAGCTCTCCCTCAAATTTGAAGGAGAGCTTTGCTGGATAAAGAATTATTGGTTGGCAATTTATCTCTCTCAGAGTTTTAAATATGTTGTGCCACTGCCTTCTCACCTCCATGGTGTTAGTTTCAGAGCTGTTCAAGGATTCATAATAATGCAGCGAGTCAAAGTTTAAGTGTAAAGTTTAAGATTTACTAGAGGAAGAAAGCAGCTGGGAGCCAGCAGAAAAGAAGAAAAAGATAATGGCTCCTGCTCTCTATCTGAGAGCAGCATTTTTTAATGAAAAAAGGAACCCAAGTTGGGTAGGGTGTCTGCTGTGATGTTCTGTGTCTCAATTGGGTAAGTGCTTCTCTAGTTTTGGGCTGATTAGTTGGTAGAATTCTGAGACAATATTCTTTTTAGGAAAGTAGCTGCATTATCTAACTGGGGAGAGCAGGCCTTTTTGGTTGTTTATTTTTATGGGCATATCTGACCTTGCCTTACCCGCCTTTGAGGGGCCACTGGGACGGCCTTGAACAGCTTTGAACAGCCTTCATTCTTTAGTCTATGGGGCACCTGTTTTCTTGTGAGATAAGCTGTGGGGCCCCTGAGTTAGAAACTCCTTTTACATGTTAGTTTCTTCTTCTGGGATCTAACGCATGGTGGCTGCTGAGTAGTCACTACTTAGTCTTATGTTGTTTCTTTTTTGAATGAAAGTCCCATTCCAAGCTTTGAATTCAGTTAAAAAAATTTTTATGATGCAAATGCAGTCATTGTACTTTGAAAATTTCAGTTATAAACAGAACCATGGATCCCACTTAAATACAAAAAGAGATGGGTCATTTACATGCCTGTTCAAAAAATTTCATTGTAACATGAACAAAAAAATTAAAAGGACCAAGGATGTACTTTATCAAAGGGCAATTTTGTTATTTTTTTCTTCCTTCTAATTCCTTTTAAGTATCTATGGGATCAGCCTCAACTAAGTAAATTGGAAAAATTGAGCTCCCCTCTGAGCACTTTATGAGGACAAAAAAATTCATTTGCCTTTACCATCTCTGAAGCAATCTGGATGTCTAATTAAAAAAACAACAACATCAGAAAAATAGCCTTTGTGGGTCTGGTATTTTAATGATATAAACAAGAAAAAGGATTTGTTGCTTTAAGTATTTAAATGCAATATTTTAATAAAATAGATATAATTTATATAACTTTTTTTTTCTGAAAAACTTGATAGAGAAGAGGTTGCAAAATGTCAAGTAAACATCCTTGAGCTGAGACAAGAGGTTTAAATACCAAACATAATAAACCTGGAGTGTGAAAACAGCGCAAACACACAGCAGGAAAGTTATTTACCATTCAATTATGTGGCAGAATTGTAACTTTTCAATTCTGATAAAGCAAATAATTACCTTTTAAGTTTGCCTGTGTGCCTGGTGGGAGTTGGGGTGGCAACTGACAGTTAAGGGAGAACGTTTTGGTTGCTTTTAGTGGTGGTGCTGGGTGGGCAAAGATTATAATAGATACTGTTTGGATTTGTAGTTGTAAAACTTTGAATTTTATTTTTATGTTGTTGTTTACTTTTTTAAACCCATATGGCTCATTCTCTGTGTTTAGTATTGTTATCATTATGATCCCATTGAACCATTTTCCAAATGAGGAAAGAACTCCACTAAAAATAATCTAAGTGACCTGCTTAGAATCAGGAAGCAGTAAGTGTTGAAGCCAGTGCTTGCAGCTTTTCAAGCATTGCACTGTAGAATCCTTTGGAAAGTCTTTGATATATACTCTAGAAATATCAATGGCTCAATGCAGAAAAAAGTAGCAGGTCTTGCAATCTTCCTACTAGGATAATCTCTTTTAAATGAAGTTGGTATTATGATTCCTTCTGACATGCTTCTGAGTATATTTGATAAAATATTATAAAATGTTATGAAAAAGAATTCTTATAGTCTCTCAAATCTTATTTTATTAATCATCACATTGTTAGTGTTATTTCTCTCACATCCCTCTGAGTTAGGTGTTGTGTTCATCTATCGTATAGAAATAAGTTGCATTGTCTTTACTAGCTATTTGAAGTGTTCGTTCACAAGATAATGATATATCAGGGCACTGTTAAAAGTCTCTGGGGAGCATCTTGATACTTTGATTCTGCTTTAAGGTGTCCTCCAGCTTTTTCTTTTTTGCCTATACCTCATGATTTCTGAAAATAGACTTAGATCAGCAGAGACACACATTCAAGCATGCAGCCAACAGCAAATTCATTTGAGGGATTTGTGTATATTTACATATCTTTATTCTGCTCATATTAATACTTAGTCATCCATTCTTAGCAAAAGAACATGATTATCCAAAGGGGATTACAAGTATATAAAATATTCTGGCTATATAAAATATCCAGCTAACCATTAGGGCAGGAATATAAAATATTTTGTCTAAGTGCCCTATATACCTTTACGAAATAAGAAATGGTGGTTTGTGATGTCCTCAAAGACAAAGGAATTCTTTCCCCTCGGTGACTCCCTTGTTTAAAAGAATAATTGGTATATTCCAAAATAAGGATTTCAGCAAATGCATAAACATATTTAGAAAATTTAGAATTCTCCCTAAGGGTTTCTCAAATTTGGATTGAGGCTAGGTCTAAGATAAAACTTAAAAGGCTTCAGAAACTCCCCAGTTTTACCCAGAAGCTCAATATCATCTCTGATGTCAAATACACTGTAAAAATCCTAGTGTTACTTTAAAAGACTCCTACAGGTTTCTATATTCTGACTTTTACAAGATACCTTACCTCCACAGCCTGTTTTCTAAAAGTGATATGGCAATGAAAAGTAAACCCTGGCAGAATGGGATTGAATTCTGTACCTCAGAGTGTTTAAGTCTATATTTTTGGCTGTTATTCTGAAGTGAGTTGGGGTACATTCCATCTCAGTTCCAATAAATAGACTCATAAATTTGAAACTTGGAAAATTAACCTTTCTGGGCATCAGAAAGATCATGATACAGATGATAGCTAAATTAGCTTGTATTAACTAGTTTGTTTAAAAAGGTTGCTTAACACTCCATTGGGCTTTACCTATTAAGAAAAGTTAACAGATTAGGATTTTTGTTTACATTTTAAGAATACCTGGTTATTCTTATTCCCTTTCCCCACATTTTTATTCACTCCACCAACATCTAAAAGTAGAATTTATTCCTGACATAAGACAAATTAGCTAAATGCAACCATTTGATCCTTCATATATTTTATTGCTACTCTTCCTATATTTATAAATATATGTATACAACTGTATTCTTTATTTCTCCAGTGTCTACAAACCTATTCAACTTATTGTTTGCATTATTACATCAAAATATGCATAATTCTTTTAAACTTTTGAGTTACTGAAGTTAATAAATGAACTTCTGATCCTTTTCACAAACAATTTGGAATTTTCAATTTCTCTCTTTCCTCATCTTCCATTTTAAACTTCTTTTCTTTTCTTCTTTTTCTTATTTTCTCGGTTATGCAAATAGTAGCCTGTATCATGCCTATTCTAGTCACACCAGACAACCTTATCCCTGTTTTCAAATATTTTCTCAAGTACTCAATGTGAATTTCTTTCAATGAATATTTCTTCCATTCAAAATATATGTAGAATAAATAAATATATCTCAAGGGAATTTTTTCCCTCTATAAAATTGTCATTTGTTTTATTTTCTCTAATGGAGAGCACCTTTGCTCAGTGGAAAGTAGTCACGATTGTTTGCCACTTCATGAATCTTTTTGTAATTATTATAATCCATTTAATATAGAGCAAAAATCCCTCCTTTGGCACCTTTGCCAATTCATTGAAGGTATCATGAATTAATGCTCTCCATATTGGTGAAAGAGGCATGTTTTTAATTAAAATAAATCAACCAGAATTGCACTATAAAATTAGAATCTGTAAAAATGAAAGCCTGATGTACTCCTGACACACAAGTTCTTATCTTTCTTTTCCCTAAAACTTCATTTCCTCAGAGATATGACTGATCCTGTTACCGCAACTCAGTGACCTAAATGCATGATGTTATTAGGATATTAGACACAGCAAAAAAAAGTAGAATAATATGGACCTCCAAATATGTCTTATCTTAAATACATCCATCCTGACAATATCTTTTATAGAATCTGTACCCTCAAATTATGGAACTGTTTTCTTTTAGGCAAATAGATATATGTTTAAATACTCTTCTCCCAATAAATCAGCTAGGCTACTTGGAGGTGTCAAGAAAGACACTTAATGTCGTTTTCTTATGTTAATGTATAAACAATACACTTTAGAGGACTACATTAAAGATTGAATGAGATAATGTGTTCAACATGGTTGAATAGATGATTTCCCATCTCCCTAACCAACAGTCCACACAGAGTGCGCTGTTGCCTGTCTGTCCTCTTGGCTATTGCACTGATTTCAGCTCACACACCCATGACCCCACAATTCTTGAGTCAATTCAGACATTATTTTATAACATTTTAAAAGAAGCATCAGAATTAATGTTTTCTTTCATAAGTTTGGAATCTGCATTCCAGGGATGCCACTGAGCCCTAATTCCCCCTACCTTACTGACTCAGCATGATTTTGAGAACTGTGCTCCCAGCTCCACTACCTTTGTGGGAGTGCTAATAATCTAATGCCCTCCATAGTCTTCTCTAGATGCTGAAACTTGTCTTTCTCATTTCAAGTCTGGTTCACCATGGTCCCCTGTATACAACTGGCATACCCGCTGGAATACCAAAACGCAGGCTTTCCATCACCATCCTAGGGAGCCTTTACAGAGAGGAAAGATCTCCCTGCTGGGAAAGTCACAGACACCCAGTTGCCCTCTCCCAGCCCTGGCTTGCTCCCCTTGGCCTTTTCTTTGCGTGTAGATGATTCAATATGTTTCCATTCCCCAGCTTGGGGGAGTCATTAGGTCCAATGGAATGGCTTGACCTTATTACCATACCTTGAACCCAAAACCAGGGACAAGAAACCCCAGCTACTTGACAGACAGTACAGGAATTCCAAACAATGGTTGTTTGATAACGTGCTTTTTGCTCAGTTGTAAGGCCCCTGCCTCACTCCCCAGCAGTACAGGTGTCTCTCCTCTCTGATGCCTAGTGGGGCCTGCAAGGCCAACATCTGAGGCCCTGACCCCAGCAGCTGGCCTCCCTGAGAAACTGGCCATGTTAGAATCCCTTCCCCTGCTCTTTTGGACCCTGTGTGCTGAGTAAGTAATACAGTGGTCATTTGCAGAACATTCCTGTTGTGTCTGAGCCTGTATTCCCATGTTAGAACTATAGCAACTCTATCCATGCACGGAGACCTTGGGTGTTCTCACTCTTTCCTCTGGTCAAAGCCTGGAGTTCTAACATCCTTCGGACCAAGTTCTTTTGATTTCTAGCAATACCGTCTATTGATAACGTGGGCACAGTTGATAGCATAGGTCCATTAGTCATTATAAATATCAAAAATGAAGGAAGAAAAGATTGAATTCCTTGGAATTGCTGAAATGAGTAAAGACCATATCAAACATATGAAAAATATCCAGTGCACTTAGGAAAATAAGCAATAACAGGTAATAATCATGATTCTGAGATCATAAAATTGCTGAAAAATAGTAGACTAAAATAAAAGTTTCCATGGATTCCTTTCACCCTCTACCGTCTTAAATCATTTCTCAATAAAATGATTTATTGATGGTTATTCTATATGATTTTCAGCATGAACATATAGTCAAGGTCGTAATTAAAGTCAATTGACAATAAGATAGGTGTAAAAATAATTATATGCCAGCCAAATTATATGACATTTAGTTACTAATTCAATATATGTTTCTCAGTGTAATCAACTTTAAATTTGTTTATTTAAAATATAACCCAAGGAATCTCTTCTATTTATGTTATGCTTAGTTCTTATGACATTTTAAGATTTTCCTGAAATCTGTTTTCAAGTCATAAATAAAACATACTTTCAGTGGGAAAATCCTTAATTTTGCTGCCCCAATATTCTACTAATTCATACACACAGAAATCCATATATTTGAATAAAACTTGGTTGTAATGCTCACACTTTTTGAATTGTCCATATTCATTGTTTTGTTTTTCATTTATTCTGTGATAAAAAAAGCACTTTCTGAGGTATATAATTGTATATCTTTTGAATATATTGAGCTTAATCCATTGACTATACATTATAGTCCATTACCTGGACTAGGAAACATAAGGAAGCCAAACTTTCAAAAGATGAGAAATGTTCACAAACTTGATATAGTGGTTCTCTTCTCAAGACATTATTTGCCTATACAAACTCTTTACTAACAGAATATTTGCACATAAACAGAAAGTTCTTTCTTCAGTTATTTGCTATATTATATTAAATAAACCGTAAGAAGTAATGCAAAACTTTCTTCCAAGTTTACATTGTAGTAGATTAAATTTGAATATAGATTATTATACTTTATTTCTCAGCATAATCCTATAGCTGCTACTTTATATATTTCTAATTACAGTCTATTTTTTTATTTGTGAAAATGTGATATTCAACTTATAGAATGCTAAAAATTTTATTTTCAAAATGAGTGACTTCAGCAATCCAAACTTCAAAATTTGAGTGAATCATAGGATGTAAACAGAAAGGAGTAAGTTACTAAATTTTATCTTAAAATTAAGATGACTTTGACAACAATTTTTCAATGGCAAGGATTCAGAAAACCTAGAAATAAAATTCTATCAATTTTAATACAGGTTACTTTTAGATATCTTGATGATGTGACAAGTATATGGAAGATGATTAATCATGCTAAATGAAAGTCAATGCATTGACATTGAAAATGATTTTAAAACTTTAATTTTCTGAACTCTTAGGTAGAGGTTTTATCTAGTTCCTGATCTGAAGGATCATGAGTGGCAAGTTAAGGCACTTATTGATTCATTGTTGCATATTAATAACTGAAATGACATAAACATCTAAAGTTGGCTGGTCAAAATCAAGACCTCTCCATCACATTTTGTAGTGACCTCAATTATCCCTAAGTTCTTTCAAACTCATGAATTAAGGTAGAGGTCAAACTGGGTTCTCCAAATCCCTTATTTTTTTCTTTGTCTAAAATACTATGATGCTGATAAATATGTATCTAAAGTACTGGGATATGGTAATTATCAGAACTGCAAAAGGAAGTAGATTCTGTTGCAGATGCCTTAGAAGTGGACTTGAGCATGTAGCCCAGATATCTTCCTATAAGCTTTGAATTCTATTAAAGTGAGAAATTCATGTAAAAGTCTTATTTTATTCATAAGGTATCATTATTTTATATTCATATGAATCAATTTTAAAAGTTAAAATTATATAAAGAACCTAAAAATTCAAAATATTGCCCAGAAATCTTGGTGTATAATTTATGATTCAAGAAGATATACTGTTAACATCCTTTCATTTCAAGCATCACCTGGCACACTACCATTTATCAAATTAAACATCATCACTGCCTTGAATGACACGAATCTATCTGGTTAGACTGTCACAGTTAATTTTTATAAAATACTCTAAAAATACAGTTTATAATTTATAAAGAACAAACTCTTTCTATTGTTTTTAACATCTGAAGATATTTTTGACCTCTATTGACAACAACCAGCTGACCACTGTCCTTTTATAGATCACTGAAGACAATAGTAAAAGCATTCTATCTCAAAAGTTGAGGAATTTAAAGAGGAGACATAATCCTTCTCTTATGTAATTTTATAAACAATATTGTGAGAGAAGAGGCAAACCTATTAAAGACTAAAAATCAAGAGAAGATAAGGTATGAGGAAACAGAACATATATCATCATTCCTTACTAATTATGCATGTATTCAACTACAAGTTTTTGCATTAATGTTTGCATTTCTTTTGGGTAATTATCCAGTAGTGAGTTTGCTGGGTATTATGGTACTTACATGTTTAACTTTAGTAAATTATGAAAACATTTTCCACAGTACCATTTTCAATGCCTGCCCACAAAGCTTTATCAGAATTAGACTTACATTTATTCCACATTTTTGCCAGAACTTGAAATCATCAGTTTTTTAAAACTGTTCAACGATATATTGTGGTTTTAATTTGCGTTTGCCTAATAACTGATTCTGAGCATCCCTACATGTGCCTATTTTCCATCTGTTAACCCCTCCCCTTCCTTGGTGAAATACCTGCTCAAAATTTTTGCCAATTTTTTTGTTAATTCTTATTAATTATATATATGCATATAAATACATATATTCTAGAGATAATTCCTTTATCAGATTTATGTGTTTTAGAGATATTTTCTTCAATTCATTTTCTTGTGTGACTTTCAAAACCAGTTTTTAATTTTGATGAAGTTAAATTTGTTAAACTTATTTTGTATGTATTATGTTTTTGGTCTCATTTATTAAAAACCTTTGCTTAAATAAAAATCACAAATATTATCTTAGATTTCTTCTAGGAATTTTACAGTGTAAAAAATTTGTTATAAATATCCAGTTTTTCTAGCCACATTTATTGAAGTATTTTCCTTTCTTTGTTGGATTTCCTGGAGACCTTTTAAAAATAGTTCTGTTTCTGGACTCTATGTTCTATTTTCCGTGTCTTTGTGTCTATACTCTCAGCAATGCCACATTGTCTTGATTACTGTAGCTTTAGAGTAAGTCTGGAAAGAAGGTTGTGAGACTCCTCCAACTTTATTTTTATTTTTAAAGTTGTTTTGACTGTTCTTACTTCATGCCTTTCCATATATGTTTCAGAATCAGAATGAGAAATTGCTAATCTCTGGTGACAATGCTACTGGGATTTTTTAATCAATTGGGAATTCATTAAGTCTACAGATTAATTTTAAAATAATTGAGAGCTTGACAATATTAAATTTTATAATCCATGAACACAGTACATCTACCCATTTATTTCTTTGATTTCTTTCAAACTGTTTTGTTGATTTCAACATTCTGGTCCTGCACATATTTCAGATTTTATTTCTTGTCTTTTGATACTATAATGAATGGTAGTTTCAATGCCATTATATGCAAATACAATTGATATTTACATATTTGTCTTGTATCCTATAACATTAATGAACTCACTTCTTAGTCTAGAAGCCTTTCACTTCTTTTTATTCTCCCACTGCACTGGCTAGGATATCAAATGTGACATTGAATAGTGTTAGAGGGCAACCTTGTTTTGTCCTGATCTTAAAAGGGAAAAACATTAATTCTTTATTCTTTAACCATTAAGCATAATGTTAGCTGTGGTTTTTTTTTGTAGATGCCCTTTATCAGGTGAAGGAAGCTCCCTTCTATTCCTAGATTTCTAATAATTTTTATCGTAAATGGATGTTAAATTTTATCAAATGCTGTTTCTGCCGTTATTGAGGGTTTTTTTTTTTTTTTTTTTGTATGTGTCTTTAGTTCGTTGATAGGGTGATTTATACAACTTACATGTTTCAAATAACTAATAATATTTTTAAGAATTTTAGGCCTGAGTCCATAAGGGGTATTTATCTGTAGTTTTCTTTTCTTTGAATATCTGTGTCTGAGTTTGGTACCAGGAGAATGCTGGTCTCCTAGAATAAGTTGGGAAGTATATGCTCCTCTTCTCTGCTCTGGACACGTTTGTGTAAAGGGGATATTATTTCTTCCTTATGTGTTTGGTAGAATTCACCAATTAAGCTATCTAGGCTGTATTTTTTATTTATTGGTTGAATTTTTACTGTGGATACGATTTGTTTAATAAGTATAAGACTATTCAGGTTTTATATTTCCTTTTGAATCAAGTTTTCCAGGTGTGTCTTTCAAGAACTTTATTACTTTCACATTTGTGTGAATTTATAGACATCACATTATTTCTATTATTTCCTGATTATTCTTTTAATATTTAAACTGCTCTAACGGTTTCCAATTTTTCATCCTGATATTGGTGATTCATGTGTCTTCCAATTTTCATGGTTGTTATGATAAAATTTATATATTTTATCAATATAAACAAAGAGAAGGTTTGCTTTCATAGGTTTTCTATGTTGTTTTTCTATTTTAAGTTTCATTTATCTTTGCTTTATCTTTATTACTTCCTCTTGCTTTTTGTTCTTGCTCTACTTTTAATTTCCTTATATGACTAGTTTTAAAGGTAGAAGATTATATGAATTATTTCAGACCTTATTTTTTAAATAACAAAAACCATTTAATGCTTTAATTTCCTCCTAAGTACTGTTTTATCTACAGTCCATAAATTTTGATACATTGAGTTTCATTTTCATTCTGGTCAATTTCCCTTGTGTCTTATTCTTTGAGCCATGAATTATCTAGAAGTGTGTTCTTTAGTTTTCACTTATTTGGGGATTTCCAAATATCTTTGTGTTATTGATTCCTAATTTACTCCTATTATGCAGAGAGAACATACTTTGATATGATTTCATTTTTTAAAAAATTCACTTAGATTTGTTTAATACCCCATAATGTGGTTTAGCTTGGTGAGAGTTCCATGTTGTTACGGTAAAGAACACGTATTCTGTTGACTGGTACTGAGGCATATGATGGAGTGTGTTACCCAGTTCTTCTATACCCTGATTTGTTCTAATTGTTCTACTAATTACTAAGCGAGATGTGTTGAAGTCTTCAAGTATAATTGTGAAATTGTCTATATCTCCTTTCACTTCTACCACTTTTTACCTAAGTATTAAAGCTCTGTTTTTAAGTGCATTTAGGTTTAGAATTGTTATTTCTTTTTGGTGAATTGACCCTTTTATTATTACACTATCATGCTTTGTCCTAGGTAATATTACTTGTTTTAATTGATTATGCCTAACAATATATTCACTCCAGTTTTTTTCTTAATTATTTTCCCATCATTTTATTTTTAACTTACCTATGTCTCTATTTTTTAAATTGCCTTCTTATGGACAGTATATCTTTGGGTCTTGACATTTTACCCCATTTGACAATATCTTTGTTTCAGTTGCTATCTTTACATTGTTTTATTATATGTAATTATAAATGTGATTGTATTATAATCATCCATTTTGCTAATTATCTTGCAATTGATAATTGTAGTGTTTCCCCCTTTTCTTTTCTGTGTTTTCATTAAATAAACTTTTTGTGATATCTTTTTATCACCACTTTTGATTTCTTTTTTGTGTTTCTTTTAAAATTAGCAGCTTGGTTGTTTGTTTCTTTGTTAGCTAGTTTTGTTTGTTTTTATCTTTCAATTTTTTTCTCTTTGTAGTCATTTTGGATAATTTCTACTAACCTGGCTTCAAGTTTACTAATTCTTTTCTCAACTGTATTGAATCTACATATGATCTTACCAAAGGTATTATTCATTTCCTTTAACATCCCTTTTATTTATAGCATTTTGATTTGAATCTTTATCATTTTCTCCTCCCTGCTAAAATTCTTTATCTTTTGATGAATTTTGACCACTTTTTCCTTAGAACTTTTGATCACAGTTACTTACATATCCTGTCTATTAGTCCCAACACCTGGGCCAGCATTGTATCTTGTTCTGTTGATTCTATTTTCTCTTGAAAGATTTTTGTTGTTATTGTTTTACTTGCTTTTTTGTGTCTAATAATGTTTATCGATAGCCAGATACAGTGTATAGAGCACCAGAAACACAGATAAATGATATCCGCAAACTGGCACTCCTTTTTTATTACATCAGTAGTGTGGGGGTTTGAAATTGATCTGGGTTTTGGTTTTGTTGCTGCAGTCGTTACCTACAGTGAACCATGGGTTTCACCTTTCTCAGGCAATACCTTGTGCTATATAGAATTTAGATTGTGGGGGAGCTTTTTCTGGTCTTACTCTAATCTCAGCTTTAAACCTACCATCTGTAACCACTTTCTCCATGCTCCTGCCCCTCTCCCAGTGGCCACTGCAGTTGTCTGTTGCCCATTGCTTTCTAGCCTCAGTGTTGTTGGTGGAGTTGGGAGGTTCTCAGTTGTCCTGCCTCATCTTGAGTCTTAGACAGGCCCTATGGCACTGGGTCTTGGGGTTGGAGCTTTCTAAGTAAACCTGTCCCTTACCCAGCAAAAGGAGATCTCAAATTGTCAAGGTCTAGAACATTTTCCTTCCCTTCATTAAAGGGTGTAGAGTCTTTTGCTTTTCACCTGTCCCCAGGCACTGGGAATCATCATCTGTGCCCTTTGTTACAGGTTTACTGCATTTCTCATAAGGCTTAAAGCTTGTACATGAGTGATATAGGCTTTCTCCAGCCTCCAGACCTTCCCACAATCTTATTGGGAACCTGGTGAGGTCTCTCAAAAAGAACCAGAGAGTGTATGCAAACTCCTCTGTATCCGTGGCTCCCAGAATTTCTATACTTTTGCACTCACCCACACACATCATTTATAATTCCATTAAAAGTCTTAGCTGAATTCTTCTCTGCCCGTTTGAATGGTGGCTTCCTCTTCTTGGATTCTGCTCCAGGTAACCCCATGTTTGCACTTCTTCCCTCCTTGAGATGCCTACCTTTTGTTAGGTTTCAGGCTAATTGTTTTCCCTGCCGTATCAGGAATCAGATGGTTAAAGAAAAATAATGATTTTATAGAACATCTAGCTTTTCCTTATCATTAGCACAGAAGTGACCTTCTTTCTAGTTTTCTACATCTTAAGCAGAATCGAGAAGTCCCACATCACTTTTTATATAACTTTTTTAGTGAAAGTATAAGCTCTTTTAAAGGCATCATATGACACTTTGAACAAATTCACATTGTGAGAAATCTAAAGATCTGAAATGAACTGATTTCTAAGAGAAAGCATTGTCAACTTTTTGTTATGAATTAAAAAGGAAAATTAAAGCAATTATGGGATGGTCTTCTGAAATTTAAACTCTATTGAGCAAGGCAGAGGAAATATTTTAAGGAGAATGATGCCACTGTGAATATCCAGAATGCTTTATTTAGTAACTGTGAATAAATAAGTGCATAAAGTTCATAAGATCTTTTGTGACACAACTGAAATTAAGGTGTCTCACTGATATTGAGGCTGACAATGCCTATTTCACAGTCAATATCTAATGGAGAGCCTAGTGCAACTAGATCTATTTCTAACTAATCTAACTAGACAACTATCCTTGGACACATGTAGAGAAGTAAAGTAACAGATACAAAATTATTTTGGCAAAATTATGGCTATGTTTACAAAAAGTCAACTTGCTCCTCGTTTAAAATGAAAGTGAGCAGACAGTGCAATTCAGTAATATGTTTGAATCCTTTTTCCATTTAAATTGAGGCTCTTCTGATTAGCAGCCAAAGCATTTGTTCAGTAATGTGGGTTGTGCCTATTTCTCACCAAAACAATTATTTGAAACAAGCTAGTTATTTTCCCTTCATGGTCTCAAACAAGTGATATCATGTTGAATTTTCAATACTAGAGAGAAGGAGGGGAAAAAAACCCCACATTCCAGAACATAAAATCTTAGAACATTTGTGACAATTGGATATTTTTATTGATATGTACAGCAAAGTGACTAAAAGGACAAATATTTACAGTCCTGTCTGCTTTGTAAGTGGTTGGCACAACAAGCATCAGATAAATTTAAAGATTGTAATCACTTCTGCAGACATCTAGACACAGTCTCCAATAATTCAGTTGACTCATGCAGGCACAAACTAGACTGTAGAATACAGTGCTTAAAATCAAAACATCTGGAACTGAATGGCTGTATTTTATCCCTGGGAATCGTTGCCGTGTTGCATACAAGCTGTCAGTCTTTCAGCAAGTTATTTAATATCTTTGTGCCTCAGATTCTCAAAACTCACAGATATAATTGTATTGATATCTGACTGAAAGGTTGGTGATGATGATTAAATGAGTTAATAAATGTAAAATCCTTTGAATTGGGTCAGGCACTGCATTGACAGTGTTTGAAAGTTTGACATCTTCCATATCCTCAACCAACCTAAGTATGTGTGCAGTGGTATCACACTGTAGTTTTGATTTTCATGTACCTAATAACTACTAATGTTGAGCATCTTCTAATGGGTTTATATGCCACTCATAAATTTTCTTTTATGACGATTATCTCAGAATATTTTTCCTATATTGGACCATCTTATTATTGATTTATAAAAATTATTTATATATTCTGTAAACAAGTCTATGCCTTGATGCATGCATGTGTTATAAATGTTTTCTTCTAGTCTGTGAATTGGCTTTTTTTTTTTTTTTTTTTTTTTTTTTTAATCATCATTTTATTGAGATATATTCACATACCACGCAGTCATACAAAACAAATTGTACTTTCGATTGTTTACAGTACCATTACATAGTTGTACATTCATCACCTAAATCAATCCCTGACACCTTCATTAGCACACACACAAAAATAACAAGAATAATAATTAGAGTGAAAAAGAGCAATTGAAGTAAAAAAGAACACTAGGTACCTTTGTCTGTTTGTTTGCTTCCCCTACTTTTCTACACATCGATCCATAAACTAGACAAAGTGGAGTTTGGTCCTTATGGCATTCCCAATCCCACTGTCACCCCTCATAAGCTACATTTTTATACAACTGTCTTCGAGATTCATGGGTTCTGGGTTGTAGTTTAATAGTTTCAGGTATCCACCACCAGCTACCCCAATTCTTTAGAACCTAAAAAAGGTTGTCTAAAGTGTGCGTAAGAGTGCCCACCAGAGTGATCTCTCGGCTCGTTTTGGAATCTCTCTGCCACTGAAGCTTATTTCATTTCCTTTCACATCCCCCTTTTGGTCAAGAAGATGTTCTCCATCCCACGATGCCGGGTCTACATTCCTCCCCGGGAGTCATATTCCACGTTGCCAGGGAGATTCACTTCCCTGGGTGTCTGATCCCACGTAGGGGGGAGGGCAGTGATTTCACCTTTCAAGTTGGCTTAGCCAGAGAGAGAGGGCCACATCTGAGCAACAAAGAGGCATTCAGGAGGAGACTCTTAGGCACAAATACAGGGAGGCCTAGCCTCTCCTTTGCAGCAACCGTCTTCCCAAGGGTAAAACTTATGGTAGAGGGCTCAACCCATCAAACCACCAGTCCCCTATGTCTGTGGTCATGTTAGCAACCATGGAGGTGGGGTAGGCGAATACCCCTGCATTCTCCACAGGCTCCTCAAGGGGGCACTACATCGTTTTTTTTTTTTTGTTTTTTTTTTTCCTTGTTTGTCTTTCTTCTTTTTTTTTTTTTTTTTAACTTTCCCTTCTTTTTTCAAATCAACTGTATGAAAAAAAAAGTTAAAAAGAAAACAAAAAAAAACAAACATACAATAAAAGAACATTTCAAAGAGACCATAGCAAGGGAGTAAGAAAAAGACAACTAACCTAAGATAACTGCTTAACTTCCAATATGTTCCTACTTTACCCCAAGAAAGTTACATACTATAGCAACATTTCAGTGAACTTGTTCCTACTACATCCATCAGAAATTAACAGACCATAGTCATTTCTGGGCATCCCCAGAACGTTAAATAGCTTATCTGTTCTTCTTGGATTATTGTTCCCCCTTCCTTAATTGCTCTCTACTGCTAGTTCCCCTACATTCTACATTATAAACCATTTGTTTTACATTTTTCAAAGTTCACATTAGTGGTAGCATATAATATTTCTCTTTTTGTGCCTGGCTTATTTCGCTCAGCATTATGTCTTCAAGGTTCATCCATGTTGTCATATGTTTCACCAGATCATTCCTTCTTACTGCCGCGTAGTATTCCATCGTGTGTATATACCACATTTTATTTATCCACTCATCTGTTGATGGACATTTGGGTTGTTTCCATCTCTTGGCAATTGTGAATAAAGCTGCTATGAACATTGGCGTGCAGATATCTGTTCGTGTCACTGCTTTCCGATCTTCCGGGTATATCCCGAGAAGTGCAATCGCTGGATCGAATGGTAGCTCTATCTCTAGTTTTCTAAGGAACTGCCAGACTGACTTCCAGAGTGGCTGAACCATTATACAGTCCCACCAACAATGAATAAGAGTTCCAATTTCTCCACATCCCCTCCAGCATTTGTAGTTTCCTGTTTGTTTAATGGCAGCCATTCTAACCGGTGTTAGATGGTATCTCATTGTGGTCTTAATTTGCATCTCTCTAATAGCTAGTGAAGCTGAACATTTTTTCATGTGTTTCTTGGCCATTTGTATTTCCTCTTCAGAGAACTGTCTTTTCATATCTTTTGCCCATTTTATAATTGGGCTGTCTGTACTATTGTCATTGAGTTGTAGGATTTCTTTATATATGCAAGATATCAGTCTTTTGTCAGATACATGGTTTCCAAAAATTTTTTCCCATTGAGTTGGCTGCCTCTTTACCTTTTGAGAAATTCCTTTGAGGTGCAGAAACTTCTAAGCTTGAGGAGTTCCCATTTATCTATTTTCTCTTTTGTTGCTTGTGCTTTGGGTGTAAAGTCTAGGAAGTGGCCTCCTAATACAAGGTCTTGAAGATGTTTTCCTACATTATCTTCTAGGAGTTTAATGGTACTTTCTTTTATATTGAGATCTTTGGTCCATTTTGAGTTAATTTTTGTGTAGGGGGTGAGGTAGGGGTCCTCTTTCATTCTTTTGGATATGGATATCCAACTCTCCCAGCCCCATTTGTTGAAAAGACCATTATGGCTCAGTTCGGTGACTTTGGGGGCCTTATCAAAGATCAGTCGGCCATAGATCTGAGGGTCTATCTCTGAATTCTCAATTCGATTCCATTGATCTATATGTCTATCTTTGTGCCAGTACCATGCTGTTTTGGCAACTGTGGCTTTATAATAAGCTTCAAAGTCAGGGAGTGTAAGTCCTCCCACTTCGTTTTTCTTTTTTAAAGTGTCTTTAGCAATTCGAGGCATCTTCCCTTTCCAAATAAATTTGATAACTAGCTTTTCCAAGTCTGCAAAGTAGGTTGTTGGAATTTTGATTGGGATTGCATTGAATCTGTAGATGAGTTTGGGTAGAATTGACATCTTAATGACATTTAGCCTTCCTATCCATGAACATGGAATATTTTTCCATCTTTTAAGGTCCCCTTCTATTTCTTTTAGTAGAGTTATGTAGTTTTCTTTGTATAGGTCTTTTACATCTTTGGTTAAGTTTATTCCTAGGTACTTGATTTTTTTAGTTGCTATTGAAAATGGTATCTTTTTCTTGAGTGTCTCTTCAGTTTGTTCATTTCTAGCATATAGAAACATTACTGACTTATGTGCATTAATCTTGTATCCCGCTACTTTGCTAAATTTGTTTATTAGCTCTAGTAGGTGTATCGTTGATTTCTCAGGGTTTTCTAGATATAAGATCATATCATCTGCAAACAATGACAGTTTTACTTCTTCTTTTCCAATTTGGATGCCTTTTATTTCTTTGTCTTGCCGGATTGCCCTGGCTAGCACTTCCAGCACAATGTTGAATAACAGTGGTGACAGCGGGCATCCTTGTCTTGTTCCTGATCTTAGAGGGAAGGCTTTCAGTCTCTCACCATTGAGTACTATGCTGGCTGTGGGTTTTTCATATATGCTCTTTATCATGTTGAGGAAGTTTCCTTCAATTCCTACCTTTTGAAGTGTTTTTATCAAAAACGGATGTTGGATTTTGTCAAATGCTTTTTCAGCATCTATTGAGATGATCAATTGATTTTTCCCTTTCGAGTTTTTAATGTGTTGTAATACATTGATTGTTTTTCTGATGTTGAACCATCCTTGCATGCCTGGAATGAACCCCACTTGGTCATGGTGTATGATTTTTTTAATGTGTCTTTGGATTCGATTTGCAAGTATTTTGTTGAGGATTTTTGCATCTATATTCATTAGGGAGATTGGCCGGTAGTTTTCCTTTTTTGTAGCATCTTTGCCTGGTTTTGGTATTAGATTGATGTTAGCTTCATAAAATGAGTTAGGTAGTGTTCCATTTTTTTCAATGTTTTGAAAGAGTTTGAGTAAGATTGGTGTCAGTTCTTTCTGGAAAGTTTGGTAGAATTCCCCTGTGAAGCCATCTGGCCCTAGGCATTTATTTGTGGGAAGATTTTTGATGACTGATTGGATCTCTTTGCTTGTGATGGGTTGGTTGAGGTCTTCTATTTCTTCTCTGGTCAGTCTAGGTTGTTCATATGTTTCCAGGAAATTGTCCATTTCTTCTACATTATCCAGTTTGTTGCCATACAGTTGTTCATAATATCCTCTTATAATTTTTTTAATTTCTTCAGGATCTGCAGTTATGTCACCTTTTTCATTCATTATTTTGTTTATATGGGTCTTCTCTCTTTTTGATTTTGTCAGTCTAGCTAGGGGCTTGTCAATCTTGTTGATCTTCTCAAAGAACCAACTTTTGGTGATATTTATCCTTTCTATTGTTTTTTTGTTCTCTATGTCATTTATTTCTGCTTTAATCCTTGTTATTTCTTTTCTTGTACTTGGTTTAGGATTGGTTTGCTGTTCATTTTCTAGCTTCTTCAGTTGATCCATTAGTTCTTTGATTTTGGCTCTTTCTTCCTTTTTAATATATGCGTTTAGTGCTATAAATTTCCCCCTTAGCACTGCTTTTGCTGCATCCCATAGGTTTTGGTATGTTGTGTTCTCATTTTCATTCGTCTCTATATATTTAGCAATTTCTCTTGCTATTTCTTCTTTAACCCACTGATTGTTTAGGAGTGTGTTGTTTAACCTCCAGGTATTTGTGAATTTTCTAAGTCTCTGATGGTTATTGACTTCTAATTGTATTCCATTGTGGTCAGAGAATGTGCTTTGAATAATTTCAATCTTTTTAAATTTATTGAGGCTTGTTTTATGTCCCAGCATATGATCTATTCTGGAGAAAGTTCCGTGAGCACTAGAAAAGTATGTGTATCCTGGTGATTTGGGATGTAATGTCCTGTATATGTCTGTTAAATCTAATTCATTTATCAGATTGTTTAGGTTTTCAATTTCCTTATTGGTCTTCTGTCTGGTTGATCTATCTATAGGAGAGAGTGTTGTGTTGAAGTCTCCCACAATTATTGTGGAAACATCAATTGCTTCCTTTAGTTTTGCCAATGTTTCTCTCATGTATTTTGTGGCACCTTGATTGGGTGCATAGACATTTACGATTGTTATTTCTTCTTGCTGAATTGCCCCTTTTATTAGTATGTAGTGGCCTTCTTTGTCTCTCAAAACATCCCTGCATTTGAAGTCTATTTTATCTGAGATTAATATTGCTACACCTGCTTTCTTTTGGCTGTAGCTTGCATGAAATATTTTTTTCCATCCTTTCACTTTCAGTTTCTTTGTGTCCCTGTGTCTAAGATGAGTCTCTTGTATGCAACATATTGATGGTTCATTTTTTTTGATCCATTCTGCGAATCTATATCTTTTAATTGGGGAGTTTAATCCATTTACATTCAACGTTAAAACCGTGAAGGCATTTCTTGAATCGGCCATCTTATCCTTTGGATTATGTTTGCCATATTTTTCCCTCTCTCTATTAATATCCTTTATTGTACCCATACCGAATCTCTTTAGTACTGAACCTTTCTCCAAGTCTCTCTGTCCTGTCTTTGTTTCTCTGTCTGTAGGGCTCCCTTTAGTATCTCCAGTAGGGCAGGTCTCTTGTTAGCAAATTCTCTCAGCATTTCTTTGTCTGTGAAAAATTTAAGCTCTCCCTCAAATTTGAAGGAGAGCTTTGCTGGATAAAGTATTCTTGGCTGGAAATTCCTCTCACTCAGAATTTTAAATATATCGTGCCACTGCCTTCTCGCCTCCATGGTGGCTGCTGAGTAGTCACTACTTAGTCTTATGCTGTTTCCTTTGTATGTGGTGAATTGCTTTTCTCTTGCTGCTTTCAGAACTTGCTCCTTCTCTTCTATGTTTGACAGTGTGATCAGTATATGTCTCGGAGTGGGTTTTTTTGGATTTATTCTATTTGGAGTTCGCTGAGCATTTATGATTTGTGTATTTATGTTGTTTAGAAGATTTGGGAAGTTTTCCCCAACAATTTCTTTGAATACTCTTCCTAGACCTTTACCCTGTTCTTCCCCTTCTGGGACACCAATGAGTCTTATATTCGGACGTTTCATATTATCTATCATATCCCTGAGGTCCATTTCGAGTTTTTCAATTTTTTTCCCCATTCTTTCTTTTATGCTTTCATTTTCCATTCTGTCATCTTCCAGGTCACTGATTCGTTGTTCAACTTCCTCTAGTCTTGTACTATGAGTGTCCAGAATCTTTTTAATTTGGTCAACAGTTTCTTTAATTTCCATAAGATCATCCATTTTTTTATTTAGTCTTGCAATGTCTTCTTTATGCTCTTCTAGGGTCTTCTTGATTTCCTTCATATCCCGTACTAGGGTCTCATTGTTCATCTTTAGTTCTTTGAGTAGCTGCTCTAGGTGTGTCTCTTCTGGTCTTTTGATTTGGGTGCTTGGGCTTGGGTTATCCATATCGTCTGGTTTTTTCATATGCTTTATAATTTTCTGTTGTTTTTGGCCTCGTGGCATTTGCTGACCTTGATAGGGTTCTTTTAGGGTTTGTAGACCAGTTGAAGTCCTTATCTCTAATTTATCAGATCTACAGCTTCGTGGAGTACACTTTCTCTAACTAACCAGCAGGTGGCGTCCACGAGCCACCTGTTCTCCACAAGCCAGATCTCCCCTGCTTAGCCTTTTTGGTGAGTGGGGGAGTGAGTCTTGTGGGGCCCAATTGGTGTCCCAAGCTTGCGTGTGTAGTTGGTGTTGCCTGCCCTGTATGTGGGGCGTGTTTCTGGGCAGTCGGGGAGGGGGGGTGGCCCTAACAATCAAATCTCCCTGATGATCCTAGAGTTTTAAAGCTACTGCAATAGTCTAATCCTTCAGTTCAGTCCTGCCACAGTTTGTCTCTGCCACTGACCCACAAGTCTTTGGTATTGGCGTATGGCTCCTGAGACTTGCAAGTGGGCCCCTCTTCCAGGCTGTGCACCCCGGGTCCTCTGTTGAGGGATGACTGTGCTATGTCGCAGGTGAGTGCCGTCCCCCCAGGGCAGTTCTGGGCTGCTGGGCTGTGTTGGGAGGCTCCCAGTCTGCTCAAATGATGGCTGAATGGGGCTCTGTTAATTCACACTGCTCCCCCTTCCCAGCTCTGGGACATTCAGCTGAGGTTGCAGGGAAGGCTAATGTCCACGCCCAGTTTTGTGGTGTGTGCCTGTTATTTGAAGCACTTCCGTCACACTGGGTTGTCTGGGGCAGCTCTGGGCTATGGGGCTGGCGATGGGCAGGAGTGTTTCCTGTCCACCAGGATGGTGGCTGTGAGCGGACACCCCCCTTTTCTTGGGAAGTTGTGTTGTTTAGTGAATTTTCTCAGCCACTGGATTATTGCCTTTTGTCTCAGAGCTCTCTTAGTTCTGCTCTTGACTTGACGTGCCCAAATTTCAATTCTTTGAAGCTTTCTGTATTGAGCTTCTTAGAGTAATTGTTTTAGAAAAAGCAAAAAGGATTTAAAAAAAAAAAAAAAAAAAAAAAATGGCCCTCCTCAGAGATCTAATGGGTTATTGAAATGCTAATAGACAAAGCAACCAGGGCCATTAAGGAAAGGTCCCCAGGGCAGAGAGATCAGCCTTGCTTCGGGATTTGCATATGCGCCTCAAGGCCTGATCTCCGCCCTTCCCCTTTCTGTGTTCACCAGAACTCCAAAAATCCTCTGCTTTTACTTTGGAGTTTTTCGTGTTGTTTTTTTTCTATGCCTGTCTCCTCTCTGCTGGGCTGGCTGCTCTCAGAGTCTCTGGTGTCTGGCCTCAGTCTATCTATGGTTGGAGTTTGAATCAGTAGAATGAGTTTCCGGTAAGAGCAGCCACTGCAATTCTCCCTTCTCCTTCCTGGAGCTGACAGCCCCTCCTCCCCCGGGACTGAGCGTGGCAGGGAGGGGCGCGGGTCCCCTGGCCGCAAAAACTTACAGATTTCGCTGATCTCAGCAGTTCCACGTTTTCATGAGTGTTGTATGAAGTATGCCCAAAGACAGATTGCTCTGTGGTGTCCAGTCCACGCAGTTCCTGGCTTTTTACCTACTTTCCTGGAGGAGTAACTAAAACATACAGCTCACCAGTCTGCCATCTTGCCCCGCCTCTGAATTGGCTTTAAATGTCTTAATGGTATCCTTTGTAGAACAATTTAAAAAACATTATAAAATTCAGCTTATCTTTTTTGCATGTGATTCATGCTTTTTGTGTTTTATCTAAGAAATGTTGCCTACTCTGAGAGGAAAAACGTCATCTCTTCGTTCTGCAAGTTTTATAATTTTAGGTTTTAAATTTAAGTATATAACCTATTTAAAGCTAATTTTTTTATGGGATGCATTAAGAATCTGCATTCACAGAATTTTTATTGAATACCCTCAGATAAGTCAAATGTACATCTTGGGTTCAAAATCATTCTATAAAGTGATTAACCTGATGAATTCAAATGATATTATAATCATCATCCAGTTGTCCAGATTGGTCGAAACCAGTTTTCAGCTTTAAGAATGAAACCCATCTGTAGTTGTATTGCCTGACTCAAATAATGCAAGCATGAGGTCATTTATATAATTATTAAATCATTTACATATTTTAAATACAAAAATATTGGAATTTTTGATAAAATATTGATGCATCCTGTTTCCTTTAAGTAAATACTGTATTTTCAAGCTCTGCAAAAGCTACAATTTTAGAGCTTTTAGATTCACAGAGTTAACTCTTCAATACCATTGTGTCAGAAAGTGTCCCAGAATACCTTATTAGTAAAGGAATTGCCACCAACCATATCTACTGTCTCCTATGGCATACAAGCAAAAGAGCTCTTGTAAGCCTTGTTCTTAGACAGTACTATCTCTTGTCAAGACAAAATATTGTTGACAGGCATATTTTATTGTCTTGATACATTACCAGTGAGTTACCAGTTACATAAGACATTGGTAGAATATAACCAACAAAAAAAGGAAATCATTTTATCCTTAGAAGCTAAGGGAAAATACAGCATGTGTCAATTCAGTACTTAAAAGGACAGTGAAGGTATTATGGGTGGGATGTGTGTGTGTGTATTTTGTCACCATAACTATGGTATGCAAATAATTCTCAATCACTCATTTTTGGTTTTGAAACAAAATCTATGAGTTTGACAAACAAGTGAAAGTGATAAAGCCTGGGCTTTCCTGAAGGAAGTGGAGAAGGAATACAGAATGTTGGGGCTGGAAACTTATCTTTTCAGTCCTCTTGCACGTCTCCTGGACTGGTCATTGAGATCTCTCCTCATTTAACCCACATCTCCAAAGTGCACAATGCAATAACCACTGATTGTTGTTTCCTGTTTCACTGAGCAGGAAAATAACAGCTCTTATGTACTGTAGCAACCAAACATTACACTCTTTAGATTCATCACCTCACTTAATCCCAAAAGTTGCCTTGAAAACTTTTGTCTCTACTTTATAGATGAAAATGCTGACTGAGAGGATAAATAACTCCCTCAAAGACAGAGTTAACCACTGAAAATCCAAGGGTTGGATTTAGGTGCTAAACTTTATTCCGTTTTCATTATCCCATACTATCTTCTGGACTTGACAGTTAAACTTTAATGGAAATAATCACACATAAAAGACTGAAATGCATCTCTGATTTTTGTTAAGCTAATGGTGCACATTATCATAAGAGAGTAATGCAGAATGACCTATGCACTCACAGAGCTCCTAGAATGATTTCCTTAAAGATGTTTTGGTTTTATTAAAAAGCTTTTTCGCATTAAAAGTTAACCACAAGAATTATTATTTTGATTTTTCTTTGGAATAATGGTTTAAATCCTGAGTAAGTTTTTCTTATTTTTGTACTGTCATTGCATCTTGTGCATACCTCCATTTTATATTTCACCTTCAATTGCTTTTCTCTATGCATCTTCCTCCTAACTCGACAATGAATGCCTAGAAGATATAAACAGTGTGTTTTCCTCTATGTGTCTACATCACCCAGTCTAGGTATGGAAAGACCTAGATAGACCTAGATAGCAGATAAAATTATGCCTTCTCTGAAGCTTTCTCCTTGTGATGAGAGAACTCCTATTTCCCAAAGTAAAGGTCAATTGTAGGAATCACTTTCACCGACCATGGGCCATGTATGCACAAGTAATTTTGGTGAGGAATACTAACCTACCTCCAACTTCTAAGATGCGTGCAGTAAAACTATACCATATGTGTATTGATGGGAGAAGGTAATTCCCAAAAGAGGCACTAAGCAATACTTAAATATTCATCTTCAGCTCAGATGACTTTCCTGAATTTCAGGACCATATTTCCAAGTGGTTTATAGATATTTTTCCTTATATATTTAGGATATATATACATTAAATTTAAAAATCAGTTACTGAGTGCATCATTTTCTTCCTAGCCAACCTTCTGTCTGCATTCAACATTTCAGTTAAGGGCACACCAGTCCACTCAGTCTTCTAGGATTAAAGATCTTGCCAACAAATTTATACTTATATCCAATTCTTCTCTCTCTCTTTTTTGAATCAATTAATAATTTGCTATCGGTTTTATTGATGCTATTTCCAGCCTTCATCTTTGACTCTTTCCTTGTCCACTGCATATAATCCTTACCGAGCCCTCTCTGCTCCAGATTTTGTCACTTCCTAATCCATCTACCAGATATCTTTCTATAATAAATATCTGGTCTATTACATTATTTGATATGATTAATACTTCCCCTTTAACTAACATATAGTATTTTGATCTTTGCTATTACATACCATGCCAAAAATATGTTTTCCCAACTTTCTTTTTGAGCTTTCACTCATCACTCGTCACTGCCCTAGCTATTTTCCAGTCAAACAGAATTCCTTGCCTGTTCTTAGATGTGCTATGTGCTCTCATGTCTCAGTGTTTGAACATTCTGTTTCTATGCTTAGAAGACATTTTCCTCCTTCTATGAATGCTATGTTCCTACTCAATATTCAAGATCTAGTCTAAATACCATCTCCTCAGTTAAGACTCCTGTGGACTTTCTCAGGGAAAATATATTCATCCTCTCTTCTATTTTGCTGGGAAGAATTTTGAACCCAATGTTGGAATATTTCATATATTATATTTTATCATTTGTGAGTATGCATGTGTAACTTTATCCATGACCTGACTTAGACATCCTTTGATTATGTTTTTATTTTATTTGAGTTCCCAGCTTGAGAAAGTAATCAATACAATGCAATTTATTTGTGGCATACATTTGTTAGTCCTGCATGGTATTTCAAACACAACCTGGTTCCATTAGTTTATACACATCCACAGGTCTTGTACCTCCCAATATGTAAGGAATGCTATATATGTTAATATTTCTTTCCCCTGATGATATCATCTCATTCCAACTGATAATATCTCCCCCTTTTATTTTTCATTAGAGCTCTGAACTCTATGCACAGTTTGATAGAGGCTATTATGCTTTTATTAATGTTCTTCACTAAAAATAATTTCATCATTCTCATAACTTTTATTCATGGTTTAATGCATTATTCAATTTTATAAGCACTGGCATGGAAATAAGCATATCTTTAAAGCATTGCTTATATGCTCAGTTATGAACAAATCTCCCACCTTCCATTATTACATAGCCCACATAACAGATCATATATGGAGTTACATAATTCTTAACATGTTTGGTATTCCAAAAACTAATCTGGTAAGAATCTTTTACACTGAAAAAAAAAAAAAATTACACCTAGACCCATACAGCTGTTTTCAATATCCTTCACTCTTAGAACATTTTAAAATACCATTTATGGTGAAAAACTGGGTTAGGCCCACAGATACTTTCTTTTGGATCCAAAGAAAGATAGTATTATAATCTATAGCATTTTCTACTCAATTACATTTTTCACTCAGGAAGTGTTTGAAAGAGTGACTTTCACAGAATTTTACAAGTTGCTTACCTGCAGGAATGGTGAAGTTTCTCTCCATGGTGCATGCCTCTGTAGGTAGATGGCTTGTGGGGTGGCTCCAAAGCTCCCAGAATTGCTATACATGTATATGGGGACATTTTTCAATAAAACTGTTTGTAGCTTGGAAGTGATGATGATAATATTGATGATGATGATAAACTTGTATAATGTTTATTATATTTAAGGCACTATTGATTCATTTAAAATAACTTGTGAGTGATGTGTTTTGAGACAGCGTAGGAACACATTACTAAAAGATTATGCGGTATGAGAGATACAATATAATTTCATTGTATTGCCTGGCCAATAGATATACCTCAATAAATATTTTGAAAATTTAAATTTAATTGTACCAAATAAGTAGTTTACTTTGAGCTTTTGTCTTGATTACTAAATGATTTGTTTCATATTACCTATACCCTCAGTAGAAATTGGTATAATTTGTAGATAAAACAATAAAAATCAGTATAATGGGTTTTTATGAATAGCTACTTGCATAAATATTTTATTCAACATTTTTGAGATGTAAGTATAGACTTGAGAAAAATTCTGTGTTCACAGAGGAGAATTGTGGCTTTATAAATCACTATATAAACTTAGTTAACTGTATCCCAAGCTAACATATAGCTTACAGATAAACGTAGAGATTTTTTTTTTCATTTTTTTATTTTTTTATTTTTCATTTTTATTGAGATTGTTCAGATACCATACAATTATCCAAAGATCCAAAGTGTACAATCACTTGCACCTGGGTACCCTCATACAGCTGTGCATCCATCACCACACTTAATTTTTGTTCAATTTTTAGAGACTTTTCATTACTCCAGACAAGAAATAAAGTCAAAGATGAAAAAAGGAAAAAAAGAAAAGGAAACTTTAATCCTCCCCTATCCCTAACCAACCCCCCTCAATTGTTGACTCGTAGTATTGGTATAGTACATTTGTTACTGTTTATGAAAAAATGTTGAAATACTGCTAACTGTAGTATATAGTTTGCAATAGGTATATATTTCTTCCCTATATGCTCCTCTATTATTAACTTCTAACTGTATTGTCATACATTTGTTCTGGTTCATGGAAGCGATTTCTAGTATTTGTACAGTTGATCATGGACATTGCCCACCATAGGATTCAGTTTTATACATTCCCATCTTTTGATCTCCAACTTTCCTTCTGGTGACATATATGACTCTGAGCTTTCCCTTTCCACCTCATTCACACACCATTCGGCACTGTTAGTTATTCTCACATCTTGCTACCAACACCCCTGTTCATTTCCAAACATTTAAGTTCATCCTAATTGAACATTCTGCTCATACTAAGCAACCACTCCCCATTCTTAAGCCTCATCCTGTATCTTGGTACCTTATATTTCATGTATATGAGTTTACATATTATAATTAGTTCCTATCAGTGAGACCCTGCAATAATTGTCCTTATGTGTCTGGCTTATTTCACTCAGTATATTGCCCTTGAGGTTTTGTCATCAACCCATTTTTTTTAATATGGTTTTGTTCACTCACCATACATTCCATCCCAAGTAAATACTCGATGGTTTTCTGCATGGTCATACATTTATGTGTTCACCACCTTCACCACTATCTATATAAGAGCATCTACATTTCTTCCACAAGGCAGGAGGGAGAGTCAAAGAAGGTAGAGAGGCAAAAGAAAGAGGAAAAAAAAAGACAGCTAGGAAGCAGCAAAAGGAAAAATAACCTTAAATCAAAGTAGAATAAAGAATCAGACAATACCACCAATGTCAAGTGTCTAACATGCCTCCCCTATCCCCCCCTCTTATCTGCATTCACCTTGGTATATCACCTTTGTTACATTAAAGGAAGCATAATACAATGATTCTATTAGTTACAGTCTCTAGTTTATGCTGACTGCATCCCTCCCCCAATGCCTCCCCATTTTTAACACCTTGCAAGGTTGACATTTGCTTGTTCTCCCTCATAAAACAACATACTTGTACATTTTATCACAATTGTTGGATACTCTAGATTTCACCAAGTTACACAGTCCCAGTCTTTATCTTTCCTCCTTTCTTGTGGTGTCTCACATGCTCCCCACCTTCCTCTCTCAACCATATTCATAGTTACCTTTGTTCAGTGTGCTTACATTGTTGTGCTACCATCTCCCCAAATTGTGTTCCAAACCACACACTCCTGTCTTCTATCACCGTGCAGTGCTCCCTTTAGTATTTCCTGTAGGGCAGGTGTCTTGTTCACAAAGTCTCTCATTGTCTGTTTGTCAGAAAATATTTTGAGCTCTCCCTCATATTTGAAGGACAGCTTTGCTGGATATAGGATTCTTGGTTGGCGGTTTTTCTCTTTCAGTATCTTAAATATATCACTCCACTTCCTTCTTGCCTCCATGGTTTCTGCTGAGAGATCCGCATATAGTCTTATTAAGTTTCCTTTGTATGTAATGGATCGCTTTTCTCTTGCTGCTTTCAGGATTCTCTCTTTGTCTTTGACATTTGATAATCTGATTATTAAGTGTCTTGGCGTAGGCCTAATCATATCTCTTCTGTTTGGAGTACGCTGCGCTTCTTGGAGCTGTAATTTTATGTCTTTCATAAGAGACGGGAAATTTTCATTAATTATTTCCTCTATTATTGCTTCTTCCCCTTTTCCCTTCTCTTCTCCTTCTGGGACACCAGTGATACGGACATTATGGTACTTTGTTTCATCCTTGAGTTCCCGGAGATGTTGCTCATATTTTTTCATTCTTTTCTCCATCTGCTCCTTTGCGTGTAGGCATTCAGGTGTTTTGTTCTCTGGTTCCTGAGTGTTTTCTCCTGCCTCTTGAGATCTGCTGTTGTATGTTTCCATTGTGTCTTTCATCTCTTGTGTTGTGCCTTTCATTTCCATAGATTCTACTAGTTGTTTTTTTGAACTTTCAATTTCTGCCTTATATATGCCCAGTGTTTCCTTTACAGCCTCTATCTCTTTTGCAATATCTTCCCTAAACTTTTTGAATTGATTTAGCATTAGTTGTTTAAATTCCTGTATCTCAGTTGAAGTGTACATTTGTTCCTTTGACTGGGCCATAACTTTGTTTTTCTTAGTGTAGGTTTTAATTTTCTGTTGTCTAGGCATGGTTTCCTTGGTTATCCAAATCAGGTTTTCCCAAACCAGAACAGGCTCAGGTCCCAGAGGGAAGAAATATTCAGTATCTGGTTTCCCTGCGGGTGTGTCTTAGAAAATTGCTCCACCCTTTGATGCCTCAGGTCACTGTGCTTTTCTGCCCAGCAGGTGATGCCTGTTAGCCTATAATCCTTGACTGGTGTGAGGAGGTATGGCCTGTTCCCCCAGGCTCTGGGGTCTGGTTCTGAATGAAAAAGGGCCCCAACCCTTTCCTTCTAGAGAAGACAGACCTCCCAGGTGGAGGTCATTAGCATTTCAATGGTCTCTCTCTCTGCTTGTGCTGTCTCCACCCTTCCCTGAGTCACAGCCCTGGAAACTGAAAATCACTGGGGCTTTCTCCACTGAGCCAAAAAAGAAACAGATAGTCCCCTTCACACCTAGTCCAAGGCGACCCTCTGGCTCTCCAAGGTCAATCGTCACCCAAAGCCTCTGTCTGTTTTTCGGGGATGCGTACCTGTAGTGAGCAGTTCACACTCGCTACTTAAAACCCCAGTTGGAGCTCAGCTGAGCTATATTCACTTGCTGGGAGAGAGCTTCTCTCTGGCACCAGGAGGCTTTGCAGCTCGGGCTATGGGGGAGGGGGTCTCACAACTTGGATCTGCAGGTTTTACTTACAGATTTTATGCTGTGTTCTCGGGCATTCCTCCCAATTCAGGTTTGTGTATGATGAGTGGACGGTCTCGTTTGTCCCCCCACAGTTATTCTGGATTATTTACTAGTTATTTCCAGTTTTTTGTAGTTGTTCCAGGGGGGCTACTTAGCTTCCACAACTCTCTATGCCGCCATCTTGGCCAACTGCCTAAATGTAAAGATTTTAACAGTAAGTATCTGTTTTTAAAATTGCTTTAATTTAGCCCGTATCTGTGAATTTACTATGAATGCACAAGCATAAAGGTGTCGCTTCCTCTGCTTAAGTTCAATGACTACTTTCTGGATTCAATTATGTGTTTGGATAATAGCTTTTGGGTGCTTTAACACCTAATTGATTTTGCTACATTTATTTGATCATGGTTGAAATGTAATTTTACTGCTTGCATGGTGATTCTTTTTGGAATATATAAAATAAATTTCTTATGAGTGAATTATTTTCTTACACAAGTTGTCAGGAATGTTCCAGGCAGGGAAGCACATCTTCAGTTAATATTCTTCTTCTTCTTATTATTATTATTAACAAAGTAGGAAGATAGAGAGATAGAAAGCAAGGAGGTAATTAGAGAGCAAGACTTGAACTGAATTCAGAACAGCAACCCCTAATCACTATCATAATTTTTGTAAAGATGTTTTGGCTACTGAGGCAATCAAGTCAATACTCAAATTTGTTTTATAGCATAAATGTTTTCTATTAAGATAGTTTTATCTGAAAGTTTATTTTGTCAAGGTGTTACCAAAATGTGTTAATGGTCAATATTCATGTGAAAAAGGGAAGGGAGGAGGTGAGGAAATGTTGGTAGACCAAAATCAAATAGTGCTTTCAATGTTCTTAATATTTATTAATAGTCCAAGTCCCTAATTGTAAATATTTCTCTCGAAGGGGAATTAAAGATGTATGAATCCCCAGGCTATCTGGTAAAGAACCATTGAAAATGTATTTTGAGAAACACCAAGCTAACTCTATCTGGGACCATATCTTGGGACCAGAAGTCACACATGTCTACGTTTACAGCAGCTTCATTGCTTACAAGGAGCTATTTAGATTTCGATTGAAATGCAAGTCCTGTGCTTTTCATCTAAACTCTTGGCTTTTCCCATTTCATTTTGTTCTGTTTTCTTTAGCCACTCTTCTGCCTATAGTTAAACAAGATATATGTTTCACTTTACTGATACTTAAGGTGATTTTTCTTTCTATAATTTATTAAATTTTTCCTTTCCTTTCCTAAATTTCCACTGTTATATAAAAAAGGGGTTGTTGGTTTTGCTCCTACTTAGTTAATTACAGTTCAGCACTGATAGAAAGATATAATAATTATAAGAAAAGCAATGGATTAAATGATATAGAAGATTATGCATGTCAGGTTTGCCATGACATTCATGGAATCCTTCTTATGCTTCCTTGCTTCTTACTCTTTCTCTGTGCTTGATCTTGAAATCCTGGTTCATGATGGTTACTCTGAACACATACACATTTCAGCTATCAGGAAGGAGAAAACTGGCAGAGAAGAATAAAGATAACTAGTACACAAAACTCTTCCACTTATATTTCAATAATAAATCCCTTTGGCTACAAGGTCCAATTTAACTGAGAGGGAGACCTGGAGGGTTTTTATTCTTGGGAGCTAGGTGCACAGGTGAAATATGATATAGTATAGAAAGTCCAATTAAATGTATCAGATTCTTGCAGTATAGTGAGAAAACTGTTATTACATATGTGGTTAGCACAAAAGAGAGAAAATGTAAGTGATCCCACATGATTGAAATTAATTATACCTAAAGAGAATCCAATTCATAAATATTACTCTACTGACAATATTCTTCTGGAAGGATATCAATAAACCCACATTTTTCAGATCAGTGAGTCAATTCACAGTTTTCTTGTTACCTGGCCCCATCTATCAATATTTTTCTTTGACTCTTTTTTCCCCAACTTCTTAATTTTTGGAGTTTTCACGGTTGTTTTTTCACCTTTTCTCTTCTATCTACACTCCTCTTCCTTTGTGATTTCCTCTGGTTGCTTGTCTATAAATATTACTAATATGCTGATAAATGGAAAATTTATCCCCTGATGTCCTGTGTCTTCTCAACTTCTTATTTCTAATTTGGAGTTGAATCTTCTCAACTTCTTACTCCCAATTTGTGCTTGAATGTCTAATAGAGAACCCAAACTTAATATGTGTGTAACTGTACTCCTGAGTTCCCCCCAAAACTGGATCAACTATTCTTTTCCAACCTCATTTGGTGGCAACTCCTTTCTTTTCTCACAGGACAAAAAAAGTGGAGTAGTCTTTAATGCCTCTCTTTATCTTCTATTCCATTTCCAATCCATCAAAATTACTATTAACTCCACCTTAAAATATGTACAGAATCTAATCACTGCTCACCGCCTCACTTACCACCTCGCCAGACCAAGTCAGTATCACCTTTTCTTGACATTGTAGTGTTGGGCTCCTTAGTGGTCTCCTGCTTCCATATTTGCCCCCTTATGGCTTATTTTCAACAAGGTAGCCAGACTGACACTAAAGAAATGTAAGTCAGATAAGTCATTTATTTGCTTCAAATCCTGCAGTTGCTCTCTATTTCATTCAGTTTAAAACCCCTAGTTCTAACAATGGCCCACAAGGACCTTCAATTCTTGTTCTTACTTCTTTCCTACTGTCCTCTCCTTCATTCTCTCTGCCCTAACCACATTGGCCACCTCTCTGTTTCCTGAAAGCATTCATCAAGTGCACTTTTGAAACAAGGATTTTGCTCTGCCTGTTTATTATGCCTGAAATGCTCTTCCCCAAATTTTACATGACTTTTCCTCTTTCAAATGTTACTTTCACTATTAGGCTTACTCTGACCACTCCATTTAAAATATCAAAAATCACTCAATACTCCCAATCCCTCTAACTCTATTCTCACTAATTAAAAAAAAAAGAAAAATGAAAAGCAAAACTATGTAGCATTTATCATGCTTTAAACAGACCTTACAAATTTATTTCTTATATGTGTTGTTAATTAATGTTTATCTTTCTCTGATAGAATACAAACTCCAAAAGGACAGGGGTAATTTTTAGTTCATAGATATTTATTTAATGAATAAGTGACTATGGAAAGAATGAAATAAAAAATAAATGTATGTGACCTAACCCAAATAATAATCTGTGAACAGGTGTTTGAGGAGTTTCAGCAAAAGTTAGATTTAAGTCTTGGTGATATAATTCTAAAATCAGAGATTCAAGACCAGTAAACTATTGTTAATTATTTTACATAAGATATAAAACTTCAAATGAATTTTATTGATTTTATCCACATATTTAAAGTGTTAATCTATTATGATAGCCAGCACGGAGGTTAGAAATAGGAAAGCAAAAGAATGGGGATTTTTCAGATGTGCTTAACTTTGTTCAGTAAAGAAGATGAGCTGATCTTGTGGTACTATATATGTGCCCATCAAGCTAGTATTTTCTGTTGACATTTCCCTTCACATAATACATCAAAAATCCTCATTCTCTCAATATATGCTTACAAAAGAGTGTTATCATTACAATTTTTCTTCCATTATACACTTGACTATTGGTAGAAAGTATAGAAATTGGCAAAAGCACTCTACTTGGCAGCTATAAGTTTAATTTTAAATTATTAGAATATCTTATCTTTCTTAAATTCTATGTTGAAGGGTTTGTTTGTTTGTTTTGTTTTTGTTTTCAAGTAAACTAGCATCCTTGATCAGCTCTAAGTGTATTAAAACACTTGAGTTACTCAACCTGTAAACCTAGTGTAAGGACCTAAGGCTGTGGACTGGACATTTGTCTAGTCAAATAAAGCCTTGTACCTTTAGAGTAGGACAAAGAGGAATGGGATACCATGAAAGATTTTACTACAGGAGGATAAACATGAGTGTATTTGTCATTTTGAAAAGTATCTATGGTCACCATGTGGAAAATGGATGATGGAATCAGGACAGAGGAGGACAGCAATTGACAAGACCACTGCATTGATCTAAGAATGGTATAAACATGAGCCTGAATCAATGTTGTGGCAACGGGCATGGAGTCAAAGAAATGTGAGGTGATAGAATCAACACATCTTGGAAAGGCTGTATGATGCAATGAAGTCAACCATCCTGATTTTCTCCTATTTTTCAATTTCCAACTTCTTGGACAAATTACTCATTCTATGAGCTTTAGTGTTTTCAGGACAATGATAATTACCTCCTAGTGTTGTTGAGATAATTAAGTGAGATCGTGAATATAAAGCTATTAACACCATGTCTGACACATAGAACTTGATAAGCAATTAATATCATTACTATGTATTACTGGTATTATCATTTGATTATGGTTATGTATGTAGTGAAAGAATTAGGGAAGGTTAAAAGTAATCTGGTCTAAACTGAGTGGAAAGAAAACTTTTCAACATGGAAGGGGAAAACTGAAGGAGATGCAGGTTTAGAAGGCTCAGTTTAAATTGAGGATATGAAGTCTAAGTTGAAAACGCTACTTCTTTCAGAAAACACAATTCCACAGCACATATATATTAGTGGGTTTTCATTCTGATTTTCCAGAGATGCCTAATGCAGGCATTTCTACACCAGCTATTAGCCATGACAGTCGAGTCTCAACCTTACTCTTCTCTTACCTGATAGAGGATCCCTTACTCTCCTGGTCTAGGATAACATGAGCAGTGGGGATCCCAGAAGATTCTGTTGCATGCCTCCAATGGAAGGAGAATTTCAAGCCCTTCCGAGTCCACCAACCACCGAGGTTGGTGCTCCCAAGCTGTGTGGGAAATAGAATACAGCCTATCCTTTGTTTTTGAATTGTGCTTAGAAACCTAGTTTGAATAAACTTTATTATGTGGAATTTGGAGTGGTAGAGAAATTTTCTATTATAAGATTTAAATGTGAAGGACTCTTCAAAGTTTCCTTATTATTTAAAAATATATGTGAGGAAAAAATTACCATAGGCCTCAAAGTAACTAATTTTCGTGTCATCTGATGTACTCTCCATATAAACCATATCCTTGTAGAGAATCTTTATACCTGACATTTGTTTGTTTTTACAGATTCAAAATGTGGCATTTTATTCACATTAAAACAAAATATTTCCTTGTTCATATTAAGTTTTTTCTTTTTTTTTTTTTTTTAAATGTAAGACAGGGCAATTTGGAATCATGGTAGAAAGTCAAAATATATTTAGCTAAATTTAGAATCTTTACCAAAGCAAAACTATTTATGTTTTCAAAAATCTCAAGGTCCCTTAAGGAGACAGAGAGAATATTCACAAAACAAGTCAAGGATGAAGGAGGGAGAAAATTTGCCAGAAACTATAATCACTGACAGTATGAGAACAAAAATTTCTGGTCTTTTCCCCTCCCCAAACATGCAGGTAGTAAGTATTTACAAGTTCCTTCTAGTTCCTTAAGCAAAAAATCTTGGTGGTTTCCTTGACTCCTTTATTTTGCCTCTCACTGCATATCTATTCTGTGAGTCTACGTTTGGCTCTACCATCAACTATACTGAGAATCTGCCTTCTTTTATCACCTTCACTACTACAACCCTGATGCTGCCCACCTTCATCTCCACCTTGGATTGAGGCAATAGTTTTCTCTCTTGGCTATAATATATATACTCCACATTGCTGCTAGAATGAACATTTTGAAATATAAATCTTATTGTATTACATTTCTGCTCAAAATCTTGCAATGGCTTCCCACTTAACTCAGAATAAAGGTGACAGACCCTACACTGCCGTACATACCCTACATGATAAACGCTGCTTAACCCCCACAGTTTACTTTCCTGACTTCACTTTCTACAATGCTCATCCTCACTCCAGCCACACTGGCCTCCATTATTTCCTTTTATAAACTCCACGTTAGCACCGCCTCAGGACCTTTGCAGTCGCTCTCTCATCTTGGAAGACTCTTTCACCAGATATCTGCCTTCTCATCCTTTCCAGTATTTGCTCAAGTATCACCTTCTAAGTAAAATGTTGCTCCCTTCCACATAGAGTATATCCTACCTGTCTCATCCTGATGTAGCTTCTTATCCACAGAGCATAACAGCTGTTAACATGCTAAACCAAATAATTTACATTTTTGTTATTGTTATTTTTATGTGTCTGTCTTCCCCTCTTTGGGTAAACTGTACAAGAGCACCAAACTTTGTTAGTATTGTTGATTAATAATCCCAAATACCTACCAATGTGCCTAGCATACACCTAGTAGCTATACTTGAGTAGATGAATGTATAAGGAGCAGTTACCTGAAAACCTTGCATCCAATGGTGTGATACTCCCTTCCAACTATTCCATAAATCACTCAAAGGCAACTTGTTAGCAGTGCCATCCTGGTTAGAGCACTCATTTAAGTTTTTGAGATTAAAGTCTAGGTAAAATTGCAGGACCATGTAGGTTATTGATTAGAATAAGGGGTTTTAATATATTAGGTAAGTCCCATCATCCTTTGATTCAGTTAGTTATATAAGCCATTTGTTACTATAGAAGTAGATAGGTTTAAAATTACCAAATTATGCATATATCAAAATACTATCTAGCAATAAGTTCAAGGCATTTATTGTCATTGTGTAATGCACAATAATGCCAGGATTTTTAATATTTTTTTTCTTATGCAAAGCATGATCATAGCACAGGATCAAAGCACATTACTGAACACCTACTCTGAATTAATTTATGTTATCCTCACAAAAACTGGTTGCATTTTACTTTTCTATTCTCCATGTTAGTGATGAGAAAGTCAAGTTTTAGAGGTTTAGAGACTTGTATATAGTCATATAGTTGAAAAGTAGTATTAATGGAATTAAAATTTAAATTTCTTTAAGGAGCTTTAAGGTTTACTCATTTTTAAATTGAGCTATCATATACTGTCTACAGCACAAGGAAACCAGTGCACTTTTTAAAGTTGGTGTGAGACTATCTCACAAATATGTAATATAGAATGTGGTAGAGGGCAGGCCTAGTATGGTCCATCACCTTTCCATGGGACCCACAAATGCCTCCCATGCTCAGGACCAGGTGTGTCAGCCTGGCAGGATGAAACACGATCCCCTGGTAGACAAGGGATCAGCCGGAACATTCCCTCCCCTATTGTCCTGAGCATCAGAAAACACTCACCTGTGACAGTCTGACATTAAACACTGAGTGTGTTTTAGGATGCCCAGCGCACAGCCCAGGGGTATATCTGTCCCCGGCAGAGAGGGAGCAGGGCTCTCCCACCACGTGCACAAACATGAGAGAGAGGTGCTGCACGAGGGACATCTCCTTGCATGGGCCATGGATGGAGATCACTGCCTGTGGGGAGCCGAGGCCGGCTCATGCAGCTGACCTTGCGCTGACTGTTTGTGAGTAAACGTCTTTCATTCAGAGTCTCTGTGAATTGTGCTTTTGCTGGTGACCCTGACACCTATCCTTGAATAGGCTGACATCTCTTTAGGTATCTCTACTTCTGACTGACATAGAAAAATACTGTGATGCTGCTAGGAAATATAAAATAAAGAACTAAGAACAATTAATTAAGAAAAATTAAAATGGAAATAACCCATGTTTAAATAGCATGGGTATATATGCATAAGGATATATGTGTAGATATAAAAAAAGAGACAGACATAGTGTTCCAGTTTGCTAATACTGCCATTTGCAAAATACCAGAAATGGATTGGCTTTTATAAAGGGGGTTTATTTGGTTGCAAAGTTACAGTCTGAAGGTGATGAAAATGTCCAAATGAAGGCATCAACACCAGTATACCTTCACTGAAGGAAGGCCAATGGCATCTGGAAAACATCTGTTAGCCGGGAAGCCACGTGGCTGGCGTTTGCTGATCCCAGGTTGTGTTCCAGCTCCACTCTCAGCTCCTGTGTGTTCTTCAAAGTGTGTCTCTTGGCTGCAGCACCTCCTTCTGTGTGTGAACACTCTTATAGAACTCCAGTGATTCAATTAAGACCCACCCTGAATGGGTGGAGTGACACCTCCATGGAAATTATTCAGTCAAATGTCTTGCCCACTGTTGATTGAAACACTTCTCCATGGAAAAACTCAATCAAAGGATTCCAACCTAATCAACACTAATACGTCTGCCCCCGCAAGACTGCATCAAAGGACATGGCATTTTGGGGGACATAATACATCCAAACTGGCACACATGGCAATGCCAGTTTATATGTATATGTACAAAGCAGGTGATTCTAATTAAATTTTAAAAAGTGAGGCATTTGTTATATTCTTTCAATGGAATTTTTAACAAATAAAATTCCTAATTGTCATATTCCGAAAGAATATAAGAAGTTTTGATCTTCTGTGCATTTTTTTTTTATTCTCTGGACATAATATTTTGAAATAAAATATTTCTACAAGGACTATATATCCCATTTACACTGTGGTAAATATTCATTACAACCATATTCCACTAACTGGTTCCAGGCAAATCTCATTTTACTCTTCAATAAATCTGCTTTCATGTAGGAGTTTTATACCCACAAGATCAAACATTTCAATAATTAGGTAGGCCAGAAACCAACCAAACTGGGCCATCTGTTATCGTGAAACTATTACTTGCATTAGTGTATTATTTGTGTAAGTGCAGTTTAAATCCTGAGTAAACCTTGGATTCGTTTTATTTTTGTTATTTTTTGCCACAGAATTAACCTCCAGTATTTAAAATGGAGAAGCTTTCAGTAAATTAAAGTAAAAGTATAATTAATCAAACTGCTCAGTAATCCTATATTGCATAAAAAAGTTTAATTTTAGAATTTAAAATTATAAAGGAGATTAGAAAATCTAGTCTAAACCTCAGCATTGCAAATGAGGAAACTGAGACCAAAGTTAAGTGTTAAACTCCCATAAACATAGCTAGTGAATGAACAGGCCACAGATCTCTTCACTGGAAGTTCACTTATTTTTGCTTTATTATCACACTGTCATTACCCTACCATAAATGCTTCCATCCTTTGCCCATATCATATTTATAGATTCTAATATAATTTTAAGAGGTGTTGTCCACTGAAGCATAGGACATGATTTACTTATGACCATCAAAGGGCAATTCCTCCATAATCACTTATATTCAATGACCCTGGAAATTAACAGTCAATATATTTGTAGACAATCTAGTATAGAAAACCGTGTGAATTATATTAATGGCTTTATTAAGATTATAACTTTTTTTTACATCTTCCAATAATTAGCATTTGGAATTATGCTCTGATCTAGATGGGGAGAATCTGATCTAGATGGGGAGAATCAACATTAGTTTAAATATACTTACAGTGTTTATAAATATTGTTATAAATGGCAAAGCATCAAGAAACCCAGAAAATGAATACCCTTTCAAACTCTTTAAAAGCCAAGTCTTGTACAACTCACCCTGACACATTAACATTTTCATATATTTTTGGATCATTTTGTATTATTTAGAGAGAAAATTCTCTACAGTTGAAACAAACAGAAAACTGATTGAAAAAATCCTGCCAAAATCTTTTAATATCTCTTTGTATTTTTACTGAATATAATTCAATCTGCTAGGATAAAATATGAATCAGCTAACATTAAAAGAATGAAATAGCTTCTGCTTCCTATATCCTGTATTATAATTACACAAATCATGTGTATTTATATCCTTTAGATTTTGAATGTTGTCTGTAATATAAAATGGGTGTCAGATAAGTATATGTGGAACTAATTTCCTTATAAATCATTTTGAAATATTATGGGACATTGATCTTATGAACATTTAAAAGCTTTCCTTAATGAAAAGGACTGTACTAGAACTATCTCAAATTTAAACTACTTCAGAAGTTTCTATATTAAGTAACATTAATAATCATAAAAGTGAGAACAGCTATTTTAAGATTTAGATTGTGCATTTTATTCATGTATTATTAATGCAGCTTATATGTAATAACTTTAACAATGTGAAAGGGCATTATATATATCATTTAAAAATTAAACGTATACTCATGAAATTCTTTCATCAAAACAATAATTTTGATATTTTTCCAAAATTTAATACTTAGAAATATGTTTAAACAGCAAAATATCTAGGTGTCTTAATTCTAACCTTATATTCTAATTTTTTTTTCTTTTGCAAAAAGAAAAATTTTCTTTTTTTGGTAAGTAAAATCTACCCAAATAAATTTAAATTTATATCATTTAGACAGTTAACTGCCCCCCAAATAAAAAAAATATATATATAGTAGAATAAGGCTATAGGATCACACGTTCAGAATTAAAGTCCACTTAAATTCCATAAGATGAGTCAGTTCAAAATGACACTTGCCCTTATAAAAACCAAAATCTATTCACCAGTTGGAGATGCCCCAATCCTATTTGGCCACTTAGAATTAAATATTGTAGATCTTTCTATTCTGTCATTCAAATAAATCAACCTCTAATGTAAGACATTTACTTTTCAGTCATACACCATGCTTATTTTATCTTCATGATCTTCTTGCTACTTCTCCTCCCAAGGGCAAGGATAACAATGGATCCAAGATAGGCCTGCAGGCTTGGTCAGCAAGATGGCTGCCCCCAAGGGACCGAGCACACTGGGCTGCCCAAGTCCCTGCCATCCAAGCTGTCCAGCAAGAAGGCAGAAGCCAGGAGCTAGGAGGCAGGGCGAGAGAGACTGAGATTCTGCTTGAGTTTTTATTCCCAAAAAACCGATATTCTATTTATTTAATTGTAAAATATTTATCATTAAAGACTTTTTCTTCTCTAAAAAAAAAAAAGAAGAAACGAAAGGGATAAGAAACTGAGAATAATTTTCCTAATATATTATTCTTCTTTCACTCCAGCTTTCAAGGTGCTTGTACCTTCCTTATATTGTATTAATTTCAATTTAAGTTTCATAAAAACAGACTTCTACTCTATTTTCTGTCTTCCCAAATTAGGTAGATGGTATTATTTCCCAGCATGACTCATCCAACAAAATCTAGTCATCCCTTTTTTTTTTAAACCCATTTTTGATGAAATTATTCAATCTACTTACCTCATTTAATATATATCTTCCTAGTGTATCCTTTTTACCCACAACATGTTTTAGGAGTTATTACTAGGGTAATATTCCCAATCCTAATTCCTTTACCCCAAATTCACCATGGTCTGATTAGTCCGTTGATTTTTATCCTCTTAGAAAAACTGAGGGTCTACAATAAAAACTGTTTGTTTCTGGTCTCTACCATAATTAAATTATAAGCCCCTTAGAATGAGTAATTGAGTTTTTCTCCCTCTCTCTCATCTCTCCTTCTCACCAGATATTACAAAACTGTACATGATATTTTCTCATGAACTGAACTGAGTGAAAATATGTCTTTTTCAAACATTTAAACAGTCTAAGAGATTAACCAATTCAAATAAATTAATTGGTAATTGTCATTAGTGCTATTTCTATTTTCATTCTTTTAGTTTATGGGTAACCTTAGTCTTCACAATTAGGAAATTTGAAAAGAGCGTGTGAGTGCATTTATATATTGGTGTATGGTATGTAGTAAACCTTAATGGATACCAAAGTTGTGAATGAATGTGGTGTTTTATTATGATTTCAGAGATGAGGTGGTAATCTACAAACAGAAAAAGTGGCTTTCCAAAATATTAATAGGAAACAATAGTGAAGGTAATATGTAGAAAAAGAGGAAAAACACAAATAAAAAGAAATGAGTCACCATAATTCCCCTGCCATATCTGGCAATAATTACTGGCAATTAGGGTGGATGAGAAAAAGAGAGAAAGGGTTGTAATGTTGGGTATTTTTCACTTCTAATTAATAACCAACTTAATCTGGTAAAATACAGAAATAATTTAGAGAATGATTTTCTTCCCCAAAACATTATCTTGGTTGAAGCCACATATCACTGAACTATACCTCACACATTCTATATGTGCTGCATTTTCCCAAGTTTTATTTTTTAATTAAAATTTATCGCTCTAAATGGGGGACCTATGAGGAAATGGAAGATTATAATAAATCTTAAATAGTGACCATAGAGGAATAAGTATCTTGCATTTCCTAAAAATGATACTGCAAAGATATTAAGGTCCGACATACTTGTGATCACTGGACAATTACCCATTTCAAGTCACTCAGTGAGGCAGTATAATTACCGTGTATTTGAGGAAATGAACTTTCAAAGTTATTAACTTTAGTTTGTCTCTTGGCACTTGCAGCTCACCTTCATAAACGGTATTATTTTCTCCAGCCTTGCCTTCTGTTCGAGGTTCATTTTACCATCTTCCAGACTCTTCATATCAATGCTAAATTGTTTGAAAACATCAATTTACAACTTAGAGCTTGCCTTATCATGCTTTCAATGCATGCTCATTAGGGAAAACAGCCTTTCTAGGTCCTTATCACACTCATGGAGCAACATAAAATGAGTCACAGAAAACTGGAAGAACCAAACTTTTAGATAAAACTGATGGATTGATCCTTTTATAAATGCCAACTTAAAGTAACTTAGGAAACTGATAGGGTTAAGTAACACCATTGATGACTATAAATGACAACCTGAAAAAACTCTCATCTATTCATGAGTTATTTTATGCAGCATCATATTACATTGTGTATAAATTGGTGTTAAACTAGAGAGTATGAACAAAAGGATTATGTAAAAGAAAAAAGCAGGAGATTTAGTGTTGAAAGAATAAAATTATTTTCCTGGTGTGCTACTTAATCATTTAATTTTGAACAAGAATAAATCTCTCCAAACCTCAATTGTCTTACTTGTTACAAATTTGAATGAGACAATGTCCTTCCTTTTCTCTGAATATTACTGAGGTCCAGTGGAACAATGTAAATAGAAGTGTTTGTAAAGCTGTCAGTACCATTCTTCTCTCTTTCTTTTTGCTGTTATAATAATATAATAGCTATTAGCAGCTGCCCAACTCTTTGTGCCTCTACCCTTATCAGCAAATATGCTTCTAATTTGTCTAGGTACCTCTAGTCTTTATCTTTTTCTGTATTTCTGTATTCTATTCACAGTTTATTCCTCCAAAATTTCTGATTATGTCAATTTTTTGCTAAAGCAGTTTAAGTGAATCCCCATTTGTGTGTTAATTATATTCCACAGACTATGTCCATTTCCAACTTCATAAAATAAGGCATTTCTCCCGACAAAATTCTTTATACTATATATCTGTCTAGCGGGAATTATTCATATATATTGCTTCTTCCAACTCACCCAGTATACACACACATACATGTTGGGTAGCTTTTTTCTCCTACCTCTTCAGCTGTTAAAACCCCACCCATCCTCCAGCAGCATAGCCCAAATCCTCCCTCCAGTGAAACCTTACCTTAATACATTTCAGAAATGATCTTTAAGACATCTAAGGTCTCCCTAGTACCTCTTGCCTGAACTCTCATTTTGCATTTTTCTTATATTTAATTATATTCCTTCACTCATGAGTTCTTTCAATAAATGTTCCTGGGCACCCATTGTGCGCCAGACAATATTCCAGATGCTGGGTATACAACAGTCAGAGTGACAGATGACGGCGACAACAACAATAACAAAAACTAATCATCAGGAATTTATGTTCCAGTACGTGTAGGAGGTGGAGAGGGAAGACAAATATGTTACAATAATGGCATGTCAGATATTGATATGTGCTCTGGAGAAAATAAAACAGAAAGCAAGGGAGTGTTATAGGGTGCACATGTGTGTTGAGGCAGGGTTTGTTCTATTACCCAGAGAACTGTAGGGGAATCAGAGGTTGGAAGATAAGGGATAACTGGAGGTTCCTGGGCTTATGCTGCAGACCAACACAAACAGATGTAATGAGTAACTACATTAGACGTGACATGAGTGTCTCCTTGGTCGGTTTAGCTCACTTTGGACCTTGAGATATCAGTTGTTTCTACTCTCATCCCCTTCAAACCTCTTGGGTGTGTGTGTGTGTGTGTGTGTGTGTTTGCATGTGAGTGTGTTCATTTCTACATCTCCACCCCAGCAATGGGCCTGAGAAAAAATCAAGCTTGGTATCTCAGTGCATTTTTTTTTTTTTGGTTTTCTTTTTCTTTCATTTATTTCTCCCTACCTTGGGGAATTTTTCTCATCTCTGGGGCAGAGACAATTAGCTTCATTCTTCTTCTAGGCTTGAATCCTTCAAGAACTAGGTTTTTGAGACTTATAAAAAATGTGGTTTCTTTGTTTTTCTGTTTTCTGCTATCACAATTTCTCTGAGACATTTAAGCTCAGAATTCCCTTGGTAGCTGTAAGGAGGGAAAAACAACAACAGCAAAAAGGAAATCAGTTCACACTTTAAAATATGGTTAATTCATACTGATATGGATTGAATGATATGGACTGGTTCTAAATTTAGAGATATGTTAGATTATTTCTGGTTTTCTTTATTGTTAAAAAAAACAAATAATTAGCATTGCCCTTAAAAACAATGATTGGGTTTTGATTATAGGTGATGATAAAGACAATAAGAATAGGTGACAATCGGTATTATAAAAATATTCCCCCAATTTTTACCACCTCAAATTTATTTTTAAAATCATAAAATTGATTAAATTTTATCTCAATTTCCTTTCTAACTTTTATTTATCATCTAAGAGATGGTATATATTAAATGGTTTATCTAGAATCTACTATGTGCTGCCGCCAGGGTGATGTTTAACAATGTTACACATTTATATTTCCTAAGATTCTGGCCATGAAAAAAATCAATTTACACCTGGAATTCTAGTGGAGAAGTTTTTCTCTTTGCCAATTAGGGTGAAATAAAGCACTGTTATCACTGCAATGGGAAAGAATAAAGCACTTAGAAATAGGAAGCGGAAAGGTTTTATTTGAAAGAAGCAGAACAGGGCTGTGACACAGGGTTTCTGTGTGACAAGCAATTCACTCAAGAAACATTGAGTGTGTCTGCTATGCCAAGCACTGTGAATGATATTTTAATATAAAATAAGCTCTTTATTCACAAACAACTTCTTTGAGTTATAATCATCTCATATTACAAATGATGATATATAACCTCAGCAAGTTCAAGCGAAATTCAGTAACACACCTAGTAAATGATAAGGCTCTAGTAAATCATAAGGATCCTTTTCCAATTTCAGCCTGTGTTTTTAAACTTTGTATCCAAAATCATCCTACTTCCTTCACTACAGCTATTGGATAAACAGTTGACAGGTAAGTTACAAAATTATTATTAAATTCACACTATACCTAAGCTTTCATAGACTAAAGACAGCACCCACAACAATATATTATGGAATATTTTCTACTATAACTATCATAAACCATTTAAAAATCCCTTAATTTATTAACATTCAATAGTTATCCTTTAATGTATAGGAATGGTGATGCTTGACAAAGTTTACTTATGTAGCAAACATTGTTTTAACAATCTTCTGGAAAAGAAAGAAAAACAGATTTTATAAATATAGTGCTTAAATATTTTGAGAGTGGAATGTGTGTGGCCCTGCATGTGTGTACACATGATAGGAAAAATAAGGCTAAACATGTCTTATCCCATCTCATTAAATATGCTGTCTTAAACATAAGTATGAAGTAATATTGACTGAGGAGGAGATGAAAATAACATTGGATTTTCATTAAAGCACTAGTTTTCAAAGGTGATGAATTAATTTTGTTAATTCATTCTCATAGTACCATAGAGGGAAATGAGTAGAGATAATTTTGTCACCTTTATTCAATAATGAAACATTTACTAATGTGCTGTGCTTAGAAATTTTTTCTAAAGATACATTAATTAGACACTACAACTGAACATACCTCTCCTTGAATTGAAGTAATTAATGAATTCTACATCTCTACAATCCACTACAATAATTGTGCCTGCCAGTTCTGATACATGAGTCTCTTCCTTCCATCATATTATACTTTTTGAATTATTGAGAATTTGGAACCCAGGGTTTTGTTCTAGTTTCCACTTAAAATATTGTGGACTAATATGTGAAAAAAGAATGTTGGAATAAGACTTTTCTTGCTTCGGGTTTGACTGAAGTTCTGATACTGAAGATATCAAGATAATGTGAGATCACTATAGAAAGGACCTCAACTCCACCAGTACCAAGCTTCTTTACAAAGGAATTGCATTAGGATCAGCTCCATAATGCTTGGATGCATCAGTTACAACAAGAGCATTAAAGATTAAGAGAGGAATTGTAAGGAGATTAGTGAAAAGATGACTTTGGCAATGAAGCTGTTGCAGTGGGGGCATTTACTGTGTTTACCTCTGTTGGGAATTGAACCCCATAAAGACATGTTCAATTTCTAACCCCCATTTCTAGGGGTTTGAACCTATTTCTAAATAGGACCTTTGAAGATGTTATTAGTTAAGTTATAGCCAAACTGAGGGCGGGCCTTAATCCAATATGGTTGAAGTCCTTATAAAAGGGAAATTCAGACACAGATAGTGAGTGGAAGCCAGAGAAGGAGACACATATTGCCATGTAATGGAAGAAGGGATGCAGTTATTAGCCAAGAAACACCAAGGATTGCTGGGCAAGCCAGCACCAGAATGCTACAGACACTGGGAGAAAGCATAGCCTGTAAATACCATGATGTTGGACTTCTAGCCTTACTTCTATTGTAAGACAATAAATTCCTGCTGTTTAAGCCAACCAGTGTGTAATATTTGTCATAGCATTGCTGGCAAACTAAGACAACCTCATTCAACTCAGACCTGGTAAAGGAAGTTTCTGAGAAACCAGTGAGAACTTTGCAAGGTATCTCCTGTATTTGGGAGGGACAGATCTCTGAATCAAACATCAGAAAGCTACAGCAGAGTGTGCACTGTTTACTAATTCTGAGCTGAGAAATATTGTAGGCAAGAGAAGAAGTGGTGAACTAGTTTTCCGTCAGAACCACTGCTTTGAGGTCAATCTCTTCTCCCAAGTATTTCAGGACAAGGTATATGAGTCTTTCCTGTGGTGGAAAACGACCAAGCTTGGAATCTCTTAAGTTCAGCCCAAGAGGCCAACTGAATTGGTGAGAAGTGATCAGCAGAGAGGCTGGAGATTTACCAGACATCAGGGGCTGACAAGGAGCTGGTAGTCCCAAGGAGCCACATGATGGAGAGAATCATCCTCCTTGGTCAAGAAAACTACAAGAGAATGTGTCCATCAGAGCACCTCTGAAATGCTTTAGAGAATGATTCAGGTTTATCTGTCCCAGGCCTTGAAAACTCAAAGTATTTACCTCTTTTCTAGTCACCTCCACCCTCACCTCATCTTCAGAAGTCAAATAGCACCTGGACAGCCTAATTCTAAGTTTTGACTATTCTACTCGCTTTACTAAAGCTAACGGTCACCTAGTTAAATGTTTATTTCACTCTTCCTAAATGTACAGACATCAAATCTATTCACCTTCAGTTGTTGACATTATATTTGTTTGGATTATCTGTCCCTTGGTAATTGAAGTGGGCATGTCCATACATGAAACAAAATTTACAGATATCAGACTGAGACATCAAAAATACATTTTTTAGTCTCAGTAAAACAATTTACTAGAGTGATTTGGAAGGTCTTGGTTACTTAGAGAACAAACTTTTTTCTCTTGTCTTTAACTTGTGTAGTAAAAATATTGGTCTGTCCTCTAAAGAAATATAAACTCACACAACTGCATACAAAAAGTGTTTTGTAGACTACCCTGCAGTTCAATGCTAAGACATTTTCTGGGAAGTTACTTAGACAACTTTTCCCAAGACAGGAAATAAATTTCCACAAACGGGAGTGATATTATGCTCTCCTTTCATAGAGTTCACACACATCATTGTCAAAAATCAATGTCCTCTGGAAGACTTGCAGTGACTGTACAAGCCATTTTGATCTTTCTCATCATTAATTTCATGCTTTTATAAAATAATAATATAAACATATTTTCGCATTACTTGTCAAGTATACTCATCTGATTTTGGATAAGTGATTTATTTGTAGAAGAACAGCAACGCTTCCACACAATTACATTATTTTAGATTTTTTAAGGGACAAGGAGTTTTGAACTCAGGCAAATAGTTCCAAAAGCTAGCTCTATTTCTTTCTAGTTAGTCAATTTTCTATTAAATATTTTGATAAAAATACTCAACTTAATGAGTAGGTACTATGTGATAAGCATAGCCAAAGAAATAGAAAGCATGGTTTCTGGTATAAAGAAGTTTATTTTCAGGACAGGAGAAGAGGAGTGTGAATTGATATAAAGATATTTGTGTAGACATTTTTATTTTTAAGATCATTGTTACTGTACATGCAGTTCTGTCTCAGCTAATAGGAAACAGTAGGATTGAGTACATACATGTGCCAAGTCAGGGAGAGCTAGATTTTAAAGCCATTCACTTCAACCTTCCAATCTCAAGACTCCCTTTTACTAGACATGTACTTTTGGGAATGTATTTATATATTTTATTCCATGAAAAGAAGAAATAATATTATCATGTAGTAAAATAGATATTTACTATAGCATTTGGAATACAATGGCAGTCATAAATATTAGCCTCCCACTCCCTCTTGTCTTTCCATTCTAACATTGTGACACAGTTACCTAATATGCTGGTTTGAACCTATTAGGTACCCCAGAAAAGCCATGCTATTTTAATCCATCTTGTGGGGGCTGACCTATTATGGGTGGGACCTTTTGTTTAGATTATTTCCATGGAGATGTGACCCCACCCATTCAAAGTGAGAGGATAAAATGTAGAGATATTTTGAAGAGAGTGTAGAGCCAACACAGACCCAGATGTTTGGAGGTGTTAAGCTAAGAGACGAAGTCCAGAGTTTGCCTGGAGAACTAAGTGAGAACCCACAGACAGTTAAGGAGAAAGCCACTGGAATCAGAAGTTAAAAGCAACAAAACACAGGAGCAAAGAACCAGCAGATGCCAGTCATGTATCTTCCCAGCTGACAGAGGTGCTCCGGATGCCATTGGCCTTTTCCTCATAGAAGGTATCTACCTTTTGATGCCTTAATTTGGGCATTTTCATGGACTCAGAACTGTAAAGTTGTGAATTAATAAACCCCATTGTAAAAGCCAATCCATTTCTGGTATATTGCATTTCCGGCAGTTTTAGCAAAACTGAAACATATTCTATGAATTTGTATTCATATATTCTAGGAATATATTCTAGGAATTTTCCTGCACTCACACTTATTAACAACAACTTTATTCAGAATTATGTATGTATGTATGTATATGATAAAAATTATCAATATTTCAAACACACTTTATCAAACTAACCTTTGTTTTCTTGCAACCTTGATACAATAATACTAACAATATAGGCATATCTCAGAGCTATTGCTGGTTCAGTTCCAGACCACCACAGTAAAGTGAATACACACTAAAGAAAGTCACATGAATCTTTTGGCTTCCCAGTGAATTTAAAAGTTATGTTTACAATATACTGTAGTCTATTAAGTATGCAATAGCATTATATCTTTTAAAAAATTACATACCTTAAATAAAAAATGCTTTATTGCTAAAAATGCTAACCACCATCTGAGCCCTTCAGCAAGTCATCATCTCTTTGTCTTGGTATTGATGGCTGCTGACTGATCAGGGTGATGGTGTTTGAAGGTTGGGGTGGCTGTGGCAACTTTTTAAAATAAGACAACAATGAAGTTTGCTGCATCAATAGACTCTTCCTTTTACAAAAGATTTTTATTTAGCTTGCAATGCTGTTTGAGAGCATTTTACCTACAGTAGAATGTCTTTCAAAATAAGAGTCAATCCTTTCAAATCCTGCCACTGCTATGCCACCTAAGTTTATGTAATATTCTAGCTCTTTAATTGTTCCTTCAACAATGTTCACAACATCTTCACCAGTAGATTCCATTTGAAGAAACCATTTCTTTGGTCATTCCATAAGAAGCAACTTCTCATCCATTAAAGATTTACCATGAGATTGTAACAATTCAGTCACATCTTCAGGCTCCACTTCTAATTGTAGCTCTCTTGCCATTTCCACCGTATCTGCAGTTACTTCTTCCAAGGAAGTCTTGAACCCCTCAAAGTCAGTCATGAGGATTGAAATTAACTTCTTCCAAATGCTTGTTATTGTTGATACTTTGATCTCCTCCCAAGAATCTCATGATTCTCATAATTGTAAATTTTTGAACTATTATATGGCATATTATTAATGGCATCTAGGATGGTGAATCCTTTCCAGAAAGTTTTCAATTTACTTTGACCAGATCCATCAGAGGAATCACTATCTATGGCAGCTATAGACTTGAAAGTTAAAATGACTCCTTTATTCATGATTTACAGAATGAATACAGAGTTAGCAGGCAAGAAAACAACATTAATCTCATTGTGCTTCTGCATCAGAGCTCTTGGGTGATCAAGAGCATTGTCAGTGAGCAGTACTATTTGAAAAGAACTTTGTTTTTTGATCAGTAGTTCTCAAGAGTGGGCTGAAAATACTCAGCAAACCACATTGTAAACAGATGTACTGTCAGCCAGGCTTTGTTGTTCTGTTTGTAGGGCACAGGCAGAGAAGATTTGCAAAATTCTTAAGGGCCCTAGGATTTTTTGGAATGGTAAAGGAACATTGGTTTCAAATTAAAGTCACCACCTGCAGTAACCTCCAACAAGAGACTCAGCCTTTCTTTTGAAGGTTTGAAGCCAAGCATTGACTTCTCCTCTCTAGCTGTCAAAGTCCTAGATGTCATTTTCTTCCAATAGAAGGCTGTTTCATCTACATGGAAAATCTGTTGTTTGGTGTAGTCACCTTCATCATGTATCTGAGCTAGATCTTCTGGATAACTTGTTGCAGCTTCTACATCAGCACTAGCAGATTTTTCTTGCACTTTTATGTTATGGAGATGGCTTCTTTCCTTAACCCTCATGAACCAACCCCTTTTAGCTTCAAGCATTCCTTCTACAGCTTCCTCATCTTTCTCAGCCTTCATATAATTGAAGGGAGTTAGTGCCTTGCTCTGGATTAGGCTTTGGCTTAAGGGGATGTTATGGTTGGTTTGATCTTCTATCCAGACCATTAAAACTTCCTCTGTAATCAGCAGTAAGGCTGTTTTGCTTTTTTATCATTTCTGTGTTCACTGGAGTAGCACTTTAAATTTCCTTTAAGAATTTTTCCTTTGCATTCACAACTTGGCTAGCTTTCAGCTTAACTCAGCAAGAGGCCTAGCTTTCAGCGTAACTCAATTTTTATCATGGCTTCCTCACCAAGTCTAATCATTTCTAGCTTTTGTTTTCAAGTGAGAGATGTGTCTCTTCTTTTCACTTGAACACTTAGAGGCCATTGCATGGTTATTAATTGGCTTAATTTCAATATTGTCTCAGGGAATATGGAGGCCTGAGAAGAGGGAGAGAGATGGAGGAATAGCCAGTCAGTGTTGCAATCAGAAGACATGTAACATTTATCTATTAAGTTCACCCTTTTATAAGGTATGGTTCATGGAGCCCCAATTATAATAGTAACATCAAAGATCATGATCACAGATGATCATAATATATAATAATAAATTTGAAATATTGAAAGACTTACCAAAATGTGGCAGGGAGACATGAAATGAGCACACGCTGTTGGAAAATGGTGCTGATAGACTTGCTCAACCCAAGGTTGCCACAAACCTTCAATTTGTAAAATCACAATATCTGGTAAGTGCAGTAATGTGAAGCACAACAAAACAAGGTATGCCTGTACTGGATCAGAGTCCTCTTTCCTTACATTGCTTCAAATGCAGCAAAATCAGTGTGAATCTCAATGTACATTTAATTTCTGGTATGCAGTAGTAATGTTAATGTTAGTATGGGCCTTTTAAGTTTGCAATAATTATTTTTTTAACACACACAGAGACTTGTGTATACACTACTTTTTCTTTAAAGAAATTTAATCATTTGATATTTAAAAACTTGGCTCTCAAATATATTATTACTTGGGATTGTGCCTTATAAGGACTCTTCTTTAAGAGTGCATATTTAGTTTAATAAATCATTTTAATATTCTTTTAATCAATGCACAAGAATTAAAATTTTTCCAGATGACCCAGAAAGCTTACCTCATGCCTTTTCCCAAACACACCACTTTTTTCCCCAATGGTAACCACTATCCTGACATTTATAGAACTGCACTCAATTCTTTACATTTGTTTCTCATATATCACACAAATGTTTATCTGTAGACACTATCAGATAGTCTTCCCATTTTTAAATATTGGCATGTATTTTAAGTTATTGTTAATCTACAATTTCCTTCATCATTCCTTTATTTTTATTACAATGTACCTCTAGAATTTTCCAGTTTGGTGTTTAACCTGTTCCCTTGTCTGCCACATTCCTATACATTGGATAGTGGATCCACAGGGTTGCTCAGGTACCTTGATAAGACTATAATTGAGGTTGTGTTCATTCATTGGAAGTCATATAATGTTGATTTGTCTTGTTTTTTTTTTTGTTATATTTGTTGCTCAATTCCCAGATTTATTCCTTAATTGGGGAAAGGGGTTGCAAAATGATGGTACTCTAATACTATCCCTGTGGCAACCCATGGCCTGAGCAAAAAAGGCCTGCAGATCTTTGGTGCACAGCAGTCTGCATGACCTGAACAGCTAAATGTTTAACCTATTGTCTTTCTAAGCCAGTAAAGAGAAAAAGGGTAAATTGACCTTAAAATGTAACTTTATGGGAAGCAGGCAGGAAGTGAGGGGCTCTTAGTCTCACAAAAAGAGCAAAATGTAATTGTTCAAGTGTTACTCTAGTCCTTCCTGCACCACCGCCCAGGTCTGAGTGACCTGTTCCTGCATCTGTGCTCCCCCCACCCTTAGGAAAGCCTTTGTCTTAAACCCTTGTAAAAGGCTTTCTGTACTCTTTGGATCGCTCAGTCGTCTTCCCTGCGAATGCAATGCCTACCTGGCCTGAGAGAGCCTTCATGATCTCTCCATGACTTCTCACCTGTAAGTAAGCCCTGAATAAAAGTTCATGTATCAGAAAATGCTCATTGTCTTCTTTGGCCTTTGGACTGGCATGGCCCTCTTGGGTTGTGACAATCCCTTTGTCTTAATTTACTAGAGAAACACTTATAAAAAGCTATCTCCTCATCCATTAGTTCACTGCCCAGTATAACATTCTATTAAGAATTATGAAATAATTTACCTTTATTTACAAGTTTTCAAGAAAATGGATTTTTTTCTTTATTATCCATTAAAGTTGGCCAGTTGTTATCCATTAAAGTTGGCCAGTTAAGTGTTTTAATGTTACTGAGAACTCATACATCTTGGGGAGTTCCTTACAGTCAGTTGACTGAGGAAGAGAAGACTCGGGCCTGGTTTACAGATGGTTCTGCACGATATGCAGGTACCACCCGAAAGTGGACAGCTGCAGCACTGCAGCCCCTTTCTGGGATATCCCTGAAGGACAGTGGTGAGGGGAAATCCTCCCAGTGGGCAGAACTTCGAGCAGTGCACCTGGTTGTTCACTTTGCTTGGAAGGAGAACTGGCCAGAGGTGCATCTGTATACTGATTCCTGGGCTGTTGCTAATGGTTTGGCTGGATGGTCAGGGACTTGGAAGGAACATGATTGGAAGATTGGTGACAAAGAAGTCTGGGGAAGGGGTATGTGGATAGACCTTTCTGAGTGGGCAAACAACATGAAGATATTTGTGTCCCATGTGAATGCTCACCAGAGGGTGACTTCAGCAGAAGAAGGTTTTAATAACCAAGTGGATAAAATGACCTGTTTGGTGGATATCAATCAGCCTCTTTCCCCAGCAACTCCTGTCATTGCCCAATGGGCTCATGAACAAAGTGGTCATGGTGGTAGGGATGGAGGTTATGCATGGGCTCAGCAACATGGACTTCCACTCACCAAGGCTGACCTGGCCACAGCCACTGCTGAGTGTCCAATTTGCCAGCAGCAGAGACCCACACTCAGTCCCCGATATGGCACCATTCCTCGGGGTGATCAGCCTGCTACCTGGTGGCAGGTTGATTACATCGGACCACTTCCATCATGGAAAGGGCAGCGATTTGTTCTTACTGGAATAGACACATACTCCGGATATGGGTTTGCCTTCCCTGCACGACATGCTTCTGCCAAAACTACGATACGTGGACTTACAGAATGCCTCATCCACCGTCATGGTATTCCACACAGCATTGCTTCTGACCAAGGAACCCACTTCACAGCAAATGAAGTGAGGGGATGGGCACATGCTCATGGAATTCTGTGGTCTTACCATGTTCCCCATCATCCAGAAGCAGCTGGGTTGATAGAACGGTGGAATGGCCTATTGAAGACTCAATTACGGCGCCAACTAGATGGCAATACCTTGCAGGGCTGGGGCAGTGTTCTCCAGGAGGCTGTGTATGCTCTGAATCAGCGTCCACTCTATGGTGCTGTTTCTCCCATAGCCAGGATTCATGGGTCCAGGAATCAAGGGGTGGAAACAGGAGTAGCACCACTCACTATCACTCCTGGTGATCCACTAGGGAAATTTTTGCTTCCTGTCCCTGCAAGTTTAAGCTCTGCTGGTCTACAGGTCTTGGTTCCAAAAGGAGGAGTGCTTCCACCAGGAAACACAACAATAATCCCATTGAACTGGAAGTTAAGGCTGCCACCTGGCCACTTTGGGCTTCTTATGCCTCTGAATCAACAGGCAAGTAAGGGGATTACTGTACTGGCTGGGGTGATTGATCCTGACTATCAAGGGGAAATAGCACTGCAACTACACAATGGAAGTAAAGAAGAGTTTTCCTGGCATACAGGAGATCCCCTAGGGTGTCTCTTAGTACTACCATGCCCCATGATTCAAGTCAATGGAAAACTGCAACAACCCAATCCAGGCAGGACTACCAATGGCCAAGAAACTTCAGGAATGAAGGTTTGGGTCACCCCACCAGGCAAAGAACCACGGCCAGCTGAAGTGCTTGCTGAGGGTAAAGGGAACATGGAATGGGTAGTGGAAGAAGGTCGTGATAAATATGAACTACGACCACGTGACCAGTTACAGAAACGAGGACTATGATGATATGAATATTTCCTCCTCGTTTTGTGATGATTATGTTGGTATTTGTCTGTGAAGAAAATATTTTTGCTTTCTTCTCTGTCTTATCCCCTTATCATATGGCATAAGCTGTAACGTTCATTTTGAAGATATGGTTTTAGGTGATGTGTACGACTGCCAAGTTGACAAGGGGTGGACTGTGATGGTTGGTTCATGTGTCAACTTGGCTGGGTGGCCTAGCTGTCTGGTCAAGCGGGCACTGGCCTGACGATTCCTGTGAGGCTATTTGAGGCTGGTTGGTTTGTCGGATCATCAGTCAATTGACTGCAGCTGACTGATGACTCATCAAGGGGCGTGCTTCCACAGTGAGGGAATGCAATTGGCTGGATTTGGTCCGGGTGATCAGTTGGAGGCTTATAAGCCGGACGGTTAGAGAACCTTCACTTCTTCAGCTGCTCAGTGAAGCTTTTCCTGGGGAGCTCGTCGAAGTTGCCAGTTCGTTTCCTGAGGAGTTCGTCAAAGTTGTCGGTTCGTTTCCTGAGGAGTTCTTCAAAGTTGCCGGTTCGTTTCCTGAGGAGTTCGTCCAAGTTGTCGGTTCGTTTCCCGAGGAGTTCGTTGGACGTCTTCCTTGGAGTTGACAGCTTGTTGACGGCTCTGCAAAATTTGGACTCGTGTGCTCCCGCAGTTGCGTGAGTCACTTTTACAATTTGATAATAAGAGACATCTCTCATTGATTCTGTTTCCAAGGAGAACCCTAACTAATACACTATCTTAATATTCTTCTTTCTCTTTCCAGCTTTTTTTCAGTACTTTTCCTCTCCTTGGTCATTAAAGTCTGTACCCTGCTTCATTTTTATTGCATTCTTACTAGTTTCTTCTTTGGAGAGAGCCCTACCTGGTTGGTTTTGACTGTTCATAGGGGCAAGCCTTCTTTAACCCTTTCATAGGATCCTGAAGACCCCTTTCCACTCACCCACCATCAATTTGGGCCAACCTCTCCCAAATTCATCTACTATTCACAGATAGGTTCACTAAGCTTTCCATTGTGTGCCTGTCAGTTATTTGGGGATCTGCAGTTCTCCACTTTGTCAGAAGGCCTCTGTTTTTGCTCCTTCCTCCTGTGTAGGCACTGAGACCATAAAAGTCTTGTAACTGCTGGTGCATTTTTACTGTGGTGTGTGTAATGTTACCAACCAGTTTTGTTGTAGACATTGCCCAGAGGGTTTCAATTTTGCTGTCTAGCTGTTCTACGTTTCTGCAGAAAATTGGAGAGATTCCAAAATGATACCATGGACACCAATTTCCTATTTAAGTGCTTTAAAAATTTAGACAGTTAATTTTGTTGTTCTGTTATTGATTCTCAATATTATTCTAAACGCAGTTTTTGATGGACTGATGTTTCCAAGTTATCACACTAGGTAAGATTGTAAGGAATGGAGAGACTGTAAGGATGGATGCCACACACATTGCTCCTGCAAGCACAGCAAGCTTTTAGATGAGTCTTCTGGACCTACATATGTATGAAAAAAATCAGTGTGCTTTCTATCAAGATGAATGATAAAACACCAAACTTTCTGAGGAAGGTGAAAATATATTCATGTGGCTCTTTCTAAAAGGACTGAAAAAAATGCATGATGATTATCCTTTGATTTTCAGGCAGTTGACTAGAGAACTTAGCATTCTTTGTAGCCATACCACCTCACTTCTTAGATTTATGTATTTTGGGATACTCGGGGGAAACAGCTTCAGTCTTAATTGCTACAGTTAGAATTATAAAATGCTTCTATATATTTATTACTGATGGAATTTTAAAATTTTGGTTTTAATTGAATAGGTAATTAGAATATAATCAACTTTGAAAAATTAAAAGTATACTTCATCTGGGTTAGAAAGTATTGATCAACATGGTCTAAAGAAAACATGTTCACAGTCTAAGTATAATAAATTTTACCAATTATTATTAAATCAAACTTGAATGTTATGTTTTTGGCAAACACCTCCAAATATTTGAGTTCTCTAAGTGCCAATTGTGTGATAATAATTTTGTTATAACAAAAGTGGTAAAACAAAATTCCTGTTGCTAAAATAATCTATACTGATTTTGTTCCTCCAAACAAAGTGCCTTTTATAATATTCAAGTTCTTTACAAAATATTCTGACTAACAAGGATTCCAATATTATTTTCTAGCAGATCATAAAATAACACATGCTAAGCACCTCGTTCTCTTTAAGAGATCATTTTCTACTGCATCTCCCCTAAGCAGTTAGAGTGACTTTGTACTGGCCAAGTGTTTTAGTTTCCTAGCTACTAAAACAAATACCATATAAGCGGTTGGCTTAACAACAGGGATTTATTAGCTGATGGTTTCAGAAGCTTGCAGGCTTACTTCCAGGTTTGTATCCTCTGGCAGATCAGCAATCTTAGGGGTTCCTTGGCTTTTTCATCACATGGCAATGTACATGGTGGTGTCTTCTCTCTTCTTTTATTGGTTTTCATTGATTTCTGGCTTCTGACTTTTCACCATGGCTTCCTTTTCTGTGTCCATGTGATTCTTCCTTCAATTCTTCCCTTATCTGTCCCTTTCAGGCAGTTGCTTCTGTTCATACACATTTTACAAAATCCTTTAATGGCTGTATTTCTAGCAGCAATCTCAAAGCAATCTAGGCCTCTCCTACCAAGTGCTTCAGAAATCTTCCAACCTCTACCCATTTCTCAATTCCAAAACCATTTCACATCTTTAGGTACTTACAATAGCAGCCCCCAATTTTCTAGTACCAAAACTGTATTACTTTCCTAGCTGCTAAAACAAATACCTACAATGTGTTGGTTTAAACACTGGGAATTTATTGGCTTATGGTTTTGAGGCTAGGAGAAGTCCAAAATTTATGCATCAATAAAGTGATACTTTTCTCCCTGAAACTGTGGGGTTCTGGGTCTGGCTGCTGGCTGTTTTGTAATATAGCAATGCATATGGCAGCATCTTCTTTCCCTTCTGGGTTCTGTTGCTTCCAGCTTCTGTCTGCTTCCCACGTCTTTTCTTTCTGTGTCCAATTTCCTTTGTTTATAAGGACTTCAGCCATATTGGATTAAGGCTTACATTCATTCCGTTTGGAAACACCTTAACTAATAAACTTTTCAAAGGTCCTATTTACTAACGGGTTCACACCCACCGAACCAGGGGTTGGAACCTGAAAATGCCTTTTGTGTGGGACATGATTCAATCCCCAACTCCAAGGTAGAGCTTAGGTATAATTTAGCAACATTGTCTTGAGACTTAAGATGTTATAATTTGTTTTTAAGGAAAGAATAAGGAATAAATTAAATGAATTTGGGGGAATTAAAAATATAAACTTTCTTTTATAATGGTGTTAAAGACAAAACAAGTTTGAAATCTAAATTTTGGGAAAATAGTGAGTTCAATAATCAATTGTGTGCAATGAGAACTTCATTTTTTAAATTTCTATTGGATGTTATGTTTTAATTTTATTTTATCACATAAAACAATATACTTTAATGTTCATATATCATTAGTATACAAAGGCTTACAGTGCAGAGAAGAAGTAATATGTGTGGATTTCTATGAAAAAGAAAAAAATTAATTGATCTCTTCTAATTTAAGTTAGGATTGGAGGCATAGACTGATTAAATTAATATTTTTGAGTGAAACCTGTTTGCTATGCAATTTAGGAAGGCACATAAAAGAGCTAAGTAACTTTAGAATTACCATTATTAATTAGAAACTTTCAATTGCCTGAAATTTATATTGTGATTATAAACCATACACAACTTTTTATTAAGGACAGGACTCTATGAATCTTCATTACTTACCAGTTTTTAAGTCTAGTCCTCTACATATAATAGTAAATTATAAACAGTGTTTCTTTTATTAAAGTTCCAAAATCAGTTCTGGTTTAGTCTTCCTTTATAAAATTTATCTCATATTATTTCAAGTCATATAATTTTCTGTAACCAAAATAGTTTGTCATACACATCCCTTAGGAATAAATGATATATATTTTTTCTTTATCAATGAAACCATGTACAGAAAGCTAATTAAACACAGAACTAAATATTATTTTCTAGGTACAAAACACTTTTGTTACTAAGCCACAATACAAAAATAGAGCTTGAATTTAGAAATCACATTGCTCTGATGTTGCTATTTTACCTACATGGCAAAAGCCAAGTGTTTTACTCTACACTGTCATTTATCCAACAAACTCACAGGGCTATAATCATAGTTTTTATTTTCCCTCAGTGCCCAGCTCATGAAAGAGTAGTACCCAAACGCTGTCTCAATTTTCACCTTAAATTTACACCCCAAGCCCATGTTGTTTTGGTTTCTTATCTTATCACATTGTTGATAAAGAAATTTCCATCCATTAATGAACTAATAAACTTCCAACTACCAATTCCAATTAGGAACTTTAAGGCTTAGCTACAGTCTTTATTCATATTTAACACTGCTCACTATACATCCCTTGAAATCATGCCTCATTTATTTTTATCTCACTGAGTGTTATTCATATCACACATTGCATAGTAAGTTCACAACAAATATTATTAAAATGTTTGCGTTGCTACTGAATTTTCTGGACAAATTATGGCATATAGCACCTTAATAGGATTGCCTTATAAGACTGCCCACCTCTTATACCCTAGGACCTTGAAGAATTTAGCATGGTAAAATTGAACATCTACCAATAGGGCCAATGTGACAGTTGTGTGGTCAAAACATGATTTGAGAAATCTAATTTTTAAATACGTTATTTTTTCAGAAATATATTTTGAAATTAAAATTGCATATTCTTTTATAATAATATTATCTCCATTGTTAATAAAAAGTTTTAGGAGAAAAACGAATTGACCAGTTTTTTTAATTATAATTATCAATTTTGAACAGGTATTCAAAGACTATTCACAGTAATGGATATAATAAATAAGGATGCAGGATTCATTTTAGTGGTGTACTAGTGCTCCCAATAAAACTTTATCTTTCAGTTTGCCAGAGATATTTAAGGAAGAATAAACTTATCAAATATGAATATGCACTTTTCCACCATTTAATGTTAGGTAATAAATGCATTTAATATCTGTGATTAAAATGCATGAGTTCCCTTATGATTAAATCATTCTTGGTAATAGCTAAGTTCAAATTTTAATTATTTTAACTACTTACTTAAAACACTGAGTTTTATTTTTTTCGCTGATTCTTCTCCAGATTTCATCCAGGGAGGGGGAAAAAAAAAGTTCTACCTGTGTAGATAGATGGTCCGAGGGGCTTTGGCTCCATCTTGTGGTTCAGTAAATAATGTTCCCAGAGTGTTTTGCTTTTACAATTGAACATTTCACTAAGCCTCACAATTAAAGCAACAATATAATATTTTTCTTTTTCATTTTTAAATATAGTCAAAACTTGGAAAATTTAGCCATGAATATTTACTTTATGAGGAAAATGGAAGGTCTTTCGCTGGAGATGATTTCTCAATATTCAGTAATTATTTTATTCTATTTATTATGTAGATACTACGCTGAAGTAGTAATTGAATTCTAAGGGTTTCTTAGTGAATAAAAGTTGTGATTGCAGGCCTTTAGTTATGTTTGAGATGTAATTACTGACATTTCATAACATGATTGTCTTCACAAAATATTCTGTTTTCTGGAATATGTATAATATGTATTGGCTATGAAGAGAACATACATTTCTAGTTCAATAATTTTGGTAGTGACTGATGAAAATATGGTCTGTCTTTTCCAAAGCAATTCATGGTTATATATATATTGACTGTTGTAAAGAGTACTATCTTTAACCTCAGAAGATATTTTTCAGAGATTCAGTATGAAAATTGGTCACATGCAGATTAAAAGCATTTCTTTGAACAATTATGGCAAATCACAACTAATGAAATAGTATTGAAAACATTTTTAAAAACAAAACCTTTTTTATTGTTTTGAAGGCGATAGAAAGAAAGAAAGTTGCTACAGCAATAAACACTGTTTTTAAAATATGCACAAAGACTATACTGTCAATTACTAAATTAATATATTTTTGTTTTCTATTTGAAGTTGACAATTTCCTTAAAAATTGAAAGGACATATCAATCAATCTCACATATCTAAGAGATTTAAGTTAATGAATATTCTTATCAAAGTTTATAAGGGAATTAGAAAAATATATATTTGAAATAAATATTGACTTTTGATGCTGCATAGAGCCTTACTAATTTACAGCTGAGGAAACTAAAACTCAGATGAGAAAACAGCTGGAATTCTTAAATTCCCTGGCAACCTAGAAAACTTGTAGATATCGTTCAATTGGCATACAAGCTAACCTTCTCTATGAAATCATGCCAAGTCCATTCTTTTTTTTTGCATTCATGAACGCAGTTTTATCTCCTGTTAGAATGCCTTCATTCCACATTCTCTACTCCTTCATTCTACATATTGAATCTTATCCACTCAAGATCCAGCTCAAAACAATTCCTCCTTCATGAAGCCCTTCTGAACTTCTCTAGGTCTCAGTGGCCCATCCATTGAAAATAACTGTTTGAATCTAAGTCAGTGAAACCAACACAGTTTTGGACCTCACCATTTCAGTGGAATGTGACATTACCTGCTCAACCGAATTGGACTGTCCTTTTCAACATTTTAATTACAAAAACTTGAAAAAATGCACAAAGTATGAAGATTGCTTCTATGTATCCTCATGTATCCATTATCCAGGTACATAATTATCAATTAATGGCCACTCTTTTTTCATCTATAGGTTACTACTCAAAGTATGTCCTGAGGATTGGTAGAATTATCATCACTGGGGACCTTAGAAGACATGTAGATCCTTAGGCCCAGTGCAGAATAATGAATCAGAATCTATATTTTGAATGATTCTTATGCACAATAAATTCAAGAAACCCAGGTCTATAATACAACCTATTTGTCTACCTCTATTACACAGGATTATTTTGAAGTAAATCCCAGACATATCATATCCCCTTTAAATATTTCAGTGTACAACACTCAAAGATTAAGATTTTAAAAATATATATCACAGTAACCATTATTATACCTTTAATACACAAAATGATTATCAATAAATTTCAGTATTCAAACCTCCCTATTGGAGTCAAGAATTCTTTCATTTATAATTTACTCATTAAAATTAAGATCCAAACAAGGCCACTCTTCGCATTTATTGAAATTTGTCTTAAATTTGTAAAAAGTTGTAGGTTTCCCCTCCTAATTATTTTTCTTTTCCTTGCAATTTATTTCTTGGATAAACTGATTCATTTCACATTTTGGATTTTGATGATTGAAGTTTGGGGGAAGCAAATATCTACAATGAGACTAAAGAATCATAAGAAGTGGCATATAATTATAACAAGTATATGATTCTGCAACAGTTGCCTAGAACATAATTTAAAAAATCACAAAAAATTCATTGGCTTGACCCAGCTGGGCTCACTTATGTGTCTATGGTCAACTACAGGTCAGCTTGTGGCTTGCTGATCTCAGCTGCGCTCTCTCATATTTGAGTCTTCACATTGGGAAAGTTTTGCTCCTCATGATCACTCATCCTCCAGAAAGTTATGCTCGGCTCATTCACATGCCACACGTAGGAGTTCAAAGGAGAGTGGGAGCATGCAAGGTCATTTTATGCCTAGGCAGAACCAGCGTACTATCACTTGGTCAATTTATATATTCATTTATGCATTCAATTTATACAATACATTTTTGGTCAACTTATAAGGCAGCCCAGGTTCAAGGGATGGAAAATTGGATCCACCTTATAATAAGGGTAGAGAGTAAGACTCGTTTTATCAATCAACTGCTTTACTTTTTGGAGTAATTTTACTACAAATTTGAAAAGTAATGGCCAATACTCTATTATTTTCATGAGCAGTTTTCCTTATATAATATACTAATATATTATTATATATTTTCACTCTACTTGCCAATGCAGTGTAAGCTTGTTTTGTCTTCATTTTAAATGAAAATGGTACCATATTTTAATGTACTGGAGTTTATTTAGAGTGATATTGAGTATCTTTTTGAATGTTTAGGAAAGATTTTTCTGCCCTTTCAGTGAAGTAAATTATATATGTACATATATATTTATTTTTCTATATAATTACTGCTCATTTTCTTATACATTCATCAAAGCTCATTGTATATTAAAGAGAATGTACTATTTTATATATACATGTTGTGTGAAAATCTTAGATGATACAGAAAGTAAGAAAGAGAGAAAGAGAAAGACAGAGAACAAAAAAAAGGAAAAAGTGGAAGCTTGATCTGCTCCCTATTCCATCATCATTTGTGGATCATCATCCTTCTCCTTGCTCCTTCTAACTCTTGGAGAAAGTGTGAATGCTGGGGGCTTCAGCTCTGAGTGAACGTCTCACCACTGACCACCAGGTCAGCCAAATCCATCCCTACTACTTCTCTCATAGCCTTACGGGAAAATGCGGAGATTCCACAGACATCTCAGAATAACCACACACACCCCCACTACCTCATTTGGACCTGTGTTGTACTCTAGGTAGCTCTCCATCCCAGAACAGCCAGACTAGCATATCTTCAAGGTACTAAGAAAGAACAGATGTTGCTTCACAGGATTCCATCAATAAACCATTAATTAATAGCACCCTATCTACAGTAACAATTCCTTAATCCAGACAACTGTTATTTTTTGAAGCATTCACTTTCAAATCATGCTATATTGAATAATGTGTTATTATATAATTTTTTGTGCTATGCTAATTAATTTAAATTTACCTAATATCAGTAAATGAAATAGCTTTTTATTTTTAACTGTAGAGATCCTTTTCCTTGGCTTTCTGAAAAGAGATTTTTTTGGATTTGATCTCTCCATACACAACTTACTGCTGTCTTGATTAGAATGCCTGAAAATTGTGATTGCTTTTCCTCATTTAAAAGAAGTATTTCTGTTCACAAGAAGTATTCTCAAAGAGACTATTAAATAGATTTTAAAAGCAGAATTGATTGCATTTTCTCACTTTAAATGTAACTTATAGTACTAATCTGAAACTAAACAACTAAATTCCATTTTCAGACGGTCTCCATAATATGTCTGTATTAGCTAAGATAATAGTATCTTCTGTAACAGATAAATCCATAAATCTCTGTGGCTTAACTCAATAGAAGTTCATTTTCTTCCTCCTGTGAATTCCAAAACAAATTTTTCTCTATTGGCCAAAGGGGTGTCACTGCTCCACAAAGAAATTCAGATTCTCAGGTTGTCAGAGTTTTTCCCTCTACAAATGACTCCCAAGAGTCCCCTATTATCAACCTTGTAGCAAACAAGGGCAGACTGGAAACTCATCAGGTCGGTTGTCACCTGCTGGGCCTGGAACCATTGACATCATTTATATTCTTGTTAAAGTACTGAGGAAAGCTGTAAAAGTACTGGAGTTGTGTGTTTGAAATTAAAGAAAATAGGTTTCCCTGTCTTTTTATCACCTACCACATTGTTCATGATGAAATGTGCTATACAGTGAGTCACATATGAGCTACTTCAAGGCACTTATGCAAATAGCTCTGCTATTCATTAGCTTAACTGCTTTAGATTTTTATTTTCTCATTGGTAAAATATAATTCTTAGATTGATCTGGTGTACATATCCAACGTATTATGCATAATATTGTGTGGGCTGCAGAAACCCTGAAACCCAGACCAGGTCCCTAATAATTATTTATAATTTCAGTATATTTTAGAAAATAACTTTAAGATCTTGCATATGAAATATCTGATTTTGTTTTCCATGAAAAGATTGTCTGAGAAGATATCAAAATATGATGCATATGTTTGATTTATTTTTAATATTTTTATTAATGATATGAAGATGGACAGAGGAAAAAAGGAAAACCACTGGTTGGTTGGCTTTCCTTGTGTCATTTTAACAATAACTCATTTTACAATGGCAGTATTAGTTCATACCTATGTGAGATTGATATTGCTAATTCTGTGCCTTAAGAATTATTTTTCAAAATAAGATAGGCAGTAGGAAAAGATAGATTGATCAGGTTCCCCAAAACTCTGATAGGTTTCAGAAATTGAAGACATTGCCTTGATAGAAAAGAAACTTTTCATTTCTTTGAGTTGAATAGGGCACAGAGAAAATATTGCTTTACCCTTAGTTTCTTTCCCTTGGTTGCTCATCTATCTCAGAACATAACACAGCATGAGAAAATTGATTCCACTGGGTATAAGTATTAAAGATGAAAACAATTCCATTAATTTTATCCATTATTCTTTTCCTGTCCTAACATTTGGACTAACTGGACAATGTCAGGTACTTTTGTGGTGATAAATAACAGGGTTGCTATTGAAGTAAGGTGTTTTTGGATCATTCATGCTTGAATTACAGGATGAAAAACATAAGTTAAACTTAAAGCTTTTAAAATTTCAGTTTCTATCAAAATTTATGGCTAATCCACAATTTCTACCTGGATTTATGCCAATTTCATGAGCATTCTCCATTTTCTTAACTGGCAACTAGAAGTGAATACAACTCCACACCACACATTACATATTAGCACCTGCAAGCACAGCCTCCAATGTCCCATCTCCCTGCTTGGTGGGGTTGACTATTGTTTATGAGTTAAGGAAAGGTAGAAATTTAATAGATATAATTATCTGCCCAATACTGTAGTGCTGCTGCTGCTGCAGAAGTATCTTCTATTTTTTTGTGGTAGAATAATATTTGAAGTACAAATGCTTTGGTTTATTTAGGTCACAGTGATCATTTTATTTACCTGGAGTCCCTCATGACCTTGCTCAATACATCATAAAAAACATTTAAAATTAAATTTCTGCCACCATTTTCTCATGAGTAAATACTCAGATAATACATTTCAAAATCTATTTTGGAAGTTAATGGTGCAGGCACTGGCTTTGAAAGATCCAGCCTTTTGAGTTGCCAGTACAATCCAACATCCATATCCAAATAACTTATAAATAGATATGATTGGTTAGAATGAGCTTTTTCCAAATTGTGCAGACTAAATAAAGATGACCAAGGTAAGGAAGTATAGAAAAAGAAGAGAGTGATGAGGAGGCAAGAGATTAGAAATTAGATTCATTTTTTAACAGTTTTAGTCACACACCATATAACTGATCTAAAGTTTACAATCAATGGCTCTTGGTACAATCACATACTTACGCATTCACCACCACAATCAGTTTGAGAACATTCTCATTTCTCCAAAACAAACAAACAAACAAAAATCCCATACACTGTACTCCCTCTAATATTGACACCTAGCTTTGGTATATAGTACCTTTGTTACAGTTGATGAAAGAATACTACAATGTTACTGTTAACTATGGTCCTTAGCTTGCATTAATTGTATTTTTTCCCACATACTACTCTATTATTAGCACCTTGTAATAGTGAGGTAAGTTTGTTCTACTTCATGTAAGAACATTCTTACATTTGTACAATTAATCATAGTCATCATCCACAATAGGTTTTGCTAAGTTATACAGTCCCATGTTTTACCCTCTAGCTTTCCTTCTAGTGACATATACAACCCTAGATTTCCCCTTTAAACCATACTCATACTTAGCATTGTTAATTACACTTGAAGTATCGTGTTATCATCACCTCTATCCATTGCTGAACATTTACATCAACCTTGTTAAAAATTTTGTACACTTCAAGTATCATCTGTCCATTCTCTACCCTTGTTCTATCTCCAGGTCAACTATTCTCTAGATTTTAACTCCCAGAGTTTGCTCATTATAATTATTTCATATTAGTGAGACTATATAATATTTGTTGTTTTCTGTCTGGCTTATGTCGCTCAACCTGATTGAACTAATTTTTAAGATGACCCTTTCCTCTCCAAGCTTGGAGACCTAAAAAGCAGAGTGGATGAGTGTTGATTAAGAAGGAGAAATCCAAGATATAACAGCACCACATTTTAATCATAATTGTGGGAAGAAAAAAGAGATGGGAACATTCCAAATGGACTTATTTTCAATTCTGAAATTGATTAAATGCATCCTGAATTTACAAAGATTACATGTTTTGACCTCAGATGGAATAGGTTCTAAATAGAAACTAATTTACATTTTGGAAAAACATAATTTTACAAATTCATTTATTTTATTTGCTTTACACTATACACTTTACAAAATGGTTTTATGCTCTTTATACCTATGACTCTTATTAAACAGCTAGATTATATCCATTATAAATAAGAAGAAAGTGAAGATTGTAGGGGCTATGGGAGCAGTATAATAGAACCAGTGAGTGGAAGAGACTGAATTCAACTTCAGGTTTCCTGATGACTTTCCATACTCTGCTAAGAATATACTTGCCTCCCATACACTTGTCTTGGTAGTTGAGGAAAATAAAACCACATCATTATTTCCATGCTAAAAACATATTATTGGTGATGGAGCATGTGCCAAATTGGATGTATTATGTCCCCCAAAACACCATGTTCTCTAATGCACTCTTGTGGGGGCAGACATATTAGTGTTGATTAGGTTGGAGTCTTTGGATTGGGTTGTTGCCAACTGTGGGTAATACCTTTGATTGGATTACTTCCATGGAGGTGTGGCCCCACCCATTCAGTGTGGGTCTTGATTGGTTACTGGAATACTTTAAAAAGACTCATACAGGCCCAGAAGCTGCTGCAGCCAAGAAAGACATTTTGGAGATGGCTGTTGAAAGCAGACTTTTGCTAGCCCAGAGTTTGCCTGGAAGTGACTAAAAGAACACCCCCAGATGACTAGAGAGGAAAGCCCTAGGAGAAAGCCATTTTGAAACCAGAACCCTGGAGCAGATGCCAGCCATGTGCCTTCCCAGCTAACAGAAGTTTACTGGATGCCATTGGTGTTCTTCAGTGAAGGCAGTCTATTGTTGATGCCTTTGGACACTTTATGGCCTTAGAACTGTAACTTTGTAACCAAATAAACCCCCTTTATAAAAGTCAATCCATTTCTGGTATTTTGCATAACAGCAGCATTAGCAAACTGGAACAGAGCACTATGTAGTTTTTAAAATGATGAGGTAATATTGCTGATGAAAACCATCACCAAAGAGAATGAAAGCAGAAATATAGGCGCATGTTTCCTAATGTCCCCTTAGAGCCTTTGTGCCTGCCTTGGACTATGAATCTCCAGGAATTTCTGTGATGTTTATACTGTTATTTTGAGATTTCCTTTTCTGTGCAAAAGAAACTAACCGTACTTTATATATACTTTAAGTGATAAACCATAGAATGAATACAAATAAGATCAGAAATAAGTTTTTTTTTGTTTTTTTTCTATTAAGAGATCAGCCCCCACGACAAAATAGGACTTCATAATGGTTTAATAGATGACTTTAGCAAATCTAAGAAAAAACAAAAACAGATCAAGCAGAAGGAGGAGGAGGAAAAGGAAGAGGAGAAGGAGTCAGAAATGGGGGATAAAAAGAAAATTGAATAACAAGAAAGTACAGTTGGCTGTTTGTCTTCAGCACTGTTCAGGGAAATTAGAGTTCTGATGTAAGACCCTTTTGTGTTGGTGCAGGTAATAGATATATTTCAGCTCTGGAAATCTGTAAATGAAGCAATCAGAATCTGATGGCATTTAAGATTTAAATCATGCAGAATCACTTTTCATCTTCCAATTGCATGCCAAAAAACCTAAAAAACCCAAAACTTTCTGATTTTGATCTGGCTTCCTAGATTGATTTCTCGGTCATATAAGCAAATATTTGGTTTGTTTGATAGCTATATTGCTATGATGTATAATGGCATGTGTCACCTTGGCTAGGTTATGGTGTTTACTTGTTTGGTCAAGCAAGCAGTAGGGTCTGATTGTTACTGTGAGGGTATTTTATAGCAGGATTTAAGTCATTAGTCAGTTAACTGTATCTATGGCTGATTACATCTACAATCAACAAAGGATATTGACTTTAGCAATGGGAGGAGTCTCCTTAACCAATCAGCTGGATGGCTTTAAGGGAGAGCTGAGGATTTCAGCAGTCAGAGAGAGAGAAAGGGAAAAAAATCCTGTCTGTATTTCAGCTTGCCAGATTCTCCTGGAGATTTCATCATCACATGCATTAGAGTGTCCAACTTGTGGCTTCTCCTGGGAAATTCATCCCCTTCATCAAGTTTCCAACTGATGGCCTGGCCCATAGAATTTGAATTTGCCAATCCATGGTCAGGTGAACCAATTCTTATAATAAATCTATTAATATATGAATATATTAATATATATCATCTTAGTTATATGTCTCTGGAGAACCATAGCCAACACAATTGTTCACTGTAATATATCGATTGATCTGCAGTATATGTTTTACTTTTTGTACATTTGGTTAGTGTGAGTCAGCTTGATTAAATACAGTGAACTCTGGCACTCAGATAAGAAAGTGTATTTTCTGAAATGACAGCTTTAGCTGTCAGGCCCTGGACCATGGACCAGAAACCCAAAGATGTGACTGCTGAGCTCGCTTGGAAATAAATTATCTGGACTTCTTTGAACAAAACCCTTATCTAGCCCCAGGCTTTTTTTCAGGCTGTTGCATTTTCCTCACAGGATAGGAAAGATTAAAAGAGTTAATTCTTATAAAAGAGTAAGATGCAAGACTTGGCCTAAAAACGCACCCAGCAACATGTTTTCAGTTCTTTCCATCACATAGTGCCTGAGAAATTATAGGTGAAACATTCCGGCTTTCCTATTTTTTTCATCAGTATGGAAGAAATTATCAAAACATTTCTCAGTCTTGTGAATAAAAATCTATGGGATGGTTGTTTGTATATGGCAAAATGTTAAACAGCTGCTGGTTAGTTTTCTTCACATGAATATGTAGTATGCCCAGTCAATCCACAACAGTTTTATATAATAGCATTGAAAACATAAAACACTATGGAAATTTCTGAATTGTCTGTTTCTAATATTACTTCTTCTATTAGCATATCATTAGAATGTTTAAAACCATATGGTTAATAGTCTCCAAGAGTACTACATGTTATATTATACGTCAAGATATAAAAGACCTTCATAACTGAACCCAGACTCATGTTGTTTGTGCAAAATCAGGCTGTTTTCTATGACATACCAGTGAGTACCATCTCTAGTTATCGTAACTTAACTTGCTTATACGTTTTGAGACAATTTTAGATTTTTTGCCTGATTATATCTGTATTTCATACTCTGCCTTCAGGCAGTTAAATTTTAATATCTGCCGTCCTAAAGCATTGCTCTGCTCTTCCATAGGGTTTGATGAGAATCACCATTCTTGGAATAGTAAGTCCATTTATCATGTTACAGCGTCCATAAATCATATACATTTTCATGACATTAAACTTGGTATCCGGGATGAACATAAAAAGAATGCTGCTCTTATAATTACAACTTCTAACCTATGATTCAAAAGCTGATATAATCATCATTATCAAATATCAGTCCCACTTACATTGGGGACAGTAATATAATTTGCTTAATCATTATACTGAAAAAGATATTTCAGAAGTAAAATTTAGAAAATCTGTCAATTGGTAATAACCTCTGTGTAGGGCACTATAGGGCACTCTATATTTACTGTCACTTGCATATTAATGGATAACATTTAAAAAATCAGTGCTTATGACATTTAATACTTCATTGATAGCATTCTAATTCCAAAGCCAACTTGTAATAATCAATCTTTCTATATTCCAGAATAGATTTCATTTCTTTTTCTGCTATAATTTCTTCATCAAACCAGAGGTATATGGTCTGAGCTGTTAAAGAGCAAATCTAGTAAATTAAAAAAAAAAGATATTTTCTAATGTCTCTGCAATTTCAGTTTAATAATAAAAGACAACTTTTATTTTCTGAAAAATTAATGTTTCTTTAACTATCTTGATAACTATAGTCAAAAATTTTTATATGTATTTAAATACATTCATGCTTTTTATAATAAAATAATTACATAATAAATAACATATCAAAAGCAACCAGAATTTTTGCTGATGAGAAATATAGATAAACTCCAGTATCAACTCCATGGGGACATGAATATTTCTAACTCACTATCATTTTTTCCCCTATTTTTGTCACAGTGAATGAGAGGATAGATGAATGGGTGAATTTGCCAACAAAGGCTCTGTGCATTTTGAATAGATAAGCTTTGGAAAACAATATGGGGAAATTTTCATTTCACACTTTCTAAAATCATCACAAACCATATTGTCTAAATGTATTCTTTTAAAACTAATGAATATATAATGATAGTAGTAGTAGTAATAACAACACTTATAAAAGAATTATTGTGTGCCAGGCATTCACATTCTTCTAAGTACTTTCATATATATATATATATATATATATATATATATCTTCATTGAGTACCCCCACTATTAATAGCCCAATTTTTCAATTGAGGAGACTGAGGTACGGAAGGTAAATTATCTTACCCAGGATCACAGAGCTAAAGGATTGTTAAGCTGTTATGAAGAATTCATGCTCTTAACCATGACACTATACTGACTCTGGAAAATCAAATTGGGAGGTGGTTATTATGTGGATTTCTGGACAGAATATACATATTTAACACTTTTACTTATTATCCTAGAATTTTGTTAAGACATTGATTAAGAATAACATTTTAGTATGAAGAAATGATACTATCTTTTTCCATATTATATGTGCCAGATATTTATACATGATTTCCATTAAAGCTATAGATCAACAATATTCTTATCTTGGTTTTTAATTTATACTGAAGCATTACTCTGGTTATGGCTTAGACTTGGGAATAAGTAAGAATAAACTGTATACATTGGCATGGTCTATATGCCATTACCCTGTTAAAATATGTTTTTAAATACTATATTAAATACAAATATATTAATTGAAAATGTGGGTGTTTTGCTTATGTATTATATATTTTAAGTCCCCCAGGAAAGAATCCAAAATATATAGTCCACACAAATCCGAATGCACCATAAATATTACTAATTCATATTCACTCTTTTAGGTTAAGGTGGCATTTTGACAAACGTGACCCTCCACTGTCTATCAGTTGGTGTAGAGGCAGCTGAGTGGTCCAAGAGAAAGAGTTTATGAAACAATTATTCTCAAATACGTGTCACAAATTTGAAATATAAGAATAAGGCAATTGCAGAGAAACTTGTAAACCACCTACAAAGTTAAGAAGACATATGACATTCAGGAACAAAAAAACAGGAAGAGATTCTTGGAAAATAACTTTACCAAATTACATGCTTGGCTAATCATAGCAATGATTAAGATGTAGCAATGATGTAGCAATGATCAAGAGTTTGGGCTATCAGATATTTTATCTTACAACTGAGCAAACATATAAGAGAGGATATGTCACCTCTTGGCCAATATGTTTAGTGACTTTTAATGACTTTTTGTTTCATTCATCATTGAGAATGTATGATACAGGGAGATGGATATTTTCTTAAATTTCTTATAATTTTCTATCAGTGTTGATAGAACACGTGCAGCAAAAAGTTTAAAATAGACACAAAAGAGTTTGCATCTGAAAGTCAAACAACAAACCCCATTACTGAAAATAATTGTTGTCAGTCAAATATATAATCTGGATTCAAAGTTGGAAAAAAAAATTGCAAAACCTACAATTGAAAAAAAAATGTGGTCACATAGATCCTTTTAGATAGCCATTTGAATGAATAAATGGCAAGTTCAAGCAATGTTTTCCAAATCTGGTCTATTCTCAAAGCTGGTGGGAGTGTTTTTAAGAATGTGTTAGGAGTGAGATTGGAACACTTCTTATGATTTTGATAATATGGTAACCAAAAAATTATGCTTCAATGTGTGCTTTTTCCAGCTGGTATTTACCACTACCTGTTTGATACCTTGAGTAGACTAGAAACTATAAACATAATTACTTTTAACAAAAAATAGCACAACAGTATTATTTAAGATGAGCAAATATCCAGTGCTTCAATCCCTATATTTAACTCCTCCCCATCAGTTAATGATTTTCTTCACATGTCTGAAAAGGAAATGATAATTATGACATGTGATTGAAAATTATATCCAAATAATGAAAGAGAAATAAGACAGATTTCTAAAATCATAAGTTAATGAAAATGTACATTTTAATCAATTTTCCAGTATCACCCAAGTCTCCATACAGCTGATGGAAAAACATACTTTTTGACTTGGCATCTAAGGGAGTGCCAAAAGTCATCTTTAATGAGAATATCCTCCATAACACCATAACAGATGGACCCAAAAATGTAGAAAAAATTCTAGCAGAACCAGAAAGGCATTTAATTTTTTGACAAGATTTTCTAACTTGGTAAACATGTTGAGTAAATACATGATTATAAAAAGTAAGTCTATGCTTCAAATAAACTATTTTCTTTATATAATATCAAGTATATTACATATATACACACATTAGAGGTCTAACAAATTAACATCCTTCATACTGTCATGAGAAAATTATATTTTTAACGTTTTTTTGTTTTTACTATTAATGTTGTAAATCACTTAAAAATACCTAAAATTTACTGAATACACACTAATAGTTCACTTGGTGTTACTGAAAGGTTAAAATTGTAAGAAACAAAGGGATTATCTCATCAAGGAAACACTTTTAAAAGTAAATGTTATCGGATAACCCAGTAACACTGAGAAATTAAGTTACTTTACTGTGAATTGTATTATTTTAACATTTTTAATTTTTCTATTTAAGATGGTGATTCAGCTTTATAGCAGGCAACCTCTTAACCTGAGGGAAAGAGAAGCCTTAGAATTAAGTCCACGTGCTGAAGCAGGGAATACAATGAACAAATTTTAATAAATCACTGTTGGGTCTAGGATTAATATTAATACATATATACTGAGACTATTTTACTCATAATCACTAAAATAATGGTTTCTTTTGTTCTTTTTTGATGTCACATGAGGTATAATTCATAAGATGTGGAAAGCCATGGCCAGTATGCCCTTAAGCCGAGTATGAGGGTCCTGGCTCAGGAATCCACAATTTGGGGAGCCGTGTTCTTGCCCTCCTCCAACCATGTTCTGCCCCTGAGGCATTTATAGGCCAAAGGAGACTACAGACTTTTAGCCTGGCCCTTGCTCCTGCAGGTTCCTAAGCAAAGACAGCTAACTGGTATTTCAAATTTCCTGACCAAATAGCCCAGAGCCTGCTTTCAAGGACTACACACACCTCTTTCTTGTGTCTACCCACCCAAGGTCCTATCATGTTGCCAGTTATTGTCCAAAGGGCAGCTCTTTTCCAGAGTTAGGGATGGTTCTTGGATATGCGTGCAGTGCAGCACAGACTGGAAATGGGAAGAGAAGGCAGAACACAAAGGGCCTGGGGCCATATAAATTTGGAACAGTGTCCAAGGCCTAGCAGTTCCCCATCACCTAATTCTAGCAGAAAAATCCAAGAATTTGGAAAATTTGGAATTCAATATTACCTTTCAAGGTCATGATTAAGCCAACTTTCTAAATGTTGAAAATAGACATATTTTATGTCTCACTTTGTTAGCTTGATTTATAATTTTTAAATATTTAGAAATATAGTATGCAAGCCTCCATTTATTGTCATTTTGACCTCTCACCCACAGAATGACAGCCTCAGAGTACTCAGACTTCTTATATAGTGGGAGATGCCAGTAATTCATAAGGCTTGGTCTGAGAACTGACACAGTGTAACTTCTGCCAAGATTCAAAGACAGGGGACTACATTAAGGCAGAGTTATGTTTCTTTGGGGGCCAACAAAATTTACCATAACATACGCCAGAAAATTAGTTAGTAGATCAGAAAATTAATACAGTCTAAACTCAAGGCATGAAAATAGTTAGGAGCTTATTACAAGTTTTCAGTTGTGAGGTAAAAGGTACAATGAACAAGGGAAATGATTTTCACTGCCTTTCGGTCAAAGATCACCGAGTAGTTGAACAAAGTTGGGAATATTGACTTCTTGCAACAAGGGAGAATATACTCCATGGGGAACCATGCAGCATCTAAAGAACTTGAGGAAGGACTAATTACAGGATTTGGCCTTATGTTAGGTGATTCAGGGAGAATTTAAGTATGGATTGAATGTTGTCAGAAGTCAAAGTGTCTCTCTGATTATTCTAACAATTCTTATCTAGAAGGCAAAGGAATGAAAAAGGTTAAAGCTCTCATCAAGAAAGAAACAGTAGTTGCTCATATTAGCCATGATAGGGTAAGTTTGGTCATTTTTTGTGGTTTAAATTACGGAGTGTGTTTGCTTTTGTTTTGATTCATCACTGTCACAGAGTGGACTTGCCTGCAATTTGTACAATTGTCATGTTCAGGTAAAGAACACCATGGCCTGGCTGTGAAGGATTGGCCAGTTCCCACAAGCACTAAGGACTAGTTGATAGTCCCAGAACAGCTTCCAACTGTCAGGGGTGACTTCTTTTTCTTGATGTTACATGAATGAAAAAAAATAGTAGTTAAGAGAATGAATGACACTTGTAGACTGATTGAAAACAGAAAATAAGAGAGAAGGAAAAATTAAAATTGACTACTGGAATCATTAATAGAAATAAAAAAATCAGAAGTGAGTTTGATTTGGGCAAAGGAGGGGGGTCAATGATGAGTTCTGGTGGGCAGGCAGATCATTCAGATAGGGATGTGCAGTAAGAATCTGGAAAGGTGAAATGAAACTCAAGAAATCATTAGAAAATTTTAAGAATTCATGAATTCACTACAGGGGACCTTGTAAGAGAATAAAAGAAAATAGACCTTTATAGTAAATGTGGTCCAACACATAGGGACATTTAAAATAATTGGGATGCTTTATCAAAAAGCAATAGAGAGTTTAAAAGAACACCAAAATTGTTAACTTGCAGTAAAGTTTACAGGCCTTAGGAGCTGAGACCCTTTCTGATCCTGAGAGTCCATGAATCTATTATAAATTGTGAGAAATTGGTGGTGAGAAAGAAGAGGTAAGATGGTGACAGATGAAGAGGTGGTTTATTGAAGCAAAAGTTTACATAGTTTTTCTTCGTTATTATATGCATGAATTTTTTTTAATGCAAAGAAGTGGCAGTCATTCAAAAGAGAGAGTGATAATATAGGAAATTAGGAAGATAATGGATACTGCAATGTCTCAGGGGAGGGTAAAGGAATAAAGTCAAAAACACAGGAATACAGGGTACATTTGGCATGGATGACGTGCGTGTCTCTGAGAAAATGGTTTAGAAGGAGAATGTAGAACCTCTTTGTCAGTAAAGAGGCTTTGTGTTTGTCTGTGTGTGTGTGTTAATAATCTATTGTGAACAGAAACTGCTTACCTGAAGATCCTCCACATAGTATTCAAAGTATCCTCAGCTGCTGAAAGTAAAGTATGTGGAGATGGTGTTTGAAGCTTGAAGAATAGAATCACTGAAATCACTGGAAATATGCAGGAGGAACAAAGAAACCCAAACAGTTCAAATAACATGACTTTCTAGGCATTCCAATCAGAGAAATGCCTTTCTCTAAAACTAATGTACAGAAACTGACAAGGTGAATTTAGATTTTTAATTTGCTTAAAGTACAATGATCAATAGGACAAGGCGAAAGTTACTGGAAAAGTATTGTTTATATGGTCTGGAGGAATGAGAAGACAAGAGCTTTAAAGCAAGTGGGGATGCAGAATGCACAATTACTCAGAGAAGTGGTTCAGAAGGCATGAAAGACTAGAACGGCTATATGGCAAGGTAGTATAATCTGCTTGGTAGTAGTAGTCTAAAGTAACCTTTTTTTAAATTCAAGGGTTAATTTAATATTTATTGAACATAACATTATATTTAATAACTGTTCTAGTTTGCTAATGCTGCTGGAATGCAAAACACCAGAGATGGATTGACTTTTATAAAAGGGGGTTTATTTGGTCTCACAGTTACAGTCTTAAGGCCATAAAGGGTCCAAGGTAACACATCAGTAATTGGGTACCCTAACTGGAGGATGGGCAATGGTGTCTGGAAAACTTCTGTTAGCTGGGAAGGCACGTGGCTGGCATCTGCTCCAAAGTTCTGGTTTCAAAATGGCTTTCCCCAAGGACGTTCCTTTCTAGGCTGCAGCTCCTCAAAAATGTCACTCTCAGTTGCTCTTCGGGCGTTTGTCCTCTCTTAGCTTCTCCAGAGCAAAAGTCTACTTTCAACGGCCATCTTCAAACTGTCTCTCATCTGCAGCTACTCTCTCAGTTTCTGTGCATTCCTCAAAGTGTCCCTCTTGGCTGTGGCAAGCTTGCTCCTTCTATCTGAGCTTATATAATTCTCCAGTAAACTAATCAAGGGCAGAGCCACATCTCCATGGAAATTATCCAATGAAAGATCTCACCCACAGTTGAGTGATCACATCTCCATGGAAACATCCAATCAAAAGTCTCCAACCCAGTCATCACCAATACATTTCCTTCCCACACAAGACTGCATCAAAGATAATGGCATTTTGGGGGATATGATACGTCCAAACCAGCACAATAACATACTGAAAAAAATCATAAATTGCCTTACGTGAAATAGAATAATTTACATTGAGGAAATATTTCAAGTATTAGGGTTATTAATTAAAATGTCTTAAAATCAGGAATAATGCCTATTCAATTAGGAAAATAAAATATTCTTTGTTGTAGTGAGCCAAAGATCAAGTTTAGTAATGACTAATGAAAGCCAGAAACAATACTTCTATTTTTAAAACAAACTGAAACAATCCATTATTCTTCATTTACTTTTCTAGTTTACTAAAATAGCAGCTATATATTTTTAAAATAATTGATGAATAGAAATGTTTGGTTTTGTCCTCTGGAATATTATGCATAAAAATGGAGAAAATTCATAGGAATTGCTCAAAATCCCAAAGTACATATGAGACTAAAATTATCTTAAAGGTTTTGAGGAAACTATGATACAGTAGCTCTATGGTCAATTACATTTGATAGGAATGAATTGGTCAGTTTCACGTGGTGTTAACCACAGTGTGGTTGGAATTTACCAAACATAGATTCTGTTCTTTCACTTACTAGATGTGCAATATTGGGTGTTATTTAACCTTTTTGAATTTCTTGTCACTCTCTGTAAAATATTCATAATATTTACCTCTTAAGGTTGCTGGGAGGATTAAATTGTTTCATGCAATACATAGGTCAAAATGTCTAGTGCAGTATCTGTTTCATAGTAGATTGCAAAAATGTTACCCAATTTCCTTTTTTTCCCATTTGTCCAAGATACTTGCTATTTTTTCCCCATTTCTAGATGAGAAGGGGTGAACTGAAGAGTTGGACCTAGACTTTGAACTGAACAGCTCCCTGTGCCATGATGCACATTGTTTTCCATGTACGTACATGGGACATCCTTAGACACAGTGCAATGAGAAAGTTGGCCCTCCTGATCAAGGAGGATAATGAGAATGAAATAAGACTTTGCAGGTGGTATCTATGTCCAAAAATTAATTTTAAATTGGAACTAATGAAATTCATTATGAAGACGTGCAATCCCTTGGTTATAATGTTGACCAAGTTTAGAACACTCAGCGTACCTTTAGCAGCACCAGGTATGGCTGTGTGGTGGTAGCATCCAGGCTGCTACAGAAAGGAAATTGGCTGGGGCTGTGGTTTTGAATCCGTGGTCCCATTGGAGAGCTCTTCTCACAACTGAGAAGTGACTACTTGGGTGGGGGCCCCTCCAAGGCCAGCACTCCTTTATATAATTGCCTTTTTAAGGAGATTCAAGGGTTCAGCATGCACTCATGTCTACTAAGCCTCTAAACTAGCTCTAACATGTGTTGCAGGAGTATGAACAATTTTGATCCTGGGGGCTCACTGGGGAAAGGACAAGGACAAGGGCAAGGAAACTACTCCATTAACTCAGGCTTTCCTCCCATTTTTCACTCTCTAATCCAGTACACTTGCAGAATCAGGAAAATAGTAATTGAAGTATATGTTCAACTATGACCTTAATATTCTTTTTATCATCTTAAACAGTAAAAGGAAAAAAAACCCTAGAAATAAGGAAACAGAACTACAACCAATGAGATCAATTAAATTTCTGTCCCCATTGTTGTTAACTTAGCATGCTGTTTATTTTTTATGTTGTTTATTTTTAAGAAAATAAAAACAGCTTCTTAGAATGCCAGCATTTGTATTAAATAAATTTGTTTTCAAAATGCAAATGGTTTAAATGTATTATTTTGCATAGCCAGGGCTATGAATATCATCACATTAATTTTCAATAATTATGTTTAACTAGTAGCAGTTTCCCTAATTATATATGTAATGCCTTCAAACCTAAAATGAGCAGACTCTTGTTTTATTTCAAGTAGTTGTAACTATGTCTGCATTCAAAAATATTGATTTAAAATTATTTCATAACTGCAATATTTGTCTGGGAAAACGTAAAGAGTGAAAATCTTAAGTAACAACTCTCATGTAACAAAAAGTTGCAAGCCTTGGCTTCACATATACCTAATTTTCTTGTTAAACTGAGAATCAGTGAAATTTGGATGAGTCAGATAGATGACGAAAACTTAGGGATATTTTCACAGAGATTAAATATAACTATTAGTAGCCTCAATCTGTATAAATGAGAACTGTGGATTTTATTGAATAGTCCTAAAAAGCACACTTGGAATATTATAAAATTTAAAAGGCTTTAAATCTCAAATATTACATTAATTTCAGCTTTGCACATATTTCATCATAACTATATATTCTAAAACTGCTAAGTTATAGTTTTTATTTCACATACTGTTGTGTTTTAAAATCACCATTATTATTATTTATAAAGGAAAGGTACTATTGCTGTTTTCCATCTAATATTTTTAGAAGCCTTTACTATAAATTCACCTACCTCTACAAATCTTTGCTGAGATCCACTTTCTTCCTACTCCCAACTATCAGGTATAACGGTAACTTGTCACTTCTGTAGCTACACTCATCACATTGCTCTATAATTGCCTCTCCTCCCTTCCAGGATAGAAGATTGAGAGCAAAGTCTATGTTTTGTTCATCATTATAACTTTAGTGACTAGTACAGAGCCCAACACTTAGTTGACGCATATGTTTATTGAGTAGATATGTTAATGAAGGACAGCATAGCATTAAGGAAGTTCTACATTAAATCTAATCTATTGAAAAGAAGAAAGAAATGAAAAAGAGAAACCTGACTCTTCTAATCACTTTGTGAATAATGTTTCAAGCTGAAAAATCACCTTACTTCATGGGTGCTCTTGATCTGAAAATTCTCTGCTTATAAATATGCTTGTTTTCCCACTATGTTTTGATTTCATATTTAGCTTTTACAAGTTTCTATCACTTAAACTCCCTGACACTCAAAAAAAAAAAAAAAATTAGTCACGTGCTGTTCAAGCTCATTTAATGTTCCAAAGTGTAAGATTTCAATCAGGGATCTGCAAACTAAGCAGTGATATCCAATTACTTGAATTAAGGGTGAAGTGAGAATGCATCATTTATTCTAAGGCCTCCATTAGGTCTTGGCCTTCTGTTCCTAATAGAGTGGGAAGGCTGTAGAAAATGCTGAAGACAGAAGAGAAAGAATTTCAAATACTGTAATTTTTCATAGAAACAACTTAATTGAGAATGAAAAACACTGATCTCTTTTTTTTTTGTAAATTCTAAACTACCTCTTCTACAATGCTCTAGAAGTAGGTTTTGAGCTATCATTAGATACAGTAGTAATTGCTATGGTTGTGGCAGAAAGGTAAATCAAAGCAGCAAAAAGTTCATTCATATTCAATTCCTAATGCACATCTCTGCACTTCACATATCAAATATTATTTTAGTAATTACCCTACCCTCGTTCTACCTACTTTAGGTCAGTGAAAAGTATAAATCAAACTCATCACCACAAGACATTGATAATGCAAGTTGTCTCACATCTGGACTTCCTTCATCATTCTATTGGATTTCAGTGGATATTGCTATTTTAATTAGCAAAGTTCCATGTGTATATATTGGTTTCCCATTGCTGATACAAAAGTCTAAAATCCCATTGCTGAAAGTCAGAAGTCTAAAATCAAGGTGTTGATAGAGATGCATTCCTTCTGGAGACTTCAGGAGAGAATCCATTTCTTTGCCTTTTTCAGCATCTAGAGGCTGCCAAGATTCCTTGAGTCACTGCCCCTTTCTTACACCACTCCAGCCTCTTGTTTCCATTATCATATCCTACTACTGACTCTGATCCTCCTGCCTTTTTTTCTTACAAGTACCCTTGTGATTACACTGTACCCACCTGGATAATCCAGAATAATCACCCCATCTCCAAACCCTTGGGTATCACTTACCATTAGCAGTGTCCTTCCTTATAATGAGCTAAAACATGTATGCTAGGAGGTTTCACCCAAATAGTCACACTGCAGTTCTGCAAGGTCTTTTTTTGCCATGTTAGCTAACATAGTCACAGGTTCTAGGGATTAGCACATGGAGACATCTTCTTTGGGAAGGGGCTTAGGCATTATTTAGACTACCAGAGTATAAGCTTAGGTATTTATTATGCAGGAAGCATCACAGAATCTTAAGAATTGAAGTGACCATATATATTATGTGGTTAAATGAAACACTTGACAATATGTTCTCTACTTTAATGCCCCTGCCAAATGACTGCATAGCTTATGCTTGAATAATTCCAGTAATAAGTAATTCATGACCTTATGAAGACATTTATTTTTCCTTTGGGTATCTCTTGCCATTAACAAGTGCTCCCTTGTAATGAGCAAAAACATATCTGCTGGGAGATTTTACCTATTATAGTGCAGTGGTTGAAAGTGTAGCCTTAGTATGAGAAAAAACATCAATTTTAATCCTGGTTCTATAATTTACTCAGTCTGTGGTTCCAGATAAATTACCTTTACATGCCATTAAAGCATTAATTTGTCATTTTTTAAATGGGGATAGTAATATTCATGAATTAAATGAGGACCATTGTGAAAATTTCAAAAGTCAAATTTTGCTTTTATAATAACAAATTACCTATGAATGGATTTTGGACATTTTAAAATACATTTGAGCAAATAATAATAATGATGATAATTCTCACACTCAAAAATGCCATTTCATTTACAAAAGCAAGTTAATTCCTCTTTACAGTTACCAACAGAAGTATGGTGGAAAAGCATTTTTCCCCTTAACAACCTTTTCCTTCAGTTTCCTCCAAAGTATCACATCAACTTGTGCAAATAGAGTGTTCTTTACTAAAAAGTAAATTTTCTAAATATTTTTAAATTTAGGTGAAAAGTAAGTGTTCAAATAACCTATGTTTTCACCTGGAGAAACTAGAGGAAAAATAGCAACATAAGTCTAAAACCAGCAGAAGAAAAGAAATAATATTAGACCAAAACTCAACTTAAAAACAGGAAAACAGTAGCAAACATCAACAAATATAAAAGAAGTTTCTTTATAAAGATCACTAAAATTTATAAAGCTCTAGCCAGGTTAACCAAGGACATGAAGAGAGAAAACATAAATTACCAATATTAGAAGTGAAAGAGAGACCATTGGTACTGATCACATGGACATTAAAAGGATAAAAAAGGAATACTGAGAATAACACAATGCCCACAAATTTGATAAAGTAGATGAAACGGACCAACCCCTAAAAAAAGGCAAACTAGCAAAACCCACACAAGGAGATAGGTAATCTGAATAGACCCATATCTATTAAAGAAATTAAATCAACAAGTAAAGAAATTAAACCCATAATTAATAATCTACCAAAATGAACTCTCACAGGCCAAGATGGTTTCACCAGCAAATTCAAACAGATGTTTAAGGAATAAATGGCTCCAATTCTCCACAATCTCTTTCATAAAAAAGAAGAAGAGGGACACTTCCTAATTCATTTGAGGCCAGCATTACCATATATTACTATCAGAAAAGGACATACAATAAGGAAAACTTTTCAGGATCTGTTGCAAAATCCTCAAAAAAATTATAAATTATATAAAAAATGTATAAAAGATTTATACACTTAACAAATGGGGATTTATTTCAAATATTAAAGGATGGTTCAATATTTGAAATCCAATCAACATAATCCACTATATCAGCATATTAAAGCAGAAAAATCATATGATAATATCAATTGATTCTTTTGTAGGAAGCTATATAACACAGTTGAAAAAAAACAATGAAGATCTAAACAAATGGAGAGCTATTCCATGTTTATGGGATTTGAAGATACAATATTAAGATGTCAGTTCTCCCCTACTATAGATTCAATATATTCCTCATAAAATTTCCAGTAAGATATTTTGTAGATATTAACAAGCTAGTTCTAAAGTTCATATGAAAAGACTAAGAGCCTAGAATAGCCAACACAATACTGATGAAAAAGAACAATGTTTAAAGACTCACACTACCTGATTACTACAAGGGTACAGTAATAAAGACAGTAGAGAATTAGTGACGAAAGTAGACAAAACGTTAATGTTATAGAAAAGAGAGCCTAAAAATAGTTCCCACCCAAATATAATTGACTGATTTTGACAAAGGTGTAAAGGCAACTTTGTAATAGACAAAGGATAATCTTTTCAAGAAATGGTCCTGGAACAATTGGACTTCCATATACAAGAAAAGAAAAAAAAAAAACCCTAGACACAGACTTAACACATTACACAAAAATTAAATCAAAATGAGTCATAGCCCTAAATATAAAATGAAAAACTCTAAAACTTCTAGAAGATAGCATAGGTGAAAATCCAGGTTTGCTGGGTTTGGTGATAACTTTTTAGATACAACAATTTAAAAAATTGTTAAACTGGACTTCACGAAAATTTAAAAACGTCTACTCTGTGAAAGTCGCTGCTTAGAGAATGAAAAGAGAAGCCACACAGTGGGAGAAAAATATTTGCAAAATATATATCTAGCAAAGAACTTGTATCTAAAATAGATAATGAACTCTTAATACTCAACAATAAGAAATCAAACAGTTCAATTACAGAGGGGCAAAAGATCTTAACAGAAACCTCATTAAAGAAGATATTGAGATGGCAAATAGACATATGGAAAGATGCTCAAAATCACACATCATTAAGAAATTCAAAAGTTAAACAACAATGAGATAACACTACACACCTATTAGAATGGATAAAATCCAAAACACTGACAACACCAAATGCTAGAAAGGATGTGGAGCAACAGGAACACTCATTGCTGGTGGGACTGCAAAATGGTACAGCCTCTTTGGAAGACAGTTGGCAGCTCCTTAGAAGGTAAACATAGTGTATGATGTAGTAATCACATTCCTAGGGGTCCACCCAAAGGAGATTAAAATAAGTTCACCCAAAACCTTGCATATGAATGTTTATAGAATCTTTATTCAAAATTGCCAAAAAATTGGAAGCAACCAAGATGCCTTTCAATAGGGGAATGTATGAACCATCTGGTACATCCCTACAATAAAATATTATTTATCTCTAAAAAATAATGAATTATTAAGCCACAGAAAGAAATTGAGGAAACTTAAATGCATATTACTAAGTAATTTCTGAAAAGATAGCATGCTGTATGATTCCAGCTGTATGATATTTTGGAAAATGCAAAACTGTAGAGATAGTAAAATATCAGTGGTTGTCACAAGTTCAGGATGAGGGGAAAAGGTATGAGTGGGTGAAGCACAAGTTTTTAGGGCAGGGAAACTATTCTGTAGGATACTGAATGTTGGATACATGATATTATGCATTTGTCAAACCCATTGAACTGTACAACAACAAAAGAAATGAACCCTAATGTATACAAATAATGTAGTATCAATGTCGGTTCATCGGTTTTAACTGTAGTGCCATGCTAATGCAAGATGCTTATGGCAGGGAAAACTATGTCTATTGGGTGATACGTGAGAATTCTCTGTACTTTCTGCACAAATTTTCTTTAAACTTAACACTATTCTAAAATTAAAGTTTAAAAAATACGTACTGTACTCTATTGCTGTACTTTAGTTGATAAAGTTATTTTTCAATGGAATACAGGTGCTCATTTCTGAAACTGTTATACATGTAAAATGGAACGGAACACTTAAGTAAATGGATGGCAAGTGGTAGAAGCCAATTTTCTCATTGTTGCAGTGGAAGATTACATATAGGTAAGGAAAAGAGGCTAAGATGATCCATGTGGTAATGGATTAGAGTTGGAGATATCAGTATGAACTCATGTTTTGCTTATCATGGGTGTAAATGGCTAAATATGAAAATATTTATAGGCATGTATATATATATATATATACAGGCATTAATATACAAACATATATTTCCTCACTTCCTTCAGCTGAGAGGACTCAGAAGCAGTAGCAACCTGGTAGCTATAATCTTAGTGTAATGGTTAGATTCATGTGTCAACTTGGCCAGGTGATGGTACCCAGGCATCTGGTCAAGCAAGCACTGGCCTAACTGTTACTGCAAGGACATTTGTAGCTGGTTAATAAACCAGAAGGCTGGTTTATTAAATCATCAGTCAGTTGGCTGCAACTGTGACTGATTACATCAACGAAGGGTGTGTCTTCCACAATGAGAGAATGCAGTTAGCTGGATTTAATCCAATCAGTTGAAGACTTTTAAGCGATACAGACAGAGGACCTTCGCTTCTTGTTTGGCTAACCAGCAAAGCATTTTCTGAGGAGTTCATTGAAGTTATCAGTTCATGGAACATGTTCATCGAAGTTGCCAGTTCGCTGCCTGAGGAGTTCATTGAACATCTTCACTGGAGTTGCCAATTTGCTGTCTGCCCTACGGAATTTGCACTCGTGCATACCCACAGTTGAGTGAGACACTTTTATAAAATCTTATATTTATAGATATCTCTTGTTGATTCTGTTTCCCTAGAGAACCCTGATTAATACATTTAGTTTCCAGATTTTGGTTTCTAATGCCATTCTTGAATAAAAATTATCAGGGCTCTTTAAAGAAATGCCTGATTCTAAGATCGGGTCAGGAAAATACACAAGGTGATTCTTACATGTGCCAGAAAGTATGTGCTTAAAAATAATGATGGGGATAGATCAAAGGCATAGAGGAGCCAACGGAAAGAGCTCCCAGTAATCAAAGCTGGATAATCTGCACAAGAAAATAAAGTACTATTGGAAGTTAACAAAAGTATAAAACAACTATCCATCAATCCACGCTGATTTAAATAAATGGTTGCATAAATCTGTGAATGGCTAAGAATAGAAAATTTCCTATGTCAAAGAATTCTAAATAATTTAGTTTGATACTCTGCCCTTATGGAAGTGGAGCATAACTCCATACTCCTTAAGTGCAGGCTGAACATAGTTATTTCCTTCTAAAGGGTACTTTATAGAAATGGAGAGGAAAAAAAGAAACTATACAGTGGAGAAACCTAACAACACTGCCTGAAGCCAGGTGTTCAAGACTAACATCCACAATTCCGAGTAATTTTAGTGATGAGGAAGTTACTCGGAACCCCAAGTGAAGGTGGTGGGAAAGGGAAGCAGATAAAATTCTTTATTTCTAGTGGGACATATCTTGTGAAGTGATCCCACCATTGTGAACTCTCACATGCCTATTTCATTAGCACTTATTTTATTTCTTAGATAAACACACTTAAGCACATCTCACAAAGAAAAGTATTCTTGAGGTAGTCAAGACTATATTATTCTTGAAGGATACAAATAATGCTTCAACAGCCCTTTGGTCTTTAACTTGAATTTCTTTCCTTTCCCTGGAGTCAATAGGTACCATTATGATGCAGAGTAATGATCCAGTCCCTTCCTTATCTTCTTCAGAGCCTACAGGAATACAAATAAGGATCCTCTCCTGCCCAGTGGCTGCTTCCTGATTAGCAAAGGAAAGCTCTGAAACATCTATTTTAGTAAAATCTTAAATTATTTCTGTGAGCCTTCCTTTCCCTCCATCTTCTGTAGTAAAGAAAGGTGATGGTCTATACTCTCAGCTTTATACTTATTTTAATTTTCACTATTATTATCAAAGTTTAATCCATTTTTTTATAGGAAAAATGCTTCACTTCTTTAAAAACAAGTACAATAACCTCTGGGTTATCTTTTCTCCAGGCTAAAGATTACCAATTTCCCAAACTCTTCAAAATATGAAAGAGTTTTGATTGCTTTGCGATCTTACTTGCATTTTTTTGAAGGTTTGAGTGCTGGGTTTTCTTAGCTACTTCTTAGGTACTTAGGTACTTCTTCAAAATGTGGGACTTGGTCTTGAGCACAAACTCCCAGATAAATTCTAATGAGTTATAGGATAGGATAGAATGAAAAAAATCCATATATCTTTTTATATGCAATATTTCTGTTAATGAAATCTAATTTTTTGTTAGATTTCCTGGAAGGATATTAGATTATTCATTTTTATTGACTGTCAGCTACCACTTGTATATCATCTTTATATATGCACTTGTTCAGATATATATATATCAGTTTAAAGTGAACATTTAATATTTTGGAAAATGCAACATAAATATTTATCCATATCAATTTTTTTTAAATGAGCTCATCATTCCAGCCTGTAAGTAGTCTTTTAGTTTTTGTCACTTAGAGTGCTCACTATCCTTCTCAAACTTTTACCACCCCAAAATCTGATGCAAATATCTTCATTCCTTTGTCAGATTAAAACATTAAACAAAACAAGACTCAGGATAAGATGACACATTTCTCAAAATTTATTTCTAGGTTAAGCATACCTCCATACTTGTATGGCATTCTACTTGTAGGTTTAGCCCCTTTGTATCCACAAATATTATCATACATTCCCTAAAAATAGTTGCTGAAATCTAGATATTTACCCTATCACATTTATATTAGCTGTTAGTCTAGTATTTTAAATGCATTCATCTCCTATGCCTTACCGCATGTAGAAAACATTTGTCATGTCTTATTGTTTTGAAATCAGTTAAAAGTTTTCCCTAGACAAACATCCCAAATTGTAATTAATTAACTGTAAAGGAGAAAAATTCCCTCAGACAACAAACCCTTATACCTCTTAGTAATTTCTGTATTATTTAGCCTAAATGGATCTCCTCTGTATGTATTAGGCAGAATATCAGCTCCATGAACTTCACCATCTGATGTCATACCTGTGAATACATTATGTTACCGGAAAAGAAGGACTTTGCAGATGCAATTAGGTTTAGTAATTAGTTGACATTAAGCTAAGCTAAAGATAGTGTCCTGGATCTCTAGGTGGGCCCCATATAATCACATGGACTCTTAATTTAAAGGCATGGAATTGTCTTTACCTGGAGAAATGAGAAACTGAAGAAATGGAGGAGTCAGAGAGATTTAAAGTATGGAAAGGATTTGCCCTGCTCCTGCTGATTTGTCTCTAGAGGAGGCCAGGAGCCTTTGCTCAGTTATATACATTCTCTCGTATAATCTATATGAGAAGTTCAACCTTTTCCAATATTTCAAAGGATGGATAACTGAGACTCAGGAAATTTAGGTGGCTCATTTAAGTCACATAATGTTGGAGCCAGCCTTTAAACTAATTGCATCTGATTCCAAAATCCATGCTATTTGTAGCACAACAAAATGCCTCCAGAGTCTCCAGGTTGCCACCAAGTTTACTAATTTGGCATTTTGCCTAAGATCTACATCTTCTTAATTTTATAGAACATAAAATTTTAGGTTAAGATCATAAAACCTCACTTATTAATTTTGGAGCACCAGTAGAACATTTAGCATATAATCAGTGATAAATTACTATTTAAAATATTTAAGAATGAGTGTGTAACAAGATTCCTTTACTGTTCAAACTCTTCTATAATATGAATCTATAGGGAAGTTTCTGCTTCAGAGGTTATGAATAAGTAGGAACTATGAAAGCTCTTTCCATTCTGTGAGCCAATTTATGTACTTCCTGCCTTATGTGAGGTAAGACTTTTAGATAAAAATGCTTTCAGTATAAGGAGAGTTACTATAAGGACAAAATACTCCATTCACCAAGAAGACATAAAAATTTTAAACCTATAAAATATATAAACATAATAAAATAAGTTCAGCATAATTTTAAAAATGGCTATAATTAGGAATTTAATGATCAGATCTCAATGATACTTAAAATATAACTTAATTTCTCTCAACTATTGGGAAAATCAAGAAAAAGCAAGAATTTAGAAAATTTGCATAACATAATTACAAAGTCTGATTGAATGAAGGTACACAATATTGTGCATTCAAAATAGGAGAGTTCACATTTTTGTTATGTACATATGTTAAATTTAAGGAAATGTATCGTATGCTAAGCTGTAGAGCCAAAGCCAACAAAATTGAAGAATCTATCCAAAGACAGAATTTTCTGACTGAAGTGCAGTTAAATTGGAAGATAGCAAGGATAAATATAAATTCACTGCAAATTTTAAATTATAAAACACAGTTCCTGATAGCTCAGTTAAAAAGAAAAATAATTTAACTTTAAAAGTTAGAACTACATGATTCTGAAAAGAGTATATTTTCATTACATTTCATATAATGAAATGTGTTTTGAGGGAACATTTTGGCCTTCAATGCTTATATTAGAAAATAAAAAGTGCTAGTAAATAATGTGATCATTAGCTAATTTAAGAAACAGTAAATAAACTCCACAAAAAAGAGAAAACAGAATGATAAAGATAAAAGAAAAACTCAGTTAAATAGGCATACAAACAAATGTCATTCAAAAAGCCAAAAAATTGTTTGGAAAACTTAATTACACAACTAATTAGAGCAATAAACAAATAGTATTTTGAATGAAAAGTGGGACATGATTACAGTAGAGAGTATGCAGATAGTAAAGGTAGTATAAAATTTTTGTACCTTTCTATTTGAAAACAAATTCTTAGAAAGTTTCAAAATTTAATTAAGAAGAAACCAAAAGCTTGAATAACTCTATCACAATTAAAGTTAAAGATGTATTTACTAGTTCTCCAAAGTATATAAGGAACCACATTACTTCAGTCTTATAAAATATACTTCATGGAATAAAAAAGAGGGATATTTGGAAAAACACCCTTTGAGTTTAATCCAATTTTGGTATCAAAATGAAATACAGCTGGTTGCAGAAAGGAATATTCCAGGTCAATTTTAGTCATTAACATAGATTGAAACTTAAAAAAAAAAAAAGTGGCAAACCTAAACCAAGAGTGTGTAGAAAATATTGAACAGCTTGATTACTTTGAGTTTATCCAGCAGTGGAAGAATGGTTTAATATTAGAAAACTTTTAAAGAGAATTTATTGCATTACCCTCAATAGTCAGAGACAAATTATTTCATGAAACTGAAACACCATTCAGGATTTTCAAAAAAAGAAAAACTTTACTAAGAGTAGAAAAATGGATTTCAAATGTCAAATACTTAAAAAAGATAAATCATATATGTAAAGTTGTGGAAGCAACCAGGTTCAAAGAGAATAAAATTCTTAGAAGAGGAGAAACTTCCATAGGTGATCTGAAATGTGACATTCTCACTGGTGCTATTTTCCAATCCTGGACACAGTATGGAGATAGAGGATCTAGGGTAGGCACAGGCAGAGTGCTACTGCGAGGAGATGATGAAATAAGCATAAATTTTGGCAAATACATAGCATGGAATGGCAAAAACAGACATCGGAGGATCTCCAGCATGGCTGGCTTCCCCCTCAAGACAGATGGAAATTCAATAGCTATGCCAGACAAAAGGCTCTAGATTTAAAGCCAAAACCTCAAAGCGGCCCAAGCAGGATTCTCCTCTCATTCTTAGAAGATAAAAACCTGCTCAAGGAAAGATCACAGAGATTATATGTGGGAGATGAAATCCTTTGAGGGAGGGATGAATTGACACTGAAACAATTTTTTTTTTTCCATCCTGGAGGATTTTGCCTATCTCAATAGGTTTGATATATCTGGCTGGATACAGCTGCTATGATACAAAAACAAACAAACAGATTATTGCAGAAACAAGGGGCTGAAACATCAAACTGGAGACTTGAGGAGTCTCAAAAATGCAAACCCAAGATTTTTGCCATATTTTAAAGTTGTGTACAGCTAAGCCAAAAACTTCTAAAAAGCAGAGTAAAAATGTTCAGTTTCTCACTCTTGAGACAGGCAAGGCTCACAATGAAAAAAATACGAGTGGCCAAGCGTTAGAAGGAAAGACAAAGTATACTGGTAGACTCATTTTTACCAAAGTTGCAATCAAAGTTGAACTGAGCTCTATCTGTAATTGCCACCACTCTACCTGCTTAGAAAAATAGAGTGAAGCTTGACTGGTGGACTGTATCATCTGGGCTTTCTAGATTTTGTAAAGACAAAGTATGAGATTCAATCAAAATCAGTAGACAGGACTATATAAGAGAAAAAAATATACAATAAAGGCAGACCCATAAGTCATCCAAATATTGGAATCAGCAGACAAGGGCTTTGAAATATTTATGATTATGTTCTAGAAAAATAGAAAAAAATGTACAAAGTAGATGAACAGGTAGAGAAATTAATTGCTAATTTGAATAAAAATATGATCAAATTGATATTCTAGAACTCAAGGTGTAGTATCTAAAATTTAAAACTCAGCATCTATGTTATTTACCAGCAGATTGGATATAGAATCAGTTGGCATTAGTGAAGTGGATGCTAGGTCATTAAAAATATCCCAACTGGAATAAATATTCCCTCTAAAATAAGGGAGAAAGAAAGGATTATGTTTATCATTCCCTATCCAACACCAGGCAGGAACTGTACGAATAAACTATATTGAAACTCCAGAGTCTAGTAGAACACTGTGCTGCATCCAGGGAAGAATGGGAAGTAGAGACTGGTAAACTGTGGTAAATACTGGAGAATTTCATCCTCTGTGTAGTAACCACCATGCCCATCTCCCAGTCTTGCAGTTGGTAGCAGTGAGGTGTTCAACCCTGGCACCTGGTGCGGCTTGCTGGAACCAGGGTGGGACAAAAAGATCTAGTTCCCCAAGATCAAGAGTTGTGTGGTCTGTTGCTGGTCACTGCTTTTAATTAACTATTTCAGATCGCTGGGGCCCTGGCTGTGAGGGTGGCCATTGTTCCAATCATCCACAGGAAAAAGAAGCAGAGGAAAATTAAAGACAGAAATTTTCCTCAAAACTATAGAAAACAGTAAAGGGCTGCATTTGGGCAAGTGCCAAATCAAGAAAATGAAGCTTCAAAGACACATAGAAGTTCCTGGCACTCTGTTGACCTCTCTCTCACCCCTCCTCAGGGCAGCAAGGAGCCCAGGGAGCTCCCTTTGTGGGTCGCTGAACTTGTTCAGGTTTGGAAAGACTGACCTGGGAACCTCTTCTCCCTAATCCCAGAATTTGTCCTCTGGGCAAAAGCAGCTTGAGAGAGGAAAGCAAAGTAAGAGACAATTGAGTCACATAACCTGGGGCAGAGGCTTACCTGCTTCAAGTTGTAAAGTGGAGCACCCAGGAGAGGGACATCTATTTCCTAGGGAGCAGAGAAGACATTCAAATTCCTGTCAATAGGGTAACTCCTAAGGCTACTCACAAGCACAAGCCCAGGACAAGATGCAGGTCCAGAAAAGACAGGGAGGAACCTGCATTTTGCAATCACCTTGGGCCAACTTTCTTTATAAGAGGGCTGAACTCTGAAGGAGAGCACCAGCCAGCACAAAGCCAATTTACAAAGGCTGTAAAAGATGTTTTTTGCTTAGGTTTGCCTGGTTCTGTAAGCTCCTGGCACTCAAGAAAATCTCTGTCATATCACTAGCTGATACAAACTCAAGAAACAGACAACTCAGGGACTAAATCCCAGAGTTAACATTTTAAAACATTAAAATGTACAGTGGGCAATAAAAGATTAAAAGACAAAGAAAGAAACAGGAAATGATGGCCCAACCAAAGGAAGAGGATAAACATCCAGAAAACATCAGTGAAGAAGACGAGACCGTGGACACACCAGATAAAAACTTAAAAAAAAAATCTTTAATATGCCCAAGGAGAAGGAGAATACTGAGAAAAAACTAAATGATATTAGGAGAAAAAGGAATGAAAGATATGAGAATCTCAATAAAAAGACAGAAAATTTTAAAAGGAACCAAACAGAACTACAGGAGTTGAAGACCACAATAACAGAGATGAAAAATTTCTAGGAGAGTTTCAATAGCAGAATGAACTCAAAGACAAGACAACGGAGATCAGTCAGGCTGAGAATCAGAAAGATAAAAGGATTTAATAAAACAAAAATAGCCTAAGAAACCTATGGGGACACAATCAAGTGTACCAATATACTCACTATGGGACTCCAATTACAAGAAGAAGGAGAAAAAGGAGCAGGAGGAATATTCAAAGAAATAATGACAGACAGCTACTCAAATTTGGCAAAAGAGGTGAATACGCATGAACTAGAAACCCATTGAACACCAAACAGGACAAACTTGAAGAGAAATATGTCCAGACACATAGTGGTCAACAGCCGAATGCAAAGGAGAAAGAGACAGTTCTGAAGCTGCAGAGAAAAGAAGTTCAATTGGGAGGATGGGCTCTTTAACAAAGGATGCCAGGAAAACTTGTGTTCTCCATATGCAAAAGAATGAAGGGTGGACCCCTACCATCACACCATATACAATCTCATGCAAAATGGATCAGGGTAAATATAAGAAGGAAAACAATAAAATTCCAAGAAGAAAACACAGGAAAGCATCTTCAGGGCCCTGGTTGAGTATATTTCTTAGACTTTATACCAAAGAGCAAACAATAAAAAGAAATAGAAAATGCAACCATCTCAAAATTAAAAAAAAAAAAAGTGCATATCAAAGGACTTTGTAATGAAAGTAAAATGACAACTGACACAATGAGAGAAAATATTTGGAAACCACATGTCCAATAAGGGTTTAATATCCAGAATATATAAAGAAAACCTGCAACTCAACAACAAAAATGAAAAACAACCCAATGTAAAAATGGACAAAAGACTTGAATAATCATTTCTCCAAAGAAGATATAAAAATGGCCAAAAGCACATAAAAAATGCTTAACATCATTAGCCATTATGGAAATGTAATTAAAAAACATAAGGAAGTACCATTTCACATTCACTAGAATGACTACTATTTAGAAAATGGAAAATTGCAAGTTTTGGAATACGTATGAAGAAATAGGGACCATCATTCGTTGCTAGTCAGAATGCAAAATGGTGCAGCCACTGAGGAAGACAATTTTGCAGTTCCTCAGAAAGGTATCTATAGGATTACCATACGACCTGGCAATCCCACTTCTATGTATATACCCAGAAGAATTGAAAAAAGGGACTCAAATGGATGTTTGCACACTGATGTTCATAACAGCATTATTCACAATTGTCAAAAGGCGGAAGCAACCCAAGTGTTCATCAACCAATGATTGGATAAACAAAATGTGTTATATGCACATGAAATTATATTATTTGGCCATAAAAAATGAATGAAATACTGACATATGCAACAACATGGGTGAACTGTGAACACGTAACATTGAATGAAATCAGCCAGACACAAAAGGACAAATATTGTATGATCACCCTGATATGAACTAAATTAGAATAAGTAAATTCATATAGTTGAAGACTAGAATATAGTTTCCTGTGGTCCGGGTTAGAGGTAGGGAATGGGGAGTTAATGATTAAATTGCTTACAGTTTTCTGTAAACCTACAACTTCTCTAATGAAAAAGTGAATGTAATGTCCTCCAAATGCCAGGAAAAAAAATATATAAAACATACTTTACAAATTTATCCACTCATTAGATCCATGTATTTAAGAGTCAGTCTTACAAAAGACGTTAAGTATGATATTAGAAATTTAAATGATGATGAGTTTTTTGAAAAAGAGTTAAGACTCAAATTATAAGAAAGATACTGTGTTTTCATGAATGGGAAGACTTAGTATTCCACAATTATTCTATCAATATAATCAAATTTCAATTAAATTCTCCAAAGAATTTTGATGAACTCTAAAAACTGATTGCAAACTTTTATGAATTATGGTCAATGAGTCAAAATAGCCAAGATTTCCCATTTGTTCTTCATATTTGATTACTCTGTGATAATGTAAATCTAGGTTTATTTTGTTCTAAATTAAAAATAGCACTTCAAATATTAATATTATATGTTCTAAATAATTTGGGGGAGGAGTATATTGACAAGAACTACGTGCTTTTGAGGCTTACGTTTGAAAAATTAAAGTTTAACCTTATTTTGAACACAACATCTAAATCTGCATTCATGAGGTAGCATTAAAATTACAGTATTTATAAATTGCTGTGGTGGTTTCTTGAATAAATTCAGCAAAATTACTATATTTGTGTTTCTGTAGACTTTTAGAGACATTTTATGAATTCAAATTGACTTGTTTCTCTTCCAACAATGATATGTTACTTTTAACGTTGCAATTTTAGCTCAGAAAAATAATATAATCCACCTAGACTTCAGATGTATTAACATTTAATGTTTGGGTACTTATATTGAAAGCCATAATACTTTGATATTTAACCCATTACAATTCATTTCTCAATATATTCTGCAGTCAGTTTAATAAAAGCAGAAAATAACTGAGATCTAACTGAAAAACTTGGGAAAACTAATTGAGATCATTTCCTTCAGCCAATACCAAATTATTGTTCTCTAAACCTTTTATAATTAAAATGTAATATTGTATGGAACAGTGCAGTTAAACAGTAAAGCAGATGGTAGCTTAGGGGATAAAAACTAATCCTAACAACTTGTTAATAAGTTATGGCAGTAGTTTCAATGTTACAAGATGTATCATTTAGTAGTATCTAATTTATTAAAGGAAGTGCTGCAAGTTCCCCCAAAGTCAAACAAGTATTTGATATATGTTCTCTTACTATAAAATTTAGCACAATTTAGGAAATATCATATTGAAAGCTCATAAATCATATTTTATGGAGCCCTATAGCCACTGTCATATGCTATCAAAAGACCACCTCTACTAGTTCACTCCATGTTCACTCTTAAATGATTTCCCATTCAACTACAACAGGGTTTCTCCACCTCAACACTATTGATGTTTAGGGTCAATAATTCTTTGTTCAGGGGCTGTCCTGTGCTTTGTTGGCTGTTTAGCAACATGCTTGACCTCTATCGACCAGAAGTTAGTAACAACCAGACATGTCTCTAGAAGTTGCTAAATGTTTCATGGAAGGCAAAATCACCCCCAGTTGGGAATCACCAACCTTTAGCATTGAAGTTCAAAGTTTTTAACATAACATCAAGTCTTGTTGCAATTTTAATGCATTTCTTATCACTCCATTCCCAGCATGTTTGATGTAACAACATTAAACCTTCTCTGTTTGCCTGCATGTACCTGCAATTTCCAATGTCTGTCCATTTGCTTCTGCTCTCTCTTCCATTTCATCCGTATCTGAGCCCTTCACCTACCAGTGTGATAAACATCATTTAGAACTAGACTTAAGGAAATACTTTCAAGAAAGTTTTCCCTAATGCAGCAAAAATGGGTTAAGTTCTTTATTTCTGAACTTATTTACTACTTGGGCCTATCTCTGTCTTTTCACTTATCACATTGTAGGCACAGCTTAGCAGAGAGTGGAGTCATCAAGTTCACTTAACCAAACATCTAGCTCCACAAGCCAATTTTAGGCTGTTATTGCAATGAAGAATTGTGGAAGTAAAACAGAGGGATGCTTTTCCAGTAATAATATTTTTTTAGTTTTAAACTATTATCTAATTATCTGTGTCTGTCTTACAATCTATATATCTTTTTTTTCTGAGTATAATTTTCTCCAATTGTAGAGTGATGCTGATGCTGTGCACTCATAGTGTCAATGAGAATATAGGAGAGACAGTTCAATGAATTAGATTCCTTTCTTCCAAGGCAGAGGAGTGAGATTGTATTTCTGATTGGCCATCAATACCCTTTGCATTCTCTGATGCATAAAGGCTGGTGTAGTAATATAAAGTAAATATCTTAAAAAATCATCTCTCCTTATCTTTGCCCTTCTTGATAATTATCTCACACAAGAAAGCTGGTCCCCAAATATTTCTTCCTCTCACCTTCATTTCAGCTGGATCACTGCAGCCTCTCTCCTTGGCGAGAGAGTAAGGACAGGTGTTCTAGTTTGCTAATGCTGCCGGAATGCAAAACACCAGAGAAGGATTGGCTTTTATAAAAGGGGGTTTATTTGATTACACGTTTACACTCTTAAGGCCATAAAGTGTCCAAGGTAACACATGAGCAATTCGGTACCTTCACTGGAGGATGGCCAATAGTGTCCAGAAAACCTCTGTTAGCTGGGAAGGCACGTGGCTGGCTTCTGCTCCAAAGTTCTGGTTTCAAAATGGCTTTCTCCCAGGACGTTCCTCTCTAGGCTGCAGTTCCTCAAAAATGTCACTCTTAGTTGCACTTGGGATATTTGTCCTCTCTCAGCTTCTGTGGAGCAAGAGTTTGCTTTCAATGCCGTTTTCAAACTGTCTCTCATCTGCAGCTCCTGTGCTTTCTTCAAAGTGTCCTTCTTGGCTGTAGCTCCTCTTCAAAGTGTCACTCACAGCTGTACTTCAAAATGTCACTCACAGCTGCACTGAGTTCCTTCTGCTTGCCAGCTCATTTATATGGCTCCACTGATCAAGGCCCACCCTGAATGGGTGGGGCCATGCCTCCATGGAAATTATCTCATCAGAGTTATCACCTACAGTTGGGTGTGGCACATTTCCATGCAAACAACCTAATCCAAATGTTCCAACTTAATCCCCACTAATATGTCTGCCCCACAAGATTGCATCAAAGAATATTGCTTTTTCTGGGGGACGTAATACATTCAAACCAGCACAACAGGTTAACATGCAACCTCTGGGCAGCCAAAATTCCTTGGATACCTTTGATTTTTTTTTTCCTGAGGCAGTCTTATGCTGACTTTGTGCTCAATAAAATTGTCTACTAATTATACCATCCTATTTTCCTACCCTTGTTCATATAGACATATCTAAAGTCTTCATTCTCTTATTATCTCTGGTTACCCTATTATATTTTACAGGAGTCTCAATGAAGACATAAAACCATAGGAATTGGGATGTTATGGGAATCTCTGTTCAAATGGGAGTGGGCAAAGAAAAAGAAGGTCATATGACAAGTGGTATATAAGCTGAGGGACTCCAAATCTCACACCACTGTGCTAAGTTGATCTGAACTCAAAGTTAGTTTTCATCACTTTGAAACCAAAGTTTATTCCACTGATGAAAAAAGTATTCTGGAAGCTGTGTCTACTTGTATACTTTGTTAATCAATAGCGAAATTGGGTCTTAGATGAGTATTCTGTGTAATACGAGTTTGATAACTTGGGCCTTTCACATAAAGAAATCTCAAATAATCATTCATCAAATAAATGATTGTAAAGAGGTTCTTAAGTTTTGGAAGCATGGATTTCTTTATGGCCATATTCCAAAACCCCCTCCCCCAAATGTTTACTTTAAAAGAATTTACATACAACTCAGTTTTCACAGAGTTCCCTAAAGTTCATTTATCAGCTCCCTAGTTCTGATGTCCCTTTTGTTACCTGTAACTCAGTGAGTATATGTAACAAAGCTTCAGCAGGTCCTTTTCTTAGCCTGGTGTACCCTGCCCTTGGGACTCTGTATCTTTCAGTAATTTCTTCTCCTAACTTCTCTTCTCCTATTGCTGGTTCCTCTGCCCCAATTGTACCTATTCCTTGAGGAAACTCAAATGACAGAAAATCTGCAGTATTCACAAGCGCTGTGATTTTGCGGGAGCTATGGTTGTCTAACTTTTCAAATGTAGGTAGTATGTTTGGGAAATATTTCAGAAAATAGATATATGCATCAAGTAGGTTAAATCCCTATTAAGAGACAAAAAGCAGACAAGAGGATGCTGAATATAGCAAATATAGTCCCTGCTCCATGGGCACCTAGTGTGGAAAAGAATACCTAGACATGAAGAAAGGAGCAACATTTTTGTAAAGCCTTGAAAAGAACAATGGATGCAATTAGCTTTAATGATGCATGATTGCAGGGAGGGAGTTTGAGCTAAGCCAGCCAGCCAAGGGCTAGTTTTGATTTGAAGATCCGCAGGAACCAAGTAGAGCAACAAATATGAAAGATGAAGTGAGTGTATGCAACTCCCTAATGCTTCACTAGTATCTCAAAGAAGCATGCTCAGAGGGTGGACTGGGAAATCTTCCAGGTCATTTAAGATTTTTTGGCTAATCCTTTTCATGACATCAAGATGGGCAGGTTCCCATGTCACTGCTCAGGGGTCTTCCTAGTACCACAACAGTAAGTTCATTTCTGCCCTGTAATTTTTTTAATCCATAGGCTACCTTATTTTGTCTTGAATATTTTATCTGTTTTTAAAGGAAATCCAGTGGTTTGTTTTGGATAGTAGAAGTCTAGATTTCATGTTTACATTATCAAAATGGTGTTCTGCATGTTTCTCCATCCCTTCTGTTACCTGTAACTCAATGAGTATATACAGAAGCTTCAACAGGTTCACTTTGATTATTTTGGGATAGGGATGGCAAAATTACTTCAAGGAAATGGTTTTACTTTCATCAGAAGAAAACAAAATATTTGGTTGTGCTTTTGTGATGTTATCATCCATTAGCTATCAGTGCCTAGGTCCATTAATTCATTAGGTGTTGTGATGTGATGACATTTGAGTTCTATAGTTCTTTTTTGTTTGTTTGTTTATTAGGGGAATGTACTTTATAAAATGATACTGCCACCATCACTTATTTTGTTTTCTTGGGATGTAGTGTTTAAAGGAAAGTTAGAATGCATATTTGGACTTTTTCTTATATTTGCCTGTTTTGAAAATCACTAGACTGATATTAATATTTTCTTAAAATGACCCAAAAGATTTTCTTTTGTATTATTGTGAGATCATTAGGGTTCCTTATGCTCCTGAATACAATTTCTGACCTTGAATTCAAGAGCATTACAACACATGAAAAAAAAAAAAAAAAAAGTTCAATTTGAATAGATCTTCCTTTCTGAAGATCTAAATCTCTGGCATGTTAAAATAGTTCCACCTGAAATTCATATCTGTCCATAGCCCACAGAAATGCTTAATTTCAATAAGGTCAAGAAGTAGCATTCTTCTGTGTGCCGACAGTGAATTTCAACTCTTAGAAGAAAAAAAAGGAAAAATTTTCTAATTAAATTCAAATTTGAATTCAATCTCTGCAAAATGAAGAAAAGCAACAGAATTTCCTGGAAATATCTTCTCCCACACATAGAAGTATACCATTTTAGTGTGCTTTAGTATTAATTAATCATTTGTTTCTTTAACTTCTTTAAATGAGCAAATACATCAGATACAATTTGTTCATCTGTTCATTTTTCATTCATTCAACTATGATTGATTTAGTAAATACTAGACGTTTTTCCAGGCACTGAGAATATAGCAAGGACAGAAGAAACTAAGTCTCTGCTCTCATGGAGCTTACATTCCAATTTGGAAACATGCAAAAAAATGGTATGATTTGCTCAATTGAGAGGAACTTAAATTTTAGTATCTGTTTATGTTAAAACAAGTCAAATCTAAGTTCTGGCTCCATGGAAAGTTACTTTGTCAGTGAATCATGAAAATGCCTTTTGACTCAAGCTTTCTACAGTTTGTTTTCTTTCTAACTTTCCTGTTTCTCTAGACAAGTCTGGCTTCATAGGCACGTGACCTGTGGAATTGACAAGGCTCCGTGCTCAGATGTGGACCCCTGCTCTTGGGGTTTAAAACTCAGCCATCACAGTCTTGAGATACTTAATAAGTTCATGTCCAGTTGTTTTTTGTAAGGGTACTCTGATGGAACGATGGAACATGAACCAACTGGTTTGACCCTGAGATTCATGCAGCCCTGCCTCCCAGCACCTCCTGGGAACTGATTCTCGGCCACCTGCTCTCCTGCTCTGGCTCACTGATCGCTGCCACCCTCAGCCTCTGGTGCTGACCTGGGTGCAGCCATAGGGACAGCTGGTTGGGCACCCTCACCCCATCACCAAGTCCTGGGTGTCTGTGAGGATCTGCATTGGACTCGCAAGTTATCCTCATGCTCTAGGGAGTGCAAGACTAAATAGCAAATTAAACATCATGATAGGTGGAGAAAGAGACTATGAGAAAAAAGGGAAACAACAACAACATTTATCTCCCTGCTTTTTAGTATATGGACTCCACATTTTAATTTTGCACTAAATCCCACAAATTATGTGCATGACTTTGACTGCAGATGTATGAAAGTTTTCACCTCTGTTTTTTTTGAAAAATCAGAATGTGACCACTTAGGCTCTGACCATTTTTTTAATTGTACATTTTGATAGCACTGAAAATTGAAGTGTTTACTTTAATCTTTCAACAAGACCAGATTGAAGGCTATATACAAATAAACAAGTGGAGGCATAATGCATGATATTTTAAGATCAATATTAATTTTTCTCTTGATAGTAGAAGTCATCAAAATGAATAAACTAAAGTTGAAAGCATCAGTATAAATGTTTCAATAAAAATCTCTTCATTTGTGCATGTTATGATTTTAAATTTTTACAACTCAATCCAAATTATATGAACCTGTAGAGCCTCTCTGTTTTCCTTGCCAGCATTGCAAATGTTCACTTCATGAAAACAAAAATGCTAATGTTCATTAGTAAGTCACAAAATGTGAGATAAAATGAGGACAGGTAATGTAATAATTGCTAGACAGCCATTAAGACTACATGAAAATTAACATCATTAAACAAAAGATTCCAGACTTAGAAAAAAATGAAAATGCCAGAAAGACTATTTTCTTCCTTAATTATTTTAATAAAATTAAATTGACTATTTTATTACTTCACATTCAGACATTTTCCCTTTTATAACTTCATGGAAGTTTTGTATTTGCAAAGCCATTTATGCACAGAAAAGCAGTAAGCTGGTAGAGACTAAAATTATCTTTTCACTTCAGCAATAAGAAAATTAAAACAGCATTTTGGATAATATTTTTAGACATAGCACTCCAGGTACTAGAACACATGCATACATACAGATGTACAATAAGCACTGGAAATATGTTGAGTGTTATTTATTTCTCTCAGCAGATAAATGTAAATCAATTAACTAAATTACAATGCACTCAGACTGAACCCAAATTGTATTATGTCCTGTGAGATGAGACAAAGATGTGATTAAAAACTGCTTCAGCTTTTAAAGAGCCTATGGGTAGAAATATAAAATGAGTTTAATTGTATGATTCCAATCCTAAATTCTACAATCTACAAAAAAAGCCAGATAGCATTTCTTGGGGAAAGTGGATTTTTAGCCAGGACTGGAAGTACACTGCAGTCAAGGGAAACAGCCCTTTCCTAGGACACCCCCCACCATCCATATGTTGGTATGCTCCACAATGTGCCAAAGGTCTTGGAGGCTCTGTTAATTTTACTTAATTTTTTTCCATTATATTCTTCTATCTGGACAGCCTCAATACCTTCTTTAAGTTCACTTATTCTTACTCCTCCTTGCTGAAATCACTCTTGAACCCCTGTGATGGTTTGAAGCCACATGGACCCCAGAAAATTATGTTCTTAAATTAATCCATTCCTGTGGGTGTGAACCTATTGTAGGTGGGACTTTGTGATTCGGTTTCTCCAGCTGGGGCATGGCCCAGGGTGGATCTCAATCCTCTTACCAGAGTCCTTTATAAATGGGATGAATACAGAGAGAAAGACATAGAAGCTGAGAGAGAAAATCATGGAACCAAGGAGCTGAAAGCAGAGAAATCCAGAGGAGAAGGGAGAGACCAGCAGATGCCACCATGTGCTTTACCATGTGACAAAGGAACCAAGGATCCCTGGCAGCTGGTCTTCAGGAAGAAAGCATCACCTTGATGGTGCCTTGATTTGGACATTTTCATGGCCTCAGAACTGCAAGCTTGTAAACTAATAAATTCTGAATGTTAAAAGCCAACCCGTTTCTGGCATATTGCAGTTAGGCAGTGTAGTAGACTAAAACAACCCCTCTAATGAATTTTTCATTTCAGTCACTTTTTTACTCCAGAGTTTCTATTTTATTTTTCTTAAATAATTTCCATCTCTATTGATATTCTCCATTTGCTGCAATATTGTTCTCATGCTTTCCTTTGGTTCTTTAGACTTGGTTCCTTTAGTTCTTTGAACATATTTAAAATAGCTGATTTAAAATCGTTTAGTAAATCCAAAATCTGGGCTTCCTTTGGAACCATTTCTATTGACTGCTTTTTGTGCCCCCCACCGTGCGTACTTTCTTGTATAGACATTTTAAATGATACAATGTGGCAATCTTAGAAATAAGATTCCATTCTCTTTCAAGGGTCTGTTCTTGTTTGTTTGTTTTCTAGTGACTTTTACATCTCTGCCTTAGCCTTCACTTCCTGATGCACAGAGATCCAAGACTATCCAGAGGAGAGAGCGGAGAACCTTCTCAGGTTTTATTTTCTGAGAACGCTCACAGCCCTGGCATGTGCATAGCCCCACATCTGTGCATGTACACTAGATTTCCAAGAAAATGTCAATATTTTCAAATACCCCTATGGACTTTTCCCCCAACTTCTTTTCAACTTTTTGGTTAACCTATTGTTTGATCAGCTGTTATTCACTGCCTCAGGCAGCTGCAATGTTCAACAATTTCCTCTGATTATTTACAACAAATGCCCTGGGAAATGGCTGTTCACACTGGGTGGGCCAAATGAAGACTGCCAGTGAACAAGGTCTTCAAGACGGGTCAAGTAATGACAAATTCTGGGAATGGGGCTTCAAAGCATCACCAAACCTTTTCTGCCCTCCTGTGGTTTCTGGGTGCTGGTTCTCATTGTGATTGCAGGTTGTTGGTTTTCAAGGCTACAGCAGACTTGGGCAGGTGGGAATGGGTAGGAATATAGCAGATTGCCATTTTTGCTGATATCACACTGCCATCTGTCTTTGTGTGACTGCAAGCTCAGGCTAACTGGACAGAGAACCCCCTTGCCATCGAAGGCCTCCCAATATTGTTTTTAAAAAGGAAATACCATGAAAACTCAAAGCCATTTTGACTTTACCTTTACATAATGATTAACTTGAGTTATTTCCCAGTCAAGAATTTACCTCTTTGAGGTTTCCCAGGCTGGTAGAAGCCTTTTTGCTTTTCTATTTCCTTTCCCAGGTGCTTAAGCACACAAGCATGTAACTTTCTTGATATGCAAAGGGGCATTCCAAAGGAACAAAAGACATTGCTTTAAGTGTGCAAAGAGAAGAATAACTTTTAAAAAATTGCAATTAATTCAATTTTACTTTTAATTTTCAGTGTTTATTGATTTCTTTATTTAGGTAAAATATATAGGTATAGGATATGGAATGCAAGAAATCGTGTGTGAACTGAGTATGCCACCGTCATACTAATAAAAACTTCTGTGGCTTTATATTGGCTTTAGAATAAAATATGGCATCTTAAGTAAGGCAAAATCTGTACCGGCATCTCTTTGATATTTTTCTCATCTTAGGATATTTTAATATATACCAATTATAATGTAAGTGCTCTTTTCTGTGATGTCAGTTTTTTTATTTTATTTTTGAATATTTTAAAAATAAATTTGGGTTTTAAATGTCACTGGATGAAAATTAAAGTTATCAAAGATGTAAACTAAATTTGATATGTTATATGTGATCATTTGATCAAATGATTTCTTGATGAATTAACTTCCAGAACATTGATTTCTTGCAGATGGACTTTTTAGCAAACTTGGCTAGATCAGAACAGAGGGGTATGTTGAAAGCATCTCACAAGTAACCTTTTGTGTGGACGGAGGATGGCTTTTCCTGGCAAAGGGTTGAGAGTGTGATTCTATGCTGTGATGCAACTTAGCTTTCTTTCGCTTTCTTTGGGAAAAGTATGATATTGATATACATGGCTATATAAGCCTGTATTGAATATGTGTCTGTATATTTGAGTAGAAAAATAAGGGAAAATGATAAACAGAGGAGAAAAGAATGAAGGATGAGAGGAAAGAAGGAGGAAAGTAAGCAATAAGAGAACAAACAATTTCTAAATAAAGGTAAATTAAATATATTTTTAAAAATTTGTTATATAGTCTCCTTTGGTGGAAATAAGCTGTCTTTTGTTAAACACACAACAACTTTGGTGTTACCTTCATAAGAATGATGCTATCATTCTATTATGGAAGGATAATTATTTACATAATGGTATCAAAGACCTTAAACATTAGAATTTTTATTCTCAAGCTAATTCATACATGCACACAAGCATGCACACACACACACATACAGCATATAAAATATAATCATAAAGTTCATTCTATAATACAATCACTATTAATAAGGATTTTCAGTGAAAGAAAGATAAAAATTTAAAATCAAAGTTAATTAAAAAAATGTGCAATTCTAAATTTGACCAGAAATATTATGAACACATAATATATATTCTCTTGAAATTAATATTTCCTTTCTCTGTACATTTGAAATTTCTAGAAACAATGACCAAATGCAGTAGCTCCAGTGACTCTGTTGGTTGCCCATTGTTGTGGATAGATAGATGATAGATAGATAGATAGATAGATAGACTCCAAAATCTTGTGGCTTTAATCAGCAGCAATTAATTTTTTTTTACAATTCTGAGGGTCAGGAATTCAGGAGGGGATCAACAGGGATGGCTTATCTCTGCTCCCACAGTGTTGGCTGGGGTGTCTTGGTTGAGGCCAGAGAATCCAGGATGGCCTCACTCTGGCACCTCAGCTAGGATGGCTCAAATGGCTCTGTGCTATCTGGGATGGCTAAGCATTTGATGGTCATTTCGTATGTCTGGGTCCTTGACACTTTCCATATGGTCTCTCCCTCTTCCTGGAGTCTTAGTCTCCATGGCTTTCTCTGCAGGCAGATAGCTTGGACTTCCTTAGGTAGTAACTGGCTTCTCAGAGGGCAAAAATGGAAATTGTGAGACCTGTTAATGGATAGGTCATGAAGTCACACAATATCACTTCCACCAATTGTGCTGTTTAAAACAAATCACAGGGCCAGTACATACATAGTTGCAGGGGAAATTGGCTCCACCTCTTCATGAGAAGAACTATAAATTACATAAGGACATACAAAATGTAAAGAACTGTTCCCTATACTTTTGGAAACCATCTACCAGATCAACCAAATGGCATTGAAAATTCCTGGCATCCCAGGTGGGCTCTCTAGATACCACTTCTCAGTAAAACAACTCAGGGCTCTTGGATAAATAGCCAATCCTACGCCTAGGAGGAAAATGTACAAGATAAACTTGAAATATCTTGACATACCAGAAAGCAAGGAAACAATCAAAGATTACAAAGAGAAAGACAATTATACAGTATAGGCCTCTTGATGTGATGCTTATAAAGAATGTACACCATATATAAAACATTCTTGCAAAATTAACTCTGAATATTTTCAAGGATCTAATTATAACCACTAGCTTACAGGAAATTTATGAATCAGAGGAACATGTTTAACAATAGCATTGGGAAGCAATAATCAAAATCCAGAATATGAAAATCACTCTAGAAAAAACATTTTTCAAAAATGTTCTGCAAGGAAAAAAAAATAGAGGGAAGAGATTCAAGAGAGTCTAAAGAAAAAAAGAGGCTTAAAAATCTATGACAATCAAATGCAATGTGTGCAGCTTGTTTGTACCATAATTTGAAAAATTATTTTTTAAATCTATCCCAAGACAAGGAAAATTTGAAAACAGCCTATCTGATATTAAGAAATTATTATTAATATTTTGTAATATATCATTCAGATTTTACCAGAGAAATATAAGGAGGGAAAAGAGAGAGGGATTTACTGCAAGGAATTTGCTATCGATTATGGCTATCAATAGGCCAGTAGATTCTGTAGGGCAGGCTGTCAGAGCAGGCTGAAAAATCTTGGGCAGATGCTGAAGCTGCAAACAACGGGTGGAATTTCTTCTACTTCAGAGAAACCTCAGTTATGCTTTTAAGGCCTTTCAATGAATGAATGAAGCCCACCCGGATTATCTAGGATACTCACGGCTACCCTCCTCTGGGGAATTGCCCTCAGCTGACTGAGAGATGCAATCTTACTGAGAAAGTTAGTTCACCTCCACTTACCAGGTGACTTAAAGTCAACAGTTACAGGTAAGAGAGTCCAATAACTCCAAAATGTGTTTAATACTCCCAAAGCCTTCCTCTATGGATCAAGCCAATGCCAGGCTTTACCTGAGACTCAGATTCTTGTATAGTATTTCCCCTTTCTCTATTATTCTTCACTCCCTACCTTATAGCTTTTGTCTTCCCTGGAAGACCATTCCTTTAGTAAATTAGGTATACCAAACTCCTGTCTTATCATTGGAGTATCTTCCTTATTTGTCTCCTTGCTTCTACTCTTACCCTCTCGAGTCTATTGTCAATCCAGTACCCACAGTATTCTTTTAAAGGAAGAGAAAAATCATTTTTCTCCCCTACTGATAATTCCCTTTTGACTTCCCACATCACTCAGGATGAAAGCATATGTAAATAACATGGCCCAACAATCATGGCATTATCTGGAGTCTACCTACTCCATACTTCTCTTACTTCATCTCATATTATAGTCTCCCTTGCTTACTCCACTCCAGACACTGTGGCCTCCTTGAGCTTCACTGGAGCAACAGGCTTACTCTCCTACCGAGGCCTTTGCACTTGCTTTTCCCTATGCCAGGAATGCATGTCCCTAAGTGATATGAAGGACTTGCTCACTCACTTCCCTCAGATACATAGGCACATGTCAATACCCCACTGCAGTCATCCATGACCACCATAAAATTCCAAACCCAACTTTACTCCTTCTCATTATATACGCCCTTATTTTTTTCTTATCACTTCAAACTTGCTGTATGTTTCACTTATTTAATTTGTTCCCCATTTCTGTCCATTTATTAGAATTTAATCTTCATGAAGATAGCAGTTTTTGCCTGTTTTAATTAACTGATCTATCATCACTATTCGATAGCCTCTTAATAAATACGTGTTAATGTGAAAGGCCAGTTCACAGAGCTGAGCATCAGAATCTGCTAATTGTAGCTACAATGCTATGTGGCCCTTGAAACTGTTTTTACAGAAACATTTTTATAGACATTGAGATTTCTTTATAAGGAAACGAAACAGATAGAGACATATAAAATTACATTTGGCTCTATAACTCTCAACCACATTCAGCAGTCTCTGCTGAGTCACCTCGTGGTGCACATTTGCTTTTAACGTCCATCTTGCACACCTTCCATATCCAAATTTAATTTAGATATTTAAGAAAAAAAATCATACTATGCCTTGCATTTTCCCTAAAGCTGGAATGTATGTGCAAATGCAGCTCTTTGCATCTCACAACTATTCAAGATATAAATGCAAACTAAAGCTGATAATGCCCTTGAAGCACAGTAGCTAACGTAAAAACTGCATCTATTGTAAAATATAGGGAAAGGAAACTAAATATTTCATGTGCAGTTTTTCAGCTTCCTCAGTGCTGTGATATTTGAAAACCTTAATAATTTATTTCAATATAATTATTTAAAATAAGATGCATCATTTTGTAGCAATAAAGCACATGGGAGATGATGTTGAGACCTTAAAACATAATTTTATGAATCACTAGTGGATTCGAAGGTTGATTATTGTTTCAGTATTTCAAGAACTTTTCATTAAATTTTCATGTATATTTGAATGTGCAAGCAGCTGAAGATTTTTAAAGCATTTTAAATGCATACTCAAGCATATATATAAATATATATTCTAAGGGGACATTGTAAATTGTTATTAATTATTATTAAACACTTTACTCAGATATAAATAAGGTATTTGCTATAATCACAAAGGGCCAGCTATTTATACATAATAACCTAATTATTTGATGTTGATTTGTTGTTTCCATGTCAACTGCATTCAATAAAGAGGTTTAGTCACCATATGGCATTTGGCTTATAGAACCATCTGTGTTCTCTGAGGACTAGCTTATTGATACAAGTGGAAACTTATTTTTGAAAGATTAAAAATGACAGAAATATGGACTTAATCAACTGAATCTTCTAAAATATATTTTTCTAGCTATTCATATTAAGTCTTCAAGTTATAATTTGAAAAATGCTATTTAACTCCAAGTAATAAACACCAAAATATATTGAACTGACTTTAAAAAAAGAGAAGGAAACTAAAAATACTACTTTAATGGTTTAAACAATTTCAAAAGAAATGGTCTCACCAAGAAATTCACTGGACATTTTGATGTAACCACGTTACTTAGAAATATTTGTTAACATCACCTCTAGGATTTGGGCCCAGTATTTTTTTTACTGATTTTTAATTTCCAGATGTTTTTAGGCAGATACTTAAAATTTTTGATCAGCAGTTTTTATGGTGCTAGGTGGGAATGCTAATTTGACATATTTAGACCACCATTATTAGAAGCAGAAATTAGTCTACTAAACATTTTAGTATTATTTTTTCTAATACACAATCTATTGGCATATCAGTTTGAAAGTTCATAGTGAATACAGTCATGATGACAGTCCCTGGATATGAGTATTCAAATCAGTACACATTTTTATTTTTAAACAAAATATTTTACTATGCCAAAGTTTCATTATGCCATTGAAATTTGAGGAGTCTTTCAATTTCAGTATTGTGGGCTTAGTAACTATGATCAGGTCTCCCATAGATGGTAACTAAAGCTGATGGCATGAAAACTAAATCTTATTCTGTTTGGGGTGATAGAAAAGATTTGGGAATGGATGGTAGTGATGGTGGCAGAATGTTGTGAATGTAATTTACACCACTGAATTGTTTAATTGGAAGTCATTAAAATGGGAAAAATAGATTGTATATATATAAACAGAATTAAAACAAAAGCTATGCACACAAAGAGTGAATCCTAATGTAAACTATGGTCTGTAGCTAATAGTATAATTATAATGTTTCATTTCATCAGTTCTAACAAAGTTCTCAAACTAATGCAAAACGTTAATAACAGAGGAAAATGTGTGTGGGGGGGGGTATATGGGAATTCTGTACTAGCTACATGATTTTTCTGTAAACTTAAAACTGTTCTCATAAAAAATTTAAATAAAATAAATTTTAAAAATAATCAAACAGCTAATAATGTAGTAAAGAATTACTGCAAATCTACCCAGATGTTTTGCAAATTTAGAATACAGAGAAGCCTAGTCTTTAAAGTTTTAAAGTTACTTTTTGTATAAACGCATTTGATATCCAGCATAAATGTGAAATGTATCTTTTGAAAACTAATGGGGTTTGGGGATTATTCTCTCATACATTTTAAGCTTATTTCCCAGAGCACTACACTCCCAGGTAAGGGAAAATAAGAGGTTAGCCAGACCTCCCATGGATACATGGTTTTGTTCTGTGTCATTTGAAAGTCTAACTAATCTAATTGGCTAAGGGAGTCCTTGTCTGTAAGGGCAACTAAGTTCCTATAGGAATCAAAGACTTTTCCCCCTGGCCTGAAATTTTTCCTATAAATAAGTTCGTATCTACATTGACCAGCACATGATGAAAGATTTCTAATCATTGAAAGAAAGAAGACACCATGAGTAAGAAAAGTAAAAACAACAGGCAACAGAAACTGATTCACAATAATGTGATAGTAGAATTATGAGTTGCAGTTTATAAAATAATTAAGATCATGGTGAAAATAAATATTATGTGTCTACAGGGAAGAAAAGTCTACAAATGACAGCAAACCAGATTTATAAAACAGAAGCAAAATTATAATTTCTGGAACTGAAAAATTCAATAACAGGAAAGTAAAATCCAAGGGTTGAGTTTAACAACCAAAAAGTCTTCTACATCTGAAAAGAAAAGTACAGAATTGAAGACAGATTATATATATATTTTTTAGACTGCAAGTAAGGGAGATAAAATAAAACAAACACAGAATACATAGGAGTAAGAATAAAAGGGAGCACAAATGGCTAATTTATGTTTAATCAGTATCCAACAAAATATGATATAGAAATTATAAAGTAGAAGCAATATTTAAAGAAATAATGCCTGAGAATTTTCAAGAGCTGTTGAAAGATCCATATCACATATGCAAGAATTTCAATCAATTCCATGCAGAAAGAAGGTAAGAAAGTCCAAACAGTAAAATAACATGGTAAAACTTAAGCAATCCTGAGATAAAGAAAAAATCTTGGAAAATATTTGAATAGGAGAAAAACAGATTACCTTTAAGCTCTCTGTTTTACTTTCCTTTTTGCTAAAGTAAATACAGTGCAATAGTTTGACATAAACAACAGGAATTTATGGGCTCATAGTTTTGAGACTAAAAGTCCAAATCAAGGCATTATCAGGGTGATGTTTTCTACCCACAAACTGTTATTCTGGGGCTGCATGCCAGTCATCCTTGGTCCTTTGTTCTTCTTAGAATAGCAATGCATGCGGCAGCCTCTGCTGGCTGCCCCCTTCTCTTCCAGGTTCCATTGACCTTCAGCTTCTTGCTTCCCTTGGTTTTCTTTCTGTCTGAATTTCATTCTGCTTTAAAGGCTCTTTCAGTTTGCTAAAGCTGCCAAAATGTCATATGCATTTTGGATTGACTTTTACAGTTGGAGTTTATTAGTTCACAAATTTACAGGTGTAAGGTCATGAAAATGTCTCAATTAAGGCATCAAGAAGTACATACCTTCTCTGAGGAAAGGCTGATGGCATCTGGAGTCACATGGGAAAGCACATGGCTGGCTCTGCTGAAACTTCTCTCCTGGGTTTAGCTTCTTGTCTCAGTAGCTTTCTCCAAACTGTCTCTGGGCTTTTGTCTCAGCCCCTGTGGGTACTTGCTTGTTTTTTCTGGGGCATTTCTGCCTCTCCAGTAAAGGATTAAGACCCACCTTGAATTGGGTGGGTCATATCTCCATGGAAACAATCTAATCAAAAGGTCACACCCACAATAGGTTTGCACCCACAAGATTGGATTAAAATAACATAGTCTTTTCTATAGGTCACCAGTAATAGTATTAAGACCTATTCTGAATTAGTTGGGCTACACCTTAACCGAAGTAATCTCATCAAAAGTCCTACTTAAGATGGAGTCACACCCACAGATATTGAATAAGTTTAAGAACATGTTTTCCTTGGGTACATAACTCCAAACCACAACACCCTCAGTCATAGTTAAGTTGAGCATTGAATTATCAACTGCAACAGGGAAGGTAATAGACTACAGATAATATCAATGTGCAGACAACAAACAAACAAAAAATTCCCTGCAATCCCCAGCTAATACCATCAGAATGAAGTGATATAACGATATTTAAGGACAAGGAATCTAAAAGTTTTCCATCAACAAAATGTTATAAAAATACCTCAGTCAGAAGGAAAATAATCCCAAATTGAAGCTCAGGATGAAGAATTAAAAAGAGAAAAGAAAGTTGTAAATCTGTGGATAATCTGAGGAAATTTAACTTTATAGAATAGTATTAATATTGTAGGGTCTTAGCATTACACAGCAAAAGCATCACATACAGTTGCACAGAAGTAATGGAATTAAATATTCTAAGGTTTTGTTTTGCCCAGTAGGAGGCTAAAAGTATTTGTTAGTGTTAAATTTTGAAGGAATGAAGGAATATTTCATATTTTACCAATAATGACCAGTAAAATGGAAACAGTATAAAATTTCTAAATTACTTGAGATAAAGATGAAATGATAATATATTATAAATAAAAAAGATGTAGGATACACTTTTCACCCCACTCTGGCTCTGACTCCCAAACTGGGCCATCCATCCATTAGGAAGCCTCCCCACCCTTCTTGGGGTCCAATGCTCCACCCCAATCCTTGCTTTATGGGGTTTCTTCTTCAACTGTATCAGTCACTGACTCTCTAACTTGGGCTGCCCAATGATTGGATATTCTCTTCAACTGGCTCAAGTTCCAATGCCCTATACTAGGGAGCATCCCACCTTCTATGTGGATACTTTCTTTGTTCTGTTGAACTTTGCACCCACACCAGGTCAACATTCCATTATGATGTCCTTGTCATAGCCCCTGGTCTCTAATAACCTGTGGCTGGCCACCTCCAGTCATGGGTGCCCTCTTCACCAGGCTCAGACTCTGATTCCCAACATTGAAATACAGCTCATATGGACACCTTCCTACTCCATTTAAGTTTGAACACCCATGACAGATCCCTGTGGAAAGCCTTCTTATCAAGTTTGAGCTCTGAAATCTTACATCTTACATCTGGGCTTAACATTTTGTATATACACTTTTCATCCTGCTCTTTCTCTGACATACCATCTCCGTTTTACCCCATTTGGTGGTTTGGAGCTGTTATGTACCCAAGAAAAGGCCAGATACTTTTAATCCATTCCAGTGTGCAGATCTATTGTGGATGGGACCTTTTGATTAGGTTATTTCAATTGAACTGTGACCCACCCCATTGAAGATGGGTCTTAATCCTTTTATTGGAATCCTTTATGAAAGGATAAAAGACAGAGAAGCCCTAGAGAAGCTGAGAGAAAGCCATTGAAGCCAGAAGCTTGCAACAGTGAAATCCAGGAGAGAAGGACCAGTAGCCATCACATGTGACTTCCCATGTGACAGAGGTATCCCAGATGCTGGTGGCCTGTCTTTAGGGTCCAGTCATCATTCTGTTGATGCCTTGAGTTGGATATTTTCACAGCCTAAGAACTGTAAATTGTAAGTTAATAAATCCTCATTGTAACAGCCAACCCATTTCTAGTACATTGCATTCTGGCAGCTTTAGCAAACAGAAGCACCCTCTCACTCTCAAAGCTACTTTGGTGTAGACACATACTTTGCTAAGGTTCTAGAGCCTAGCATTAGGCATTGAAAATGAAGATTTCGTTATTTATGTGCAATTGCAAATCTTTCAAAATTTAGGAAAGGAAAGAATAAAATGTGTAATTGGAATCAATTGCTATGTGAAAAAAATTTTTAAATCTCCTTATCTGGTTTCAGGTTAGAGGCATTGCTTTGTTTCCGGTTTAAAGAAAAGTATTCAGATGAGACAATTATAGCACATCCCTGGGAGGAATTCCAGTCTTTCCAACAAAAATAGTTGTAATACTCTTGAATGGCTGATTTGGTTTTACCACATGAAACTCTGAAGTGTGTAACTTACTCTGTTTTCACTTTTTTTCTTACTGCCAGAAAAATTTGAGCCATATAAGGTTAATCTCATCATTTATTTTACTTTTTTTTTGCCATCTTTTTTTCCTTTTTGTCTTTATCTTACTCTTTTGCTATTTCTTTCTTTACTTCTTTCCTTTTTTCAATTTTTTCCTGTTTCTGACAAATTTTAGTTTTATGTTGTATGGCATTTAATACATCTCTGTAAGCCTCACTAGTTCAGTTCTATGTGAAGATCAGATTTAAGCAAATAAGTGAATAAATAACCATATAAATTATTATTTATATTGGGATCCACTCAAATGCTTATTTGCAGTTACATTAAGATTGTACTTAGTATAAGAAAGACTATGCTTCCAAATTAAATAATATTGAAAGACCATATGTAAAAAAGTAAGATTAAAAAAAGATAAATATATTTAGAAACTATAGGTAAAAGAAAAATTCAAAGTTGAGGGTAGTTAAAACAACCAGGCTGTTAAATTCTATCAGGATGCAAGTAGATAGCAGCAGTCTATATTTTGATTATTGGAAGAACAGAATAAGGAAAGTTTCCTTTGTAGGGAAGAAGACAAATTGTTTGACTTGCTAGGGAAAAACTAATTATATAACTGGCACAATACCTTGTTGGCTTGTTGACAGGTCCAATACATTTATATTATTACTGTGGGACAAGACATCTGAGCTAACTATATTATCTTTGATTCTGGACTGAGGACCTCAGAGAGCTGCAGTGGAGAAACCACAAAAAAGATAAACCATCCCACTCAAATGACGCTGCAAACCAAAATTCAAAAACCCTCTGTGGGCAGCCATCAAAATCAACAACTACATAATTAGTTCATGTTACTGAGAATTAATATCATAAAATATTTGAAAATACTTTAAGAAATAATGGATTAGGAATGGGCCACAACAAATGATGGAATAATATGAATAAATAACAAGAAATAATGAAACAAACATACAGAAATGAAGGAAAGCATGAGGATATAAAAATAGAATACTTGGAAGAAAAATATAATTGCTGAATTCACAATAAAGTTAATCAAGGACGCTGGACAAAAGACCAATCATTATTTTGAAAAATCTGATTTACCTCCGAAGTCATCACCCAGAAATGTAATAAAACATAAAGAGTGCATTCTTAATTATAACACAAATATAATCTTTGTGGAAATAAAATTTATAAATATTCTGCAATTTTTTTATGAAGAAAACAATAAAGCATTATTATTAGGGATAAAAGGACATGTATACAGAAGGACATAAGCTCATAATGAGTTGGACAACCCAATGTTGTAAAAATGCCATTTCTCCATGTACTCATTGGTAAATTCAGTGAAAAGCCCTTCAAAATCCAATATTTTGTATTGTTTGTGTGTTTATTGGTGAAAGTTGTCAAGTGATGCTAAAGTTCGTAAGTACTGTTAAAAAGGAGTCAAGAAGGAGTGACAGGGACTGTATTTACCCTTGCCTGAAATAAAGAAAAAATAGCTACATGTATTGAACAAGTTTTCAAGACAATGGACAACAGGTGACAAAGAACAATGATTTGTGGGAGATGAGAAGCAAACAAGATGATTCTTAAGATTGCCCAGCCTTCCTTAATGGAAAGTTTCCAGGGCATGGAGCTTAGGGCAAGGAATGGTGGAGGATGGGGGTTGTGCCGGTTTGAATGTATTGTGTCCCCCAAATGCCATTTTCTTTGTAGTTTTGTGGGACAGACGTTTTTGGTGCTGGTTGGATTTGCTTGGAATGTGCCCCACCCAGCTGTGGGAGATGATTTTGATGAGATGTTCCCATGGAGGCGTGGCCCTGCCCATTTGGGGTGGGCCTTGATCTGTGGAGCTATATAAATGAGCTGACTCAGAGAGAGGAAAAAAATGGAGTGCAGCTGGGAGTGATGTTTTGAAGAGGAGCAAGCCTGCTAGAGAGGAGCGTCCTGGGAGAAAGCCGTTTTGAGGCCGGAGCTTTGGAGCAGACGCTGGCTGCCTTCCCAGCTAGCAGAGGTTTTCCGGACGCCATTGGCCATCCTCTGGTGAAGGTGCCCGGTTGCTGATGTGTTGCCTTGGACGCTTTGTGGCCTTAAGACTGTAACTGTGTAGCGAAATAAACCCCCGTTTTATAAAAGCCAATCCATCTCTGGTGTTTTGCATTCTGCAGCATTAGCAAACTAGGACAGGGGTATAATGACGGCTGAGCCCAACGGACTCCCTGATTTTAAAGTGGCATTGATTAGCAGATCAGAGTAATGAAGAGAAGGACATCCAGAGATCAGCACAGGGTCCCCCTTGAATTCCCCCCTACCCAAGTGATAGCTACCACTTTTTCACATAGAGCCAAGACACCACTGGGGCTAGGTTGCCTGTGTTCTTATTTCACAAGTGAGCCTCATTGGGTCCTTCCTAACTTGTTAATCATTGTATTAAATTTCTAAAGCAGTCACAATGAATGACCACAATCTTGGTGGCTTAAAAAAAAACACAAAATAAAATTATTCTTTCATAATTTGGAGGCCAAAGTCTGAGATCATGGTGTTGGCAGGGCCACATTCCCTCCAATAGATCTATGGGAGAATCCATCCTTAACTCTTCCAGCTTCTGGTGGCTCCTGGTGTTCCTTGGCTTGTGGCAGCATAACTCCAATCTCTGCCTTTGTCCCCACAAGGACTTCTCTTTGTTTCTCTGAGTCGCTGTGTCCTCTCCTCTTCTTATTAAGGACCAAGTCATTGGACTTAGGACCCAGCTTAATGCAGTATGGCCTTAAGTTAATTATATCTGCAAAGATCTTATTTACAAGTAAGGTCACATTCTGAGATTCTGTGTAGACATGAATTTTGGGGAGACACTCTTCAATGCATTACAACCAATGAGTTTGAGATGACATCCTCAAATGATGACACTGGGACAGAAAGCCACAAGGCCTCCACTGGTCAGGAGTTTCATTCCAAGAAAAGGAAAATGGCAAGCTCAAGGCTTCTTTTCAGAATGGTTGTAACTGGAAGCTGTGTCTGGGAGGCAATGAGTCCAAAACCCAAGAGGTGCCTGCAGTTGGAGGCTGCCTCTGCCAGAAATTCCAATCAGCAAAATCATTTGTAGAGACATGTGGCTCAAAGAGATCACTAGGGTTGTGCGGCCCCAAATGTAGAGTATGTAACTGTTTGGGTATTCTTCTACTTTGAGGGGTCTATTTCTTTGAGTCCCCCTCAAAGGTGTTAATTTGTGGAGTAACTTATATAAAGGATCAAGTGGAATACCTTAGGGACTTGCATGGTTTCTCCAGTACATAAGGGGTGCACTTAGGTGTCATGTCCTCATTTTACTAGGTGGGGTGCTGAAGAGAGTTTGCCCTTGACAGCCAGAGGGATTAATATGTATGAATCCACTCACATAGTTTCAACAGTCTTTACTTGCCAAACAGGTCTCCGGGTAGGTCAGTCACCTCTTCTGGAAGAGGTGTCATGACACCAGTCAGGGTCATTAGAGTCTGAGGCTTCTTACTTGTCATTCAAATAGGCATCATCTACACAGAGAAAGCTTTGTGCATCAGGATGTAGGCACAACTCACCCTAAATCCTGACCCACCCACAGCTGGCAAATAATGGGAGTTTTGATAACATTGTGAGAGTATTACAGACATATATCGAAGCCCTGTGGCATGTGAACTGATCTTGATCCTGGTAGGTCAAAGACGCCATACTAAGTATTATCAGTCTAATGGAATTGGTTATAGACAATATCTGGAACAGCCCAAACTATGGAAGCAGCAATCAAAATCACTTGACAACCTTTACCACTGTACATGCAGAGTTGTTGTCTTGAGATACCACTTATCATATACCTACTGCCTTCAATTCTTTGATTAAAATAGCGATTTTCAATTTTTCCTACTGGGAGTCTATACTAAGTATGTTGGACCACCTAGGAGAGGATAGTGAGGCAAGTTGAGGAGTTGTTTGTATGTTCCACTAGCATTTCTATATATGTGGCTCTTTCCAGTTGGGAAATGCCTTTGGAACTATGAAACAGGTAGACACAGGCATATAACACATCCATTCTTACTAAACATGCATGTGTAGGAACAACAATAACTGAGTGTTAGTTTCCCTTCCCCACTGTGAATCTTGCCCAAACACTGGTAGCTGAATAAGGGTCCCTTTTCCTTCCATGGTTCTGGTTAGATTAAATTCTTTGGTTCCCATACCCATTAGGGCTATAATTATTTGGATCCCTGCCTTCAAAATTCCCAAACATTCTTAGATGACTGCCTATGAACTTTGATTTCCCTTGGAGACAAGGAGTCCTTGAGCATCTCCAGCTGTCATTCATCATTGTCTTAGATTTCCTGGGCTGCTACGACATGTACTAGAAACTTATTAGTTTATACAAAAGGAATTTATTATCTCATGGATTTGGAGGCTAAAATCCAACATCAAGTTATTTCTAGGCCATGCTTTCATCTGGAGTCTGTAGTGGTCCAAAAATCCTCCATCACATGGCACTCTCTTTTTCCTTGTGTCTACTCCTCTGATTTCTGATGAGTTCTGGCTTCTCCTTTGTGTCCAATTTCTTTTGCTTATAAAGACATCAGCCATATTTTTTAAATGCAGTTTTATTGAGATACATTCACCCACCATAAAAGCCATCTGAAGTATACAATCACTGGCTCACAGTATCATCACATAGTTGTGCATACATTCCGATGATCAATTTCAGAACATTTACATTACCCCAGAAAAAGAAATAAAAGTATAAAAGAAAACCCAAATCATCCAATACTGCTTATACCTCCTATTTGACCCCTATTATTGACCCATAATATTGGTGTGTTACATTTGTTACTGTTGATGAAAGAGTATTAAAATATCACTGTTAACTATAGTCCATAGTTTGCAATAGGTACTATTTTTCCCATATACCCCTCTATAATTAACCCTTTGTAATACTGTCATACATTCATTCTAGTTCATGAAAGAACTTTTTTTTATTTGTACAATTAACCACTGACAGAGTCTACAACAAAATTCTCTGTGTAACACATTCCCATGTTTTAACCTCGAACTTTCCTTCATGGGACATACATGACTCTAAACATCCCTTTTCCACTACACTCACACACTTTTCTGTACTATGAAGCATTCTCACAATAACATGCTACTGTCACCTCTCTCCATTTCCAAACATTTAAGTTCAACCTAGTTAAACATTCTGCACGTATTAAGCAACTGTTCTCTGTTCATTAGCCTCATTCTTTATCATGGTAACCTATATTCTTTATTTTATGTCTATGAGTTTACATATTATAATTAGTTCATATCAGTAAGATCATAAAATATTTGTCCTTTTGTGTCTTACTTATTTCACTTGACATAACGTCCTCAACGTTCATCCTTGTTGTCGCATGCTTCAGGACTTCATTCCTTCTTACTATTGAATAATATTCCATCATATGTTTATACCACATTTTATTTATCCATTCATTCATTGATGGACTTGGGTTGTTTCTTTCTTTTGCCAATTGTGAGTAATGTTTCTATGAACATCTGTGTGCAAATGTTTTTTGAGTCTGTGCTTTCAGATCATCTAGGTGTATACCTGGGAGCAGGATTGTGGGTCTTAAGGCAACTCTGTACTTACCTTCCTGAGGAACCACCAATCCATCTGTATTAGTCAGGGTTCTCTAGGGAAACAGAACCAACAGGAGATACCTGTAAATATGAGATTTTGTAAAAGTGTCTCACGCAACTGTGGGGGTACACAATTCCAAATTCCGTAGGGCAGTCAGTGAGCTGACAACTCTGATGAGGGTCTTCGATGAACTCCCCAGGAGAGGCAGGGTTGCTGAAGAAGTGAGAGTTCTTTCTTTTCTCCCTTAAAAGTCTTCAATTGATTGGGTTAAATCAAGGTGATTGAATTTTCTCATTGCAGAAGTCATTCTTTTCTTGATGTAAACCAGCTTTCTGGTTTATTAAACATCCACAAATGTCCTTGCAGTAATGGTTAGGGCAGTGCTTCCTTGACCAGACAACTGGGCACCATGACCTGGCCAAGTTGACACATGAGCCTAATCATTACACCATCCTCAATAGCAGCTGTACCATTTTACATTCCCACCAGCAGTACATAAGGGTTCCAGTTTCTCCACATCCTCTCCAACACTTGTAGTTTCCTGTTTTTTTAATAGTGGTCATTCTAGTAAGCAAGAGATGATATCTCAATGTGTTTTTGATTTGCGTTTCCCTAATAGCTAGTGAAACTGAACACCTTTTTATATGCTTTTTAGCCATCTGTATTTCCTCTGCAAAAATGTCTATTCATATTTTTTTGCCCATTTTTTTATTGGGTTGTTTATCTTTTTGTTGTTGAGTGTAGGATTTCTTTACATATTCTGGATATCAAACTCTTATCAGATATGTGGTTTCAAAACATTTTCTCCCATTGAGTTGATTGCCTTTTCACTCTTTTGGCAGAGTTCTTTGAAGTACTGATGTATTCAATTTTGAGGAGTTCCCATTTAGATATTTTTTTCTTTCATTGCTTTGCTTTGGGTGTAAAGTCTAAGAAACTACCACCTATCATTAGATCCACTCAAAAAGATATCCTTGAAAAGATAGTCTGGAAAAAAGTCAGTCAGTGCTTCTGCTTGCAAGACCCTCCTTAAAATTATACAGACGTGACCCTAAAATCTGTGTGAAACATCATTCTTCTGAGACATTACTTACGCTCTCCCAAGGTGGTGTTCCATTTAATTGCAGCAAATCTAATAAAGTTAGCTTTGCTTGCTCAACAGGAAGAATGTCAAGTTATCAACTAGAACAAAATAATATCATATGCTCAATCTTTGCTATTATTGGTAGTTTTGAAACTTTGATACTATTTGTCCATATTTAGCCATCTGCCTCTGCTAGTGGATAGCATAGGTGGAGGGGGTTGCTTGCTTCCTACTTTTATATAGGGCCTCTAAAACTAATTAGACTAATTGTTCTAGTTTGCTAATGCTGCCAGAATGCAAAACACTGGAAATGGATTGGCTTTTATAAAAGGGGTTTATTTGGTTACAAAGTTATAGTCTTAAAGCCATTAAGTGTCCATCAGCAAAGGGTACCTTCACTGGAGGATGGCCAATGGTGTCCGGAAAATCTCTGTTAGCTGGGAAGGCACCAGGCTGGTGTCTGCTCCAAAATTCTGGTTTCAAAATGGCGTTCTCCCTGGACATTCCTCTCTAGGCTGCAGCTCCTCAAAAATGTCACTCTTAGTTGCTCTTGGGGTGTTTGTCCTCTCTTAGCTTCTCCGGAGCAAGAGTCTGCTTTCAACGGCAGTCTTCAAACTGTCTCTCATCTGCAGCTACTGTCTCAGCTTCTGTGCATTCTTCAAAGTGTCCCTCTTAGCTGTAGCATGCCCACTCCTTCTGTCTGAGCTTATATAGTGCTCTAGTAAACTAATCAAGGCCCATGCTGAATGGACAGGGCCACACCTCCATGGAAAGTATCCAATCAGAGTTATCACCCACAGCTGGGTGGGGTGCATTTCTATGGACACAACCTAATCCAGACTTTCCAACTTAATCCCCACTAATATGCCTGCCCCCACAAGAATGCATCAAAGAACATGTCTTTTTCTGGGGGACGTAATATATACCAACTGGTTCTCAAGAATAGAGACTCTATTTCCAATACAGAATGCACTTTTACATCATAAGGTAGAACTATATCCTTGGATTTCTATTTGTCTTGAATGCTCAATGCACCCAATACTACCAGGACTCAATTCTCCCCAGAGCCTAGAAGATCTTAATATAGCTTGTGACTGAGGCCCTGATACTCTTCACGGCAAACATGAATACAATTTTGGTGCTATCAATCCCACTATTCCTCCCACAAGACATCACACTGTTCCAATTAAATATTATATTTTAGAAACTAAATACCTAAAAGAAAACCCCAAAATAACAACACTTAAACTCTGTGACACTTTTTAGAAGATATTTTTTTTTCTTTATTAGAGATGTTGTGGGTTTACAGAAAAATCATGCATGAAATATAGGATTCCCATACCCACCCTTTTATTAACACCAGGCATTGATGTGGAACATTTCTTACGATTGATGAAAGCACATTTTTATAATTGTATTAACTAGAGTCCATGGTTTCACTTAGATTTCACTGTGTAGCGTAGTTCCATGGATTTTTAAATTTTAATTCTGCTGTCATATACACAACCCAACATTTCCCCTTTTAACCTCATTTATATATATATTTCAATGCTATTAATTACATTCACAATGTTGTGCTAACATCTCCCCCACCCATTATCAAAATATTTCCCTCATTGCCTATACCTTTTAAACCTCAACTGCTCATTCCCTATTCCACCCTACCCTCTGGTAACCCATATTCCAGTTTCTAGCTCTATGAATTTGCTTATTCTAATTATTTCATATCAGTGAAATCATCTGGCTATTTGTACATTTGTCCTTTTGTGCTTGGCTTATTTCACTCAACATGATGTCTTCAGGCTTCATCCATGTTGTCACATATATCAGAACTTCATTCCTTTTTTGAGGCTGAATAATATTCCATTGTATGTATACACCCATTTTGTTTATCCATTCATGGATGATGGACACTTGGGTTGCTCTCAACTTTTGGAAATTGTGAATAATGCTGCTATGAATATTGGTGTTCAGATATCTGTACGAGTTCCTACTTTTGATGCTTTCGGGTATATAGCTAGTATTGGGATTGCTCATATGTTAATTCTATACTTAACTTACTGAAGAACTGCTAAACTTTCTTCCATAGCATCTGCACCATGTAACATTGCCTCTACCAATGAATATAAGTTTCCCCTTTCTCTGCATCCTCTCCAACACTTGTAATTTTCCATTTTAAAAAAAATAACAGCCATTCTAATGGGTGTGAGATGGTATCTCATTGTGGTTTTTATTTGTATTTCCCTGACGACTAATGATGTTGAACACTTTTTCATGTGCTTTCTGGCTATTTGTATATCTTCTTTGGAGAGACATCTATTCAAGCCTTTTGCCCATTTTTAAATTGTTTTTTATGTTGTTGTTAAGTTGAATGTGATTTTTTAATAAATATATTTTAACAAGTAAATGTGCACATCTAATTTTATTCATAGGGAATACTAAATTTCTGTAGGAATTTTTTCCATAATCTCTCTAAACAATTATTATCTTATATAATTTATGTAAAATATTTTATATCCATTCATGTATTATTCCACTCAAATAACAAATATTTAGGTCACAACTTACTTTTGAGATTACTGCCACCAAATCAAATAATATACAACCATGAGACAATATATATTATGCTATTAGAATAAAAATTGGAGTTGGGGAGTACTCCCCCCATCCCCCAAATAAAATAAAACTTCTGCAATCACAGAAAAGATCTATTCTGGGAACAAAATATAGATAATACAAATAACATAAAATAAGATAAAATAAGCATAACCAAAACAATTTATTCATTAAATTATCTCTGAAATATAATACGTTCAGAGGCTTTTTGGCAAGCCTGGGGATTATAAAATATGCTTTTTGTTGGATACATTTTAGGTTTTTATTTAGACCTAGTATCATCCCAGTTCAGTTTTGCTTTTGTCTTCAAGTAATCAATCTATAAGGTAAAGTTTTTTACCACTTGGTGGTGCTGGTGGATAAAATATAAACAGCAAATTACTCCTGGAGCATATGTTGAGAGCTGGTTATGGTGAGTTAAATAAAATTAAAGGAAGGACAGCTTCATTCACCTCTGTCATTCCCTATTTTTCATTTCTTCTTTTGACACAAAGAGTGTAAATTAGGCAGAATGGTTACTACTGATGGCTTGGGTCCTTGGTAACTAGAAAAGGGAGCACAGATCTTTAACACAAATTTCACGGAACTGGAAATTGACGATTAATGAGGCTATTATTTTCATTTTTAAATTGTCTCTGCTACAGTAAAAATGATTGCTTCAATTACACACTTTATTTTCATCCTTTCAAAACGGACATGGCTATGTATGACCATTCATGTTTTCACCTAGCATGATGATGACTGGATTGGATAATTCTGTTCTTGATGGGAATGCAACTCTTTCAACATGCTATTAAATGTATTTACACCAAAACTGATGGTAAATACATTTGCAAACTTGAGTATTCAAGTTCAATTATAGTGGATGTTGGAATGTTTTTGGGTAGAGAGGAATAAGCAAATGGCTCAATGCCATTTACTGGTTATAATCACCATTTGAGTCTTACCTTCAGAAATATATTGCTCTCTCAAAAGTAAATTCTTCTAAAGTAGTCAACAGTTTTTCATATTATTTGCAGTGTTTTTGACTTAGCTCAGCTCCAGTTTTCAAATTTTAAAAAGTGCATATATTATGCAATTTTTATGAAGTATTCAACCATGTGTTCCTTCAATCACATAAACACAAGAAAAGAATATTACCACCAATACACTTTTTTCTATTGTCTCTTAACCAGGGGCAAGTCCATGAATTTCTCATGCCCAGAGTTAGCCTAGAGTGCAGTGCTTCACAAAGGGGGTGAGATGGAAGAGTTGTATGGAGAGGATTTTCAATGACAAAATGAAAGTTTTCAGCTTTCACTTCACTTCAAAGAAAAGAACCCAGCAGACACACATTCTTTGTCACATTGGTAGGCAGATACATTATTAACATCTTTGACACGGAAGAATAGGCAGCCTGAGGCCCCCATTCTCTGCTTCTGTACAGATAAAAGAATAAGCACTTAACTCTGCACCTGAACAACAACTATTTTGAATACAAGGCAAAGGATAATCCCAAAGCTTATTTATAACTCTATGTGGCCATTCAACCTTAGAGTCATTACCACTTCATTACAGTTGCCATTAAAGCTTTTGATGACTTCAATTGCATTTGATAACAAAAAGGTTAGGTTGTGAATAAATGACCCATTACAAAATGCATGCAAAGACTACCATAGTAGCCACACTTCTAAAAAGAGACTTATATGAATCCATTATCAGAATAGATTCAAGGAAATTCTACAAGGCTGCCAAGTAAAAGAATTAGAACTTTCATCACTATCTTGTTAAATATTAAGAAAATATTTTCTAGCCTTACAGTAGAAAAGCTGTTTTCCCAGTAATGATATTTTACATTGTGAAAAGATTTTTATTCTTTGTCAGTCTCCTTCAGTAAGTTGTCATACAAATAATCAGAATTCATTTTATATACAGCAAAGTAATTATCCTTATTGATGAATTTCTCTTAGACATCCACCTTGCCAGATTTTCTTCTCCAGTTAAACTTTTGTCTCCTCTTTTCCTGTTTGTATTTACTTTAAGCATGGTAAATAAATGGAAAAAAAAAAAAAAAAAAAAAGAATAACATAGCAAAACAAAACAAAGGAAAACTAGCCCTGTACCCAAGAACTGGATATGACTTTCCCATCTATCACACACATGGTGTTTTATTTTATGTGGCAGAGAAGACAGAAATACTGGATTGATTACAAGTCAAATGAAATCCAGTGCAGTAATAGTTGTACTGGTAAATTGCAAGACTGTGGGTATATCACTTCAATTTTCTGGGATACAATTTTCTTTTTGTGAATATTCTCATTGGAATTTGGAAAGAAATCTATTACCCTCTGTATTAGGGTTTTCTAGGGAAACAGAATCAATGAGAGGTATCTATGACTATAAAATTTATACAAGTGACTCACACAACTGTGGGTATGCACGAGTCCAAATTCTGTAGAGCAGTCAGCAAACTGTCAACTCCAAGGAAGATGTCCGATGAACTCCTCAGGAAACGAACCGGCAACTTCCATGAACTCCTCAGGAAACTCTTCACTGGGCAGCGGAAGAAGAAGTGAAGGTCCTCTATCTGTCTTTCTTATAAGTCTTCAACTGATTAATTGGATTAAATCTAGCCAATTGCATTCTCTCATTGTGGAAGACACTCCCCCTGGTGAGTCATCAGTCACAGCTGCAGTCAACCAACTGACTGATGATTCAATAAACCAGCCTATTGGTTCACCAACCAGCCTCAAACATCCTCACAGCAACTGTCAGCCCAGTGCCTGCCTGACCAGACAGCCGGGCACCATCACCCGGCCAAGCTGACACGTGAACCCAACCATCACACCCTCCTCCAATGATTATTTTGGTGATGTAATCAATACATGTGAAATTGACTTACATACTCTAAAAGGCTATATAAATATGAGTGCTGCATATAGCCAATCTTAAAATATCTATGTGTTGCATATAGTCCTCACATCATAGATGTTTTTAGATTGACTTCTATTTTAATCATTGAAGAATAGTTATTATATTACAAAGGGTGTTAATTCATAATCTAGAACGGCACTGTCTGATACAGTAGCTATTAGCAAGATGTAGCTATTGAGAACTTGAAATGTGACTAGTGTGAACTCAGATATGTATAAATGTGAAATACATAACAGATTTCAAAGACATCATGGAAAAAAATAAAATACTTCATTAATAAATTTCATAAATACATGTTAAATAATATTTTGAATACATTGGGTTAAAAAACATTATTGAAATAATTTAATATTTCTTTTTGAAGTTTTCGTCTGTCTATTAGAAACTTTAAAATTACATATTGGCTCACATTTTTTGCTTGTCTTGCTTCTATTGGGCAGTGCTGTTCTAAAATGATCTTTTTTATTGTTTTATTTTTATTTTCTAACCAATTAGATATTTGTAAAAAAATGTAAATATTTTTCACTCATGACATAAAATTGATTTCCAGGATTCTTCATCAATGATTTTGAGCAAGATACATTTGCTATTTCAGAATATTACTCCCAAATTTAACTTATTATTTGAATGAAGTATATTATTATTTTTTTTTAAAGTCTTTTAAGATTTGAAAACATTATTACCATTTGTATACGCTGCACTGAGAATCCAGCTACAGGCACCTTCTTAAGTAAAAATCAGTTTTATTTCTTAAGTTGACCCTTTTATTCTAAGAACATAATTTTGAGGGAATTATTTACAACTGTGAGGAAGGATGTGCAGCTGTCTAGCCAAGAAAAGAAGCCACCTCAACTCTCCCTCTCAATCATGTAGCATCTTTCCATCTACTCCTGCATTTGGGGCCATGATTATTAGAGTAAATGCTAATGGTGCCATATCGTATCATTAAAATTAAAACAAAATTTCAACATTAAAATGGCATGTGAAATATTATAGCATGATTTTTTCTTTAGTTGTTTGATGAAGTTCTTTATATTAGCCTTTCATTTGGAGTTTGTAATATTTTGAAAATGTGTGATGCATTATAATATATTTATTATTGAAAGGTCACAGTGACATCTTAAGAATTATACCATCAAGAAGAATTTATCATTATGTATATATTTTCACCAGTGTTGGAGTTTTAATATCCCTTTTTATCAGTGTAAAAATGTGGAGCAAAGAAGCTAAATTATCTTGCTAGAGTAATGGTACATTTAATTGGTGAAGTTGGCATTAAATTAAAAAAGGTAATCCATAATTGTACTACTATATTAGAATAGTCCTTCATATATATTTCATCTATTTTTATCTCTTCACTAATAAAGTCTTACTCTTTTTGCCTTTGAAAAGTATTCTAATAGTGGTGGTTGTTATCTTGATGTGCAGCAATAAATGAAGACAGGCATGTATGACAAGCACTGCTTTCACAGATCTGGTGATTTCCTCTTGCTTCTCACTGCAGATTTTAATTTAAAAAAATAGAGTTATGCTGAAAACTCTTGCTAGGCCTCTTTTAAGCTTTAAAATGTACAACAGAAATCAGCAGATAATTGTGAATTTAAAATGATCCATTATATTATTTGAAAATTATACATTTTTTTCTTTTACATTTAAGGCGCTTCCTTAGCATTATCATAAAATAACTGAATACTTTGGATCCAGGAAGAAATTGAATTTGTAACTAATGCAGCCACTGATAAGATATGTGACCTTGAACAAATTCTGCTTATTTTTCATGTTTTATTGAATTTTTCTGACAATCAAATCAGTTCTGCTGTGGTTTTTTTAACAAAAAAGAATATAGTAGGTTTAGAATAAGTTGAGTTTTCATGTGCTACTCCTTCATTGTCACTCTTATTCTATTGTAGTACAGTAATATCCAACATAAAGGAACACAACTAGCAGATCCTTAGAGAGTAGAAAATTAATGTATGACCAATGTTCAGAACCATCTAAGTGTATGTGATAAGGCAGAAGGAATTTCGGGATTTGTGCATATCAACAGTCTATAGAAGCATTAGTGTTATGAGAAGGACATTGTGACCCAATTGATCTTGGGACCTTCCACAGCCTTGTGAATCAATACCATGATTGGGTAACGATGGAATGTTAAAGTGAAGCTACCTGAAAGTGCCATAAAGAACAAAGACCATGATGATCCAAAAGGGCTTTCATTTAGAACTTGCAAAGTATCGCATTTTAATTGGACCACAGTTTCAGTGTCCACCTTTATGACCTTAATGGAAGTTTTTTTATTAATTCTTCTCTTCATTTTGATCAAGTACTTATTGTGGCTCACAACTGAGCTTGTTCTTGGATCTCGTTCCAACATTTCCTACTACATTCCTTTCAGCATTTCTCAAAGCAGTCAAGTATACATTTGCTTTAGAGCACTTGTGAGTGTTATGTACCCTGGGGAACACCTTTGCCCTAAATAACCACATGGCTTTCTCCTTCACTCCATTCGTCTCTTTGACTAATCAAAAAATAGTTTTCTAATTATATTTACAGTAGCACTCCCTGCTTCTACATCTCCTTACCTGTACTTATTTTTCTTCAAAGTTTGTATAATTACATGTCAATAATTTCCACATTTGTATTATCAGTGTAATTAACTCTAATTTCTGTAATGAACAATCAATAAAACACACTGGTTTAGCCAAGTAAAAGTTGAGGTCTCACATTACACTTTTGATTCTTATAGGAGGTTCTCCTCCAAACAATGACTCTTAGGTCTTGGATCCTTCCATTAGGTTGCCCTGTCATTTTCTAGGATTCCTTGATATTAATCCAATCAATTAACATATGGAGAAAATGCAGGAACATTTCAGGACTTGTCCTGGGTAGGTTAAGAGTGGCATTCACGCATTCTATCTATTGACCAGTACCCAGTCATATTTCCCCATTATAATGGAAAGGGAGACTGAAGAATGTAGACCATGCATTCTCTATGCTCAGGGAAAATAATGGGCCCAAATGACAACACTTATTTGTCCAGACGTTTATGTCCTGTTTCATGAACTACAATGTATACGCCCAGAAGGCAGTAGCATTTTTTGGTCTGTTTCCTGTTCTATCCCATTGCCTGGAACAGAGCTTTGCATGTGTTAACTGCTAAGAAATATGTATTAAATAAACAAATAGATGCAGTATTTTATTTACCTTTTGCTCCATATTGGCCTAGAGTCTTATAACATACACTAGATCCAAGAGAAACTGCTAGCATTCAATATCCATGCATTAACTGGCACTGATCAGAAGTGTTGTTGAAAGCTAGCATTTCCGACCCACCCTTATTGTGATGTGTTTAGGTATTTATTTGATTCCTTTGGTCACACACTGGCATCAAGCTGCTGCATACATGAAGTGAGCTAAATTCCCCTAATCATTAAATAAAACACATTAATATTTAACTTGATATGAAATTTTACTCAAAAAATACAGTTTAAAATTTTGACAGGGATTTTGATTTATTTAATTTCTTACTTTTTAATGGGAAAGAATTTGGATAAAATATTACATTTAACTGAGCAAGGTACTGGATTATTTGTATAAAATAAATAGTAAACTTAACAAAATACTTTATTCTTCTTGATCTCCACACAATAAGGTAAGAAGGACACTGTCCTTAATCACTTCTATCTTACAGAAAAGGAAACTAGCACTCAGAAATTGTCACTTCCATATGATCAACAATTCAGGAGCAGCAAGGCTTTAATCTGATGCTTCTCATTCCACTGCACTAAGAAACACAAAAAATTTATAGACAATAATATAATGATTATATTTTTACAAAGCTTTCATAATCTCCAAAGCAATTTGCTCAGAAAAACCACCATAGCCATTAAGTTTCAAATGCATCCTTTGATATTATTGATCATAGTTTCCCAATATATTGGACCCATAAAAACATGATTTCAAAGCTCACATGGGCCTTTTTGACAAATATGAGGCGCTCTTCATGGCAGGCTGTTAATAAAGGAAAATAAGCCTGAATAGGGAGGGAGAGAAATCATAATCTACAGAATAAGGCCTAGCTCCAAAACACGGTCATCAAAATTTGGACTAAATCACCTCAAATAGTTTGGTGGCCACCCATAATAGAAGAACAACAGTCTTAGAATACATCTGCTTCAAAGTGTTACCTTGCAGGAATGTCCAGCCAGGTTAAATCAGAGTTCATGTAAATCAGAGCCTTCAAAAGCCAAGTTTACTTCCATGGTGGATGCAGAGACTTACAGCCTGCACTGGGACTCAGTGTGAGTTACAGCCACAGTGGGACGTCAGAGTGAAATGCAAACAAGTCTAATAGTATGGATGGGAACAAAGGAAGGGAGTAGAGCTGGGAGGCTGCAGTTTATTCCATAATGAACATTTATAAACTTAGTCTAGCATGTTGATTACAGCTTTAGAGCTGTTGAATAGTTCCATATCTTATTTATCAGTAAGTATATTTGGATTTATGTGGATGGCATGGTATACATTGGTCCAGGCCTTAGACAAGACTGAGCCCATAATCTAATAGTTTTCAAACCCTATTTCCTGGGAGGGCACTGCTGATGCAAGAACTAGGAAACGACCAACGGCAATTGGAATGCTCTATTGGATTGTGCTGCTGGAAGGCAGAGGATGACTTTTAGAATTCTATGGAATTTATGTGCCGTATTTTTTGCTTTGTTTTGTTTTGTTTGTATAGTTCACTGCTGGGGATGGGAACTGAGAAAATATAGGGAGCCCAAGAAGCTCTGTGTGATTGTAAATATATCCTTGGGCTTTGGGAATGGCATTCATAGATACTGTCAAGTCTAAGTAGGAAAAATAAAAATTCTAACTTATGATAATACTGTAATACTAAGGTGGATTTTTAAACATCATATAGGACAATGAACTGTTCAGCAAACTTTGCTTCGTTAGCTTTAATATTTAAATGAGAGATTCATAACAGATAACCGGGGTGAAGTGGGGGGAATGAGTGGGCTTTAATTCAGTCATCCCAATTCTTTTACACTTTTTATTGTAGTAACAATACACCATAAAATCTACCTTTTTAACTACATTCAAGTGTATAATTCAGTAATATTAATTATATTCACAACATTGTGCTACCATCACTGATATCCACATACATATTTAGAAGACTGAAATAGCAACATGATATATAGAACACCAAAAGGTCTACATATATGATACAACTTTCTTGTGGAAAGTGTGTTTATAGGACAGTTATAAAATTTTAACCAATAGGAAAGCCTTTATAACTAAAAGCATTTGACTGTATCTTAATCAATTACCCGTTACCCTCTCCTTTCCCCCCTTTCATTTCTTCTCTCCACTGGTTAATTCACCCATTCATTCATTGAGCCATGCAGTCACACATTTATTTCTTATATAAATTGGTACCATCATTTTCATGATGGTTTATATCCTACTCTGTGAAAGCACTAATGTATGTTAATGTATACAAAAATATTAATCAGTCATGAAGCTTTCTAACAAAGACAATTAAAATTATGATATGTGAACCCAGTGTAATTTGAATAGAAGTATTTTTAAAATAGAAAATAGCAAAATTTATTACTAATATCACATAAATACTAAATATTTTATCATTTAATAGCCATCTTGTTTTCAACACATTCTTGGAAGCTCCAATATTAGTTACATTTTATTTATTTGCATTTACAGTTTTTTTAGATTGAGCCCGTAATCTAATAGTTTTCAAACCCTATTTCCTGGGAGGGCACTGCTGATGCAAGAAAGAACTAGGAAACGACCAACGGCAATTGGAATGCTCTATTGGATTGTGCTGCTGGAAGGCAGAGGATGACTTTTAGAATTCTATGGAATTTATATGTGCCGTATTTTTTGCTTTGTTTTGTTTTGTTTGTATAGTTCACTGGTGGGGATGGGAACTATCCTCTTAGGTAGTTTGGCATTATTTGTTTTAAACATATGAGTCTCTCAGTTGATTCTACATATCTTACATGATTACTTTTACAATTTTTGAAGTTAAATAAAAAGAATAGCAATGGAGGTTTCAGAAAGATAATTATAACATTTTCTTTGCTTTTAAAGAATGAATTTTTTTTTTAGAAAAACTAGACATTTCTTTTGAGTTGCCACAAGTTATTTTTCATTGTTTAAAGGCAGCCATTAAAACCATCTCTTTCTCATGAATCTCCCTGATTACTAATACTTGTTCATATGTGATATTGTGGGGTTTAAATTTTGTTCACTTGTACACATTTTTCCACTTGTATAAATAAAGATAATATTTGTTAAAATTTCTATAAAACATCATTTATTTAAAACAAATAGAAAAGGTCTTTAGATTGTGTTTCATCAGAAAAATATTAACAATATTTATAATACCTTCACGGCTTTGCCTTACGTCAATTTTCTATATATGTATCTGAGTTCAAGAATTTTTTCTGTTGCATTGATTGTTGTAACTATGCCTAAACAATACTACACTGTCTTGATTTTTATAATTGTATTAAAGTATTTCTGGTGGCATGAGTCTCAACACCTTGGTACATTAATTTAGGGGAGGAGTCAATGTATTACTTTATTGAGTCTTCCGGTCCGTAAACAAACAGGCTTTCTTTTATGCCCTTCTACTATGTCTGTAATTATCTTTTAAGAAGCTCTTCTGGTCTCTTGTTAGGTTTATTTCTAGCTACATTTTGATTTTGTTGTCAACTGTGAATACAATCTTTGTCGCCCATCAGAGAGTGCTATTTATTTTTATGAGATAATTCTTAGATTTATAACTTGGTTGATTCTCCTATTAATTCAAATAGTTTGTATATAAAATTTCCTGGATTTTCTGTGTAGTCAATCAAGGTTTTTAAAAGTAAGGAAGCTTTATCTCCTTATGAATTTTCATGATCTGTATATTGTTCTGGTTTTATTTCATTGGCCAAGGTCAATGGTCTCTTGATCAATGAGGTTGAGAAGACATTGAGGTTGAGTAGACCTGGTGGAAGGGGATACATTTCTTCCTACTTTAATTTGAATGGTCATCAGTATTAAGTTTATTGTTTATTTGGAATTTATTTCCTTTATTAAGCTAAGAACACTTTATTTTATTTTTACCTCTCTGCATTCTTTTGAAGTCATAAATGAATATTAGCATTTGTCAACTCTTTTTCAATTTGTGAGGACCGTAATTTTTAATTTTTCAATTAATTTCTAAATATAGCATATTTAGTTGGTTTTCAAACAGTAATATACATAACCCTTAGAAGCATTTAAAAAAAGAATTCCAAGGACTACATATGCTCAGATGATTTTAGAGAAATCAGTTTCAATATTCTCAATTTCAACTGTCATTTCTAAATATAGATGTGCCTGAAAATATGCACGTAACATTCTTTCATAATTGTACTTCTTGCATGTGACCAAAGGAAAGCCTAATTTTCACTAATCTATAATTTTTTTATGATGAATTTCCACTGGTTATAACATACCCTGGGGAACTAAACAAAAGGAAAATTTAAGCATATTTGCATCTGCAGATTCCTTTAATCAAGGTAGATGAAACTAGGGTATTATGTCATTCTCTGTCTTATGTTTTGCTTAAGAGTACATAGTGTGATCTAACAATGGGTTATTTGGGACCATACTTAGATATTTTGAATCCAGATATGTTCCAATAAAGTGGGAGAATTACAGTCTTCAATTAATAACCTCACTTTTTGTACTCTCTATTATTGTAAAAGAATGCGTCACTGTTGAGAGTTCAACTTGAGAAAAAAGAAAAGAAAGCATCTTTCAATAGCAATGAAGGCAGTGATCCCTTATTTTTCTTAGGTGAATAATTCATGGCAACGCTTTCTATATTATCTATATGTCTATTAGATTATTTCCTCCAAACTTTCACTACCTCCCTGAAAAAAATGAATAAACATGCAATGCCTTTGCTGTATGACATTACTCTGCTTTTAATTAGAGTTGGTTGAGTATTTATCCCCAAACCCTTCACTTGGGGTTTGGCCTTCTTTGACCAATGGAATATAAGAGAAAGAAAAGAAAACGGCAGTGTTGGGTTTACAGGCTGATGCTCCAAGAAGCAAGGATAGAGTTCCACCAATCTTTCTCATTTTGTCCAACACCATGAGAAGAACACCTTCTAAGTGCTATTTCTTCTCCAGCCTGGGTCCCAGGGGGGAAAGGGGTGGAACAGATCAAAATTGGCCCAAAGCCCACCTTGCCCATTCCCATGGTTGCATAAGCCAATTCTGTTGCCGTTGGGAACCCTGACTAATAGTGTCTAATAATGACAGTGGCCTTATCATTGTTCTGGAATCTGATCAATCAGGCTAAACTGCCCATTCTTAGGGTGGACAAAGGAAAGAGTAAAGAAAGGAGTAAGTTTGAAGTGTATATTTTTCAAGATTGTATTACCAATGATTTTCGTTAATACCAACCTTAAAAAAGGGCAGTGTGTTATTTTTTTTTAAGTGTTAGAAAATCAAAAGAAAATAAGAATATTTCAAGAGTTTTATGAAACTTTTAAAAAAGGAAAAAGAGCCCAGGAATAATAAGAAATGTCTAAGAAAATGGGAGGCAATATAGTCATGAATAAATCAAATGAAGATAGAAAGGGAATGTGTGGACAAGCTACCATCCTGCACAGGGATTTTGTGACTGATGAGATTCAAAGACATGTGAGAGCAAGGCAAAGGTCATTAGGCAAGAGAACTCAGCAAAGAAAAACTCTAAATAATGTTTAAGCCAATATGACATTAGAATCCTAAAAAATTTTCAGGGAAAAATAAATGATTTTAACTGTATTCAGAATATCTAACCAGCTTGAGGAGAATGCTCTTTAAGATTTAAAATATAAACCATAAATATTAAAAGACATGTTAAAATGAGATCATTTCCAGTTTCGAACAAATAGTAGTTACAGCGAACTTTCAGCAACAATGATAACAAACTGCAAAAGAAAACCCTAACTTCGAAGAACCATAAACTGAAAATTTGAGGACTCAAGAAAAGTTAGAAAAGAACAGGAAGGGGATAGTTTTCTTGTATCAGCTGTTGTTATGGAAATTTGAGACCAGAGGCATTGGTGTAAGCCAGTACAAAATTCTGGAATGGATTAGAAAACATGATTTGGCTGCATTTGTAAAGAGGATCAATGGTTAACAGGATTTTACTAAGAATTATGCCAAGCAAACCTCACTTCTGTTGTATGCATGATAAGTAACTAGATGAATAGATATGAAACCTCTTACAATATAGGTATCTGGCAGTTAAGATTGTAATAACAAATTGTATCTCATAAGATCCGGGCAAAGGTACTTGCTAAAAGTAGACTGAAGATAGACTCAGAAATCAAAAATGCTTACTAATTTGAAGCTGAAGGAAAGTCATACAGCCTTCAGAATATCAGTTATGGCATGGTTAACTGGAAGCACGGAGACTTAAAATGTGATACAGAAGTTACTGACATGATAGTTTCACCTCACTGAAATAAAGAGATGTAAGTTTGCAGGATATATCTTACTCAGGAAGTGATTTTACCTTAAAAACTTTATAATGTGTTGGTATCCCATAAACATTTAGCAGAATGATATGAAACCATCCATGTAGTAAGTGTTCTGTTTACTTTTGTAAATGATTTTAGGGATCACTATAATATATCAGGAGAGAGGTAATGGAAATTGAAATCAAGTGACACATAGATATCATGGAGATAGAATTATCAAAATCTGGTTTCTGCCTAAATGTCACAGCCATGGTAAATAGAAGCATTATAATATTGGTTTCAAGCCAATGGTAAATAGAAGCATTATAATATTCCCTTTTTAAATAAATTATAGTAGAAATTTTGAAATACAGTAGGGTTGCTTTAGTTTATGTTTGTGTAAGTAGATCATCGTGTTGTTAAATGCCTTGGATTTACTAAGCTGAAGAGATAAATACATTTTTCTTTAATTTATTAAGCCATTTATGTAACTCTTATGGAGAATACACTAATATAAAGAATCCTATATGTAAGGGATATGGGTGAGATTGAAGCTTTGAGAGTTTAAGTAGTTACCAGAGTTAGTGAGGGTGAGATTGAAACTCCTAACCATTTGACTCTGCCATGTTCTTTCACTACTATTTATGAAGAAATTAAGGGCAAAATATCTATTTATTCATTTATTGCTCCATTTCTAAATTCTAGGATTTGGTCCTAGTACTTATAGAGCTAACTCAGCTCTTCTGGATGGCAATACACCCACTGTGAATCAAAGTTCAATGTGGAATTGGAGTCAGGCAGATGTGGGTTTGAAACCAGAGTGCCCACCTAGTTTGTGTGTGACCTTGATCAACTGCCTTAACCTCCCTGAGGTTGAACAAAGCTGCTAATGAGCTCACACACAAAGTGCAGTTAGCAAAAGGAAGGAGGCCAGTTAGTAATCTGAATCAGGAATTTATTCAGATATGCATCAGGAATGCATAGAATTGGGTTATATCCTTCAGTCAGTCAATCGAAAACCTAGGTTAGGAAAGGAGAAAGTTGTGAAAGATCACTCAAAGAAGTAGGAACTAATTCTGATTTCTTTTGTGTCTTAACTCCACGTGACCTGTTTAAATGAGTGCTGTTTATTTGAGAAGCAGTGAGCAGTTTGAAAAAATAATTGAGCAATGAACTAAGAATAAATAATTTTAATTTATTTGGAAACATTACTCGCTCATTGTCCATATTATGATTAAGATTAGAGAAATAACAATGGATTAGAACTAAGGAGATTTGCTTCTCAGTATTTATCTATTAGGCAAATGTTTTTGATTTGTAGTGCCAGTTCCTTGAATATCTCTGAACCTCATTTATCCACTCTCTGAAATAAGGGATTTGCAGATAAATACTTTGCAAAGACCCCTTTGACATGAAAGTTCTTTGATTCTGTTGCTTCAATTCTGTTAAAAGCAACAAAGAAATAAAAAACAAAGCTTCCAACAGCTAAACACATGCAAATGTTACATATGCAAATGTTAAAGACAGCTAGGATTGAAAAAGAATAATTCCATGTTAAGGAAATGATTTTAAATTAACGCATCTTCTAACTGATCATACTAGAAGATACTGATTTTTTTTAATTTATAATATACAAATAAGTATATAATATATATATAGGCTGAAAGAAACCCAAAGTGGGTTAACAAGAATTAATATTAATTGGATTAGTATAAGAATATGTGTATATAAATAATTTAAAATTTTGGGGTAGCATAGAAGGAATGAAAGTAAATGTCAAATCCTACTAAATAATCAGAGGATTGCTGTGTTATAACTTAAAGGATCCAAATATTGTTACCCATAAAGTAATGGTAGGCGTGCTTATAGATTAACACATTTAATTGATCAGGGAAAAGGTTTTGATCATTAATGGAAAGAAAATAGTAAATCAAAGATGTCATTTTTTGGCTCAGAATTTAGAGGAATTCTACTGAGACATTCTATGATATCAAACATAATCAGGTTTCTCATTTTTATCATTTAATTCTAAGAATTGAAATATCATTCAGTGCACTGCATTTCAATCCATTTTTTTCATCATTTCATGAATTACAGAAGGCCCAAACATTACCGAGGCTGATATTCTGAGGTTGTAAGACGCTGACAATGAACTGCCTTGCCACCTGGTCTTGATTCCGTTATTCAATACATTTATATTTGTGATACATGGGATTTTTCTATCCTCTTGATTTAATTCAGCCTGAAAGGGCTGTTAAAAGTGCTGTGCTTGTTGTTCTTGTATCCTGCCAGCATGGTGGGTCGTGAGACACGGTTTGAAATTGAATTCCATTAATAGCTCAGCAGCCTGTTAGTATACCTTCTATATGAAGTCAAGTCGGATTCACCGAGAACAAGCGGGCCCTATTTTAGTTTGATCTCACAGACACTGTCCTTTCTGGAAAAGGTAAAATGCTAAATCAAACCACGGGCCTTGATGCATCCTCATTTCTGAAGACCCGTACCCCAGGGCATATGGGTTTGTCTCATTTTTAGATACACATAACAAAACGGTCATTCTGAAAGTTCATTCATGTGTGTGTGATACAACTGCCGACACGGTCGGCCTGTATTCTCTTAGAACATGGAGCACAGTGGGTGTTTGCAACAGCCTCTATTTGCTAGTCAGCTCTCACAATGGATCACAGTCTAAGTCCTTTCACCTCAGGTTTCAAAATTGAAACATGAACCCTCTGAGAAATCTTTCATGTATTTCTTTTAAGCTAGGCTGCAAAAATAATGAGCAATTAGTCTTGTAATGATGCACTGCTGTTTAGATGAGTGACTTGTAGATATTTCAAGTAGCCCATTTGGATCCTGGAGAAAAGAAAAGAAGTCTACCTAGGATGAGCCTTCCTATTTAGTCTTCAAAGTCTTGGGTTGCTCACCACCAAGCTGAGCTTCTGAATAAAATGGTTGCTTTAAGCCTTCATGAAATGTTGGCACCCTGTCAGAATCATGTTTTTCAAGTTTCATTTCCTAATGCCAAATGCTATGTAACTCTTTAGGTAACCTCCAAGAAAAGTTAAAGCTTTAATATAGAAAGCCATATTCCTTCTCTACAAACTTAGCTCCATTAAACAAATGTGTTTGCAGCTTTTCCCATATGTAGGACTTTCAGGGAAAAAAAAACAGTTGAGACACCTGATCTTTCATCTTTTTCTTCTAAAGCTCGTCAAGGGCACAGCTGCCAGCTGATGTTTCTTTTTTATTCCTACTAATTTTTAAAAAATGTATCTAAATTAAATAGATTTCAATGTATAGGGGAATCTTTTATCCCAATTTATATAGTTTGGTCATCCATGATCAAGGAATCAATTTCACTTTGATTTCTTTTTCCCTTTGTAAAAACCATGAATACCTCTAGAAAGTTTGAAAATTCCACTATTAACATTCAACTAGGTTAGGTTTGGAGAATCTCAGAATTCAAACATGAAATAATCATATTGTATAGTCTGAAACCAATTCCTCATGGTGAGTGATGACATTACATATGTAATGACGGTGAAAGGGTGCTTCAAAATAGAGCCTGGTAACAAAAAGGCAAAATCATTTGGAATACTTTTTCTACTGATTCTACCATTTCATCATATTACTCACTTCTTTAGGTTATATTACTTAAAAATATAAAACATTAGCTGGTGAAGCAAATATTGGCATTATCATTTATTCATGCTTTGGGTAGGTAAGATTAATTCAACAGATCCCTGAGATTATTATAGAAAACTGAAAGGGATACTGGTAGAAAACTTTGAAGAAAAAAGGGGAAAACTATATCCTTAGAACATGGGACCTCTGAATGGAGGAAATTTTCGTCACTTCTACTCTAAAAGGAGATTATTGATAACCAGAAAGCAAAGTTTCCCATGAGACAATGAGCTATTTTCATCAGAATGAAGAATTCTGATGAAACTAGCTCATTCTTTCATCAGCATTCTTCATCTTTACCAAACATGAGGTATACCGTTCAATCTCTAGCACCTAGCATTTAGCAAGAACTCAAAAATGTGACATTGAACCTGTGGAAGACTGCTACTGAAAAATGTTCTGAGTGAAGGCAGGGTACAGAAAGTAGGATGAATTTCTTTAACCAAAGGTTTTGTTTCTTTCCATCATATTCCTTTGAAGGTAAATTCTTGTGTATGGCTTCCTTTCTGTGACTATCAGAGAAAGGAACCTCATTAATTTCTGCCAAATTCTCTCTCTAGAAACTTAACTCTGTTTGAACAGACTAACACTTGTTCCCCGTTTTTTTGCTGAGATCAGCAGAATGTTATGTACAGGGAATCCTGGGTATCTGAATCCATGTCCCACCCCAGGACAGTGGGCAAGGCACAATCAGAGATGTTAATAGCTACAATTCTTCAGAGCAGGAGCTGGAGGAAAGAAGCCCCCATACCAGACTGTGTGTTTTCCGTAAATCTATTTTATCCCCTCCAGGGAAGGACTGAGCATTAATAGCATGATTTGGATTTCTGCAAAGCAGGAATATCTCTCTAGTGGAGGATTAAGAACTGAGAAAATTAGAAGCACTCCAGGAGCTGAAGTGGGTGGGAGGTTAATAGATGGCTAGTAATGGAGAAATCAGAACAAAAGACCTGGGGGGATTATGAGTCTAAAGACCACTTCATCAAAAAATTTGAGGTGATGAAAACCTATCAAGTAGGAAAGCAATGGAACCATTTATTCAGCTCACAAAAGGGACTTTACATGACTCTTGTAAAGACTTTCTAAGCAAAAAAACTTGTAGTGTGAGCACAGCAAAATTTGCACACATGAGGAATCAAACAGAATAGTAAATCCACCATTTTTCTGCATGGCAGGGCTTTAATGTTAGAAAAAAATCCTGACAAAGAGGATACAAAGCCCACAGTTTCCTTGTTCTGCCCTCAGTAATGATTTCTTGCATTCCAGACCTGCAGGCACTTAGAAGCACAAATGCTTACACCTGGAAAATAAATTTCTGGACTGTCTCAGTATGCACCAGTGCATATCACTCTAATTTTAGATATGTTTGTCTGTAAGAATATTTGTTTTTAATGCCAACCTCCCTGACCAGAGTTTCAGTACCATTTCCATCCAATTACTTCCAAAATAAAAAATAATAATAATAAAACACTTAGGTTTTGTTTTTAATTTCACCAGTGCAGTTGCTTAGACTCCCCATTGCATGTAAACATAAACTCCCTGGAGGAGAGGTTTGGTGGTGAATATGCAGAATTTGGAGCAGAGTGTTTGTGGTTGTCCCACCACTGCCACAAACAGGCAGCTTCCCCGTGGAGCTTTGAGGCTTTATTAATCTGACACTCTGAACTTCACTCCCTCTGCCCTGCCCAGACAGATTTCCAGTTCAAATTGAAAATTACAATGCTACAGCTATGGAAGAATTGTGGATGAAATAAGAATGAATGAAGCATGAAGCCTGACTCACAAAATCGTCTCCTTTTCTATAATAATTCCAAATGATCAAAAGAAAAAGAGAAAAAAAAAAACAACGATTTTAGAATGCTTTTCCACTGTACCTCTTCCTGAACCATACACCTTGACAAAATTTGGGGAAGACTGAAAGTTTGAAAATCATATGACCTTTAACCTGGCTATGGCTAACCTGTGGCCTTCTAGCTCTCACTTCCCTTTTGCTATCACTTCTAAAATTTTTATTGTACCTCAAGGAAAAAATGAATATTTGTGACTCCAAATATGAATAACATCGCCAAGTCACAAGAATTTTTTCCTTTTCTTCTTTATATGTAAAGAAGAAAACAAAAAGTATTGATTCAATAAAGGTGTTATCTTTGGAGAGTCCAAAGATTTAACTAAAATTAAGATTGCTTAACTTTCTATTGTTAAAGACTTACAGAACTGCTTTTAAAATGAATGAGAGACTTTGAGCAAGGAAAATTGTCCAAAATTGAGTGATGATCATTTTACAACTAAGTGAGGATGCTGTGAGACATTGGTTGTACACTTTGGATAGAATGTATGGTATGTGAGTGTATCTCAACAAAAACTTGAGATTCAAAAAACCAATAAATAAATAAGTAAACAGAAAGATACAAGTGCTGGAGAAGATGTGAAGAGAGAGGTATACCCAGTCAATGTTGGTAGGGAAGTAGAATGGGGCAGCCCCTCCGTAGGGTAATGCGGCAGATCCACATGAGGCTAAATATAGGGTCACTATAGTATTATGCAATCCCATTACTAGGAATATACTCAGAAGGACTAAAAGCAGGGACACAAATAGACATTTGCATGCTGATGTTGGTGGCAGCATTATTCACAACAGCCAATGGATGAAGGTGGCCTAAGGATTCATCTACTGATGATCAGAAGGTTGAGCTGTGATGTATACATATGATGGAATATTATGCAACTACAGAAAGGAATGAAGTCTTGAGGCATGCAATGAGGTGAATGACATAATGTTGAGCAAAAGAAGCCAGAACCAAAAGGACAAATAATGTATGGTCTCATTTAGAAAATGCTTATGAGAAAATTAGGGCCTATATTGTAAGCTCATAGAGCAGTGACATTTATTCCTGAGTTTTAAGAGCTATCTCTAAATTCTGAGATGCTGTGCTCTCTGTGTATAAGTTGGTAGTTCCCTGGATCTATGCATACCTGTGGTGACACCTAAGAATCAGAGTTCTACAGCTCTGAAATTCAGTATCACTCCATATAGAAACCGTTAAAGAAGAAGAAAAAGAGATCAGACTTCAGTTAGAGATATGAATGAAGCTAATTTGGTTGGGACTAAGATAAATCAGAATACAGGTTAAAGGATGATATTAGCTGTATTTTAAAACTTCAACTTCTGTGTGAGAACAAAACAGGAGATGTTTATTTGGTCAAAATTTAAATTTTCTGTAGCACACTATCTAACTTAACCTGTCTGGCCAGTTTAATTAAACAACCTAAATACATGGATGCTAGAATAGGGAATGAGATCTGGTGATTCTGCATATCTTAATGTAATACCCTGATACATTCCAGAGTATTTTGGAGAGATAATAAAAAAGTATTTGCAAAGTGCCTTGAAGGACTGGAGAAAAAAATATAGAACTAGTAGACTTCACCACCTGGGAAATTCCTGATATTCTCTGAAGCACTGGGGACCACTAATTTAATAAGCCTAGCCTTCGATCTTCAGGCTGAACTTTATGAAACTTATTTCTGTAATGGTGAAGCTAAGCTTACTTATAAACATGCCTAAGAATCACCCCAAGAGAACCTCTTTGCTCAGATGTGTTCTCTCTCTAAGCCCAACTCTTCGGATAAACTGATTATCCTCCCCACTACATGGGACATGGGTTTCAGGGGGTGTAAGTCTCCCTGGCAATGCGGGACATGAGTCCCAGGTATGAGCCTGGCCCTGGATCATGGGATTGACAATGTCTTCTTGGCCAAAATGGGGAAAAGAAATGTAACAAATAAGGTTTCAGTAGCTAAGAAATTTCAAATAAAGTTCATTCTGGAGGTTATTCTTATGGAAGCTTCAGCCAAATATTGCAGATTGCCACAGTATGCCAAGCCCCAACCAACAGTATTCCTGAAAACCCTATAGAAAACCTAGGGCTTGATCTAAGACTCTATAAAAGTTTTACTTGTCAAGTTTATTTTTCAGAAACTTAAAACTCCAGATTGTTATCCTATGCCAGATAAGCCCTGAAGCCCAGAGGTACCAGTCTCTCCCAGAACATCAACCAGTTGCATTCCTCTACCCCACAATGTCAACACCCCTTTTCAACATGAAGAAGTTAGAATAGTCATTGCCCAAATATCTCTGATGATCGAGAGAATGATCAAATTAGAGGGAAGAGCTGTAACAGAGAAGTTAGGATTTAACAAATGAATTTGACTACTGACTTACTGACTCATTATATAGTTATTTCTGCTTATTTTCTAGTGTATCAGAACAGCCAGAAGGAAATACCCAAAATTATAGAACTCTGACTGTTACTATACTTTGAAACTTGATCTATAACTACTTGTTAAACTGTACTTTGAAATTTATAACTTTTCTGCATATGTGTTATATTTCACAATAAAAAATGTTTTTAAAAAATGAATGAGAGAGAGAAATTCTGGGGAAGGTGGTGGAGTATGGAAGTGCAGTACTCATTCCTTCTCTAAAAGCAGCAAAGAGACAGGCAGAAACTGTCTGAAACAACTGTTTTGGAGCTCTGGAGGCTAGGGAAGCCTTATATAGCATCCAGTGAAGAGCAGAATGAAGAGGCTGAGACATTGTGATAAAGAACTGTGACTAAAGTGCTCAGAGGTGACTGCTGGTGCCCAAACCAAACTCTCCAGGCTAGTCACCTTGGGTCTGGTTCTTGGCTGGCTGCTGCAGACAGAGAGGGACAAGGAAGCCCTGCTCCCCAAGAAAAAGGGGGAGATGGGGAACAACTAAGTACTGACCACAGCTTTTGATCGATGAATTTGGATCATTGGGAACCAGTTTTGAGCTGCAATTTTAGCCATCCCTGAGCAGGGACTGCTGTTGTGGCCATTGTTTCAACACCAACCATGAGATGGGCAAAGGCAGTAGAAGATCAAAGATGCAGAGCCCTCTTAGGGCTGTGGAGGAAGTTTTCTGAAAAGCACCATTTGCTGGACAGGCCAGGAAAGCAAAGCTTCTGAGAGTCATCAAAAAAGCTTTTTGGTGTTTTTCATGACCCTCTCCCCAGAGATCACTGAAACTGGTCTGTGCCCCATTTATCAGTCACTGGCCCTATTTTGGCTGGGAAAGACTGACTTGGGAAAGTCCTCTCTGGGGTAACCCTCCTTCCAGAATTTGCCCTCTAGGCAAAAGCAACTAGAGGCAATAAAAGGAGAGAAGAAACTATAGAGGCAAAATAAAAACAAGCAGAACAGATCAAGAGTCCCAGATAAGGAACAGAGGAAAGGAAGCTTTCCCATGGGAGTGATATAATTACACAAATACTTCAATAATAAAAATTGTACTGCACACCTAAAGCAAGAATTGGATGAAAAATAGTTGAAAAATCTCATCAGTTAAACACAGGCAATTCTAAAGCTCTAGGATAGGTTGAACCAATTATTAAAGAGGAGCCTTAACACAAAGCCAATCAACAATAAAACCCTTGGCAGGAGAGAAACTAACCTTCAAAGTAAACTCTTCAAGTCAATTCATAGCCTGGACATCAGCAAAATATTACTAGCCATACTAAGAAACAGAAAGATATGGCCCAGTCAAGGAAAATAATTTAAACTTCAGAGGAGACATAGAATTTGGAACAACTAATCAAAGATGTTCAAAAAAATCTCCTAAATCAATTCAAGGAGATGAAGAAAAATGTAACTAAAGAGATGAAGGATAGTGAGAAGACAATGGATGAGCAAAAAAGAAGAGTTTTAAAGTATGGAAAGCAACATACAGAACTTACAGGAATGAAAAGCAAAAAAGGAAAAGATTAAAAATACACCAGAGGTACACAACAGCAGATTTGAATATGCAGAAGAAAGAATCAATAAACTAGAAGATTGAACAATTGAAATCATACAGCAAGCATATATATATATATATTCACATATATTCATGTATATATATATATGAATCCTCAAAGCAGGAAGAGAAAAGTGGTTTGTCACATACAAAGGATCCTCAATAAAATTAAGGACCAATTACTCATCAGAAACCAAGGAGGCAAAAAGGCAGTGGTATGATATAGTTAAGGTACTGAAAGAGAAAAACTGCAGCCAAGAATACTTTATCTGGCAAAACTGTCCTTCAAAACTGAGGGAGAACAACTTACTTTGCAAATCTGGAAAAGTTAGTTATCAAATTTATTTGGAAAGGGAAGATGCCTTGAATTGCTAAAAACACTCTAAAAAAGAAAAATGAAGTGGGAGGACTTTGAAGCTTATTATAAAGCCACAGTAGTCAAAACAGCATGGTACTGGCACAAAGATAGATATATTGATCAATGGAATCAAATTGAGAATTTGGAAATAGACCCCTCAGATCTATGGCCAACTGATCTTTGATAAGGCCCCCAAAGCCACTGAACTGGGACATAACAGTCTTTTCAATAAATGGGGCTGGGAGAGTTGGATATACATATCCAAAAAAATGAAAGAGGACCCCTATCTCACACCCTACACAAAAATTAACTCAAAGTGGATCAAAGACCTCAATATAAAAGAAAGTACCATAAAACTCCTAGAAGATAATGTAGGGAAACATCTTTAAGATGTTGTATTAGGAGGTCACTTCCTAGATCTTACACCCAAAGCACAAGCAACAAAAGAAAAAATAGATAAATGGGAACTCCTCAAGCTTAGAAGTTTCTGCACCTCAAAGGAATTTGTCAAAAAGGTGAAGAGGCAGCCAACACAATGGGAAAAATTTTTTGGAAACCATGTATCTGAAAAAAGACTGGTATCTTGCATATATAAAGAAATCCTACAACTCAATGACAATAGTACAGACAGCCCAAGTATAAAATGGGCAAAAGATATGAAGAGATAGTTCTGTGAAGAGGAAATACAAATGGCCAAGAAACACATGAAAAAATGTTCAGCTTCACTAGCTATTAGAGAGATGCAAATTAAGACCACAATGAGATACCATCTCACACCAATTAGAATGGCTGCCATTAAACAAACAGGAAACTACAAATATTGGAGGGGATGTGGAGAAATTGAACTCTTATTCATTGCTGGTGGGACTGTATAATGGTTCAGCCACTCTGGAAGACAGTATGGCAATTCCTTAGAAAACCTGATATAGCATTACCCTTTGATCCAGCAATTGCAGTTCTTGGTATATACCCAGAAGATCTGAAAGCAGTGACATGAACAGATATCTGCATGTCAGTGTTCATAGCAGCATTATTCGCAATTGCCAAAGGATGAAAACAACCCATATGTCCTTCAGCAGATGAAAGGATAAATAAAATGTGGTATATACACACGATGGAATACTATGTGGCAGTAAGAAGGAACTATGTCTTGAAACATATGACAACTTGGATGAACCTTGAAGACACAATGCTGAGCGAAATAAGCCAGGCACAAAAAGAGAACTATTATGTGCTACCACTAATGTGAACATTGAAAAATGTAAAATAAATGGTTTATAATGTAGAACGTAGGGGACCTAGAGATAGAGAGCAATTAGTGAAGGGGGAACGATAACCCAACAAGAACAGGTAAGCTATCATGGGTAAATTTAACATTCTAGGAATGCCCAGGAATGACTACGGTTTGTTAATTTCTGGTGGGTATGGTAGGAACAAGTTCACAGAAATGTTACTATATTAGATTACTTTCTTAGCATAGAGTAGGAACATGTTGGAAGTAAAGTAGTTATATTAGGTTAGTTGTCTTTTTTTCTTATTTCCTTGTTTTGGTTTGTTTGAAATGTTTTTTTTTATTGTAAGCTTTTTTTTTTTATTATTTTTTTATATAGTTAATAGTTAATTAAAAAAAATGAAAAAATATGCAGAGCCCCCTTGAGGAGCTGGGGGAGAACGCAAGGGTGTTGGGCTTCCCCCCCACCTCAGTGGTTGCTGATGTGCTCATCACCACTGGGGACTGGTGGTTTGATGGGCTGAGCCCTCTATCACCAGACTTGCCCTTGGGAAGACTGTTACTGCAAAGGAAAGGCCTGTAATTGTGCCTAAGAACCTCCTCCCGAATACCTCTTTGTTGCTCAGATGTGGCCCTCTGTCTCTAGTTAAGCCAACTTGGCAGGTGAAAGCAGTGCCCTCCCCCCTACATGGGATCTGACACCCAAGGGAGTGAATCTCCCTGGCAATGTGGAATATGACTCCTGGGGAGGAATCTAGACCTGGCATCATGGGATGGAGAACATCTTCTTGACCAAAAGGGGGATGTGAAATGAAATGAAATAAGTTTCAGTGGCTGAGAGACTCCAAAAGAAGTTGAGAGGTCACTCTGGTGGGCACTCTTACATACAATATAGACAACCCTTTTTAGATTCTAATGAATTGGAATAGCTAGCAGTAAATACCTGAAACTATCAAACTACAACCCAGAACCCTTGAATCTTGAAGACAATTATATAACAATGTAGCTTATGAGGGGTGACAATGTGATTTGGAAAGCCATGTGGATCACATTCCCCTTTGTCCAGTGTATGGATGGATGAGTAGAAAAATGGGGGCACACACACACACACACAAAAAGGCACCCAGTGTTCTTTTTTACTTTAATCTTTTTCACTTCAATTTTTATTCTTATTACTTTTGTGTGTGTGGTAATGAAAATTTTCAAAAATTGATTTTGGTGATGAATGCACAGCTGTATGATGATATTGTGAACAACTAATTGTATACTTTGTATGACTGCATGTTATGTGAATATATCTCAATAAAACTGAGTTAAAAGAAAAAACTGAGGGAGTAAAATTTTCACAGATAAAACAGAAATTGAGAGACTTTGTCAACAAGAGACCAGCCTCACAAAAAATACCAATGGGAGTTCAGTAGGGTGAAAGGAAAAGACAGGAGAGAGAGGCTTGTAGGAGACTGTAGAAAGGAAGATTGCCAGTAAGGGTAACTAAAAGGGTAAAAAGAGAGACAAAGTAAGATGTGATACATAAAATTAAGGAAAAATTGGTTGAAGTATGTAGAGTAATAACACTGAATGTTAATGGATTAAACTCCCCAATCCAAAGATGCAGACTGGCAGAATGGATAAAAAAGTATGCTCTGTCAATATGCCATCTACAAGAGACTCGCCTTAGACATCAGGACACAAATAGGGTGAAAGTGAAAGGTTGGAAAAAAAATATTCCTTGCAAATTATAACCAAGAAAGAGCTGAGGTAGCTATACTAATATTGGACCAACTAGACTTTAAATGCAAAACTGTTACAATTCAAAGGACTCTATATAGTATTAAAAGGGGCAATCCATGAAGAAGAAATAATGATCATAAATATTTAGCCACCTAATCAGGGTGTCCCAAAATACATGAGGCAAACACTAGCAAATCTGAAGGGAGGAATAGATGTCTCTACAATAATAGTTGGAGACTTTGATACACTACTCTCATCAATAGATAAAACATCTGGAGAGAAGATCAATAAGGAAACACAGAACTTCAATCATATGATAAATGAACTAGACCTAATCAATACAAATCATTGCACCCCAAAACAGAATAGGTCATTCTCCAATATAGACCACATTTTGGGTCAAAAAACAAGTTTCAATAAAATTTAAAAGACTGAAATATACAGGGAACCTTCTCTGACCACAATGAAATGAAGCTGAAAATCAATAACAGACAGAAAACTGGAAAATTCACAAATATATAGAGGTTAAAGAGCACACCCTTTAACAATCAATGGGTCAGAGGAGAAACTGCAAGAGAAATCAGTAAATATCTTGAGACAAATGAAAATGAGAAAAAACATAAAAATTCTGAGATGCAGTGAAGGCAGTGTTGAGAGAGAAATTTATAGCCCTTAACATCAACATTTAAAAAGAGAGAGATAAAATCAAAGGTGTGTTAACTGCACACCTGGAGGAACTAGAGAAGGAACAGAAAACTAATCCCAAAGCAGGTGAAGGAAAGAAATAACAAATATTAGAGCAGAAATCAATGAAATTGAGTACAAAAAACACAATAAAGAGAATAGTCTCTTCAACAATTGATGCTGGGAGAAGTGTACATCCATATGGAAAAGAATGAAAATGACCCCCATCTCACACCTTATAGAAAAATTAACTTGAAATGATCAAAGACCTAAATATAGGAACCGGGACCATAAAACTCCTAGAAGAAAACGTAGGGAAGCATCTTCAAGACCTTGCAGTAGGCAATGGTTTCTTAGACTTTACACCCAAAGCACAAGCAGCTAAAAAAGAAACAGATAAATGAGATCTCCTCATAGTTAAAAACATATGCTTCAAAGGACTTTTTTCAAAAGCAACCTACTGAATGGGAGAAAATATTTGGAAATCGCATATCCAATAAGTGTTTAATATCCAGAATATATAAAGAAATCCTACAATTCAACAATAAAAAGACAAATAGACAAACAACCCCAAAAAAATGGGCAAAAGACTTGAATAAACATTTTTCTAAAGAGGAAATACAAATCGATAAAAAAACACGTGAAAAGATGCTCAACATCACTAGCTATTGGGGAAACGCAAAGTACAACCACAGTGGATATCTTTTTGCACCTACTAGAATGGCCACTACAAAAAAAAAAAAAAAAAGAAAACCTCAAGTGTTAGAGAGAATGTGGAAAAATAGGAACACTCATTCACTGTTGGTGGGAATGTAGAATGGTGCAGTTTCTGTAGAAGACAGTTCAGTGGTTCCTCAAGAATTTAAGTATATAATTGCCATATGATCCGGCAATCCCACTGCCAGATGCATACCCAGAAGGACTGAAAGCAGGGAGTTAACAGACCTTGCAGACTGATGTTCATAGCAGCATTACTCACAATGTGAGCTCAAATGTCCGTCAACCACGGAATGGATTTAAAAAAAAATGTGGTATATACACAGGTTGGAATATTATTCAGCTATGAGAAGGAATGAAGTCCTGATGCACGTGACAATGTGGATGAACTTTGAGGACATTATGTTGAGGGAAATAATCCAGACACAAAAGGACAAATATTGTATTATCTCACTGATATGAGCTAATCATTATAATCAAGCTTACAGAGTCTGAATGTAGAATATAGTTTACCAGGGGATAGAATGGGGGTATAGAAAGGGGAGCTGATGCTTAATTTGTGCAGAATTTCTGTTTAGGTTGATTGTAAATGTTCAGAAATGGATAGTGGTGATAATAGCACATTATTAAGTGTAATTGCCAGGGCCGTAGTATGTTGGTACATGTGGCTGAAAGGGGAAGCTTTGGGTTATGTATTCTACTAGAAGGAAAATTAGAAGATGATGCATGAGACTGTATAACAGAATGAATCTTATTGTGGATGATGGACTATAGTTATTAATACAAATATAAGATGTCCTTTTCATGAATTATAACAAACGTATGACACTATTACAAGTTGTTAATCATTGGGTGGTATATGTCAAAAATATACCTAATGTAAACTATGGACTATAGTTAACATTAATATTTTAGTATTCTTTTATCAATTGTAACAAAGGTAACACACTAATGCAAATCTTAGGAGAGCATATGGAAACACTGTATTTTTTACATGACTAAAAATCTACATTCTCTATAAACCTACATTCTCTGTTTAAAAAATAATTTAAAAAAATCATTATGCTAAGTGAAAGAAACCAGATGCAAAGTACAACATATTCTGTGATTCCATTAATATAGAATGTAAATATAAATAAATTTATAGAGGCAGAATTACATCAGTGGTTATGTAGGGCTGGGGAAGGATAGAAGTATTGAGAGGTGACTGCTAAGGGATAGGGGATTTTTCTTGTTGGAGTAATGAAAATGTTCTAAAATTGATTGTGGTGATGAATGCATAACTCTGATTATAGTAAAAGCCATTGATTGTATGCTTTGGAAGATGTATTAGCCAGGGTTCTCTAGAGCAAGAGAACCAACAGAGATGCCTGTAAATATGAGAGTTTATAAGAATGTCTCACGCAACTGTGGGGATACAAATTCCATAGGGCAGGCCATGAGCTGACAACTCCAATGAAACTCTTCGATTGACTCCCAGAAGAGGCTGGCTGGCCAAAGAAAAAGTGCAAGTTCTCTCTTCTCCCTTAAAAGTCTTCAACTGATTGGATCCTCTCATTGCAGAAGACACTCCCTTAGTTGATTGTAGATGTAATCAGCCACAGATGCAATCAATTATCTGATGATTTAATAAGCCAGCCTTTTGGTTTATTAACCACCCACAAAATGTCCTTGCAGTAATGGTTAGGCCAGTGCTTGCTTGACCAGACAACTGGGAAACTTCACCTAGCCAAGATGACACATGAACCCAACTATCAGAGATGGATTGTGTGCTTTGTGAATATATCTCAATAAAACTGTTTAAAAAATGAATGAGAAAGAAATCACATTTTATTTCATTAAATTAAGATCAGCCTTTCATCGTTGCATTAGAATCAATCATAAAATGGAATCTATTTGAACCTTGACAGATCTACCTGGAAACAGAATATTTCTTCAATTACTGTTGGAGATCAGTTTTACAGGCTTAATCATTGGAACTCTTGTTTTAAAGAAAACTTAGATTCTAAATCATTTGGGATTGTCTCATTGCTTCCTCCATGATTTCTAAGAGCGAGGGATTAAAGAGAAAACAAAGACGTCTGATCGAATAAGGAAATGCCCGTTTTGGCCCTAGTGCATTATGGTCTGGTTTCAGGAATTTTATATCACCATTGCTTCATTTCTAGAGCAAATTTCTAAAATGGCTGGCATGACACTGAGAGCACCTTTGGAGCTGACTGAGGATAAAGATGGCACAACAAAGACTTTCCTTTTTCATGTTACTGCCAGTCTGAAGTTAAACCGACCTTTTCTCCCTCTGGTTTTTACCCTTCAACTTTTCTGTCTCATTAGAGAATTAAGTCTAATTTTAATGATAAAGCCTTTTTCATAAAATTAAAAGTGTTTATAAGAAAGGAGCCTTGAATTCCAAATGAGAATATCTCAGTCCTGAGGACAAAGAGGTCAAGCTCTGCAATAAGATTAGCATCACCCTATCTATTTCAGGACACCATTTATCTTTCTACACTGTTGTCTGGTCTCTTGGCAAAGGGAGCTTTGACTGTTAAAATTCCTCCAAGGTTGATGATCATGGGAATGTGATTAAAAAGTACTAACTGAAATGTCAGTTTCTTATCAAGGGCCATTTTTTAGTAAAACATTCTTCACCTTTATATTTTAGCACTGTTTTATTTTCAGTTTCTCTTTTTTTTTTTTCTTTCATTAATGAGGCTTTTATTTGTTAAATCATGGTCTTTTTATATCTTAGAATTATGTTTCCAGCTCATGATATCTTTCTCTCCTGACTTGCTCCTCTCCTTTTTCTGACCAGGTCAGCTTTCTCTTAGGCATCTCCACTCCTGACAAAGTAAATTAAGAGTAGAATCTTTGGTTTTCAAAGATTGCCCAGTTGCACCTCATGTTGAGGCCCAGTCAACAAACAACAAGCCTCCATCCATTTTCTTATGATTAGTTTAGGGATAATAATAATAATATTAAAGCTTATCTCATAGTGATGCTTTGAAAAACAGATATTCCAATTAAAGCGTTCAGTGCAGTCTCTGTCATCTAGGAAGTATTCAATAATGAATTTTATTAGTAAGTATGAAGTGTGGAAGGGATGGTGTAGATGCAGATTTAGAGGCCTTAGAAGGTATTGTTCTATAAATATTTGTTACATTGGAGATAATGCAATACATCTGAAGTAGATCCCTAGAGGATAAGGCTCTGGGCAGCCACATGGTGCCCAAAGACTCTGTTGGGCATTTAGGGATTTAAAATACTGAAAAATATAACTCATAAAGATTGAAGACAAACTTTATCAACTTCAGATTTTTTGTTGTAATCAAAATGGGTTACATCATTTTTTATGTTGATAATGAAGGAAGCATATTACATAATGTTTAAGGCTCCAATTATATTATGCAATTATTGGGTGATTGAAGTGAAATTTCAATCAAGGCAAATACCTTGGAATGGCTGGGATGGCCATTGGTAGGAAATTTAATTCTATACCTAAGTAATAATATATCTCAAATGTATACTGATTGATTCATTAAATATTTATCTGACATTTACTTTTCACATTTTTTTTCACAGTACACAGGGTCATATTCTTAATAATTCATTATCTAGTGAGGAAAATAGATATATTATTATGTTTTATGCAAGGTGTGATTAATTAAAATAAAAAGTGCTATAATGTTAATAGGATAAGAACTTAATAGGATTTTTTAATCATGTCACTTGGCTTGAATTGCAAGCTCTTGTTTCCATATCACAGCACTTCTGCAGGGTAAATTCTATTATTATTCCCTTTTTTAAGATGAGATCACTGAGGGTGAAGGCTGTAGAAATTTGACCAAAATTACACAGCTAGGATGAGGCAGTGCTATGTCTGAATACATCTGATCTGATTCAGACACTTGGGCTCTTAAACCCTTGTGAAACTACCTTCACATCCACATAAGGCAGAGAATGAAGGCTTGATGATACTGGTAGGATTTAAAATGGGTTATAAAATAAATGGAAAGGTTTTACATAGAACCATAGAATTTCACAGACGAAAGGGCTCTTTTGATGTCAACTGTCTCCACCCTTTATTTTACAGATGAGGTAAAGGAAAGTGTAACAGCCAGAGATTTGTGAAAGAATGAAGCAAAAGGTGTGTTTCATGCAGAGGAAGTGGAATGAACAATTGCACAGATCTGTTTGAGAATGGTGGTATTTTGAAGTAAAAGTGGGATGTTCGATTTGGTTGGGATATAGCCTACCTGCTGTGATACATGGGATATAAGACTGAAAATGTAGATTATGGTTAGAAATTGAAGGACCCTAAATGACTGGCTGAGGAGTTTAAAAATGACTAAGTAGGAGATGTGGGGCCTTTGGACAATTTGGAACAGGGAATTAGCTGAGACAGAGGTGATTTGAAAAGCTTTTTGGAAAACTTCATCTTGTAGTACCATGCAAGAGAGAAAAGGGTGAGACTATGTGTGATTCTCCATGAATAGCCCAGAGGAAAAATAAAAGATGATTGGAGAAAGTTGGTTGATTTGATGACCAAGCTACTACTGGATTAGTAGTAGCACATGTTAAGTAATGAAGTAAGGGAGAGAAAGGAGCCCATCAAAATTTTAAATACTCAATGGCCAAATGAAGAAGGGATACCACTATTAGAAAGGGATGGGTCAGCTACTTCACTTAATTAATTAAAATAAAATTATAATTTATTTGCCTGCCATTTATTAAGAGATATTCATATGCTAGCCCTAAGCTAAGCTTTTTGCAAACTTTACCTCATTGAATCTGTAAAAGAAATCTAATAGACAAGTATTACTATAACCATTTTATAGGTGAGAAATCCAAGGCACAGAAAGGTTGTATGTTTTCCCAAATCACAGAACTAACAAATGGAAGAGCCAGGATTTGGTTACAGAACTGTCTGATTCCCAAATCTCACTACAACTCATTTTTGGAGAAACTATGATAAATATAATTATCACTATTTTATGTTTGAGTTAACAGTACAATAGGTAGGTTGTGATCAATGGGAATTTAGGGTTAGGAGAAGCATAAGTCTTTATATATAGTTTTAGGAGTTGGTAAGTGCAGGTGTTTTGAACTTCTCCACTTTGAAGTTCCAGGAGTTTAAGAGCACAGGAAAGAATGCTGGAAGAGAAGAATGAAAGGGAATAGACAGAACAGATGTACATAAATGAGTTGTTTTAAAGGAGGGTGATCAATTACGTTTGCAAGACTTGTGTTTTTCATGGAATCATGACACTTAATCTGAGACAAGATGATTCAAAGGAGAGGATCATTAGGAAAAGGTGGGCTTGAAAGGAAGGGAAGGTTAGTATAAACAGATGTATAAATGTCATATGGTAAATTTCAGGGAATTTTATGGCTCAAGAATTGCAAAGGGGGAAATATGTAACTGGAAATACAGACAAGAACTAGAACATTGGTAGCATATTGTGCTCTGCTCAGGAGTTTAAATTTAATTCTATGTGGAAAGGTGAAATATAGGAGGGATTTAAATAGAACATGTTATGGGCAGTTTTAGAAGGATCACTCTGTAGGGAGGACTGAGGTCAGATTGCATATGAATGATTCCAAAGGCATCATTCATTCAAAGGTATGTTTAGGCACCCATAGTAGTCATTGGGTATGGGTTTAGAAATGCTGGACTATGGCAGAGTCGGAACTATTAAGAAGTTGATATTAAGTGGGACTATTAAGAAGTTGAACAGCTACTATAGTTAGAAACAAATATTGGATATATAAAAAGTGGCCATCCATCTGGATTTTCAAATATGGTAGTTTGTAGGGGTGAGTTTGAATGTGTATATACATGTGCTCGCATACTCCATACATGTCCATTGTCAGGGAACTGTTGGCAAGAAAAGAGTATATCTCAATCTGGGACAGGTATTTAAGATGTTTATGTATAACATTAAGAAAATTATCATGGGGGGAAATACATCAACTTATCCAGGCAATGCTGTAAAATGATTTTTGTATAAATGACCTTGCAACTCTCCAGACAATTCCAATGCATTACTAGACCTGTTGTTTAATTGCAGGAGCAAGAGCCTCCCTGTGCTGGATTGGTTGTCTCTCTCTGGTAAACTAGCTCAACAGAAGAGTAAATGGCATTAATTAAATACCTTACTGCACAAATAATGTGTATTGGTATAAAATATTTAAAATTATATGCTACAATGGTATCAAATTCTGAATAATGAATGCAATGATTTTTCACTAAAGTTCACAGCTTCTTAAAGGTCAAGTCTACATTCCAAAATCAAGGCCTTTGACTCAATATAATAAGGCCTCATTGATCGATTTTTATGTGCCAATCACTGCACTAATGCTAGGAATATAAAAAGGTCACAGAAGAAGGTGGAGTCAGTGAATTACAGCCATGATATAAACCAATCTACTAAATAAAAAAGATTGGGAAGATATATAGTGTACATCTCTTTACAGTGAAAAAGACTACCAAGTCTGAAATCTAGAGATGATTTCATAATATTTGTTACAAATTAGGATTAATAATTGTATTAATAATACATTTGGACTTAATGAGAAGGGGATTCTGATAATAGGAAACATTCATGTTTTATAAAAATGCAAAGTTATTTGGTACAGTGAATGGATATGGACGTAGTTTGAAATTTAAGCTAATAGTGGTAAATGTTTTGTGATTGAATTTCATCTTTTAGCCAGATTCAGATTCTATCATATTTTTCTTTTATTGTTTGAAAATGAAAAATAATCTCTCCTTCCCAAAATTCAAAATGGAGGATAAGTGTGATTACAAAGCATTTAAAGGTTTCAATGATTTAAGTAACCTGCAGCTCTACTTTGAGTTCTAATTTCTCCATGAGTTTTGCTTAGTCTCTTGTTTTCTGTTTGTTTGTTTGTTTGTTTCTCTGGAATTTTGAAGAGATCCAGAAGTCTGCAGTAGTCTAGGCAAATGGATACAAAATTCTCATCAGTAATAGTGTTGCCTGTCAAGAAGATGAAATCCACTCAGCCTGCCATTTCTCAATATTAAGAGGACTGAAAAGTGAAAACAAATGTTTTTATTCATGTTAGCATAGTGCAGCACAAAAGAAAAGAAAAGAAACCCCCCAAAGCTTGAAAACTAACAGTAAAAATTGCAGCAGTACGGAGGAGCATGCCCTAGTTACAGATCAGTAGTAATCACTGTGGATGATGGTGTTTGCTGTTTCCAGGAGATGTCACTAAAGAGACTGTCAATGACATGCTATTTGTGATGAAAATATAACCAGGTGGTAGTGGTAGTCGGGAAGATGTAAAGCTTCACTCATATTGGAAGTACATTTGTCAATTTTAACTGCATTCTTCCTTGGAGTAAAGTGGAAAAAAAGACAACCCAATACTTGTTTTGGAACATTTTTTATTTGTGCCCTTCCTTATATGTACATTTGCAGGGCTGCTGCTAAATATAGCTGAAAAGAGAAGTTCTTAGCTGTTGTATAGTGAAATGAAGACATTTTCTTTATTCCAAAGGGATATCATATATACTTTATTATAGTCTCAGGGCGATAGTTTGTTAATAAGGTTTTCTATAAATGCTTTTTATTCCTTTTCTTCTGTGAATATAAAGGACAGAACTATATATATTTGGTAGAGCTGAAAGTTTATCTAGCTATTTTACTCAAGGAATCAAAATCTTTAAAGCATGTATGATTCAATTCTATAAAAGAGATAGCATATTTTAACAAGATTTCATTAATACTTCCATACATATTTTAACTTTTTATTGCAGAAACATATGTACAGCTCAAAATTTCCCATTTTAACTACTTTAAAGCATTCAATTAAGTTGCATTAATTACATTCACAATATTGTGCTATCATTAGCAATATCCATTACTGAGTTTTTAATAACATCAAACAGAAACCCTGCATCCGTTAGCCAATAACTCCCCTCTGTAACCCAAAGTTCCTGGTAACCAATAATTAATATATCTCTACAAATGTATCATAGGTATTTCAAATAAGTGTGATCATGTGATATTTGTATTTTTGTGTCTGCCTTATTTCATGCAACATGTCTTCAAGGTTCATCCATGTGACATGCATCAGAACTTCATTCATTTTTATGGCTGATAATATTCCACTGTGTGTATATACCACATTTTGTTGGGTTGCTTCTGCCTTTTGGCAATTGTGAATAATGCTGCCATAAACATCCATATACAGATATCTGTTCCAATCCCTGCTTTCAGTTCTTGTGGGTATATACCAAGAAGTGATATTGCCAGGTCAAAAGGTAATTCTATACTTAACTTCCTGAAGAAGCACCAAACTGATGTTCACAGTGGCTGTACGAATTTACAAGGCCCCCAGCATTATATGTGTTCCTATTTCTCTGCATCCTCACCAATACTTACTATATTCTGTGGTTTTTTTTTAATAATAGCCATCCTAGTAGGTGTGAAATGGTATCTCATTGTGGTTTTTATTTGCATTTCCCTGAAGATTAATAAATTGAGAATATTTTCATGTGCTTATTGGCCATTTGTATAACTTCTTTGTCATAAGAGAAACATGTGGGTTATTATTTGCACTATAAATATCAGAATCAAACACCATACTTAACCTTTAAATTGTTACAAGATTAATTTTACCTGATCAATTTTATCTACTTAAAAATTTAGAAATAGTTCTACCACTCTGTTATCTTTTTCATTTCTCAAGATTTTCTTGTTATTTGATTGGTACTATATCATTTAAGATATGTCTAAAGGCAACTGGACTTTCAAATTACAAAATTATTTGTTGTTGTACTATATCTAAGGTTTTCAGTGCTGTATATCAGCACCTATCTTATTCTTGGCACAGGGTTAGCACTCAATATTTTCTTAAAATGTAAGTGAATTAAGATGTAGTCAGTTTCATGGGAATTTATTTTTCACCAATTCATTTTAGTCTAATAGTTCTCCTATGAGGCCAAACAAAAAATGATTAACAAGGGAACAATGTGTCTAACGAAAATTTTCTGGTTAAGCAATGACATTTTCCAGGGAAACATGTCACCTCAACAGACTGCCAAAATTATTTGTCAAAATTTCTCTTTCAAATGGAGGAAACTGGGCTGGTAGTTACTAATATGGAGAATTCTTAATGTCAAGCCTAAGACAGATCTGGACAATTTATAAGGATTTCGTTTCTGTTTTTGTTCATTTTTCATCAAAGAAATTAATCTACACATGTGTACGTTGTTTGAAATTTGATAAAGTTCTCTACCATATCAATAGCATGTAAATGTCATTCATAGGGATTGTGATAATTAATTTTATGGGTCAACTTGGATAGGTTATGGTGTTGTTTGTTTGGTCAAACACTGGCCTAGATGTTGCTGTGGAGATATTTTGTAGATGGGACTAGCATCTACAATCAGTTGACTTTAAGTAAAGAAAATTACCCTCCACAATATGGGTGAGTCTTATCTGATCAGTTGGAGGCCTTAAGAGCAAAGAACTGAGAGTTCCAAGAAGAAGAAGGAATTCTGCATCAAGACTTTGCTCACCACTCCTTCCTGAGCCTAAACAATTGGATTCAAGTCTTCAATATCACTCTTACTGGAATTTCCAAATGCTAGGCTACCCTGAAGAATGTGGACTTAACAGTCTGCACAATTGCAAGAGCTTTATAATAAATCTCTCACATATATGTATATTTATATAGTATATTTGCATATAGATGTATATATGAGTATATGCATGTATCTATTTGTTTATGTGCATACTTTGATACTTGGTTGATACACACACACAAACAAACACATAAACATTTCCTGATGATTCTGTTTCTCTGGAGAACCCTGACTGATACAGGAATGTACTCTACTCTGTAGTGAATTATAGTAAAACTTTTTTTGTTAATCAAAAATTCTTCTGTGTATCTATTACATTTTCAAAATTAATAAATTAGTATTGATATGTATATGAGGACATGAATAATATTTATGATAGAAAACTATTTTTGCAGTGGAATTTGTCATATATACATTTAACTTAGGCAACTATTATTATATGTGGAGAAAGAGAGAGAGAGAGAGAGAGAGAGAGAGAAGGAAAGAGACTTAAATAGAGTAGACACGCTTGCATGTCAATCACTCAATAAGTTTATTCAAATGAGTGGACATAAGATGGAAGACATAATTTTGCTCTTCCTTGATTAAAATCAACTCCTGCAAACCCTGAATGGTTTGAGCATCTCACAATGCAGAAGGTAATTCTAGGGTTTGAATACACAATATAAATTTTTCATGTCACATGGCTACTAACTTTCCCTATAATCATTTCTAGAAACTTTCAGTGCACAAGAAGAACATGAAAGTGATTTTTAGATTGATTTTGCTTATGCCAATATTCACTTTATATTCTGAATTTAGAATTTAATCACTACCTTTATAATTGGCTCCAATGTATTTATAATTTCTAAACTATCTTCTAAAGTAAGTGTATATTTCTATTTAGAAAATCTCTTACTGAAAAAAAAGTAGAGTCATTAATATTGTGCCCTTTATATCCTTGAAGAAAATATTATGTGATTGTTTTGAGATGCAGACTGCAGAAGCATTGAAAGTAGCATCTTACTTATCAATTAACAAATTATTATTATGGCCCACAGAGGTTTTTTTCACTACCATGACAATCTTGAGAAACACTGCACATGGTGCTGTCAATGAGTTGTCCATTATGGAAGAGATTTTCATTTGGGCATTAGGGACTTTGGGATGAGCATTAGAAAACCAGCAGAACAGAGAAATATCACTTGGGAAAAAAGTAAAAAACAAACACAAAAAGACTTCACAAGTGATTCATACAACATTCTCTTGGGAGCTCTCTTAGGAACTGCTGCCATGAAATGAATGGTTGGTAAACTTTGGGAGGTTGTAATACACACACACATATGCACACACACACATTCAGAGAAGAAGAAAAATAACAGTAGGGAGGAAAGGGGGACATAACACAATTTTATATAATATAACCAGGCAAATCAAATTTTGAATCCTTTATAAATTTTTCTAGTAGTTACCTATTTGCATCCTCTACATCATTTTGCTCAGATTCCTGAAAAACGTCATATTTATAACTATCATTTTCCATTCCTAGTCCATATTCTCTTTACCCTCAGAAAGCAGCTCAGCTGGCTGTGGTTCTTTGCCTGATAGGGTGACCCAAACCTTCACTCCTGAAGTTTGCAGGCCATTGGTAGTCCTGCCTGGACTGGATTGATGCAGTTTTGCATTGGCTTTAATCACAGGACATGGTTGTATTAAGAGATGCCCTAGGGTCTCCTGTATTCCAGGCAAACTTTTCTTTGCCTTCATTGTGTAGATGTGGTCTTATTTCACCTTAATAGTCAGGGTTAATCCCCCTGGCCAGTACAATAATTATGTTCTTTGCCTGTTGTTTCAGAGGCATGAGGAGTCTTAAGTAGCTGGGTGGCAGCCTTAACGTCCAGTTCAAGTAATCATTGTTTTATCTCCTGGTTGAAGCACTGCTCCTTTTGGAACTAAGAACTGTAGACAAGCGAAGCTCAAGTATTCAGCGACAGAAATTTTCCTAGTGGATCATTAAGGGTAAATGAGCTGTGCAACTACCATTTCCACCCTCTTGATACTTGCATCTGTAAATCCTGGCTGTGGGAGAAAAGTGCCACAGAACAGATGCTAATTTATAGCATATGCAGCATCCTGGAGAACATTGCCCCACCCCTGAAAGGTATTGCTGCACAGTAATTGAGTCTTGAAAAGGGCATTCCACTGTTCTATCAAACCAGAGCTTCAGGATGATGGAGAATATAGTAAGAGTAGGGAATTCATGAGCATGTGAACATTCCCGCAAACCATTAAATCTAATACCAGAAATAATTGACAAGGATGTGTGTCAAAAAACTAAATTTGAAATATCCTGTGTAAAAGTATTCTATGCTTAATTCTATTCAAGAATTAACATTTCATATACAGTCTTGTTAATTACAAATAAAATAATATCACCACTAAGTAATACAAATGCCATAGGCTAACTTCATTAGATCAATGAGCCAATGACTCCAACTTGATGTCTCTTCTAATTATGCACAATGCTCCATTTCTACCAAAATAAGACATCTAATTAATTAGACACAAATGTCATGTATAGGTCATTGACAACTAAAACAATCACTGATGATTCAGTTCAGTCTGAGGGAATTAATACTCCTCCAGGATTTCCAGCAAATGTAACTTTTGAATCAAATGTTCTTCTGTAACTGAAGGATTATAGAAAAGACAGGAATCTCCAAATCCTTACCTTTATCATACCAAATCACTTTTACCTAAACCCCCAAAGAGAAAAATGCAATCATTTGTAAGTGTGAAGATTTCACTGTTAGTCATGTAAAGTTATTATATGGCTTTTAGAAGTCCATGAAATAAAGCATGGACTTGAAAAACAATTACCAAAATTAAAAACGTCATTTTTCTTCAGGTGAATAAAGATTATCAAACTAAGTTGCTAAAAATACATTTGAACCTTAAAATAGTGATGATAAACACATTTTCATGAAAGTTACTATATAGAGCGTCACTAGGCATGAATGTAATTAATTATAATACCAAGGAGTTTTTTTTAAAGTACCTTGAAAGTTGCAAGTTCTAGAATCAGGGAAGATGTGATCAAGGAATAAAGTGACATTTGTCTTGGGCCTTGAAGAGAGGTTGTTATCAACTGTGATAGCAGATGGGAAATAATCTAGATAGAGATTTGGGCCCTAAGTAAAGACATAAAATGCAAATGAGAAGAGACGGTTCAAGGAAATGGTAAGCATTAAAAAACTCTGCTGGTGCCTAGAAGGAACAAATAGGAATACACCAGAAACAAATTTTTAAAAAATATGTTGAAGATAAATCATTAAGCTCTATAAATGACTGTTAAAAAGTTTGACTTCATTTTGATCAGAGTCTTCATCAAGAAAATCACTCAGAGAACTTTTGGAGATGAATTTAACAGAACTTTGAGGACAAACTAGAATAAAAGAAACACTAGTAGTAATTTTCAAGCCTTAATTTATGTCCCCCTTTGTAATTAGTTGTATATACTCATGCCTTTCTTTGTCTTGTACCACTGACATTTATTTTATTTGGATAATTAAAAAGAAGATAATGATTGTACAAATAAGTGAAGATAATGTGAGATACTGACTGTTTACCTTGAACAGAATACATACCATGTGGAATTAGGAACCCTTTACTTAATAAGTCATGCCCTCGATCTTGAGGCTTGCTCTTATGAAACTTAAAAGAACAAAAACAAAAACAACAATGAACAAAATTGCATACGTATAAAAGATAAACTTTTAACTAGTAATTATAGAGCTTAACAATTTGGAATAATGTAAAGATACCCTTAAAATACCATTTCTATTTACATGACTTTTCTCATTTTAATTTACCATGTATCAGTTATATTCATGTATATGTGCATGTGTAGATGTTTGTATGTGTGTGTGTTTTGTTCAGGATAAAGATATTAGGATATAATTCAAACAGTGAGTATAAACAACAAAATTATTAAATGGTATACTGTTTCATTTTGCAATTTTTATATTCTATTTTTTGTTTACTTTACTAAGGAATAAAATATTTTTGGGCACCACCAATTATATTCTACTTACTTTTAATTTCATATCAGAACTATCCCATATAGATTATATTTATTCATTTGCTGAGCACCCAGTGTATTTCTATATTAGTGGTAATTTTTAGGAATGTAGAGAACAAATAGCCAGAAACATTGTTTTCTCAGAGATTACAATCAGGGTTGGTATACTTTGAATAATAATAATAATAATAATAATAATAATAATTTTAAAACCTGGTTAATGTTATGGAAGAGAAAACATGGAGAATTGGAACTAAATAACAGAATGCTCTAATGTGTGGTAAGAAGCCCAGGAAATCTGTAAGGAAGTCATATTTAAGCTGAATGCTAAAAGAGTTGTTTTCAAAATTTTGTTTTTTGGGCATCAGCACCAGCGTCTCCTTGCAATTTGTGGGAATTTGTGAGGAATGCAAATTCTTGAGCTCCACCTCAAACCTACTGAGTCAGAAACCCTGGGCTGTGTGTTCAGCAGTATGTGTATTAACACACAACATGGATGAGGGATGGAATTTTAGAAACATTGACCTCGACTTCTAGAGGAAGAATAGGAATGAAGCAGGCAAGAGGCAGGAGAGGAACGTTTGAGGCATTGCACTGCAGCTGTGAAGGGTGTGGGTTGTGGGAGACGTGGGGGAGCTGTTCTCCTCAAAGGACTAGAAGACAAGGGCAGACACAGCAACAGTAAAACGAAGTGAGGTGAGGCTCGGAACATAGCCAGAAGCTCAACCATGAAGAGAGGTATAAGGATTTTGTTATTTTAAAAAGGATCCCATCATGCATTCAGAGTATGTCATTTTATATAGTATTATAAATCTTTTCTCCTCACAAGGGCAATATAAATAAGAAGCTCATTAAGGAGTTTATGTATCATTCTCATTATGGCACCAAGTAATATTTCCTTTTTATTCTAAGACATTCCTTGCACTCTTCTCTTTTAAGCATTACTCTGAAAACAAAAACAAAAACAAAAACCCTAGTAGACAGGAACTTAAAGTCACTTTATTTTCAATGGTATTGTACTAGTGACATTAGATTAACAAATATGTATAGAAACAAACAAGTAAATAAAACAATTCTTTCTACACTTACTATGCTCTAAAATTATCAGGCACTTTAAAGTACACAAGGCATTTTTGCATGTGTTGTTGGACTAACTATTTTAATATCCATAATATAATCTTGTTTGCAGTTATGGATTAAAAAGCCCTATCCAAGATTCCATACTGCTAAGTAACATCTCTCCAAGAACATAAGTTCCACACAGTTAGTCTGTTTTCTTTATCAATGTACTCAACCACCTAGAAGAGTGAATGAGTTAAGTAGTATTCAATAAGTATTTGTTGGTTGAGGGAAAGAATTAACAAGTACTTGAATCACTACATAATTATCAGCTATAAGTATTTATGGATTTTATATACCCAAACATTTATTTGGTCATATAATTATAGACCAAATAATAAAATTATAGACCGTTACAGATGATCACTGTACACACACCAATCTTCTCCAAGTCTTAGTTTCCCAGCTGCTAAGACAAATAACACGCAGTGGGTTGACTTAAACAACAGGAATTTATTGTCTCATGGTTTCAAAGGCTGAAAGGCTTGTTTCCTCTTAGGGTCTGCAGCGTTCTGGTTGGCTGGCAAGCCTTGGGTGTCCCTGGCTTTCCACCACATGGCAATGCCCTCTCCTTTCTCTTCCAGGTTCCCGCTGACTTCTGATTTCTGGCTCCTTCTCGTGGCTTTCTTTCTTTATATCTTAATTTCTTCTTCTTATAAAAGACTCCGGTAATCAGGATGAAGGCTCAACCTGATTCAGTTGGGCCACATCTTAACAAAAGTAACATCTTCAAGAGCCTTTATTTACAGTGGGTTCATACGCATAATAATGCAGATCAAGATTAAGAACATGTTTTTTTCTGGGTACACAATTCATCCTACCATACTCCATTGATATAGCACTGTAAGCTATATAAGTCAGTGTGTAGAATGATTCATCATATGTGCATATGTATTTAAATAGGCATACACAACCTAGGGATACATTTTTTAAATTTCTTATCAACTGATCCTCATACAAGTTATAGTTGGCAGAGGTAAAATAGAATTCAATTTTTTTCTTAATAGCTAATGTAAATAGATAAACAAACAAACATATATCTCTACATATAAACTTAGTTGTTTTAGGCAGTCATGAGTAGTGAAAGAATCGTTTCTTATGCATAAAAATCAAGCAGTGAATAGTCTTCATGACAATATGTAGTGGCAGCTATTTTTCATCTTTTCAGCCATGGAAAAAGGGAGGGATTAAAAAGGGAACAGTGAAGATGCACATTTTTCCTTGATATGATTTCCAAATCAACCTGTTACAGCTAGAAGTTTAAAAGAAAAAACAAAATGCATTTTCCCCAATATGCTTCCCTTATATTAAAATGTATGACTGCCTTGGTCTCTTGCTATTTATTTATATTCCATTTCATTGAGTTGCATAAGTTCTCAAAAAGCAGGTAAACAGTAAAACATTGTAGTACATTGGATGGAGCCAATAAACAGAAGTAATTTTCTAAGTCTGTATCATGTCAGGTACATTTCACATAGTTTATTTTTGTGGTGTTGTTCTAAAATAAAATGTATATATTTCAGTGTATGTGTTGATAGAAAACCAAGGTTTAAAAACAGATATATAGGAATATTAGATAATTGAAACTAAAAATTTTCATTTGACAAGATAGCTCACAAATTTTAAACAGGCAAACTGTCTAAGCTCCTTATGTGATGTATAATTTCCTTTTTCTCTCTCTCTTTCTCTCTCCCTCCCTCCTCTCTCTTCCCTCCCTTTTCTCTGTCACACACACATACACACACACATACACACACCATCCCCCTTGTTCACTCCCTGACATCATCATCTGCAATTTTCAATACCAGTAGGTGAGGAGACCCAAATATTTTGTCATAAAGTGATTTGTTTTGTAAAAAGAAATAGAAATGCATATAGATGTGCAAAATATGTTTTCATTCTTTTGACTCTCCTATTTGCCACCGGGGGGTATGTGTGTGTGTGGGGGGGGGATGTATGAGGTCAAGCAGATAGCCTACATAATAAGAAAACACAGATTTAATTCTAAGCACATTTATTTATCACCTGTGGTTTATTCTTCAACAATAGAATTCTTCAAGCATATCAGTAGGAAGTTTGGTTCTAAAGTATCTTTACCTGGGTTCATTTCTGATTTCTGTCACATCCCTCTTGGTAAACTTGCACAAGGCTAATAACTTTTCTGAATTTCATATAAGGTATTCTGAGAAACAAATGAGATATAAGACATGTACTTTGCTCTGTTTCTGTACCTTATAAATGTGAACCATCTTTACTATTTAAGGGGAAATAAGGAAAACATGTAAGGCATACTATAGGTTTTTTTTTTCATTTTTATTTCATTAGATTCACTATTGTTTCTTTTATATCCATCTCTAAATTTAATTGAGTCATTTTAATAAAATGTCATAACTTTATCAATAAAGCAAATGCAGATTTATGGTGCTTTTGAACTCAGTGTAGAAAATACCATAGTTTAAATCTTTATAAATTATCTTTTCATCTCCTGATTAATTCATGTTAACATTTCCCTGCCTTCTGAAAAACTATTTAAATTATTTTGAAAAAAATCAGATTCTTTATATTTCCATAATTTTACTCTCCTCACACTCTAAAACAGTGACCACTGTTGCACAAAATAAGAATATAGTTTCCATTACACTATATGTGCATCATCTCCTGCAAATTGATTTAAATCTTGGTATTTAACATTTTCAGCTATTCATGGTCATATTTTCATTCTGCTATCACTCATGAATTGTTTCCCACATTTTCATCTATTTAGTTGTTCTGCAAAATGTTAATTTCTCATTTATATTCCTTTGTTTCTGTTCACCTGGTGCCTGATTAATGATGTGGCCCCAGGTAATTTGCTTCATGACTCTGCACTTCTCTGTTTACCTTTATAGGATATTGTGATGTCCTATGTCTCTAAAAGAAAACTCACTGTGTATAAGGCCCTGGTAATGTTTAAAATGTAGAATTCTGATTCTATAAAGTAGAAATACTTATTGGAGGAATAAATGAGCTTCTGTTGATCTGTGCAACACTTTCCAAAATGAGGTCATTTTGTGAAGTTGATTGATTGGGTTCCAGTAAGATCAGCAAATCAGTTGTAAAAAGTACAATTCAAATTTTGTAATCTTTGAAATTAATTCACTGACCAATTTCAAGGTTTAGAAGAAAAGAATCAGAAACAGTGCTCTATTTGTTTAGAAATGTGCAGAATGTGTTAGATAAACCAATCAATACACAATTACTAGTCTGCAGCCTTCTTTATTTTAATGCTTTGGTATTTACAGAGATAAACTATCTGCTGTGTGACCTGATGTATTTGTTCTGACAGCACTTTTAAAGGGACTGTTCAAAACCTGGCAATAACTACACTATTCCAAGAGAAGTAATTTTCCAAGAGACTTATTCCCACACATGTACAAATAAATGTATAAAGCCAAAGAAACTCAGTGAGCAAATACATATACAATGCCAACAGTCTCTTGTTCTATATAAAATATGAAATACAATTTTTAAAAGAACATTTCTTTCTCACCATAATTAATGGAGAGAGTACAAAGATATTAGTGATAATGTATGCTTCAATCTGTGATTGTTTGTAGGATGGCTGATGGGTAAATAATAATTCTTTTACAGTTGCTTAAACCTCAGTATGGTCAGTCCACACAGCACTAAAGCTTTTCTGAGTTTATCTCAGTGATTCCACCAAAATAGAGTTTAAAAAAAAATTTCAGATAACTTACTTTACATTATTGATTCTTTGACATCTATTGCAACCAATGCCCAGTGTTAAGCTCTGAATAGAATTCATGAATACATAACCAATAGCCTTTATAATCTATTAGACAAGATAAATATGTATCCAGAGTATCTGATTACAGGACAAAGTTTTCCATTTCCCTGAATTAAAAAAAAAAAAAAAATAGAAGGGTCTTGAGTCAAAGAGCTCTTCTGGGACTCAGGGATGGAGAGGGGGTGTGGAGTTGGAGAATGTATCTTAGGAAACTTTTCTTCTCTTAGAATAATTTGAAGCATTTTTGTTGGGTCAATGAAATTCAGATGCATTACTTGCAGAAATTTGAAATCAAAAACATATTCCATCTAGAACTTATGCCAAAATCTTGAGAAAGCTGTATCATTCGTTTAAAATATTACCCTGAAATTACAGATTCATTCCGAATGGCAGATGCCACAATAATTTTCAGGATATCTTTTCCATCTCATTTTCTTGGTAGTTAGTGCAATATTTGTTTTGAGTAAATGAAATGGTACCACACATTATATCTTTGTAATATCATCCATTTGTACATTTTTGATTTTCCATTTTTTATTTATTTTCCCTTTACTTCTGGGAGAACTTTGTCTTCTTTAGCCTTGATTACAATTTCCATAACATAAATTTTGTCATTAATTGCTTCAGACATGAAATTCAATTGTATTAAATCATTTTGGAATTCTAAAAATATTTTTTTCAAATTCACCCAGCTTTATTTTTAATTCAGTCAATGTCAGTCTCTTTAATACATGTAACAGATTCTAGCTCAGAAAAGCCAAATAATCCAACATCTACTGAGAATATGACATGAATATTCTGTAAACTTTCATTCTGTTTAGTGTAAAAGCACATTTTCTGAGAGTTGTATTTTTCCTCTGAGTATCCCCTGGTGATGCAAATTTGTTCTTTAAGACCATGTCGCTTTTTTGTTTTGTTTTACTTATTTTTTGAGTGAGGAACAATTTAACCTGACCCACATTTAAATATTTGTCAGTAATAAGGACCCTGCTTCTTCCTCATTGTTTTTACTGCCTTGGATTTTATATCTCAGATTGTGAGCTGAAGTGGAGATTGAATTCTTGACCTTCCAGTTTCAAGGTTCCACAGACTTTGATCTAATGCCTGTCTGGTGGAACATAGTGAAATGAGCTCTGTCAGCTCCCTGCTTTGATTAAATTTGAAAGTTAGATGTAATGGGTAGACATTTTATTGGAGCAGAATTTACAAAATTATTCCACCCCTCTCACCAATGCACCTCAAAGTGAACACTTCCTCTGATACTCTTTCTATCACAATCAATATCTCCAATCATTTTTCTAAGATAAAAAGAGCCCATGGCTATCCTATGTTATCAGAAGCGAATACCTATCTTTCCCTACCTCTCAGATGTGTTTTATGCTGCCAACTGTAGTTGTATATAATCAATATTTAGAAGCAAGTCTGTGGTCATAGAGTCTCTCACCACAACAGCCAACAGTTTTAAGGCGGCATGCAGCAATGTGTGTGCATGTGGGTGTGTGGTCTTTAGAATAGCCTGCACTTCTTTAATAGGGTACACACTTTTTTATAAGATTAAATGTGTATGAGTATATATATGGATATATGTGTGTATTAAACATATATACACATATATTGTTTATGCACATATACACATGCACATATGGTTGTCTATACATATATGAAATATATATTTATATACACATAAAATATCTGTGTATATATGTACAAATGCATTTATGTGTATATGTGTGTACATTGATAAATGTATTATAATAAATATTAAGAATATCCTCTGAAAAAATACCAGGATGCATAATGTTTGTGTGTGGGTGTGTGTACAGATACAAGCACACAAACTTGGATATGTTTTTATTGGAAGATGTGCACATAAATAAATTTCTATGCTGTTACTAGTGATGTACTAAATGAAATTTTCTCTCATCATTAGTCACAAAATTTCCACTTTTCTCCATAAAGCATTTCTTTGGATTATAAATACAACATGTGTTTTCTGTTGGTATAAGTTTTAAGACTCAAAGCCCACTTAAAGTCTTAAATATGCAAAAAAAATTTTCCTTCAGTCAAGGCTCATGTATCATTGATTCTTTTGGTATTTGATTCCAGTCAGTTTCATGTGCCAACAGTGAAAGTAAAATAGTATTTTCAATAGTATTTTCAATCACAGTAGATGTAAGTTTTCTCCCTCCCATGCTTCTGTCCTAATTTTATTGTGTTCATCTTCATGCTATCAGGATTAGGTGGAATGGACAGACCCTTAATCTGAACTTTCTTTCAAAGTTGTGCTTTTAATGGGCTTTGTCACTGGGATTTTGTCAATTGGAGGTCTTTTCAGTCATATTTCATGTGGACTCTGGAGGAGATGGTTTGACACTAAAGGCCTATATTTCTGGATGTTCTCTATTCAGACCTTTCTGCTTGCAAATCACCCAGTTTTGCCTTTTCACATCTCCTTCATGGAAAATCCCACCACAGGCAGCTAATAGGACCAACACATATTGACTATCAGCCTGGCTCTTTCTTGCCACTTCACTTAGGGAGTCAGGCCCATTTACCCATGGCCCATCCTTCCAGGAATTGTAGGCAACAGTTTAACATATTTTTCCACAACAAATCAGGTCTCTCCAGCCTTCCTACCTCAAATATCTGTGTCCATTGCCCGTCACCTTGCCTCCAAGCAAAGGACATGTATTTTATCTATTTTTATGCCCATATTCCCACTTCATAAACCAGTTTTGAGTTAGGAGACTTGTCATTACATATGACACCAAAATAAAAGTGCGCTAACACAATAGAAATTTATTTCTGGCTCTCTTAACCATACAGTATGTGTTCAGCAGGCATATTTTCCATTCAGCAATTTGGGAATCTGTGCTCCCTCAATCTTGTGGCTCCAACTTTTTCGAGGTCCAAGAATAACTTCCTTTTTTGCCTGCAGTTGGGAAAAGGGAGTGAGGATACTAAATGAGCGGTGGGTTTGGCACACATTCCATCAGCCAGAACTCAATGCTCTGGCCACAGTGCATAACAGGGGAGTCCACAAAATGTGGAGCAGCTGTGTTACAGGAAAAGGGGAAACAGAGGTGTTGGTGAGCATAGCCTCTTCTACAGGTGACCTAAGAGGGAAAGGCCCAAAGAAGCCAGATTCTCCCTGGATTATCTTAGTGCCCACCAAGAACAGGAAATGGCTGTGATAGCTCATGAAAGGAGACAATATTGTAAGGTACAGTGAGTATCATGGTGAATATCACAATGATTTCAAGTCAGCTGTCATAACCTGACAGGTTCTCGTAAAAATTTAAAATTGGTGAATAATTAGAGGAATCATTGCTCAGGTTTTTATCTCCCAATTTCAGGCTATACATTCATGTCATTTTAGTTCCGTCTGTACATCAATCCCTAAACTTTATCCTGTTTAGTTTATTAAACTTTGCATATGGACCTTTATTTAAGCAACATTTTACAAAGTATTATTACTATGGAAAAAGGTCTGTGTGCAGAGAGGCAATATAGTTATTCTCTGTATATTCACTACTTGCATATGTAATTTTTAGAACCTTGATTTGAATAAGATTATTCTAAAGATTTTGTGCCAATCTGAAACTGTTATGGACCTCAGAAGAGCCATGATCTTTTAATCTAATCTTGATTAGATCATTTTCATGGAGGTGTGGACCCTGCCCATTTCAGGTGGGTCTTGATTAGTTCACTTGAGTCCTTAAGAGAAGTCAAGAGTTGGAGAAGCTTGGAGACACAGACAGAAAGATGTTTGGAGATGCTAAGCAAAGAGATGAAGCTGAGTTGGCCCCAGAGAAGCTAAGAGAGGAGCCCCACATGCCTGAAAAGAAAGAAGGGGAAAGAAGCAAGAACACACAGGAGCTGAGAGAGAGGAGTGAAGACAGAAGCCCAGAGACATTTTGGAGAAAGCCATTTTGAAACACAACCCAGGAGCAAAGGACCAGCAGATGGCAGCCATGTGCCTTCCCAGCTGACAGGTGCTCTGGAGGCCATCGACTGTTCTTCAGTGACGGTATCATCTTGTTGATGCCTTAGTACGGACATGCTTATGGCCTCAAACTATAACTTTGCAACCTAATAAATCCCCTTTATAAAAGCCAATCAATTTCTGGTATTTTGCGTAATGGCAGCTCTAGCAAACTGGAACAGATTCCCTACCAAATATCATCCAATTATCATATATTCAAATAAAAAGTAATTCTATACTCTCCAAATAGCAGCTCTCTCAATTCAGGTCCAACCACTACATTCAGAAGAAATTTAACAAGAACTCTTAAAATGCCACTTGTTTTCTCAGAGTCCCCATAACTTGCAAGCTTGTAGAGCCATGCCTAAAAGTATTCTGCTGTGAAGCAGCAACCCAGAACCCACCAACAACAGGATTCATAACCTAATTGAAATTTTCAGCATCATTGAAGTCTTGAAGTGTCAGGACAATTTGGAGGAAGAACATGTTGAAGCACTCTGTGCCATAGGACACTTTTATATCATAATTTTCACATTCCATTACCAATTTGGAGAACAACTCATTTATTTAAACTGCATCACTTTGTGTTCTTTCTCTCTCTCTCTCTCTCTCTTTCCCTCCCTATCTCTCTCCTTCGGTATGTCCAAGTAATTAAGGATAATAAGTCAGGAATAAAATGGTGAGCAGAAAGACATAGGTCTACAGTAGAGACCAGCAGTGCAACTGGAGGTTTTAAGGGGCTTATGGAGCAGTGCTACCCAGATAAATATCAGTAACTTTCCCTAATCTTGAACTTGTCAACCAGAGCATAATTTTGAGCATTAGGAGACTGTGTAGTTGAGAATTGATAGTGTGCTGCAGTGTGCCAATTCTGATTTTTAGCTTCACCTGATTTCAGACTGCCTGCAGAGGCTAAAATGGCTCCTCTGAAACAGGTTCACATTTTGTTTTTGTTTTTCTTTTATATTTTCAGTAGAATAACTTGGGAGGACATATACATCTTTCATAATTTATATAATCTTATCAAGAATAAGCAAAGTACCCTATCTTTTCATATGGCTATTAAGTTCCTACAAACTTTGTGTTGTTTTCAAGGAATACCACACAGATCCCTCCACAACTCTATTAATTTTCTAACTACTTTCTCAGAAAGTGGAAGGTATCTATTTACCCTCTTCTGGAAAACAATACAATATACATTCCCATGTTTTCTCTGAGAGGCTACCTATGCTGGCTTATTCTTGATATAACAATGTCTTGCTCAAAGCTAGTTGAGTTGCATGGAACAGAGCTCCACTTAGGATCACTCAAAAATAAGGTATTATTTAATGGACACAGTATCCTTATTATTGGAAAAGAACCAATGTTATTGGCTTTATGGTACCTGGAGCATGGAGTCCATCACAGCCGTGAAAACTCTCTGTCCATATCTCTGGACCTTGGTGGTCAAAACTTCTTTACTTCTCTCTACATATCTTTTTTTTTTTCCTTTCGGTAGCTTTTATTGCACATGGTCAAGCATATTTTACACTTTACTTTATAATATGGCAGCACTCAATATCAATAATGATTCTATAAGTAGATTTTATTGATATAACTTTTGAGTTATATCCCTGCCACTAACAAGTTCAGGATTCTGGTGGTCACAATTTTAAAATCTTCACATGGAACTATGATGGTGTCAGAAAATGGTTCCAGCAGATCACAGCTATGCATGAGCCTCATATTTGTCAAGTGTCCAAATGTGGTCTAATCATCTGTATCTAGGGAGCTGAAGAAAAATGATATAAAGAACACAAAACAAAAGTGAGTTATGTTCATGCACTGTTATGCTCTATTCAAGAGTTCATCAGACAGACTTTTAGCTTTCTCTTCCTAGGTAACACCCTAGCACATGCTTAGTGGCTCCAGACAAGCAAATGTATTATATCACAGTTCTATAGTTCAGAAGTATATGCAGGACTCAGCTGAGTTCTCTGCTCAGTGTGTCACAAAGCCACAATCAAGGTATCACCAAGGTGCATTGTCATCTGGAACTTGAGGTCCTCCTCCAAGCACATGCAAGTTTTTCACAGAACTCAATTCTCTGTGGTAGTTAGGACCAAGGGCCCTATTTTCTTGCTGGTTGTTTGTTCAAGTTCACTCTCAACTCCTAGAGTTTGTTCTCATATCTTTGCTAGACTCCCCTTTAAGTCTGCAAAGTGAACCATGGAGAATCTTACATCAAATATTTTTAACTTCAGGAAGTGCCCATCCTTTCATGGGATTATCTGATTAGGTCATAATGTCCAGATAATATCTCTTTCAATTAACTCAAAGTTAACTTTTAGTTACCTGAATTAGATCTGAATAATCTAATTTTGCCATGTAATGTAGCCTAATCATGGGAGTGACATTCCATCATATTCACTAGGCCTGCCCACACTCAAGGGGTAAGAGTTATACAAAATTTTACACACTAGGGAATGGGAATCCAGGGGTCTAGCTTAGTTTTCTGCCTATCACAGTCCACCCTGTTGCCCAAAACATTGCATTTACTTCCCAGAGTAATTTACCCTCTGCCATGGTCTCAAAAGGCCTCATTCAATAAAAACAACAGCTGAAGTCTAAAATCATATCATCTGATTACATCTCATTATCTCATCAGCTCAAGCTCATAATCTCTTCAGCAACTCATCTACATCAAGTGTGGATGACTCTCCTGAGTGTAAAACTTAAAGTAAAGCTGCCGGGGTACAATTCCTCTCCATCTTTGGACCTGTGAACCAAATAAACAATTTATCCTTTCCTCATATTTGCAACATAAATTAATGGCCACCTATAGTATAACAATTACAGATATTCTGGTTCAAAAGTGAGGGAAATGTTTAAAAGTAATCTTTTAACATATGAAATGGTCATTGTCTTTTATGAAATATATGTTCAAATCATTTAACCATGGGGGATATTGACATTTTCTATTAAATAGTAAGAATTTTTTATCAATTTAACAATTCTGGATAAAAATTCTTTGTCAGATATAAGTATTGCAAATATTTTCTTCTAGTTGATGCCTTACTTTCCATTTTCTTAATGGTGAAATTTGAAAGTCATCATTTTTTTTCTTTGATAATTAGCTTTTGTAGTATCATGTCTTTGATAAAATAACTTTGACCACACTAAGTTTGCAAAAATATTTTTCTAATCTTGCTTCAGTGTTTTAATTTTAGATTTTACATATAGATTTTATATATGATCCATTTTGAATTAATGTTTGTGTGTGGTGTGATATAAAGGTTGAGGATTCTCCTTATCCATACGAGTACCCATTTTTTCTAACATTATTTGTTAAAAAACACTACTCTGTCTTCCGTTGTGTTCCTGTGGGACATTCATAGAAAGTCAATTAAGCATGTATCTCAGGGTCACTTTTTCTTTTGTTCCAAAAATCAATTTCTCTTCATACAGAAAAACCAAAATGTCCATTACTATAGCTTTTATTAAATCTCACAATCAGCTATTTAAATTCTCCAATTTTATGGTTCTTTACAACATTGCTTTGGGAATTCAATGTCTTATACTTTTTGATATAAATAATAGGCTCAACTTGTCAATTTTCTCAAAAAATCCTTCTGGTATTGTGCTGGTTTTTATATATTATGTCCCCCAGAAAAAGCCATATTCTTCAATGCAATCTTGTGGGGGAAGACATATTAGTGTGGATTAGGTTGGAACCTATTGGTTTAGTATTTCCATGGAGGTGTGGTCATGCCCATTCAGCATGGGCCTTGATTAGTTCACTGGAGCACTATAAAAGTTCAGACAGAAGGAGCTCACAGCTAGCTGTAGCTCAGACAGACATTTTGAAGATGGCCATTGAAATCTGATGCAGACATTTTGGAGAACACCATTTTGAAATGCAACCTGGGAGCAAGCAGACGCCAGCTACATGCCTTCCCAGCTAACAGAGGTTTTCTGGACACCATTGGCCATCCTCCAGTGAAGGTACCCAATTGTTGATGTGTTACCTTGGACACTTTATGCCTTAAGACTATAACTATGTAACCAAATAAACCCCCTTTTATAAAAGCCAACTCATTTCTGGTGTTTTGCAAAAAGGCAGCATTCACAAACTGGAACAGGTATCTTGCTTGGAATAGACCATTTAGAAGAGAATAAATATCTTAACATTATTGAATTGTCATTCCATGAAAATGGTATATTTTTATTAAATTAGATCTTCATTAACAACTTCATTAACAACTTTTAGCAATATTTTCCAGTTTTTGTGCAGAGGTGTTTTGTGTCTTGGTTAAAATAATCCATAATTATGTTACATTTTTAATGCTATGATAATGTTATTCTTAAATTTCCTGTTACAAAGCTCATTATTATTTGACAGAAATAATTTAATTTTATATTGGCCTTTTATCACATGACATTACATTTACTTATTAGTTCTATAGACTTTCTATAGATTCATTAGCATTTTCTCCATATTCATAATCATATATTCAGTGCATAATGACAGATTTGTTTTTCATTTCCAATTCTGTTGCTTTATTTGTTTTCCTCGCCAAATTCACTGGCTAGGACCTGCACCATACTATTGTATAGAAATTCTATGACTGAGCATGCTTTCTCTCTTTCTTTCTTATGTGGAAATAGCCATAGTCTTTCACCATGTTCACCAGTATGGTATTAGCTGTATTTTCTTTTCTTTTTCTTTTTTTTTTTTTTTTTGTCTTTCATTGATACATGTTACTGGATTGATGATCTTTCTTTCTCTTCCTAGTTTGCTGAGCATTTTCATGAATAGGGGTAGAATTTTGCCAAAATCTTTTTAAATGAATTTATTAAGATAATCATGTGGATTCTCTTTGCTACTCTATTAAAGGAATCTAACATTATTGGGCTAAAGCAAATTTTTTTTATATAGCATCATTTATTTCAGTATTTTTATTACCTTGTTATTTAGGCATTCAAAAGTTATGATAACAAACAGCACTCATTTCTGGGAATAAAAACATTGCCAGTATCTCCCTGATCACACTCACCTTCCTCATATTCAGAGGAAAGGCAAACTCTGAATTTAGAGCTTTTCTATCCATATTATTTTAAAACATAATTTATAACAATTAGATAGTGCTCACCTTTTTTAAAGTCTCAAGCCATATTTGTGTTTCCTTCTCTTCTTGGCTCCTTGTGTCCACTTCTTGCATAGAACTCCTGCCTCATCTTATTTGACTTTAGAATTTCTGAAATGTTTATTTTAATTATGAAAGTGAGGTTTTATATTTATTATTATTAGTAGTGGTAGTATTTCCAATTATTTTCAAATTTGTAATAGAAGATGATGATAAGCAATCATTCTCTTCCTATTAATCAATCCATACTCATTATATTATCATTTTAATATTTCTTTATTGATGACGTGCAATAAACTTCCTGGGGAACACAAATATTTATATTAGATTCCCATGCTATTTTGTCATTAGATATCTAAGATATGATTTGGAAAAAAATAAGTGCTTTAGGATAAGCTCTAATAGGACTCCAGTCTTGATTTCTGTATTTTAACATAAATTTGAGTAAATTATTTCATTTCTTAGTCCCAGTTTTCTCATTAACAACATAGGGATATTAGCATCTACAATGTAGAATTTATTGGGTTTTAAATGAGAAGATGTTTGCTTAAAGTCTTAGGAATTCAAAATATTTTGTGGTATGTGTTAAACCACAACAAAATGGTGGTAGACAAGAATATACACATGGAGTCTAAATATCAACATGAAGCAATAATTCCCATTACAGCCACATTGGTTATTCCAGAATATATTAGTATATTTTATTTTTTTAATTCAGTTTTATTGAGATATATTCACATACCACACAATCATCTATGGTGTATAATCAACTGTTCATAGTATCATCATATAGTTATGTATTCATCACCCCAATCTATTTTTGAACATTTTCCTTATAGCAGAAAGAATCAGAGTAATAATAAAAAATAAAACTAAAAAAGAACACCCAAATCATCCCCCCATCCCATCCTATTTTTCATTTACTTTTCATCTGCATTTTACGACTCATCCATCCATAAACTGGATAAAGAGAGTATGATCCACAGGTTTTCACAATCACACTGTCACCCCTTGTAAGCTACATTGCTATACAATCGTCTTCAAGAGTAAAGGCTACTGGGTTGGAGTTTGATAGCTTCAGGTCTTTACTTCTAGCTATTCCAATACATTAAAAACTAAAAATTTTTATCTATATATTGCATAAGAATGGCCAGCAGAGTGACATCTTGACTCCATTTCAAATCTCTCAGCTACTGAAGCTTTATTTCATTTCATTTCACATCCCCCTTTTGGTCAAGAAGATGTTCTCAATCTCACGACTCTGGGTCCAGATTCATCCCTGGAAGTCATATCCTGCATTGCCAGGGAGATTTACACCCCTGGGAGTCAGGGTCCATGTAAGGGGGAGGGCAGTGATTTCACCTGCCAAAGTGGCTTATCTAAAGAGAGGGGGCCACATCTGAGCAACAAAGAGGCACTCAGGGGGAGACAGTTAGGCACAATTATAAGTAGGTTTAGCTTCTCCTTTACAGTAACAAGCTTCATAAGGGCAAGCACCAAGACAGAGGGCTCAGCATACCAAGACATCAGTCCTCAATGTTTGTGAGAACATCAACAGCGATCCAGGTGAGGAAATACAACACTTCTGCATATTCCCCCAGCTCCTCAGGGGAGCCCTGTGTATATATTTTTATTCTTCATTCAAATTACTTTGGGATGTGTTGCTATTTCACTCTAACCTGTACAAACCTACTATATCTCACTTCCTATTCAAAGTTCCATGTAATTGTGATGTTTGAACAAACTGACTGTAGAAGTTATATTGTTTAGAAAATATAGATTCTACACCAAATAAACATCTCTTCCCTTGGTCTCACATGGAAGTTGAAGTTTAAATACACAGTCAGTTTCAACCTTTACCCTTTGGCCTGATTTGCTCTAGTATTAACCAGATCTGCTTCATTCATATTTCTAATTGAAGTCTGGGCTCTTCTTCAGCATTTTTTTTTAAACAGTTGCTGTATGCATTAGTAGTGGTATTCATATCCGCCAAGCTCTAGCTCTGAGTTGCAGGTGTCACACCAATACCCAATGTTCCAGAGACCAATCAGGTTATACACAAAAGAATCAAAGTCTCTGAGTTTGGAGATAGCCATTACAATTCAGGAATAGATTTGGCTGTTGTAAGAGCTTATAACCTAGGGACCATTACAATAATCATTTCCCTGTTATGCTGTGCTCTAAGAGTCAATTCTGGGTTTGCGCATTGTAGTTAGTCCATATTGGTGAAGCATTATAGTGTTTGCCTTTGTTTCTGGTGCAGTTCATTCAAAATGCTGTCTACTAGATCCATTCACCTCAATGTGTGTCTCACAGCTTCACTCCTTCTCATAGTTGCTCAGTATGCCATTGTATGCATATGCCACAGTTCACCATTAGGTTCCTCAGTCTGTGTACCCTTAGACCAACTCCACCCATTGCAAATCATGAATATTGCCTCCATAAACACCAGTGTGCAAATGTTCATTCATATCTCTGCCCTCAGATCTTCCAAATCGTACTCCATTAGGAGGTTGCAGGACCTCATGCCCCGCCCCTCCCATAATTAGCTTCTTGTGGAACCAGAACACTGACCTTCAAAAAGGCTACTCCATTCTGCCTCCCCATCAACAGTAAATAGGTATATCCCTCTCTCCATGTTTTCTCCAGCACTTTTGCCCCTATTTATATTTTTTTCTACAATTTTATAGAGATATATTCACATACCATACAATTATCCACAGCGTACAGTCAGTTGTTCATGGTATAATCATATAATTGTACCTTTATCACCACAGTCAGCACTTCAACATGATTACTATGAAAAAGGGCTTTTTGGGCAAATAATTAAAAAGATAATAAAAAGAAAAATAAAATGTCATACAATACAATATAATAGTAGGGACAGAAAACAGCACCACTACCAAGAATCCCATATCCCTCCCTTATATCCCCCTCTCATACACATTTAACTTTGGTATATTGCCTTTGTTACATTTAATGGAAGCATATTGCAATGTTACTGTTGAACATAGACTCCAGTTTGCTTTGGTTATGCTTTTTTTCCCAAATACCATCCCTTTTTCAACACTCTGCATGGCTGACATTCATTTTTCTCCCACATGTGAAAACATTTTTATATTTGTACATTTAGTAGCAATCATTGGCCACTCTAGTTGTTGCCAAGTTATACATTCCCAGTCTTTATCATCTATCTTTACCTCTGGTGTCATACATTCGCCTATCCCACCTCTTTCAGCCTTACTCACAGACATCTTTGTTCAGTGTACTTACAATATTGTGCTACCATCACACAGCATTATGCTATCTACTTCTGGATCAATACAATCAATCCTGCTGAACATTCTGTATTCCTTCAGCATCAAATGCCCAATCTCTACCCACTTTCTATCTCCTGGCAGCCTGTGTTATTGGCTTTTAACTCTCAAAGTTTGCTCATTAGTGTTAGTTCATATTAATGAGACTGTACAGTATTTATCTTTTTGTTTCTGGCTAACTTCACTCAACATAATGTCCTCAAGTTTCAGCCATGTTATTATCTGTTCCATGTCTTTGTTCTGTCTTGCAGCTGCATAATATTCCATCGTGTGTATATACCACAGTTTGTTTATTGGCTCATCTGGTCATGGACATTTGGGCTGTTTCCATCTCTTGGCAATCCTGAATAATGCTGCAATAAACATTGGTTTACAAATGTCCATTTGTGTCTTAACTTTCAGTTCCTTTGACTATATACCTAGCAATGAAATAGCTGGGTCATATGGCAAATCTATACTTAGCTTCCTTAGGAACCTCCACACTGTCTTCCAGAGTGGTTGCATCATTCTACATTCCCACCAACAATGAATAAGTTTGCCTCTTTCTCCAAGTCCCCTCCAGCTCTTGTAATTTTCTGTTTTTTGGATAATGACCATTCTGGTAGGTGTGAGATGATATCTCATTGTGGTTTTGATTTGCATTTCTGTAATAGCCAGTGAGGTTGCACATTTTTCATATGTTTTTGAGTCATTTGTACTTCCTCTTCAGAAAAGTGTCTGTCCATGTCTTTTGACCATTTTTTAATTGGATGGTTTGTCTCTCTGTTGTTGAGTTGTAGGATTGCTTTATATATTCGGGATATTAAACCCTCATCTGATATGTGGTTTCCAAATATTGTCTCCCAATGTGTAGGCTGCCCTTTAACTTTATTAACAAAGTCCTTTGATGTACAAAAGTGTTTGATTTTGAGGAGATCCCATTTGTCTATGTGTTTTTTGGTTGCTCACACTATGTGTTTAAGGTCTAGGAAGCCACTTCCTATCACAAGATCTTTAAGATAGTGCCCTATATTTTCTTCTAAGAGTCTTGTGTTCTTAGCACATACATTTAGGTCTTTGATCCAATTGGAGTTAATTTCTGTATAAGGTGTGAGATAGGGGTCCCCTTTCATTCTTTTGGAAATGGATATCCAGTTCTTCAAACACCATTTATTAAAGAGGCTTCTCTGTCCCAGTTGTTTTGGCTTGACTACCTTATCAAAATCAATTGTTTGTAGACTAGAGAGTCTATTTCTGAACACTCAATTTGATTCCATTGGTTAGTGTCTCTGTCCTTTTGCTGGTACCGTGCTGTTTTGAGCACTATAACTTTGTAATATCCTTAAAAGTCAGATAGCATGAGACCTCCCACCTCATTCTTCTTTCTCAAGATATTTTTGGCTACTTGGGGCATCTTGCCTTTCCAAATAAATTTGGTTATTGTTTTTCTTATTTTTGCAAAGTAAGTTTTGGGGATTTTAATTGGTCTTGCATTGAATCTATAAATCAATTTAGGTAGAGTTGACATCTTAATTATATTTAGTCTCCCAATCCATGAACACGGTTATGTTCTTCCATTTTTTTTAGGTCCTATTCAATTTCTTTTAGCAGTTTCTTGTAGTTTTCTTTGTACAGGTCTTTTGTGGCCTTTGTTAAGTTCTTCTCCTAAGTACTTGATTCTTTTGGTTGCTATTATAAATGGAATTTTTTTATTTCTTCCTCTTGTTGCACATTACTTGTGTATAAGAACACTACTGATTTATGCATGTAGATCTTGTAGCCTGCCACTTTGCTGTATTCACTGATTAGCTCTAAAAGCTTTGCTGTAGATTTTTCTGGATTTTCTACATATAGAATCATGTCATCGGCAAACAGTGAAAGTTTTATTTCTTCATCTCTAATTTAGATGCCTTTTGTTTCTTTTACTTGCCTAATTGCTCTAGCTAGAATTTCCAGCACAATTTTGAATAACAATGGTGACAGCTGGGTATCCCTGTCTTGTTCCCGATCTTAGAGGGAAAGATTTCAGTCTCTCCCCATTGAGTACAATGTTAGCTGTGGGCTTTTCATATATTACCTTTATCATATTGAGAAAATTCCCTTCTATTCCTATTCTTTGAAGTGTTTTCATCAAGAAAGGATGTTGAATTTTGTCAAATGCCATTTCTGCATTGATCAAGATGATCATGAGGTTCTTCTGCTTTGAATGATTGATGTGGAGTGTTACATTAATTGATTTTCTTGTGTTGAACCAGCCTTGCATATCTGTAATAAACCCCACTTGGTCGTGGTGTATAATTCTTTTAACGTGTGCTAGATTTGATTTGCGAGTATTTTGTTTAGGATTTTTGCATCTATATTCATTAAAGTGATTGATCTATAATTTTCTTTTTTTGTAGTATCTTTGTCTGATTTTGGTATTAGGATGATGTTGGCTTCATAGAATGAGTTGGGTAGTTTTCCCTTCTCTTCAATTTTTTTGAAGAGTTTGAGCAGGATTAGTATTAAATCTTTCTTGAATGCTTGGTAGAATTCACGTGTGAAGCCATCTGGTCCTGGGCTTTCTTTTTTGGGAGCTTTTTGATGACTGAGTCAATCTCTTTACTTGTGATTGGTTTGTTGAGGTCATCTATTTCTTCTTGGGTCAATGTTGATTGTTTATGCTTTTCTAGGAAGTTGCCCATTTCATGTAGGTTGTCATTAATTAGCATATAGTTGCTCATGCTATCATTTCATTTTCTCCTTTATTTCTGTGGGGTCAGTAGTTATGCTTCCTTTCTCATTTCTGATTGCATTTATTTGCATCCACTCTGTTTTGTTTTTTTTTTTGTTTGTTTGTTTGTTTTTTGCTGTTAGCCTACCTATGGGTCCGTCAATATTGTAGATTTTCTCAAAGAACCAGCTTCTGGTTTCATTGATTCTCTCCATTGTTTCCCTGTTCTCAGTTTCATTTATTTCTGCTCTAATCTTTTTTATTTCTTTCCTTCTGTTTGCTTTGGGGGCAGTTTGCTGTTATTCTCTAGTTCCTCCAGGTGGACAATTAATTCTTCAATTTTTGCTCCCTCTTCTAATATAGGCATTTAGCACAGTAAATTTCCCTCTTTGCTGTATCCAATAAGTTTTGATATGCTGTGTTTTCATTGTCATTTCCCTGGAGATATTTACTAATTTCTCTTGTAATTTCTTCCTTTACCCACTGATTTTCTAATAGTGTGTTTTTATCTCCATCTATTTGTGAGTTTTACAATCATCTACCTGTTATTTATTTTCAACTTCATTCTGTTATGATATGAGAAAATGGATTTTATGATATCAATATTTTAAAATTTGTTGAGACTTATTTTGTGACCCAACATGTGGTCTATCCTACAAAATGTTCCATGAGCACTTGAGAAAAATGTATATCCTGTTGTGGGGTCTAGTGTTCTATAAATGTCTGTCAATTCTAGTTCATTTGTGATACCATTCAACATTTCCATTTCCTTATTGATCCTCTGTCTAGATGTTCTATCCATTGATTAGAGCAGTGTATTGAAGTCTCCAACTTTTATTGTGGAATTATCTACTTCTCCTTTCTGTGTTCTCAGTGTTTACCTCATGAATTTTGGGGCATTCTGTCTTGGTGCATAAATATTTATGATTGTTATGTCTAAAGTGAGTTTCTTGTAGACAGCATATAGGTGGTTCCTGTTTTCTAATCCATTCTGTCAGTCTGTGTCTTTTGGTGCGGAGTTTAATACATTAACATTTAGTGTTATTACTGTAAGGGCAGTACTTTCTTCTACCATTTTGTCTTTTGGATTTTATATGTCATGTCTTATTTTTCCTCTCTTTTTACCCTTCCTGATAATCTTCATTTCTACACTCTTCTCCAAACCTCTTTCTCCTGTCTTTGTCTATCAGCCTGTAGCACCCCCTTTAGCATTTCTTGTAGTGCCAGTCTCTTATGCACAAAGTCTCTTGGTGTCTGTTTGTCTGAAAATATTTTAATATCTTCCTCAATTTTGAAGGACAGTTTTGCTGGATATAGAATTCTTGGTTGGCAGTTCTTCTCTTTCAGTATCTTAAATATATCATAGTTTCTGCAGAGAAATCTGTACATAGTCTTATCAAGCTTTCCTTGTATGTGATGGATTGCTTTTCTCTTGCTGCTTTCAGAATTCTCTCTTTGTCTTTGTCATGGGACAGTCTGACCAGTATATGTCTGGGAGTAGGTCTATTGGGATCTATTCTGTTTGGGGTGTGCTGTACTTCTTGAATCTCTAATTTTCTGTCTTTCATAAGAGTTTGGAATTTTTCAGCGATTATTTGTTCTATTATTTTTTCTGCCCCTTTTCCTCTCTCTTCTCCCTCTGGGACATGCATGACACATATATTTTTGTGCTTCATGTTGTCATTCAGCTCCCTAAGACCCTGCTCGTATTTTTCCATTCTTTTCACATCTGTTCTTTTGTATGTATGAATTCAAATGTCTTGTCTCCCAATTCACTATTCCTTTCTTCTGCTTCTTCAAATCTACTGTTGTATCCCTCCATTGTCTTTTTCATCTCCTTCATTTTGACCTTCATTCCCATAATGTCTGTCATTTGTTTTTTCAAGTTTATGATTTCTTCTTTATGGTCATCCTGTGTCTTCCTTATATCCTTTATCTTTTTTGACATATCTTTCCTCAGTTCATTGACATGATTTTTGAACTGATTTAGGAGATTTGTTTGAACATCTTTAATTAGTTCTTCCTTCAGTTCATTGAATTGATTTAGCATTAATTGTCACAACTCCTGTATCTTGGTTGAACTATTAGTTTGTGCCTTTGGCTGGTCCATATTTTCATGTTTCCTAGTATGGCTCATTATCTTGAGCTGTCTAGGCATCTGACTTTCTTGATTTGTTTATTCTGGAGCCCATTTTCTCTCTTTTACCTAGGGTTTTCTTGTTGGTTGGCTTTGTTTTCTAACCTCTGGTGTTTAGTTCAGCTTATTTTAGGCCTCTAACTTAGGTTCTATTTAGTTGATCAGGGCTTTTCACCCCTTGTTTTTCCATTTCTTGCCCTGCCTCTCTGTAGCCTTTTTGTGTGAGGGTCTCTTCAGATATGGTCAACCCCAGTCAGGTTTTCCCAGACCAGAGAGGCCCAGGTCTCAGGAGGAGTGTATGGAGTTTCCTTGAGAATGAGACCCTCCTGTGAGGCCTCCAGACTTGGTGCTTTTCCTATGCTATATAGCAGGTGGCTTTTGCCAATCTGCAGCTCCCCCACCAGTGTAAGTAGGTGTGGTGCTTTTAGTTCTCCTGGTGATCCTGACCCTGTCAGGGGTATGGCTGACTGAAGCTCATTTCTGATTTCCAGCCCCTGGTGTCTGAATTCCCCGAAGAAGGGCTGCCACTGGAACTGGGCCAAGCCCCCCTTTTCTTGGGAGGTTATGGTGTTTAGCACGTTTTCTCCACCACTAGATGTATTGCTTTGTCTCTCAGAGCTATCTTAGCTCTGCTCTTGCCTGGGTCCAAATTACAACAATTTGAGGCTTTCTGTAATGGGCTTCTTATAATAGTTATTTTAAAAAAAAAAACAGAAAAAGATTAAAGAAAAAAAAAACAAAAACAAAAGAAGGGCCAAGTATGGACTATTACAGTCCTTGCAGTTCTGGTGGGCTATTGAAACGCTAAAAGACAAGGAATTGAGGGTGATTAAAGAACAATCAAGAAAGCAGAGAAACCAGCTTTTCAGAGAAGGGCCCTGGCTCCCTGGATCTGCATATGCACCTGATTCTGTTTGAGCCTAGCCCTTCTCCATATTATGTTCACCCTACCTCCAAAAAGTCTCTGTTTTTATTATTTTATTTTATTTTACTTTAATTACTATTTTTTTTGCTGTTTTTGCTAGCCCTATCTCCTCTCTGCCAGGCTGACTGCTCCCAGATTCTCTGCTGCCTGGTCTTAGTCTACCTATGGTTGGGGTTTTTGTTCAGCAGTCTGAGTTTGTTAATCAGTGCTGCAACTGCAGTTCTCCCTCCTGGTTCCCAGCACCTATGGCCTCTCCTCCCTCAGGATTGTGCCTGGAAAGGAGATATGTGGATCCCCTGGCCACAAGAACTTACAGATTTCACTGTTCTCAGCTGCTCCATGCGTTCATGAGTTTGTATGAAGCATGTCAAAACTCAAATTCCTCAGCAGTGTCTGGTTCACACAGTTCCTGGCTATCTACCAGCTGCCCCAGAGGAGTAACTAAAATCCAGAACCCACCACTCTGCTATCTTGCCCTGCACCAGTATATGTTATTTTTAAGCCAATGAAATTTTGATATTTTTTATATCTCTCAAACAGAATACAACTGTAATTTGGTAGGGGTATTTTGCCCATAATTATATTTTTCCTGTGAAAACAACCATTTCTTCAAGTTTGAGAATTAAAGTCAACTAAAAATTACAGTACAAATTATTCTTGCTTTTAATAAAACAGTTCTCTACAAAATTTCTTGTCATCTAAAATTTCAGGCACTTGTATATGGTTTTTATATTTTCTTAAAATTTAAATATCTGCTCTAACTCCAGTTATGCAGCCATTTTTAATGTTGTTATCACTACCATTTTTTCCCTGTCAGTTAAAGTTTTAAATTTAAAAGACAAGGTTAATTTTTAGAAAAAAATATCTCTGTGACCTTGGGTAGCAATAAGCAAAATACATATTCCTGGCTATAAAAGATAAAAAATACATTTTATTACGTTAAAATTAATTATATGTGTTCATAGAATGCACCATTTACAAAAGTAGAAAGTAGAAAGTAGAAAAGACAAGGCACATATTCAGAGATGTTTGTGAAAATAATATATTTCTCTCTGAAAATTTCCCCTCTATATATATTTTTTAACAGCTAATTGTTACTTATAATTACTGCCAAGCATTGTTCTTCCATAGCTCTTTTAGTCTGGCTATTTCATAATCCTCTAACTGTGCGGGATAGCTTACATGTAATTACTTGGTGCCTGTGTTAGCAAGTCATAAGTGGAAAGAACTTTCTTTTACTTTGAACACCTCAAGGATTAATTAGTAGATGACCAGCTGCCTAAATGAGACAATTTCATTGCTTAATAATCTTTCATTCCTTTTCCAGTTCTGTTCTTTTTTTCATATTGCTTGTAGAATATTCTCATGAATTTTGGAAAATTCTAACGTAGCTCTGTAATAATATTTTCAAATGTTTATATGCTTGTACAGACTGTAAGCTGTTTATTTGTGAAACATTTCAAATTCAGAATGGTATTAAGTTCATATTAGATACACTTTAAATGTGCTGGAATGGATTGACTGTAATCAAAAGGATTATTGTATATTTAATATCTTTCAACTTCTCTTCATTTTCCCAATGTATTACAAATTATATAGACTGTAAGACAATCTTTATCTGAACTCTGGCTCCATTAGTTAAAAATAAGAGCCTAGACAAATTGACAAGTCTTATGTTTCTCCCAGATATTTTTTATTCAGTTTTGTTGCAAATACATATACACATAAACACATACACACCTTCAGTAAGTGTGTTTCTTTTCCCTCCACATATATAGCAGTGTCAAATATAGCACTCCAGAAACAGTTATTGGTTCTTAAATGTCTAAATAGAAGGATTTAAGATCCTGATGCTGAGTGGTATGCAATATTCATATTGTTAAACAGATATAATGCTTCTGAGATAAGTTCTGTTCTATTTATATTATGGCTAAATCTAATTTTAAAAAATTATTGAAAATAATGATAAGATTGTAATTGTGTTTTTTCTCTTAGCTTCAAGTTGATTTTGTTTTTGCTTTTGGAGGCTACTATATTTTCAATTAAAGAGGCAAATTAATGACTTCATTTTTAATAGTACAATCTACAGGAAATACCCATAAACTCCAAGGCAGGTAACCTTGATCTAACATTAAAAAAATCTTACATAGCATCAAGAAAACAACTCATGTTGTGTGTCAAGAAGCCAGAATCATATGTGACCTAGAAGAAAAGGCATATATGGTACAGTTGGAAAAAAAGGGAAACTCTTTAAACAACAGCAATAAAGAAAATGGTTAGCCAGGAAAAAAAATATAAAATATGTTGTTTCAGTATTGAAAATAGAAATTGTAAAAGCAAATGTGCATTACATTTTCAATAAGGCATACATTTATTAGTGAAAAAGAAGAAGAAAGCAGGTTTGGGAAATAGTGGGGCCAAATTAATATTTTTGAACTTATGAGGTTGGCCTTCTGCATGGAATTGCAGGTTTGACAGATGCTGAATAACTGCATGCTCCATTGCTGCTTTGAGATTTTTTTGTTCCTTTCTGTGAGTCACAATACTTGGGGAACATAAACACCAGTAACACATAACCCTGCTTTCCATATATGCCCAATACCACAGTCCTTCTTGGTAATAAGAAAATCTGTTTTGTCTATCATTCCATCTGTCTTGGGTAGTTACTCAGTATTTTACTTGTGTAAATGGAACATATTAGAGCAAGCACATGGGAGGATGAGACTTCCACAATGTAAGACTTTCAGTAATGTCACTGCTTATTTACTTTTTTTCTTATTTAGAGCTACAATTTTTCTATGTTGGAGTTTTAAAAATAAATACAAATTGTTTTTCCTCAGCATACCAAATGGGAATACCTTTGTTAAAAGTATGCCTTTATAAATTATAATTTAAGCATTTTCCTTCAATACTATATTAAAGTTTGAGTGGACTATAGCTTGAGTGGAATTGGTTTTCCTCAATAACAATTCTCTAAATGGTAACAATTTATTTAGGCTTCTAACTCTGAAAATAATTTTCTAAAATTAATTGCCCCAAAGCACTTAATTTTTTAAAAACCTGTATCTATTACCATTTAGGGCAGTAAAATCTTGATGGAACTTCAGATCTTTATTAAATAATATGCACCTGAAAATTTCACTGCTCTTTAAAATAGAAATAGTTTTGAAAGCTTGTGGTAAAGTTTGGACAATAACTTTATAATAATAATTATTACATTTTCATCTGACTTTATTAAAAATTAATAATTTATAAGTAAAAGCATGTGGGTACTTTACTTGATTTTAGTAACTACCAACAGCAATCTACTAGTTACACAAGTTACCCTCTCTTTATTTGGGAGAATTTTACATTACCAATTAGCATTTTTCACAAATGAAAATATATCTCCAGTATTTTTTGTAGGAGCAGATATAGTTATATGATGAATAAATGTCTCAGATTTCCAAATATTTACATGTTAAAGATTGCATATTTTAATGAAGTCATAAATCTTACCTAATATTGCTCATTTATTTATATTTCTCATAATTTTTGATTCATTATTTCACATTCTTAGCCTCTCAACTCCAAATTTTGTGAAAGATAACAATTTGTCACCTTGGATAAAAGCAGATCAATTTTGAAGTGTTGAAAGATGTAGAGAGGTAATGATATAGCCAGAATCACAGAACTATGAAGGTAAATTTTCAAAATCCATGTGATTTAATTCATGAAACAAAATTGAAGATTTTAAAAAATTTTGTACCTTCACCTTAAGATTATGCATTTTTTTTTGTAGAATTCTTGGATTGGATTTTAGTTTCCTGGGCTGCTTAAAGCAGATACCATGAAATGGGTTGGCTTAAAGCAATGGGAGTTTATTAGCTTGCAGTTTAATTCTGAGAAAATGTTCAAATCAAGGAATCACCAAGGCGATGCTTTCTTCCCAAAGACTGGCTGTCAGCAATCCTTGGCTCCTCTGCCAAATGGCAAGGCATAGAGCAGCATCTGCTGGTGTCTCCCTTCTCTTCAGGATCTCATTGCTTTCAGCTTTTTGCTTCTGTGGTGCATGCATGCTCTATCTCCGTCCCCCCCTTATTTATTATTTATTCCATTTATAAAAGACTGCAGTAATAGAATAAGATTAAGTCCCATTCTGAATGAGGTAGGTCACACCTTTGCTGAAGTAGCCTCATCTCTCATCAAAAGATCCTGTTTACAATGGATTTATACCCACATGAATGGATTAGATTTGAAAATATTTTTTGGGGGGTTACATAGGGCTTCAAACCACCATAGGTTGTAAATAATGTTTTTTCTGTGCCTGAGGTGTTTCACTCTGCCTTTAAACCATTAGCTTGACTTTCTAATTTTTTATCTTATATCCCCTCTCCTTTTTCAACTATATTCTTAAAAAGTTGTAATAGTAACAAACAATAGAGTCTCAGAGAACTTTTCCTTCAGACTATTGTTTTTCTTTTCTTGCTGTAATAACTAGCATATTCATAAAGATTTTTTTAAATTAAAGTTGGAGAAATGAACAAGAAAAAATTAATTTGGTCATCCATCTTTAAAAAGAAAAAATTTTAGGTAGGCCGTTTTTATTATTTTGTTATAAAACTTTAGCCTTTAAGCTTAAGTTAACAAAAATAATAAAAATATTTGATCATCTTTCATGGACAAGTTACAATTTATTTCAACAAATAATATAATTGAAGGTGTTTTATGAATTGTGGATTTTCCTTTCATTCACTATAAAATTAACTACTGGAGAAAAAAGTCTAGACATATTCATCCCCTTTATGCAAAGAAGTTCACAAAACATTGGTAAATATAATTTTACCTTGTAAAATCTCTATAATTTTACATATTTATTTTAAAATCTTTTTACAATAAAGATACTATGTTTCAATAATCTATTGATCCACACAAGCAGATTGCTTGAATTATATACTACTTCGGGTTCCAAAAATAGAGCTAGAACTTGATAGAATTCAGTTTTAAATTCTGCAGAGATTTTTAATGACTTGTTTTTAATTTAAATCTTACCAAAATATAATCATTTGATATCATATTGATAAAAATTATCTAAATTTGTTCACTGGAATTATATTAATATTTCATGTCTGGTTGACTTTAATTTGAAGAATAAATTTCCAAAAATAAATGATATTAGTTAGCATGCAGATAGAATTGAGTAATATGTCAATGGTGATTGACAAAGTTGATATGTTTCTGGTTGCCTCATTGTAAAATAGTTCTTAAATTTTTTTCTTGCAGACAGAAAATGTAAAATTGCATTTCAATTTTCCAATCCATTTAAACTGAGAAGAAAGTAATAATCTAGAGAAAAATATTAAAAGGCTCTGCAGTAGGATATGATTGACATATGCCTAAGTATGTCTCAGTTGTAAAGACAAGCCAGTATCAATAAAACTGTGTTGATTCAGTTGGTACCCTCAGGCTCTCTTTGTCTACATATAATTGATTTTAAATTTATGAGTAGAAAAGAAAAAAAATAACACTTTGTTATGTCTATATGGATTTCCACTGACACAGCCCTATTGCTTTATTTGAAATGCATTTGAAGTAAAATGAAAATGTTACCTTGAGCAAGTATAACTGATTTTTCTTATGCATTTCTCATAATGGAAAATAAACTCTGTAGCTTTGTATTTCATTATGACAAGGAAGAGAATATCTTTATGTATATATGTATAATCAAATGGTAAATAATATATTACAAAAATGGAGAGTAAGCTCAATAAAGTTTTAGATATTAGAAAATGAATTATAAATATTTATAAAAGGGAAAGAGTAAGGAAAGGAAAATAGAGTTGCAAAGGGGGAAGGAATCTGTACTATTTGTAGTAAGGAAAGATAGTCCAGCAGAGACCTGTTAGATTGGGGAAATTTCAGAAATGTAAGAAACTCAGAATAGAGATTAAACAAAGTATAAAACTTCTTAATAGCTGTGCACTCACACGTCTAGTGAAAGTGGCTTTAGATAATAGATTGTTTTAATTTAAAGCATAAACAAACAAGTCATGGTTTTTATAGTTCTGTTTTATTTCTGAACAACCAAAAGAAAATTGCGAAGTCATGTCATCTCAATCAAAGATGATTTTTAAAGGTATAAAATTAATGTTGTTAATTTGTTGTTCTTAATATGTGTCATTGACTATTGAAAAAAGTTGCATCACAGTATAAAGCCCAGGCATGAATTTCTGATTTACATTATTTTGGATACACTTTTGATTAATAGAATTACAGCCATGAATCAAAAGCACAATTTCATGAATTGTGACAATTGCAAATTTGTCTACTCAGTACTCTGATAATAAGTATCTCACAGGTTACTAAAAGCAAGGTTAACTTATTCTAGTTACTCTTTCTGTGCCCCTCTTCCTCCTCAACTTACTATAAGGTTGTTGAAGTTTACATCATCTGGGCTGGGATACCACTTAAGAAAAGTGACTTGCTGTTTTGGTTTTTTTGCTTGTTTGTTCTGTTTTGACTTTCTACCACCACTAGACTTCCTGCACACTGATGAGTTACAGCAGAACCAGGCACCTCAGGGAAGTGACTGCTGATAGCAGCTACTGCCTTGACAGATTTTGATCCTCACCAAAAATTTGGCATCCATCATGTGTATGAAATATTCAGTTGTTCCTTGATAATTTTGTATCCCAAATCCTATGTTCTACTACTTCTATTTGGGATGGAAAAATTTAAGTGTCATTTTGGAAAGGATGCAATGATTTCCATTATTTTTCAGTATCAGCAAGCTTAAAGTAACCATACAGTGAAAGCAATATTGTGTCATATTTTTCCTAATTAAAAAGAGACCATCATGCCATTCATTTTCTTATAAATATTATTTAGGGTAGGTAACACCCACATCTCAAGTAGAGAAAATCTATTCCATGCATCAAATGACACTATGTGTGATGCATGGAGTGTTGTGTGCATCATACATACATACAGTATGATGCATAATATAAAATACATTTTTGCTAATTGAGTATATCCCCATATTTTCCTTTGGCAATATTTATAAGTGCATTTCTTCAAGTGGTCCAATATGGCAAAAAATGTAATTGAGCATTTTACTTTACTGTTTGATTAGAAATTTCAAGATAGATTGACAAGAATATAAAACCTCTTTCACTGAAGAAAGCTCAAAGTTAAGGGAAAAATCAATGTTATGAATAGGTAATGGTTATACTTGTTTATATTTTCCACTTATTTTCTCAATGCTAACTTTGGCTTCCTTGAAGAAGAAAATCTTCAGAAGAGATATCATGAGATACATGAGGTGTTATTCTGATGAAAAGAGAGCAGATGTTTTATGTTTAGGAGCTGGCATTAAAGAAGTCAACAGCGTAGAATATCAAACAAACAAAACAAGGCAATGATGGCTATTTTATAAGACACTATTTTGAAAATATTCTCCATTTCAAATTTTCTGCAAACACTTCTTAATTTATGGTCTTTTATGGAATGCTTCTCAAACTTTAGTGAGGCTAAAAATCATTTGGGTAACTTATTAAAGCAGATTCCTGGGACCAACCCCAGAGATTTTGCCTTAATAGGCCCAGATATTTTGCATTTCTAACCAGCTCTCAGGTTTTGCTGATTCTTCTAGGCAGTGAACCATAATTTGAGTAGAGCTGCATTAGGATTAAAATATTAAAAATATGTAAACATTCAAATATTAGTCCATAAGATAAGGAGTTAGGGGAAAATGTAATGACCCACCCTCCTATTTTTCTATGACTCTGTCAATGTGTAGAAGTGTTTTGATGAAGGGTCAAGCCTATTTACCCAGATTGCTCTCTCATTCTTCAGACACTTATGCAATAATGCATCTTAGTGTGCCAAACATTTTATCAGATATGCCAGATACAGACATGAGCAGAATCTACTAAAGTCTAAAACCTCTGAACTTCCTGAGCTTTCCATTAAATCTCCAAACGCTGACATCCTAATGAACTCCATTCCCAAGGATAGAGCTCTGCCTCTTACTTTTGCTAATGCTGACTGCTTCAAGCTATCAGATTTTTCTTAGCTCTTTTTCTCTCAGTTTCTTCAACCTAGTTTCAGTCTCAGCCTCCTACTCCTCCTACCAGCAGAGAGATCATGTATTGATGGCCTCCACGCTAGAATCTGAAAGGGCATGCATTTCATCCGTGCTACCAGATGTACAATATGAATTAAACTATAATTACTATAATTGCCAGACATGTATATTACCCACTGTCACAACCCCTATTCCAATGCTGTTACCATTTCTATCCAGTATTCCTTTCCCCAAGGGTGAACTCTGGGTATCAAATGGTCCCTTTGATGCAAAATTCAGTTTTCCAGGGTCCAGAAAACTATTGAGATTCCCTCTTCATTAGTTTATTCTTCTAACCTGCCCATTACTCTAGAAATGCTTTTCAAGTAGAGGAGTGTTTCATCTAAGATTTTTAGGAGCAGGCAACTTGTCTGTCCTGCCCATCCTGACATCCTAAGTTCTTAAATAGCATTGGTCACCTAGTAGGTGTTCAATAAACATTTATTAAATAAATGCTAAAAGATAACTCATGAGATGAGTTAGCTGATCTTCATATATACTCCTCTTCAGTTTTCACAATATCTTGTAAACATTGGCATGCAACTCAGTATCGGCAACCATGACACATGTAACCACTGATAATCTCAATTGTCTCCCCAATAGAATATTTTCTTTGAAAATAAGCTCTGCATTTTTCTTTGTCTTAATATTCTCAGCATATTGCAAGTAATTGACATATCATATATCAATGTTTGATAGATGATTGCTCAGTGCAAATGAGTGATTACCATAATTCAACTTTCCTTCTCTTCTCAAACTCTACTTCCTTCGGGAAACATTCCCTAAACATCGTGATAATGTGAGGTCCTGTGATTATATCTACTAATAGCACTCTGTGACTGACAATTTATCAGAATTTCATTATGTGTTTATTTTTTGACATTTGATTTAAAATATCTGCATCCCTCGGAGAGGCAAGAATGTGTTGTTATGGCTTATTGTTTAATGATACATTGCAGTTTCTTTTTTACAAAAATGAGTTGATGCAAAACATTCATCATTAAACTTATCTAATAATGTTAAACAAAATAATCAAATGAATGAGAACAAATTTTTAAATGATATGTTTGTTTTCCTAAAACACCATATATATATATATATAGCGCTTTTTTTTTTACTTTGCATTCAATCCATAGATCAATTTCCTATTTAATTTAGAATTTCTAATAGTTTCTAATGGAAAATAGTTTTGTGATAACTTTAATAAATGGTTTATATTAAAAATTTCATTCAAATCATCCAAATTGTATATGAACAGATAATTGGGGAAATGTTCAAAATCAAAACAAAAATGAGTATAATCAATTACATTTTACAACTGAAATGAGTTCAATATAATTATATTATAGTATATTCAGGATATAATAACCATGACTTTATTGAGGAACCCCATCTTAAAGAGCAGGGCAAATTGGGCAAGATGTATAAAAATGAGTAAAATAGAGTGCATATCTTAAAGGAGCTCACAATTTTGGCAAAAACAAAAGCCAAATTAAAGAAACAAACAAAACTGATGGTAGCATTTAGGGCAGAAATACTTTTAAATAGTTTCAAAAAAGGAAAGATTCTTATGAAAATTATTACTTAAAATGATTGTGATAAAATTATAATGATGAGAAAATTAAAAAAGAATATTATAGGTCTATCAAGAGAGAGAGAGAGAATCAAGACATAATTGTAAGAATACACTTAGGAATTTCAAGCAGTTCTCTCTAGTTGTGGAGCAGGCAATGGAGAATTAGAAGACAATAGGATAGAAAGGTATTTAGGAATGATTAATGAAGGGGCCTTGAATACATTCAAATATCTTGGCACTTATTCTAGAGAATAATAGACTCTATATGGAAGTCAAGTTTACTGGCATTCCTTTGAGTCATCTATTTGTTGAAACTGAAGATTATAAATTTCTTGAAAAAATCATAGATCATAAGACATATATACATATACATATTTATAAACATATGTACACATAATATATTTTTATATATTAAATATATATATATGTATTAGTTTACAAATCTGGGTATATGTTTCAGCCTAGATGTCTTGTTTAATCCAAAAATGTACATGCATTATTACTAGATATTCTATAAATCACTTTCATCCATTTAAGAATATTTAACACTGTAATTATCTAAGTCTCCTGAAGTGTTACTTCATTGTCAATATTTAGTTGAAATGAAAAGGGATTGAAATATACTACTTTTTTAAAAACTACAAAAGCTGCATTTTTTTACAAATTGATATTGGTACCACAAAACAGTCTTAGTGGCCCAAATAACAATATGAATCTTAAAAATTCTATAGAAGTATGCTATCATTTTGACATCCTCTTGTCAAATAAACACTATTTTAATGGATACTTTATTTAGCAGCAACATCTTAAAGAGCAGAAATTTGCCCAATCTTGATAAAACTTTTATTGAAGAAATACATATGATTTAACATGAATTAAACCTTGGGACACTCATGATTTCTTCAATATTAACCCAAAAGAGATATGAGAAGAAAATAATTTTAATTTCCAAACACTGATAACTTTAAACACTCAGTG